>NC_137352.1:17920937-19120937 GCF_965287045.1 Carcharhinus amblyrhynchos
GAAAGGGAGGGAGGAAGGGAGTGAGGCGCCAGTAAAGGGAGGGAGAAAGGGAGGGAGGCGTCAGGAAAGGGAGGGAGGAAGGGAGGGAGGCGCCAGGAAAGGGAGGGAGGAAGGGAGGGAGGGGCCAGGAAAGGGAGGGAGGGAGGGAGGGAGGGAGGGGCCAGGAAAGGGAGGGAGGGAGGGAGGAGCCAGGAAAGGGAGGGAGGGAGGGGCCAGGAAAGGGAGGGAGGAAGAGAGGGAGGGGCCAGGAAAGGGAGGGAGGGAGGGAGGGGCCAGGAAAGGGAGGGAGGGAGGGAGGGGCCAAGAAAGGGAGGGAGTGAGGGGCTGGGAGGGAGGGGCCAGGAGAAGGAAGGAGGGAGTGAGGGGCTGGGAGGGAGGGGCCAGGAGGAGGGAGGGAGGGAGGGGCTGGGAGAAGGAGGGAGGGAGGTGCCAGGAAAGGGAGGGGGGGAGGGAGGGGCCAGGTGAAGGAGGAGGGAGGGAGGGGCCAGGAGGAAGAGGGATGGAGGGGCCAAGAGGAGGAGGGACTGAGGGGCCAGGAGGAAGAGGGGGGGGCCAGCAGGAGGAGGGAGGGAGGGGCCAGAAGGAAGGAAGGAGGGAGGGAGGGGCCAGGAGAAGGAGGGAGAGAGGGAGGGAGGGGCCAGGAGGAGGGAGGGAGGGACCAGGGAGAAGGAGGGAGAGAGGGAGGGAGGGGCCAGGAGGAGGGAGGGAGGGGCCAGGAGGAGGGAGGGAGGGAGGGGCCAGGAGAGGGAGGGAGGGAGGGGCCAGGAGAAGGAGGGAGGGAGGGGCCAGGAGAAGGAGGGAGGGAGGGGCCAGGAGAAGGAGGGAGGGAGGGGCCAGGAGAAGGAGGGAGGGAGGGGCCAGGAGAAGGAGGGAGGGAGGGGCCAGGAGGAAGGAGGGGCCAGGAGGAAGGAGGAAGGGAGGGAGGGAGGGGCCAGGGGGGAGGGAGGGGCCAGGGGATTGAGGGAGGGGCCAGGAGAAGGAGGGAGGGAGGGAGGGAGGGAGGGGCAGGAGGAGGGAGGGAGGGAGGGAGGGGCCAGGAGGAGGAGGGGCCAGGAGAAGGGAGGGAGGGGCAGGAGAGGGAGGGGTGAGGGAGGGAGGGGCCAGGAGGGAGGGGCCAGGAGGAGGAGAAGGGAGGGAGGGGCCAGGAGGAGGGAGGGAGGGAGGGGCCAGGAGGAGGGAGGGAGGGAGGGAGGGGCCAGGAGGAGGGAGGGAGGGAGGGGCCAGGAGGAGGAGGGAGGGAGGGGCCAGGAGGAGGAGGGAGGGAGGGGCCAGGAGGAGGAGGGAGGGAGGGGCCAGGAGGAGGAGGGAGGGAGGGGCCAGGAGGAGGAGGGAGGGAGGGGCCAAGAGGAGGAGGGAGGGAGGGGCCAGGAGGAGGAGGGAGGGAGGGGCCAGGAGGAGGAGGGAGGGAGGGGCCAGGAGGAGGAGGGAGGGAGGGAGGGGCCAGGAGGAGGAGGGAGGGAGGGGCCAGGAGGAGGAGGGAGGGAAGGGCCAGGAGAAGGAGGGAGGGAGGGGCCAGGAGGAGGAGGGAGGGAGGGGCCAGGAGGAGGAGGGAGGGAGGGCCAGGAGAAGGAGGGAGGGAGGGGCCAGGAGGAGGAGGGAGGGAGGGAGCCAGGAGGAGGAGGGAGGGAGGGGCCAGGAGGAGGAGGGAGGGAGGGGCCAGGAGGAGGAGGGAGGGAGGGGCCAGGAGGAGGAGGGAGGGAGGGGCCAGGAGGAGGAGGGAGGGAGGGGCCAGGAGGAGGAGGGAGGGAGGGATATAGGGAGGGGCCAGGAGGAGGAGGTAGGGAGGGGGGCCAGGAGGAGGAGGAGGAGGGGCCAGGAGGAGGGAGGGAGGGGCCAGGAGCAGGCAGAGGGAGGGGCCAGGAGCAGGCGGAGGGAGGGAGGAAGCGGACGGAGGGAGGGAGGGAGGGGCCAGGAGGAGGAGGGAGAGTGGGGCCACGAGGAGGAGGGAGGGAGGAACTGAGGAACCAGAAGGAGGGAGGGAGTGAGGGAGGGGCCAGGAGGTGGAGGGATGGAGGGTCCAGAAGGAGGGATGGAGGGACCAGAAGGAGGGGCCAGGAGGAGGTGGAGGGATGGGGAGCCAGGAGGAGGTAGGGAGGGAAGGGCCAGGAGGAAGGAGGGTGGGAGGGAGGGGCCAGCAGGAGGAGGAAGGGAGGGATGGAGGGACCAGAAGGAGGGGGCCAGTAGAAGGAGGGAGGGAGGGGCCAGAAGTAGGGAGGCAGTGGCCAGGAGGAGGGAGGGAGGGGCCAGGAGGGGGGGGAAGGGAGGGGCCAGGAGGAAGAGGGAGGGAGGGGCCAGGAGGAAGAGGGAGGGAGGGGCCAGGAGGAGGAGGGAGGGAGGGGCCAGGAGGAGGAGGGAGGGAGGGGCCAGGAGGAGGAGGGAGGGAGGGGCCAGGAGGAGGAGGGAGGGAGGGGCCAGGAGGAGGAGGGAGGGAGGGGCCAGGAGGAGGAGGGAGGGAGGGGCCAGGAGGAGGAGGGAGGGAGGGGCCAGGAGGAGGGAGGGAGGGACGGAGGGGCCAAGAGGAGGGAGGGAGGGGCCAGGAGGAGGAGGGGGGGGGAGGGAGGGGCCTGGAGGAGGAAGGAGGGATGGAGGAACCAGAAGGAGGGAGGGACGGAGGGAAGGAGGAAGGGGCCAGGAGGAGGAGGAAGGGAGGGGCCAGGAGGAGGAGGGACGGAGGGGCCAGGAGGAGGGAGGGAGGTGCTGGGAGGGAGGGAGGGGCCAGGAGAGGTGGGAGGGAGGGAGGGGCCAGGAGAGGGAGGGAGGGGCCAGGAGGAGAGAGTGAGGGGCCGAGGGAGGGAGTGAGGGGCCGAGGGAGGGAGGGAGTGAGGGGCCGAGGGAGGGAGGGAGTGGCCAGGGGAGGGAGTGAGGGGCCAGGAGAGGGAGGGAGGTAGGGAGGGAGGGGCCAGGAGAGGGAGGGAGGTAGGGAGGAAGGGGCCAGGAGAGGGGGGGAGTGGCCAGGAGAGGGGGGAGTGGCCAGGAGAGGGGGGGAGGGGCCAGGAGAGGGGGGAGGGGCCAGGAGAGGGGGGGAGGGGCCAGGAGAGGGGGGAGGGGCCAGGAGAGGGGGGAGGGGCCAGGAGAGGGGGGAGGGGCCAGGAGAGGGGGGAGGGGCCAGGAGAGGGGGGAGGGGCCAGGAGAGGGGGGAGGGGCCAGGAGAGGGGGGAGGGGCCAGGAGAGGGGGGAGGGGCCAGGAGAGGGGGGAGGGGCCAGGAGAGGGGGGAGGGGCCAGGAGAGGGGGGAGGGGCCAGGAGAGGGGGAGGGGCCAGGAGAGGGGGAGTGGCCAGGAGAGGGGGGAGGGGCCAGGAGAGGGGGGAGGGGCCAGGAGAGGGGGAGGGGCCAGGAGAGGGGGAGGGGCCAGGAGAGGGGGAGGGGCCAGGAGAGGGGGAGGGGCCAGGAGAGGGGGAGGGGCCAGGAGAGGGGGAGGGGCCAGGAGAGGGGGAGGGGCCAGGAGAGGGGGAGGGGCCAGGAGAGGGGGAGGGGCCAGGAGAGGGGAGGGGCCAGGAGAGGGGGAGGGGCCAGGAGAGGGGGAGGGGCCAGGAGAGGGGGGAGGGGCCAGGAGAGGGGGGAGGGGCCAGGAGAGGGGGGAGGGGCCAGGAGAGGGGGGAGGGGCCAGGAGAGGGGGGAGGGGCCAGGAGAGGGGGAGGGGCCAGGAGAGGGGGGAGGGGCCAGGAGAGGGGGGAGGGGCCAGGAGAGGGGGGAGGGGCCAGGAGAGGGGGGAGGGGCCAGGAGAGGGGGGATGGCTGCCAGGAGAGGGAGAGAGGGGCCAGGTGCCAGGATAAAAGAGGAGTGGGGGAGGGAGGGGAGAAGTGGGGGAGGGGAGGGCGGGGCTAGGACAAAGATGGAGGGAGGGAGGAAGGGAGGGAGGAAGGAGGGAGGGGCTGGGAGGGAGGGGCCAGGAGGAGGGAGGAGCCAGGGATGGCAGGGAGGGAGGGAGGTGCCAGTGGGGGCAGGGAGGGAGGGAGGGAGGGGCCAGTGGAGGCAGGGAGGGAGGGAGGGAGGGAGGGGCCAGCATGAGGGAGGGAGGGGAGGGAGGGGCCAGCATGAGGGAGGGAGGGAGGGAGGGGCCAGCATGAGGGAGGGAGGGAGGGAGGGGCCAGCATGAGGGAGGGAGGGAGGGAGGGGCCAGCATGAGGGAGGGAGGGAGGGGCCAGCATGAGGGAGGGAGGGAGGGAGGGAGGGAGGGGCCAGCATGAGGAGGGAGGGAGGGGCCAGCATGAGGGAGGGAGGGGCTAGCATGAGGGAGGGAGGGAGGGAGGGGCCAGGAAGAGAGGGAGGGGCCAGAAGGAGGGAGGAGCCAGGGGGTGGCAGAGAGGGAGGGAGGTGCCAGTGGGGGCAGGGAGGGAGGGAGGGGCCAGTGGAGGCAGGGAGGGAGGGAGGGGCCAGGAGGAGAGGGGGAGGGAGAGGCCGGGGAGGGGGGTGCCAGGATGAGGTGGGAGGGGCCAGTATGAAGAGGGAGGGAGGGACAGAGGGAGGGAGGAGCCAGGATGAGAAGGGAGGGAGCAAGGGTGGGAGGGGCCAGGATGAGGGAGGGAGGGGCCAGGAAAGGGAGGGAGGGGCCAGGAAAGGGAGGGAGGGAGGGTCCAGGATGAGGAGGGAGGGAGGGAGGGGCCAGGATGAAGTGGGAATGAGGGAGGGAGGGGCCAGGATGAGGAGGGAGGGAGGGGCCAGGATGAGGAGGGTGGGAGGGGCCAGCATGACGAGGGAGGGAGGGCAGGGCCAGGATGAGGGAGGGGCCAGGATGTGGGAGAGGCCAGGATGAGGAGAGAGGGAGGGAGGGGCCACGATGAGGAGGGAGGGAGGGTCAGCATGACGAGGGAGGGAGGGAGGGGCCAGGATGAGGGAGGGGCCAGGATGAGGGAGGAGGGAGGGGCCAGGATGAGGAGGGAGGGAGTGGCCAGGATGAGGAGGGAGGGAGTGGCCAGGATGAGGAGGGAGGGAGGGGCCAGGATGAGGAGGGAGGGAGGGAGGGAGGGAGGGAGGGGCCAGGATGAGGGGGGCGAGAGGGAGGGGCCAGGATGAGGAGGGAGGGAGGGAGGGTGGGGCCAGGATGAGGAGGGAGGGAGGGAGGGAGGGAGGGTAGGAGGGGCCAGGATGAGGAGGGTGGGAGGGGCCAGGATGAGGAGGGGAGGGAGGGAGGGAGGGTGGGAGGGGCCATGGTGAGGAGGGAGGGAGTGTGGGAGGGGCCAGGATGAGGAGGGAGGGAGGGTGGGAGGGGCCATGGTGAGGAGGGAGGGAGTGTGGGAGGGGCCAGGATGACGAGGGAGGGAGGGAGGGAGGGAGGGGCCAGGATGACGAGGGAGGGAGGGAGGGGCCAGCATGAAAGGGGAGGGAGGTGCCAGCATGACGAGGGTGGGAGGGGCCAGCATGACGAGGGAGGGAGGGAGGGGCCAGGATGAGAGAGGGGCCAGGATGAGGGAGGGAGGGGCCAGGATGAGGGAGGGGAGGGGGGAGGGAGGGGCCAGGATGAGGAAGGAGGGAGGGAGGGAGGGGCTAGGATGCGGGAGGGAGGAGGGAGGGAGGGGCCAGGATGAGGAGGGAGGGAGGGCCCAGCATGAAGAGGGAGGGCAGGAGGGAGGGGGGGCCAGGATGAGGAGGGAGTGAGGGAGGGGCCAGGATGAAGAGGAAGGGAGGGAGGGTGGATGGGGCCAGGATGAGGAGGGAGGGAGGGTGGGAGGGGCCAAGATGTGGAGGGAGGGAGGGAGGGTGGGAGGGGCCAGGATGTGGAGGGAGGGAGGGTGGGGGGGGCCAGGATGAGGAGGTAGGGCCAGAAGGAGGGAGGGAGGGGCCATGAGAAGGAGGGAGGGATGGAGGGACCAGGAAAGGGAGGGATGGAGGGACCCGAAAGGGAGGGAGGGGGGGGGGCCAGGAAAGTGAGGGAGGGAGGGGCGAGAGAGAGGGAGGGAGGGAGGGAGGGGCGAGAGAGAGGGAGGGAGGGAGGGGCGAGAGAGAGGGAGGGAGGGAGGGGCGAGAGAGAGGGAGGGATGGATTGAGGGAGGGGCCAGGAGAGGGAGGGATGGATTGAGGGAGGGGCCAGGAGAGAGAGGGAGGGGCCAGGAGAGGGAGGGAGGGGCCAGGAGAGAGAGGGAGGGCCAGGAGAGGGAGGGAGGGGCCAGGAGAGGGAGGGAGGGGCCAGGAGAGGGAGGGAGGGGCCAGGAGAGGGAGGGAGGGGCCAGGAGAGGGAGGGAGGGGCCAGGAGAGGGAGGGAGGGGCCAGGAGAGAGAGGGAGGGGCCAGGAGAGAGAGGGAGGGGCCAGGAGAGAGAGGGAGGGGCCAGGGGAGAGAGGGAGGGGCCAGGAGAGGGAGGGGCCAGGAGAGGAGGGAGGGCGCAGGAGAGGGAAGGAAGGAGGGAGGGGCCAGGAGAGGGGAGGAGGGGCCAGGAGAGGGGAGGAGGGGCCAGGAGAGGGGAGGAGGGGCCAGGAGAGGGGAGGAGGGGCCAGGAGAGGGGAGGAGGGGCCAGGAGAGGGGAGGAGGGACCAGGAGAGGAGGAGGGAAGGAAGGACGGAGGGGCCAGGAAAGGGGAGGAGGGAAGGAAGGACAGAGGGGCCAGGAAAGGGGAGGAGGGGCGGAGGGGCCAGGAAAGGGCCAGTAAAGGAAGGGTGGGACGGAGGTGCCGGGGGAGGGGCAGAGGCAGAGGCAGGTGCCGGGGGAGGGGCAGAGGGAATTGCCAGGGCAGGGGTAGGTGGAAGGACAGAGGGAGGGGCCAGGGGAGGTGCATGGGGAGGGGGCAGAGGGAGTGGTCAGAGGTGGACGAGAGGGAGGGGCCACAGGTAGGGGCAGAAGGAGGGGGGCAGAAGGAGGGAGGAGGGGGGCAGGATGGTGGAGGGGCCGGGGGCATGGTAAGGGACGGGCCAGGAGTTGGAGGGGACAGCAGAGGGTGAGGGAGGGACGGGAGGAGGAGGAAGGAGGGACCAGTGGAGCAGGGACGTAGGGACCACAGGAGGAAGGAGTGGGGAGGGGAGGTTCAGTGCAAAGGGGAGGGAGGGGTCGTGTGAAGGGTGGGAAAGAGGGGCCAGGGAAAGGGAGGGAGGAATGGGGAGTCGGTGAGGTAGGAGGTAGGGAACGGGGGTTGGGGGGCATTTGAGAGTGGGGGATGGGAGGGGGAGAGGGGAGGGGGAGAGGGGAGTGGGGAGGGTCCGAGTTCGGGGCAAAGGGACGGGCCAGGTGATGGGCAAAGTGAAGGCCCAGGGCCACGATGGGGGGGGGGGGGAGCGAGGGAGGGGCCACAAATGGGGGAGCAAGGGAGGGGCCAGGACGGAGGGAAGTAGGGCTCATGGTGGGAAGAGAAGAGGATTGCGGTGGCAGAGGGCTGGGTGCGGGGGCAGAGGGGGCATGGGTGCAAAGGGGGAGGCATGGGCAGAGGGGGGTGCAGGAGACAGGGGCTTGGCACAGAAGAAGGGTGGGGGCAGAAGTGGGGTGGAGTCAGAAGTGGGGCAGGGGTCACGTGGGGTGGGTTGTCGACAGGGGCGGAGGGGGTGGGGGGTTGGGGATGGAAGAGGGCGGGGACGGAAGAGGGCACTAAACGGGGCAGAGTGGGCAGAAAGGGGGGGGGGGCGAGTGGGCCAAAAGAGGGTGGGTGTTGAATGGAGGGGGCAGGGGCAGAAGGGAGGGTGGGGACAGAAGGCAGAAGGGGGTAGAAGGGGCTGAGAGGGGCAGTGGAGGGGTGGTAGGCAGCATTGGGAGGTGGTAGGCAGCAGGGGGGGCGGTGGGCAGCAGGGGGGGCAGAAGGGGGGCCAGAAGGGGGAGGGGCAGAGGGCAGAAGGAGGGCAGGAGGCAGAATGGGGGGCGGGGAGCGTGAAGGGCAGAGGGGGGCGGGGAAGGCAGAGGGGGTGCAGGATGGGCACAGGGGGCCTTGGGTGCAGAGGGAGGTGGTGGCAGTGAGGAGGCAGGAGGGACAGACGGATGAGAGACGGAGAACCGCTCTTGGTTGCTGTGATGGGGAATGCGCGAAGTCTTCAGATATCGCCCTGTGTTACTGAGATAATTTATCAAAGCGAATGTTTGCATCACATTTGGAGCGGGGGGGGACGATCATTACATGACATCTACATGCGGGAGCGGAGTTATAATTTGCCTGTCGCCCCCTTCCCCGTTATTGAAGATATTTTGTAAAATATTTTAAAAGAAATTGAGTGAAGATGTCAGGCTGAGAACCCCACCCTCCCCAACAAAAAAAAACCGATCGGATTGTGGAGATTGAGAATTCTGCATCTCTCGCGTTTCGGTGACTTTCTTTTTTTGTCTTCTATTTAAATATCTCCGAACGCCCCTTTCAAACTCCACTGGGACTCGTGTCTGCAAACACAGAACCCCCAGTCTGTAAAACAACAAAGGACTCCGGCATGCAAAGCAGAAGCTGTCGGGAGCTTTTCAAACATTTTGGGTAATTGCATTATCCAACCAAGGGGGGAAGTGGCAATAAATTGGCATCCTCTGGTCAATGGGCAAAAAAAAATGTTTTCTTTCAACAGAAGATGCTACATTACTCCTTACAACCGCCCAGCTATTATTTCTGGTATTGTACAGGGGAAAAGAAATTTGGATGCAATCCAGAAAAGGAGATTTGGAAACTAGCTTCCTTCGAATCTAATTATTTATTTTGTTTGGCTCTGGTGTTTATAAGCCTCTGGGGGAGGTCGGGGGCTGGGGGGTGATTTGGCCGAGATTCGATCCAGCTCTTTCTCTCTGCGAGCGGCGGATAGCAGCAGTCACCCAGCGACTAGGCGCCTCTGTATTAATCTTTAAATCCTATGTGTGTCACTCTCCAGGAAACGGTGGAGAGAGAAAGTGAAGACAGTAGGACAGGAGATTTTTTTTGGAGGGGGGTGGAAATGTTCCTTAGAGAAAAAACAGGCGGCCACAAAACACACAGCATTTTAAAAAAAATTGCAAATCAACACTTTGCATTGTCTCTCCAAATCCGCCCCCCCGCTCCGGAGATCAGAAAATTATTTGTTTTACCTTATTAAATTCGCACTTACGTCACCTAGTGGGACCCACACCAGGGTCCCATTTCAAACCCAGTTACCTTTCCAAAAAAAATACACACCACACAACGCAGACCTCTTCCAGGACCAATTAAACCGTAATCTCTAAAAATAAAACCCAACAACGCACCAGTGCGATCGATTGTACTCCCCCCCTCCCCTTTTCATAACAGAAAAAAGAGGATCACAAAGATATAGCGAATAAAAAGATAACGGTTTCCCGCCCAAGGGTGAAATAGGAACAGTTTTTTTCCCCCCCTTGATCTGCCAGTGGAAGAATCACCCATCAAATATCTCCCCCCTTCTTTGCTTATTTTCTCCAAATCTAAAGCCTTTATTTTCTCCAAACATGTCACACTGAAGGAAGCAACGCAGACGAGTCTATTGTCCCAGCTCCCACAAATAAACAGGAGTTTGTATCAGCAAAAAAAAGAGACGGGGGGGGGGGAGCTGGTTTGGATGTCCCATTTGTGGCAAATTTTGCAAACCCAGTAGAGAAACGGGGGGCGGGGGGGGGGGAGAAGAAGGACGAGATCATTCTTGAAACCCTTGTTCAAGTGACATCAAAAATGGATACAATCAAATGAAAAGATGCAAAGGGAAAAAAAAGATCCAATTATCAACCACAGGCTAGTTCATTCAGCACCTCCTACTGGAAGCAAATTCAGACCAGCTCTCCATCTCACTGTTATTTCCTGACTCAAGACCAGTTCAATTTTTCTTTAAGCCACAAAAAAATCTGTAATTAATAATAAATCAGAGCCCGCCCCCCTCCCAACACCACCACCATCACAAAAAAGAGAGGAATAATAAGATTTCGCAGATTTTTCTCGGAATAGACTGGAGAAAAATGTCATCTATTTTATGAAGATGTAGACAGGTTTCACACCAGCAAGGAATTCACTGCACTCAGATATTTTACCTTTACTGAAGACCCACTAAGAAGACAAAGAAATCACTGCCCTGCATTAAACCAGCAGAAACACTAGCCAGACACACTCAAAGACAATCCAAATTCTATGCAAAACAAATAAATAGATCAAGCACAAGAATAGAAATAAAAAAATATAGCATTGCAGAAAATTAGAATGCAATATTGTTCACTCTTCTCTTTTGCAAGGAATAAGCAGTTACAGCATTTTTAAAAAAAATGTTTTCCAAGGGGGCTTGCTGGAGAGAAGGAGGGGGGTGTTTGGTTGGATTTGTAAATCATACCTGTGGTGCTAATAAAGAGTAGCCCGCTTAGGAAAATCCTGGTTTGTAACATTGTTGGTGCTTGAGGAGGGGTAACTAGCTGCTGCTGTCCGCTCTCGCTCTCGCTCTCTCGCTGCTGCTGCTGCTGCCGAAGCACACCACAATCCCCACGCGCGCTGCTCGCGAGCCGCTTCTGCCTAGACCTAATCACGCCGCCCTCCTTTAATCCACGCCGTATTCGCCCGCCGAGCTGGCACACTCCGCAAGTAGTTCCCCATCCTCATCCCCTCCCTTCTTGTCTATCCGTCTCACTCCGCACGCCCCCCCCCCCTTCCCCCCAAGACATTCTTCCAGCCCCGCCTTGGGTTCAGTCTCCTCTCTCAATCATTGACTTCCCACCATCTCCCCTCTCTCCTCATTCAGTCTCCCTCAATCATTGAGCTTAAAGCTGGAACCCATCACCATCTCTCTCTTTTTCTTTCATTCTCTCTCAACCATTGAGCTTAATGTTGGGATCCATCTGCATCTCTCTTTTTCTCATTCATTCTCTCAACCATTGAGCTTAATGCTGCAACCCATCACGATCTCTCTCTTTTTCTCATTCATTCTCTCAACCATTGAGCTTAATGCTGCAACCCATCACTATCTCCTTTTTTCATTCACTCTCAATCATTGACCCTTCACCATCTCCCCCTTTCTCTTCTCATTCAATCTCTCTTAACCATTGAGCTTAATGCTGCAACCCATTGCCATCTCTCTCTTTTTCTTTTATTCTCTCTCAACCATTGAGCTTAATGCTGGGATCCATCTGCATCTCTCTTTCTCATTCATTCTTAGATTAGGGTAGGTGGATTGGCTAAGCTAAATTGCTCCTTAGTGTCAAGGGTCTAGCTAGGGTAAATGTATGTGGTTGTGGGGATAGGGCCTGGGTGGGATTGTGGTCAGTGAAGACTGGATGGACCGAATGGCCTCCTTCTGCACTGTGGGCATTCTATGATTCGCTCTCAACCATCACCATCTCTCACTTTTTCATTCATTCTCCCTCAAGCATTGAGCTTGATTCTGGGATCCATTACCATCTCGCTGTCTCTTTTCCGCATTCATTCTCTCAATTATTGAGCTTAATGCTGTAACCCAATCACCATTTCCATGGAACCATAGAATCTCTTCAGTGCAGAAAGAGACCGTTCAGCCCATCGAGTCTGCACCGACTCTCCAGAGTATCTTACATAGGCTCATCAACTTTCCCTGTCCCTGTAACCTAGTCAATCCACCTAACCTGCACATCTTTGGAGTGTGGGAGGAAACCAGAGCACCTGGAGGGAACCCATGCAGACACCACACTGACACTCACCCAAGGCTGGATTTGAACACAGGTCCCTGAAGCTGTGAGGCAGCAGTGCTAACCACTGTGGCACCCTGCACCTCCACCTCCATCTCTTTTTCTAATTCATTCTCCCATCCATTGAGCTTAGTGCTGGGACCTATCACTATCTCTTGCTTACTCATTAATTATTCACCCATTGAGGTTAATGCTGGGACCATCACCATATTCCTCTCTTTCTTTGTCATTCATTCTCCTAACTCATCCATTGAGCTTAATGTTAGGAGCATCACCATCTTCCTCCCTCTTTCTCTTTCCCTTCCCTTGTCTCTCTCCCTCCAATTGCAGCAGGTGTAAAAGATTTCCGCAAAGCTGTGACTAAGAGCTGTATTTTTAAAGAGAAAAAAACTGCATGAATTTAGCCCAATTTGCGACCACCACACGTCTCAAAGCATACACAACATTCAAATGAGAAAGAAAAATCTGAACTTATTTGGTAAATTAAACAATCACCAGATGTTTTAAAGTTCTCTACAGTCAGTGAAGTAGTTTCCTGAAATGTAGTGACTGTTGTCATGTAGCAACCTGCACAGCAAGCTCCCATTGATAGCAAAGTGACCAAATAATTTGATGTTGATTGACACAGAAACATTAGTAAAGACACCAAAGAAAAGCTTCCTTACTCTCTTTCAATATGGTGCCATGGGATTTTTCTCATCCAACCAAGAGGCCAGATGGAGTCTCAATTTAACACCCTGTCTGGTACTCAGACAGTTCCATTAGTACTGCACTGGAGTATGAACCTTGATTCTTATGCTCAAGTTTAAGTGGGACTTGAATCCAGAATCTTGTAGTGCAGAGGCAAGAGTGAACCTTGAATGATCCGCATAATGGGGAAAGAACGATAGAAAAGCCACCATTCAGTCCATCATGTCTGCATTGTAAGAAATATTTTCAACACAACACATATAAAAAATATAACAATATAAAGAATGAATCAGCTTTTTTGGGAGGCCCAACTGCAATGGAATAAAATTTAAAGTTTATTTATTAGTGTCACAAGTAGGCTTACATTAACACTGCAATGAATTTACTGTGAAAATCCCCTGCACTGTCACCACACTCCAGCACCTGTTTGGGTACACCGAGAGAGCCAATGCACCTTTCGGACTGTGAGAGGAAACCGGAGCACCCAGAGGAAACCCGCGCAGACACAAATAGAACGTACAGACTTCGTACAGGCAGTGACCCAAGCTGGGAATTGAACCCCGATCCCTGGTCCTATGAGGCAGCAGTGCTAACACTGTGCTAATAGAAAAGTAAGGAAGCACTGTTGTAACATTGGTCAAACCACATCTGGATCGCTGTGCTGTTTTGGTCTTCTTACTTGAGGAAGTATGTAAATTCATTAGAGTGTTGAAAGAAAGTTTACTAGATCGATTCCAGGGGATAAAGGATTTGTCTTAACAAGTAAGATTGAGAAGTCTTAGCCAATACTCACTAGAATTTAGAAGCATATAATCATAGAATCCCTACAATGCAGAAGAAGGCCATTTTGCCTATTGAGTCTACACCAACCACGATTCCATCCAGGCCCTATCCCCGTAACACCACACATTTACCCTGCTAGCCCCTGGCACTAAGGGGACCAATCAACTTAACCTGCACATCATTAGACTGTGGGAGGAAACCAGAGCACTTGAAGGAAATCCGTGCAGACTTAGGGACAACGTGCAAACTCCACATAGTCACCTAAGGCTGGATTTGAACCCAGGTCGCTCACACTGGGAGGCAGCAGTGCTAACCACTATGGTGCCATGCTGCCATGTCACCATAGAAGAATGAGAGGAGACCTAATTGAGGTACATAAGATGCTAAACAGGATTGACATGATAGATGTAGAGCGGATGTTCCACTTGTTGAACCTTCTAGAATGAGAAGCCATAGTTTTAGGTTAAGGGATGGTAGATTTAAAACAGAAATTGGGAGGAATTACTTCACCCAAAGAGTTATGAATCAGTGGAATTCTCTGCCCTAGACTGCAGCTGATGCAAGAATGCTAAACAAATTTAAAGAAGGAATTAGAATCCTACAGTGTTGAAGGAGTCTGCACTGACCACAATCCCATCCAGGCCCTATCCCCACATGTTTACCCTGCTAATCCCCTTGGCACTAAGGGGCAGTTTTAGCATGGCCAATCTGCCTAACCCGCACGTCTTTGGACTGAGGGAAGAAACTGGATCACCCAGAGGAAACCCATGCAGACATGGGGAGAATGTGCAAACTCCATACAGGCCAGGAATCAAACCGGGTTCTGAGCGTTGTGAGACAGCAGTGCTAACCAATATGCCACCGTGCCACTGCTACTAATTAGTAGTGGGATGAAGGAAAACAGGGAGCAGACAGGAAGGTGAAGACGAAGCAAGATGAGATCAGCCATGTTTTATTGAATGGTGGGGCAGGCTCGAGGGGTTGAATAGTCTACTCTTGCTCCAAGTTCTTATGTTCTTATGTATTCTGCCCTAATTTGTGTCTTGGTCATTGAGGTTTATATGATGAACCAGTGGGGTGCTCCTACGTCACCTAACACATATCATCACAAGTATCCCCTTGAATGTGGCATAGTACAAGCAAACCAAAATCTATCAAAGTAAGAATCGCATCCCACCAAAAACAAAGGGCTACTTTCTTAACTAAATCAAAGTATTATTATCAAAACTGCCAAGTCACTCTATACATGTTGCACCCACTAATGGTCCTTTGGAGAACAGTCTTCAGAGAACCCCTGTGAATCATAGAACCTCTACAGTGCAGAAGGATGTTATTCTATCCATCAAGTCTGCACCAAAGCTCCAACAGGGCATTCCACCCAGGCCCTATCCCTGTAACCTCACTTATTTACTCTGCTAATTCCCCCAACCTACAAATCCTGGGATACTAACGAACAATTTAGCATGGTCAATCCATCTAACCCACATATCTTTGGACTATGGGAGGAAACCAGAGCACCCGGAGGAAATCTGCAAAGACATGGCGGGGAGGAGAATGATTCATGATTGCCCATGCTAAATTGCCACTTAGTGTCAGGGGGATTTGTAGGGTAAATATATGGGGTTACAGGGATAAGGCCTGGTGGGATTGTTGTCAGTGCAGACTCAATGGCTCAAATGACATCCTTCTGCATTGTAGGGATTCTAAAAAAAATGCAAACTCCACACAAATAGTCACCCGAGACCAGAATTGAACCCAGGTTCCTTGCGCTGCAAGGCTGCAGTGCTAACCACTGTTCCACTGTGCCTCCCACACTGTCTTCTTACAGCAGAAGCAATATGAGAAGCAATATTTTGCACCATACCCTTCATAGGATTTCTCTTATAATAGCGTAATGTTAAATTTAAATGTGTGGCACAGTGGCACAGTAGGTAGCGCTGCCACCTCACAGCGCTGGGGTCCCAGGTTCGATTCCGGCCTTTGGGTGACAGTGTGGAGTTTGCACATTCCCTTGTTAGTATGGGTTTCCTCCAGGTGCTCCAGTTTCCTCTCACACTCCAAAGATGTGCGGTTTGGTTGATTGGCCATGATAAATTGACCCTTCATGTCAAGGGGAACTATCAGGATAAATATGTGGGGTTATGGGGATAGAGCCTGGGTGGATAGTTTTTGGTGCAAGCTCAGAGGGCCAAATGATCTTCTTCTGCATTGTAGGGATCCTATAATTCTAAATATTTTTGGATTAAGTGCAATTCATGACAATGAAAAAAGAAGAACCTTCTATTGCACCTTTCATGGCATCTTTACAGCCAATGAATAATTTTCTAAAACACTGTCATCATCGTGATACATTGCAATGTGGCAGCTAATTTGCAAACACAAAAGGTCACCCAATTAACAAGGAGATAAAAGCCCTAGGTGATCCCTTTAAATTGTTAGGAGAGGAATAATATCAGCTAGGACATCAGAATATCTTTGCAGCTTTTCTTCAGATAATGCCCATGGATCATTTACATTGAACTGAAAGGATAAGTGATGTGTCAGCCTCTAATCTTATCTGTAAGGCAGCATATCTGACAATGCAGCATGTCTTTAGTCCTGCACTGAAAAGTCAGTTTAGGTTTTGTGCTTCTGTTTCTGGACTGGAATTTGAGTTCATCTCATAAAATTTCTAACTCTGAGGCAAGAGCACTGTACTCAGCTAAGGCTAACATCATGTTATTAATTGCATCAATGGTCTCGGCTCTATTTATTTACTTGGCAAATTGCTTTGCCAATTCACCAGATAATGCAAGTCCTTTAAATAATCTAATAAATCATGCCCATTCGCAAGTTTTGACTGCGACTATCAGCCCCGAAGAGTTGTTTTGTAGGTACACTCCGAAGACGAATGTGTCAGTTTCCCAGGTCAAAGCTAACTCAATAATCAATATTGTGCTGCAGGGCCACAGCATTATCTGGCTTAGGACGCACATCTAAATGTGACTCTTTGTGAGTTTAATTAACATTACTTGGAAGACAGTGGGTAGATTGAAGCTATGATGGGGTGGTAAACTAATGTTCTGCACACCGATGTGGTAAGTTCCCTCCCTATTGAGATATTTGTTGGGGTTGCCATGGGCCTAATGGTAAATTAATTTTTAAAAAGGCAGGATAGTTCCCTCCCTTATAAGGAATGAAAATAATTCTGGAAACATTTCCATTTTTAAAAATTCATTCATGGGATATGGGCATCGCTGGCTAGCCAACATTTATTGCTCTTGGAGGGCAGCTGCCTAGTTGCCCTTGGAGGGCAGTTGAGAGCCAACCACATTGCAGTGGCTCTAGAGTCACATATAGGCCAGGTAAGGAAGACAGTTTTCCTTCCTTGACTTTGAGCTTAGCAGCTGGAGACACTCATGTGTATGTGGTCTCCCAAAACACATGACATGTCCTGAAGTTCCCTCGTGGCACAGGAATTGCAAACTGCCCATCCATAATCTAAAAATAAAATTCCCTTTATTAATGCCTAGTTTGTTTAAACTATAAATTTAATGTCGCTAGACTTACCTTTTATAAATTCATTTACAAGATGTAGGTGTTGCTGGTTAGGTAAGCATTCATTGCCCATTCCTAATTGTCCTTGAATCATAGAACCCTACAGTGCAGAAAGAGGCCCTTCGGCCTATCGAGCCTGCACCGACCACAACCCCACCCCGGCCCTACCCTCATATCTCTACATATTTTACCTGCAAATCCCTCTCACCTAAGCATCTCAGGACACTAAGGGGCAGTTTTAGCATGGCCAATCAACCTAACCCGCACATCTTTTGACTGTGGGAGGAAACCGGAGCACCCGGAAGAAACCCACGCAGACATAAGGAGAACGTGCAAACTCCACACAGACAGTGACCTGAGCTGGAAATCGAACCCAGGACCCTGGAGCTGTGAAGCAGCAGTGCTAACAACTGTGTTACTGAAGGTGGTGGTGAGATGTCTCCTTGAACCACTGCACTCCCTGTAGTTTTGATACACCCACAGTGCTATTAAGAAGGAAGTTTCAGGTTTTTGACTCAGTGACAGTGAAGGAACAGTCATACATTTCCAAGTCAGGATGGTGAGTGGCTTGGAGGAGGATTCTCATGTGTCTGCTGCCTTTTTCCTTCCAAATGGTAGTGGTCCTGGCTTTGGAAGTGCCAGGCAATGACTATCTCCAGCAAAAGAGAATCTACAAATCACCGCTTGGCACTCAGTGACATTATGCCTAAGGAACTTTGGTGATTTCTTGTAGAGCATCATGTAAAGGCACACACTGCTGCCACTAAGCATTGGTGGTGGATGGAGTGAATGTTTGTGGAAGGTGTGTCAATCAAGTGGGCTGCTTTGTCCTGGATGATGTCAAGCTTCTTGAGTGTGTTGGAGCTGCACTCATCCAGGAGAGGGGAGAATATTCATTCACACTACTGATTTGTACCTTTTGCTGGTGGACAGGCTTTAGGGAGTTGGGAGGTCAATTATTCACCACAATATTTCTAACCTTTGACTTGCTGTTGTAGCCACAGTGTTTATATAGTTTAATATAGCCAGTCCAGTTCTGTTTCTCGCAATAGTGTCCTGTGGCATTTTGGTTGTGAGGGTTTCACAGCGATAATGTCATTGAGTTTCAAGGGATGATAGATTTTTTTTTGTTGGGGATAGTCATTGCCTGGCACTTGTGTGGTGTGAATGTTACTTGTCACTTGTCAATCCAAGCCTGGATATTGTCCAATTCTTGTTGCATTTGGATACGGAATGCTTTAGCGTCCTGAGGAGTCACAAAGCGCTAACACTCCTATTAATTTATTTGCTGTTGTTACCCCTTGTTGAAATTTTAAATTTCAATGAAAGGTTATCCAGACTCAAACTGTTGGCTCTATTCTCTCCCCATAGATGCTGTCAGACCTATTGAGGTTATCCAGCATTTTCTGTTCTTGTATGACATTTTAAATTTCCGGGTACCTTGTTTCAAACAAAATGTATTCATGTAGCAAAGTCATTGGTGGATTTTATTCTGAAGCATTTAAAATCTTTTCCAGAAATAGCAATCAACGAAAATCTTCATAAATACAATTATAGTATTGCCATCCATAGCAACAGGAGCAACCCCAATTCCATGTTAATCACTCTTTGTTAAAAAAGACTTCCTGAGAATTGGCCTCTCACCAGCAATGAACTGGAAATAGTTTATTCTTTGTCTCAATGAGATCCTTTCTTCATTGCTTCCTTTCAAGAAGTAAAAACCCAACTCTCTCCAATCCTCGTTATTCATCAGTCATGCAAATAGCTGAATGATATGACAATGGTACAGCAGGAAATGATGTTTCCATTAGTAGGCGAGACAAGCATCCGAGGGCACAGCCTCAGACAAAAGAGATGACCCTTAATAGAATCAGAGAATCCCTACAGTGCAGAAGGAGGCCATTCAGCCCATTGAGTCTGCCTCAACCACGATCGAACCCAGGCCCAATTCCTGTAACCCCACATATTTAGAACATAAGAATATAAGAACATAAGAAATAGGAGCAGGAGTAGGCCATCTAGCCCTTCGAGCCTGCCCCGCCATTCAATAAGATCATGGCTGATCTGAAGTGGCTCAGTTCCACTTTCCCGCTTTCTCCCCATAACCTTTAATTCCCTTGGCTACCAAAAACCTATCTACCCATGTCTTAAATATATTTAGCGAGGTAGCCTCCACCACTTCGACAAGCAGAGAATTCCAGAGATTCACCACCCTTTGAGTGAAGAAGTTCCTCCTCAAATCTGTTCTAAACTGCTCCCCCCTTATCTTGAGGCTGTGCCCCCTAGTCCTGCTGTCCTTTCTGAGCGGGAAGAATCTCTGTACCTCTACCCCATCCATCCCCTTCATTATCTTATACGTCTCTATAAGATCCCCCCCCATCCTTCTAAACTCCAACCAGTACAGACCCAGTCTATTCAGCCTCTCTTCATAGTCCAACCCCCTCATCTCTGGTATCAGCCTAGTGAAACTCTTCTGCACTCCCTCCAAGGCCAAAATATCCTTGCGCAAGCACGGCAACCAAAACTGCCCACAGTACTCCAGCTGCAGCCTCACCTGTGCCTTGTACAGTTGCAGCAAGACCTCCCTGCTTTTATATTCTATCCCCCTCGCTATAAAGGCCAGCATCCCATTCGCCTTCTTGATCACCTGCTGCACCTGCAGACTGGGTTTTTGCGACTCATGCACAAGGACCCCCAGGTCCCTCTGCACCATAGCATGCTGCAGCTTTTCGCCCTTTAAATAGTAATCCCTCCTGCTATTATTCCTGCCAAAGTGGATAACCTCACACTTGCTAACATTGTACTCCATCTGCCAGGTCTTCGCCCACTCGCTCAGCCTATCTCGATCCCTCTGCAGACTTTCCACACCCTCTGCACAATTTGCTTTTCCACTTATCTTCGTGTCATCAGCAAACTTCGACACCCTACACTCAGCCCCCTCCTCCAGATCATCTATATAAATGGTAAATAGTTGATATTTACCCTATTTACCCTACTAATCCTCTGACACCAGGGTTAATTTAGAATGGCCAATCAACCTTATCCAGACTGTGGAAGGAAACTGGAACACTCACAGGAAACCCATGCAAACACAGGGACAACATGCAAAGTCCACACAGACAATGAACTGAGGCTGGAATTGAACCCTGGTCCCTAGCGCTGTGAGGAAGCAGTGCTAACCACTGTGCCACCATGATGCCCCAATGAGATGAAGAGGAATTTCTTCAGCCAGAGGGCCGTGAATTATGGAATTCATTGCCACAGAAGATGGTGGAGGGGAGGTCATTGAATGTATTTAAGACAGAGATAGATAGGTTCTTGATTGTTAACAGACCAAAAGTTATGGGGAAAAGGTGGGAGAATGGGGTTGAGAAAGTTATCAGCCATGATTGAATGGTGGAGCAGACATGATGGGCTGAATGGTCTCAGTGTGCAGTTTTGGGCGCCGTACTTACGCAAGGATATTTTAGCCTTGGAGGGAGTGCAGAGGAGATTTACTAGGCTGATTCCGGAGTTGAGGGGGTTGAGCTATGAGGAGAGGCTGAATAGATTAGGCTTGTACTCGTTAGAGTTTAGAAGAATGAGGGGAGATCTCATTGAGACGTATAAGATGATGAATAGGATGGATAGGATAGAGGTGGAGAGACTCTTCCCGCTCAGAGAGGATAGTAGGACTAGGGGGCATAGCCTCAAGATAAAGCGGGGGCGGTTTAGAACAGAGTTGAGGAGGAACTTCTTCACTCAAAGGGTGGTGAATCTCTGGAATTCTCTGCCCGTTGAAGTGGTGGAGGCTGCCTCGCTAAATATTTTTAAGACGCGGGTTGATGGGTTTTTGATGAGAGAGGGCATTAAGGGTTATGGGGAGAGGGCGGGAATGTGGAACTGAGCCACGACAGATCAGCCATGATCTTATTGAATGGCGGGGCAGGCTCGAAGGGCTAGTTGGCCTACTCCTGCTCCTATTTCTTATGTTCTTATGTTCTTATTCTGCTCCTTTAGTTTGTGGTCTTATGGAAATGGGTTATTACCTATGAAAGAATCTCCTGAAGCCCAGAGATTTTCATCAATTGCCATAATTTCTCTCAGATTGAGTAAATTAATATCAGTGGGTGGCTTTATAATATTCTGGACCTATGAGGAAAACAATCAAAATCATCTTTCGAAAAAGATAGTGCTTCATTCGGAAATCTGAAGTTATGACTTAAAAATGATAAATGTTGGTCAACCTTGACCTTCTCATTGATATTTTTTGGTTTTTTTGTTTCCTTTAAATTCCTGCTGGCGGGCTTAAAGGATACCAGCAAAGACGACCTCTCCTGAAATGGGTTCCCTGGTGACGCCTTAGACATTGGTGGGAATGGAAGATCTTACCAATGGCCAATGGTGAACCCTTTCAATGCCAGAAAACCAACGATGATGAGGAGGGGGAGTTAAAGTTTATTTACATTTGTATGCATTTTGTAGAATCAGAGGACATTGATTTAAGGTAACGAGCAGAAGATCCTACATTGTCATGAGGAATAGCTTTATTACACAGCGAGTGCTGAGGATGTGGAAATGCTTTGCCTGAATTTTTGGTAGAAGCACATTAAATCATTGCTTTCAAAAGGGAATTGGATAAATTGCAAGAGACGGAGAAAGGGCAGGGGAGTGAGACGAGGTGAGGTACTCTCTCAAAGAACCAATAGGCTAAATGACATCCTTCAATGCTGTAACCATTTTATGACACGTGACTGGGACGATGTCCTAGAGGGATTGTTTGCGAGAGCGGTTGGGGAGGATTTAAACTAATATGCCAGGAGGATGAGAACCTATGTAAAGAGTCCAAGGAGGAGGGGGCACTTTATCTGAATGCTCGTAGCATTCGGAACAAGGTAAATGAGTTGACGGCACAAATCATTGTGAATGGGTATGATTTGGTAGCCGTTACAGAGACATGTTGCAGGACGGTCACAACTGGGAGTTAAATATCCAAGGGTATCAGATTGTTCGGAGGGACCGACAGGAAAGTAAGGGAGGTAGTGTAGCTCTGATATTTAAGGATGACATCAATGCCATAGTGAGAGATGATATAGGATCTGTGGAAAAAAAGGTTGAATCAATTTGGGTGGAAATTAGAAATAGTAAGGAGAAAAAGTCACTGATAGGCGTAGTCTATAGCCCATCAAATAATAACATCACGGTGGGGCAAGAAATAAACAAAGAAATAACTGATACATGTAAAAATGATACAGCAATTATCATGGGGGATTTTAATCTACGTATCAATTGGTCAAACCAAGTCAGGCAAGTCAGCTTTGAGGAGGAGTTCATAGAATGTATCAGTGATAGCTTCCTTGAATAGTATTAATGGAACTGACAAGGGAGCAAGCTATCCTAGATCTGGTCCTGTGTAATGAGACGGGAATAATTAATGATCTTGCAGGTAGGGATCCTCTTGGAAGAAGCGATCACAGTATGGTTGAATTTAAAATACAGATAGAGCGTGAGAAGATAAAATCCAATGCCAGTGTCTTGTGCTTAAACATAGAAAACTACAAAGGGATGAGGGAGGGTTGGTTAAGGTAGACTAGGAGCAAAAACTTGATGGTGGGACAATTGAGGAACAGTGGAGGACTTCCAAAGCAATCTTTCACAGTGCTTAGAAAAAGTATATACCAGTGATAAGGAAGAACGGTAGAAAAAGAGATAATCAACCATGGCTATCTAAGAAAATAAAGAAGGGTATCAAATTGAAAGAAAATGCATCCAAAGAGGCAAGATTTGTGGGAAACTAGAAGATTGGGAGATCTTCAAAGGTCAACAGAAAACCAGGAGAAAAGCCATAAAGAAAAGTAAGATGGACTATGAGAGTAAACTAACTCAGAATATAAAAACAGATAGTAAAATTTTCTACAAATGTATAAAATGGAAAAGAGTGGCTAAAGTAAACAAAGGTCCTTTAGAGAATGAGAAGAGGGATGTAATAACTGGAAATGAGAAAATGGCTGAGGCATTGAACAGGTATTTTGTGTCGGTCTTCACAGTGGAAGATACAAATAACATGCCAAAAATTGATGACAGGAAGGCTATGGCAGATGAGGATCGAGAAATTATCATTATCACAAAAGAGGCAGTGTTGGGCAAGTTAATGGGGCTAAAGGTAGACAAGTCTCCTGGTCTTGATGGAATGCATCGCAGGGTACTTAAAGAGATGGCAGGGAAAATAGCAAATGCACTAGTGGTAATTTACCAAAATTCGCTGGACTCTTTGGTATGGTTCCCGCAAATTGGAAAGCAGCAAATGAGACGCTACTGTTTAAAAAAGGAGGTAGACAAAAGTGGGTAACTATAGGCCAGTTAGCTTAACTTCTGCAGCAGGGAAAATGATTGAATCTATTATCAAGGAAAAAATAGCGAGATATCTGGATAGAAATTGTCCTATTGGTAAGATGCAGCATGGGTTCATAAAGGGCAGGTAACGTTTTACTAATTTGTGGAATTCTTTGAGAACATTACATTCACAGTAGACAATGGGGAACCTGTGGGAGTGGTGTATCTGGATTTCCAAAAAGCATTTGACAAGGTGCTGCAGCAAAGACTGCTACATAAGATAAAGGTGCAAGGTGTTACGGTTAATGTATTAGCATGGATAGAGGATTGGTTAACTAACTGAAAGCAAAGAGTGGGGGTAAATGGGTGTTTTTCTGGTTGGCGATCAGTGACTATTGGTGTGCCTCAGGGATTGGTGTTGGGGCCACAATTATTTACATAGATGATTTGGAATTGGGGACCAAGTGTGGTGTGTCAAAATTCGCAGATTACATGCAGATGAATGGCAGAGCGAAGTGTGCAGAGGAAGCTGAAAATCCACAAAGGGATATAGATAGCCTAAGTGAGGGTCTGGCAGGTGGAGTACAATGTTGATAAATGTGAGGTCATCCATTTTAGTAGGAATAACAGCAAAATGGACTATTATTTAAATGGTAAAAAATTGCAGTGTGCTGCTGTGCAGAGGGACCTGGATGACCTTGTGCAAGAATCACAAAGAGTTGGTTTGCAGGTGCAGCAAGTAATTAAGAAGGCAAATTGAATTTTGCCCTTCATTGCTAGAGGTATGGAGTTTAAAAACAGCAAGGCTATGTTGCAGCTGTATAGGGTGCTGGTGAGGCCACACCTGGAGTACTGTGTACAGTTTTGATCTCCTTATTTGAGAAAGGATATACTGGCACTGGAGGGGGTGCAGAGGAGACTCACTGGGTTGATTCTGGAATTGAGAGGGATGGCTAATGAAGAGAGACTGAGTAGACTGGGGCTGTACTCATTGGAATTCAGAAGAATGAGGGGAGACCTTATAGAAGCATATAAGATTATGAAGGGAATAGATAAGATAGAAGCAGGGAAACTGTTTCCACTGGTGGGTGAAGCTAGAACTAGGGGGCATGGTCTCAAAATAAGGGGGAGCAGATTTAGGACTCAGTTGAGGAAGAACTTCTTCCCACAAAGGGTTGTGAATCTGTGGAATTCCCTTCTCAGTGAAGCAGTTGAGACTACCTCATTGAATGTTTTTAAGGCAAGGATAGATACATTTTTGAACAGTAAAGGAATTAAGGGTTATGGTGAGCAGGCAGGTAAGTGGAGTTGAGACCGTGAAAAGCCATGATCTTATTAAATGGTGGAGCAGGCTCAAGGGGACAGATGGCCAACTCCTGCTCCTAGTTCTTATGTTCCTATGATATCGAGGCTTATTTGCATTTGTGTTCTCATAACTGCATCTTAATATTTCTTCTTTCTTATGCAACTTTTGTAATTTATATTAAAACCAAAATTTTAAAAAAGCTGTAACATCAGATAAATATTTGAATTATTATGTATAATACATGCATAGTACTGAGTTGCAAGACAGGAGCAAGCATCAAGTAATGAAAAATATGCAAAATTTTCTGGGTTACAATTTCCTGCATGTTTCATAGATTTAGCCAATGTGAATGAAGTTGGAACATGTATTTTACTGTTTCTCTTTCAAAGAGATACTGTAATATTTTTATATTTTTGAATTTATTGAAATAGGTAGAAGAAAGTAAGTGGGAGGTAACTAAATATGAAATACATTATAAACCCTGCTGCAGATCAATGTCTTAGAAGGGAATTCACTATTGTGTCACTTTGGAGGAACATGAAAAGATATTTAGAATAAAGAAGTTCTTTGAAGAAAGAAGCTCTCTTGCAGGATTTCTCTGAAACTTAAATGCTCGCGAAGAACAATGCTGAATTTTGATACTCTTTTGTTTTGTTCCATCCACGTCTGTCAACTTTTAAACAATGTTCTGCAACCAGCATCAGCTAATGGTAGCATTTGGATAAAATACGAAGAATGACAGTGTGAGGAAGCTCAGCTAACATGGAATAATGCTGAAGAATCCTGAGGTCAACAAATGCATTTCTACCGATATTTATTCAGCTGCTTCAAGCCATCTGTCTCAGTTACTTTTTCCATCAGGGCACACATGGATGCCATTAACACTCACCTGATAAGTGAAATCTATCCAAAATTCAACAGAAAGGGATGGGGCGAAGGAAGGTTGTCAATACTAATCACAATTATTTGCAAATGTTTGATTTTTAATAGCTTTCAAAATGGTAGAGTTGTTCTTTTTATTCTTGATGGCTTTGTCACTCATTTTGAGTTGCTTTTAATTACTATAAGAATATTTAGCAAATAAAGCCTTAAATTCATATTGTGTCTTTCACAACCACCAGATATCTCAAAGCATTTCACAGTCAATAAGTTGCACTCAAGTTTTAAATTAGGAACAACAAAAATCAGCTGGAATGCAGCAAATCCCCCAAGCAGCAGACTGATAATGGCCAGATTATTTGTTTTTCTGATGTTGATTGGAGAGATAAATATTGATGGTAGACTAAGACCACAAGGAACTACAAAAGGTCGTGAATGTAGCCCAATCCGTCACGCAAATCAGCCTCCCATCCATTGATTCCGTCTATACTTCCTGCTGCCTCAGCAAAGCAGCCAGCATAACTAAGGACCCCACGCACCCCGGACATTCTCTCTTCCATCTTCTTCCATTGGGAAAAAGATACAAAAGTCTGAGGTCACATACCAACCGACTCAAGAACAGTTCCTTCCCTGCTGCTATCAGACTTTTGAATGGACCTACCTCACATTAAATTGACCTTTCTCTACAGCCTAGCTATGACTATAACACTACATTCTGCACTGGCTCATTTCCTTCTCTATGAATGGTGTGTTTTGTCTGTATAGTGTGCAAGAAACAATAATTTTCACTGTATGTTAATACATGTGACAATAATAAATCAAATCAAATCAACTGAGTAATCCCTCTATCCTTCTTCAAATTTGTGCCTTGAAGACTTTAAATCGGGCCTTTAAAGGGTGGGAGATGGGATTGCCCCCATCCACCCCTCCCCGTCCTGTGGCGTGTTTGGCGGTGGTGGAGGCAATTGGCCGGTGGTGGGATCTTCTGGTCTCATCGCCGTCAATAGTGTTTCAAATTGTTCACCCCCTGTGGCAGGGGGTCATCATCAATGGGACTGGAAAATCCCACCAACAGGAACAGACAGAAAATCCCATTCAATGTTTCACCTGAAAGATCGCACTTCCAATTAAGGTTCTCTTCCCCAATGTCTTGACTTTTGTGCTCAAGACTGAGTATGAGACTTGAACCCACAACCTTGTGACTCAAAGTCAAGCTGCTACCAACTGAGCCATGGCTGATACAAAACATGCTTATGGCATTAAAAAAACCTGGTAAGATCATATCAATCTCACAGGGTTGTATCTTTGTCTAAATAAATGTATAATCTCTCCATTTTTACCTCCAAAGTGGCATTTTATAATTTGTGAGAATAAATAGTCCACGGCTAATATTTTTGACTGTATTTCAGATAAAGATTTCATGTCCATCAAAGAAAAAAATAACAAAAGTAGAATACTCAGTGAAAAATGTTGGACAGCAATCTTGTTGAAACTACAAAAGTTTACTTATATCTTTACCTTAATAATGAGGGTAGTATGGTGGCACAGTGGTTAACACTGCTGCCTCACAGTTCCAGGGACCTGTTTCAATTCCAGCCTTGGATGACTGTCGAAGAGTTTGCACATTCTTCCAGCATCTGTGTGGGTTTCCTCTGGGTGCTCCTGTTTCCTCCCACAGGTGGGAGGTGCAGGTTAAGTGGATTAGCCATGGGGAAAAAAAATGCTCCTTACTGTCCCAACATGTGTATGTTCAATAGGTTAGCCATGGTAAATGGAGGCGTTACAGGGATAGAGTGGGGAGAGGGTCTGACTAATGTTTCCTACAGAAGGCACTCTTCAAAATGCAGCTAATGAAAATACAACAAAACTTCTCCAACTTATAAATCAAACAAAGGGTTTAATGAAGAAACATCATTACTCCAAACTTGGGGCCTTGCCCTGAGCCACTCCAAGCTTTGCACAATTCTACGTAGTTCCTTATTTATTGTGAATCAGTTGGTCAGCTGACTATTACATCACTGTATAATAGATTCCATGGTTTACTGGATTAGCCGACCCTTACATTTTGTTAAGAAGTCTCACAACACCAAGTTAAAGACCAACCAGTTTAGTTGATGGTACACACACAAGCTTTCAGAAATGCTGTTCCTTTGTCAGGTGTGTGGCAAGTTCTCTGATCAGAACTTTCCACACACCTGACGAAGGTGCAGCATTTCTGAAAGCTTGTGGGTTTACTATCAAATAAACTGGTTGGACTTTAACCTGATGTTGTGGGACTTCTTACTATGTTTACCCCAGTCCAACACCGGCATCTCCACATCCTTACATCTTGTTCCCATTGGCCGCAGTTCATCCAATACAAAATTGTCACTGGCTACATTCTGACAAATGAGATACTCTGTCAGGGAGTCAGGGCAGACCCAATGCGCCAAATGGCCTCCTTCTGCACTGTATGGATTCTAGGAGTCCATAAGCTTTTTCTCCATGTTGCCAATTATTGCTAATGTTACATCAAATGACTCATTTCATTATTTGTACATTTCAAAGGACAACTAATGCCTTGACACTCCAGAATTATATAGATAAAACAATGCAGCTTTTATGCATTGATTAGAATTGAGCCTATCTGCACTTAAGTAGTAAGAGTATTGACAAGGCGCCTAATGTAATACACTTGAGAGAAGACAATTTTCTGTTGGCTCTTGTAAAACAAACATAATTGTCTTTCTCCTACAGATTTTCTTGCATCTGCACCCCAATGATTTTTCTCCCCAAGATTGGTGCTTCCCTTGATGGCCAGTAGATAGTCTGAATGGAATGCATCAGGCCTGTGCTCTGGGAACAAATAGGAACTTTATCTTGTTTTGTTTTTAAGAGGCAGCAAAACATTGCGCTTTCCCTTGAAGAGCTAAGTCACTTAATTTCACGCCATCAACTTATTTTTTTCATTCAATTTTGCATTTAATTTTTTCAAACTTTATCCAAAACTAGAATGAGAAAATGAAGCAGCCTCCTTTCCATTTGAGAACAAGGGTTGTCTTGTGGACCACTTTGTCATAGAAATGGTTTGACCTCCTCTAAGACATCATGTTCATTTATTTATGCTAAATACCCAGAAACTGAATCACGGGATAATGGGATAGATGCTAACTTTTCTCAGAATTGTCATAATACTTAATCATAGAAATCATTTTGGAAGCATAGAAATCATTTTGGCAGTGTTTGTGCTTTTTATATTGAGTGCCATTCTATAATTGATTAAGGTAAAGGGACTTAGATTCGCTCGTAGGTGTAATGGAAATGTTACAAAAAGAAATAAATGGCGAGTCAATTATTTGTGAAAATTCATTTGAAGGTGCAATTTTCTTCTTATAACTATGAATGGCTGAGAATGTAATGTCAAAAAAACCTCAAACTGAAATGAACTTCTGCATTGCAAATTGACATACCAAATGCATTGTGTCATAGAATAGGTCATCCTAGGTACAGGCCTGATGTATTCCATCCACACTATCTATTGGCTATCTAGGGAAGTGCCAAACTTGGGGAGAAAAATCAATGGGGTGAAGAGACAAGAAAATCTGTAGGAAAAAGACACAACTACATTTGTCTATTGCAGCTGGGCAGTATGATGATGGAGAGTGGGTAGCAGGGTGGGGGTTGTAGGTGGAGACGACTTCTTTTGTGTGGATTAAGGGATTTAGGAAAGCAGTTTGGCTGCAAAATAATTACGGTGTTACACAGTTATGGCCAGCCCATAGGCACTGGTATGCATATATCACAAATTAAATTAATTGCTTCAACACAAATATTAGGTGCAAAGTCATATTTTGTTTAAATTAAACCTTATACATTTCTCTGCACCATACTGCAGAACTGAATATATAAGCAGTCAGAATGAAAGGTTTCTATTTATCACTCGTGCCTCAGTATTCTCTTTGATTATGTTAAGTAGGAAATGTTCTTTTTAAAATCAATTAATTTGTTGGTTTGATCTCCCATTGGGGCATTTTCCTTGCCCTTTTAATTTTGAGGAGTTACATGTTGCCTGCTCCATCGGCACATAATTTTTAGCAGGAATTACAATGGTAATTAAGTCCATTAGCTATATGTCTAGTCAGCATCAAACTATTCTTGCTCTAGCTATAGTGTGACATCTTGCATAATATCTAAGTAATTACTTGGTGAATATAATCCGTAAGAACTTAAATATGTCTCCTTGCCTATCTCTGATATGACTTCAGGAGAGTGAGTGCAGTAGTTGAGAAGGCAAATGTTGCTTGTCAGAGCTCACCGCTGGTACTTGTTGCATGTCCCCTGTTTTACTACTCTTGTTATCAGTCATTCACTAAATTCCACTCGTTGTCCCACACACAGTCACTGATACATATTTTCTTATATTCATTCAACCTCATTCACTCACTCAAACACTCATTCAGTCATTCCCATTTTCACTCAGTCCCATGTTACTTATGTTCTCATGTTCACTCTTTTGTGCTCAGGTATACTTATCTCGGCCCCAATCTCTAAATTTCACATTCCGAGTGGCACTTTCTCTTATTGTGACAATGTGTGAACTCGAGTGGGAAAAGCGATGTGCAGCCCACTGGCTGCACCACTAACTTTTCCCGCCGTGCTTTTTGACACATTGTCAAAAGAAATCCTGGAGGCAGGTCCCATTATATCATCATACTGGCAGGGTGGGATTTGAATGAACTCACTCCATCAGCTAACTTGGCCCCTGACAGATTGGGACACCATTTTTATAGAGTGCCCTGATCTAAAAAAAGTTAAAATAAAAGAGGGATTCTCTATGGAGGTGGAATTCCCCCATCCCCACAGACACTGAAACCCGCCCCCCACCACCCCCCAAGGAACCGTCTTCCCTCCCATCCAGACCTCCCTCCCACACCCCGCCAAACCTCCATAACAGAAGCCATTCTCGACAGTACCAGCGGGAAGGACGGGGCAGTGCCAGGACATGATTCCCTCCCTCCCCTTCCTCTAGGGTGGGTGGGGGCAGATTTGCTTATGGTGGGGCAATTGCACAGTAGGGAAGCCTGCTAATAACATTTAAATGTCTGGTAATGGGGTTCTTGACCTTTCATGGTAGGAACAATACAATGTCAGTGGGAAATTCTGCCAACATAAAAGCCATTTGGGGATTCCCACTGTATTCATTGCCCTCACCGGCTTTCCTGCCCGCTTAAAATAGGACATAAAATACCCCCCTATCTTTGCTTCATTCAGTCAAACCTTTACCCATTCCCTCTCACTTTTCATCTCTCACCCTCTTATTCCCTCACTTTTCTGAGCATTACCACTCTCTCTTACTCATTCACTATCTTAACTGCTAAGATTGATTGTAATTCATGTGCAATTTGTTCTCCTTTTCATACACTGTCTCCCTTTGGCCTTACAAAAAAAACCTGACACTTATGTAGGTCCTTTCACAATCACTGGGCATCTTAAATTTCTTCACAGACAGAGAGGTACTTTTGGAGTGTTGTCACTTCTGTCATGTAAGGCAGTGAATTTGTATAAAGCAAAATCCAATTTGATAACGGTCAAATATTCAGTTTTTGTGATGTTCATTGAGGAATAAATGGCCACTAAGGATAACTCACCTTCTCGCCCTCAAACCTGTGCTATAGGATCTTTGACATCCACCTGAGAGGGTAGGTGAGGCCTCTTCCTTCAAAAGACAGCACCTCACTATTGCACTGGAGTGTGGCCCTTGAGTTCACACTCATGTCCTCGAGTGGGACCTGAACCCACAACTTTCTGATTTGGAAATGGAAGTGCTACCAACTGACGCACAGCTGAGTTCAGCCCTTCGAGCCTGCTCTGCCATTCAATTAGATCATGGCTGATCTCTTTCTGGTCTCAACTCCACCTCCCCGCCTGTTCCCTATATCCCTTTAATCCATTTTTTTAAAAGCAAAAATATATCTAATTCCTTCTTGAAACCATTTCATGATTCAGACTCTACTGTGCTATGGGACAATGAGGTCCACAAATTCACCACCCTCTACAAGAAATAGTTCTTCTTCATCTCAGTTTTAAATCTACCGCTTTTCATCCTATACCTGTGACCTCTTGATCCTCAGTCTGTCTTTCTGACTTCATTTCACACCCTCCTTTCCCATTCGTTCTATGGTATCTCAGAGTTCGATGTTCTAAGTGTCCAAGCAGTACAGGATTAGCAGCCAAAAGTTCCACCCTAGGACCTAAAGTGCTGTCAGGACCTGAAGATCAGGGCTCTTGCTGGGATAGATTCTCACTAATTTCTGGCAGCAGCTCCTAGTTTTCCTTAATTTCTGTTTACTTTTCCCATAGGAAATACTCTTTTAATAATGCGAAAGCAAGTAGCCGAACATATTGTCACAGAAACAAATGAAAAAATTAACCAATCCTTCCGATTATCCTCAACCATATATTGCATGACACTGTGTTCCACAGAATATAGGCATCCTTTCACTGGATCTGCTTCGGGACTGATGGAAACACATGGTCCTCACTCTGGCCCTAGTGAAACATAATGGGCTAATTTTTTCTGGAGGCAGCAAAGATTCTGCTGCTATTGACCTTGCTTGGCGAATGGTGCATTTTGTCAGCAATGGGGGTAGGTAGGGGCCGCTGAATATCACCGTCTTTACTGCAAGGTAAACCATTGCCCCCACCTGTCAACTCTTCCATTGGCCATGGAATGCCCCAAAAGGAAGGCCCCTTCCAACCCATTGAAGTGGGAGGTGGTTCTTTAATTGGCCACTTTTGTGGCTCAATTCACTCCCTGGTGGGTGGCCAATATTACCGAGAAAATGATGACCTCATGGTATATCGCTAGACTATTAATCCAGAAACTCAGCTAAAGTTTTGGGTTCAAATCCTGCCACGGCAGGCATTGGAATTTGAATTCAATAAAAAAATCTGGAATTCCTGACCATGAAACCATTGCTGATTGTTGGAAAAACACATCTAGTTCACGAATGTCCTTTAGGGAAGGAAATTTGCCATCCTTACCTGGCCTGGCCTACATGTGACTTGATGTGGTTGACTCTCAACTGCTCTCCAAGGGCAACTAGGGATGGGCAATAAATGCTGGCTAACCAGCAACATCCATGTCCCACAAATAAAAAAAACCTGTCAATTTTCCTGCGACTAGCAATACAGTGTGGAGGTAGGAAGATGGCGGGCACATTCCCCATGCCTTACTGTACATTTGCCAGCCTATATGCCTTGCAGGCCATTCCCAAAAGGCCTGGAAATGTGATGAGGGTTTGTATGGGCACCTAGCTTTGTCTCCAGCAGTAACCTCCACAAAGATTCAGCTCCATTCTTCTACTATGATACACCACACGAAGATGGTCAGGACTTAGTCAGACAACTGGGAATTAATGATGAGCCCAGAAGTCCTTCTCTATAGGAGCCACAGCTGCTGTCTTTTGGAGGAGGAGGTCCCACACTGCTCTCACAAAGTAATCTGATGAACCAGTGGGTGAAGTCTGCCAGCAGCTCACCTTTAGATTAAGAAATAATTTGTGGGGCAGGAGGTTGAAATACACTGGAGAAAGAAGCGAAAGAAAGGAGCGGGATAAGCAAACTTATTAATAAAATATTTTAATCGGATAATGATCTAAACACATAAATTACATAATGGCTACATAATTAGCAAAAAGTTAGCACACATATACTGTGAAATACCAAAAGCATCAGTTCAGGACCATTAACTTTGTTTTGAAAATGGTAAAGAGAGAAAAAAGCTGATCTTAACCAAACGACATGGCAGCCTCTTCCAAAGTCCTTCATTACATTCAACATTACAGTTGGACACATAGAGAAAATAACATCAAGCAGCAGAATGGGAAGGAGAATGAAGCCTGCAACACTAGAGTCACAGAATCATAAAATAGAATCATAGAATCACTTCAGTGTGGAAGGAAGCCATTCAGGCCATCAAGTCTGCACCAACTGTTACCTAGACTTACCCAGTTACTTCACGTATTTACCCTGATAATCCTCCTAATCTGTACATCTTGGGGCAATTTTTAGCATGGCCAATGCACCTAACCTGCACATCTTTGGAGGAAACCAGAGCACTCAGGAGAAGCCTATGCAGACGAGGGGAGAAGGGGACAATAATTCAAGGTTGGAATTGAACCCGGTTTCCTGCTGCTGGTTTGACTGCAAGCAGAATTTCTTATGCTTAAATAATAAAAGGGAATTCACAAAATACAATGCAGAGCTCCGAACACCCGTAGTCACTGGGAAAATGCAGAGCTGTGTGGTCTCAATCATCCAAGGTCGGAATCGAACCCGCGTTCCTGGTGCTGTGAGACAGCAGTTCTAGCCACTCTGCCACCATGCCGCCAAATACCTGGGCAGATAGTAGCAAAAAGCGCAGGAGCAGTCAGGTAACCATGGAAAACAACATAGAATTCCTGATGTTGGTTGTCAAGGAGAGGCACACTCGAGGCTAATAATTTCCTGGCACTCCTTTGCATGTCTTCATACTGTCTGGTGACGGCACGGTGGCATAATGGTTAGCATTGCTGTCTCACAGTGCCAGGAACCCGGGTTCGATTCTGGCCTTCAGTGGAGTGTGCACGATCTCCCCATGTCTCTGTGGGTTTCTTCTGGGTGCTCCAGTTTCCTCCCACAATCCAAGGATGTGTGGGTTAGGTTGCTTGGCGATGCTAAATTGCCCCTTAATGTCAGCAGGGTTAGCAGGATAAGTACATGGGTTACGGGGAGAAGGCATGGGTGGGATTGTTGTCAGTGCAGACTTGATGGGCCAAATGGCCTCCTTCTGCACTGTCCGGATTCTATGATTCTATGTATGGAACACATGTTCTTTCTTTGGCCAAAAATTGGAATAGGGATTAAAGAATAATGAAGATAACAAAAGATGCATTATTCTAGCATTTGATCAATGTGTTTTTTTATATCTGTTCATCACTTAGATTTTGGTTAATCTTTTTCCTGATTTCTCACCATCCTATCTCATGCAAGCAAATGATGTTGAAATGTAATTGACAATATGTTAACCACTTGGTTGGCTGCAAAATAAATTTACTCATGAGTTACATTGGACTAAACTCAATTGGCATCTGACAAGAGCTCCATTTGACCAATAACATTTTCTAAATTTTTTCCTAATTACTTTGCCCTCTTCATGTTGTGTACTTTAATCCACACAGTAGCCACCCACTCACTGAATAGAACTCACAGGAGAGACACAGATGAATAAGAGCCAACATCCCCCTAACAAATTGGCACAAGTCCTCCAGAATAGTGAAAACAAACAAAGCCTGGAAATTCAATTGCTCCTGAACACAGGCACTTAGGGGGCAGGGGGCAAGCTGCAAGTGCCTCTTCACATGGTTCTAGAGACCACATTAAACTGATGATGGGGCCTCATTAAAATGACTCAGGCATGCAGCCAGCACAATCATGATATTCATTACCCATGCACATCTTTGGAGGTAGGGATGTAGTTTGTGGGGAGGGAGAGTGGGCAAGGGTGGGGGTTATGGGAGGATACATGGTGGGGGGGTAACACCAAATGTCTTTAATATCACTTAATCACAGACAGCATCTATAAAAGTGAAAGCATTCTAGCTCCAGAAAACAGAAACTTGCCAGATTAAAGAATATAACTGGATAAGTTTCAGGTTAAGCATCCAAGTTCTCTGATGCCACATGAACTTGGTCCAGGCAATGGACAGGAGAACCAAAATCTTGCTTTCCTTTGGGGAGCAAAACAATCTTGGCAACTCCTCCAATGCCAGAGAAGGTCACTACCAGGTATTTAGATATCAAGATATGGCAACAATCAAAAGAGGTTCAATTACCTTAGAGACATGGTCAGAGTGCGGCAGTCTTGCTCTCTTCCCAAACCTCCTGCCTCACTGCCACTCCCTTTCCTGCTCTTATAGTAACTGCACCATATTTCAGTCCACCTCCCGCTCCTTTTAGACACCCATTCATCATTATTGGACCCCTCACTTCCCACCATTTACACACTGCATAACAACCATTCTACTGAGGCAGCCAAATTCTTTAAACATCCCATAAGAATGTCACTAAGACACGCCTTTTATTCTTGCTGGGAAAGATTCTGCATGAGCGGTGTCATCATGGGCAGGTGGGACCACATGGCCATGGCAAGTAGAAATACTGGAAGAGATGCTGCGCAAGATTTTTTCACAACCTTACCCACTTTTATTCCATCTTACTTCAATCTCATTCTCCCCATGTTGCACGACAAATTACAATGGTCTCTATCAGGCACTTCTTCCTTTGTCCTCCCTTCACATCATGACGAACTAAAAATCTGGGGTCATGGGTTCGAACCCCACCATCTCCAATGCAGAATTGAAAACTGATCTCAGTAATGGTGACAGTGAAACTATCACTGATTGTCGTAAAACCCACCTGGCTCACTATTGCCCTTTAGGGTAGAAATCCATCCCCCTTTCCTAGCCTGGCCTACATGTGACTCTAGAACCACAGTTAAGTAGTTGACTCTTATATGCTCGAACAAGGATAAATAAGAATGGGCAATAAATGCTGACCCAACTAGCAATGCCCAAATCCCATGAAAGAACTTTTAGAAATCCCACCCCATGGCTGTAAAGCAGAATACAATGATATTTAGGGGAGGCAATAGCCGAGTGGTATTATCACTAAAATATTAATACAGAAACTCAGCTAATGTTTTGGAGACCCGGGCTCGAATCCCGCTACGGCAGCTGGTGCATGTGAATTCAATTAAAAGTATCTGGAATTAAGAGTCTACTGATGACCATGAAACCATTGTCCATTGTCAGAAAAATGCATCTGGTTCACTAATGTTCTGAAGGGAAGGAAATCTGCCGTCCTCACCTGGCCTGGCCTACATGTGACTCCAGAAGCACAGCAATGTGGTTGACTCTCGCTGCCTTCAAACAATGAGGGATGGGCAATAATGCTGGCTAGCCAGTGATGCCCATGTCCCACGAATGAATAAAAAAAAACTATATTTATGGTACTATTTCTATAGTTGTGATTTAGGTTGGGCAAAGGTTGGATAACCAAGCATTGAGAATCATAGAACCCGATGGTGCAGAAGGAGGCCATTCAACCCATCAAGTCTGCACTAACCACAATCCCACCCAGGCCCTATCACCATAACTCCATGCATTTAACCTAGCAAGTCTCTCTGACACTAATGGGCAACTTAGCATGGCTCATGCACCTAACCAGTACATCTTCAGACTGTGGGAGGAAACTGGAGCACTGAGAGGAAATCCACCCAGACACGGGGAGAAAATGCAAACCCCATACAGACAGTAATCCAAGCTGGGAATCAAACCTGGGTCCCTGGCACTGTGAGTCAGTAATGCTAACCATTGTGTCACTGTGCCACCCTATAAGATGACAGAAATGTGACTGATTCTTAACTGGCCTCTGAGATATCTTAGCAAGCCACTCAGTTCATGAGGGATGGGCAGCAGAAATACCCATACACCATAAACTATGTATTTTAAATGCAGCATGCAGCAGATTACCAAGTATTTGCTCAGGGATATCCTGCAAAGTGCCGACCACATCACCCAGGCAGTGGAAACACTCCTCAAACATGCTGACTGTCTACTCATTGGTGCTCTAGTTACATTCTCCTTCTTGCTGTAGGCCACCTTTGCAGCTGTACCAGGTTGCAGATAGGAGCCATGAACTGAATTTGAGAATAGCTCTTATTGTCACATAGCCAATCTGTAACCTAACAGCCTATCTGAACTCAATGTGACACAAAGGACTGGTGCAGAATAAGAACCAGCAAGGAATGACTAAAAAAACAACAGGGACAGAAGCCAGAATCAAGCTAGCTAGTAATTTAGAAGAAACAGATAGTAAAAGTTTCTACAGGTATTCGAATAGGAAAAGAGCAACTAAAACTGGTGTTGGTCCCCCGACAGGGTGTGTCTGGGATTGCAGAAGTTGGTGATACAGAAGATTTTGGGTGTTCTGGTATATTAATCACAAAGATGAGGGCAAAATGCTGGAATCTGAAACAAAAACTGGAATTTCTGGAAAATCTCAGTAGGTCTGACAACATTTGTGGAGAGAGATTAGTCCCAATCTTTCCACAGATGCTATCAGACCTGAGATTTTCCAGCATTTTCTGTTTTTGTGTAATCATGACGTTAGTATGCTGGTACAGCAAGTAATTAAGAAGGCAGATGGAATGTTGGCATTTATTGCAAGAGGAATGGGATAAAAAAGTAGAGAAGTTTTACTGCAGCTGTTCAAGGCCTTCATGAGACCATATTTGGAGTTCTATGTACAGCTTTTGTCTCCTTAGGTGAAAAAAAGGAAGCAGTTCAGAGAAGGTTCACTTGACCCATTGCTGGGATGAGGGGCTTATGAGGGGTTGAACAGGTTAAGTCTATACACATTGGAATCTAGAAGAATGAGAGGTGATCTTACCAAAGCATATAAGATCCTGAGGGACCTGATGATTAAGAGAATTTCTGCCTCTCAGATGTTCATTAGAGGGTGGAATTCTCTTCCCCAAAAAGTAGTGTTTTAAGACCCAGACCAGAAATTCTAAGATGTTTTATGAAGTTAGTCTAGACCCTAAGTTTTACATTTGATTTTGGCACAGGTGAGCATAAGGTGTTTCATTCCAGGTATGATTCAGGTGACCCAATAGGAAGTTTTTATCAAACAAAGTTTATTTAAGAACACAGTTAGAATGTAACAAAAAGAATTAGCATAACTTTTACCAATTACAAGACTTAAGCATGACATAGTATAATTCTTAACAGCCAACTGTCTTTGTTGTTCCAATTTAAAGCACTACCTGATAGACATACACTCTTCTTCCAAATTAGTCAGCACTAAAGCAAATACGCTCACACATGTTGTATTTTAAGTTTTTCACACTTCTGGACAGAGATCCCGACAGCAGTTTTCAGAGAGAGTTATATCCTCAGAACAGGAAAACTTCAGAGATGTAAACCAGTCTCTGGCAGCTTCTAGTCTCCACACTTCAGAGAGGAGAAAGGAAGAGAGCCACCACTCTCTCTCTCTCTCTCTCTCTCGGCTCCCAGCAGCTTCCCCAAAACAGCAATGTTTCTTCTGGGAACTGAGAAAACAAAACCAAACTGGACTTCTCTGTGAAAACATAGCTGTCCCTTGTCATATGACCTGACTTTTAATCACCCCCAATCAAGCTCTACTCTGCCATCCCAGGGGAACACTAAAATAGTAGAAAACTGCATTAGCTCAGATTAAAACCAACATAATGCCAATTATATTGCTTCAGTAACAATGAAAGACATCGGCTGCAGACAGCATGGCTCTGACAAATTCCCAGGTCTGCTAAATCATAGAGAAACATAATTGAAATGCATTTTTTAAAGACACAATATTGTCACAAGTAGAGGCTGGGTTTTTAAACTTATTCAAGACTGAGGTAGATTTATTTGAAGCACGAGGATCAAAGGCAGTGGGGGTAGACAGGAAAGTGGAGGTGAGACCAAATCCAGATCAGTCATGATCTTACTGAACGGTGGAATAGGCTCAAATGGCCAACTGACCTACTCCTGCTCCTACATCCTTATATAATATGAATGATGTCAGGAAACTACTTACTCAATGCACTTTGTGAAGCTCTTTTGTTTAATAAAAGTGACAAGCTGATGATGGGCTGTACCCAAATGCAATATGAGTGCTTTCTATGACACCTTGCATGGCAATAAGCACAAACCACGATGCTTTCTCCATCTGCTACACTCTGGCAAGTTGAAGGTGGGGGCCTGGGGTGAGCGTACAGATCCACTCTGTGCCTCTGCTTTGCTGCTCATAAATATCTGTTATTTGACTCTCCTTGTGAACATAAGAAAGAAAGGAAATAAAGAAGAGACAGGAGGAGCAGGATTAGACCAGGAGTTTCTCTTTTAAATGGTGCTGTGAGACCTTCTGTATCCAAACAAGAGCAGGTCGGAGGCTGGGAATACTGAGGCAAGTAACTCACCTCCTGAATCCCCAAAGCCTATCCACCATCTACAAGGCACAAGTATGATGGAATACTCCCCACTTGCCTGGATGGGTGCAACTCCAACAACACTCAAGAAGCCTGATACCATCCAGGACAAAACAGCCCACTTGATTGGCACCGTATCTACAAACATTCAATCCGTCCACCATGACGCTCAGAATCAGCGGTGTTCACTATCTACAAGATGCACTGCAGCAATTCACCGAAGATCCTCAGACAGCACATTCCAAATCCACGACCACTTCCATCTAGAAGGACAAGGGCAGCAGATACATGGGAACACCACCACCTGCAAGTCCCCCTCCAAGCCACTCATCACTCTGAATCGGAAATGCATCACTGCGCTGGGTCAAAATCCTGGAATTCACTCCCTAACGGCATTGTGGGTCAACCCAAGTGGACTGCAGTGTTTCAAGAAGGTAGCTCACCACAACCTTCTCAAAGGTAACTAGAAATGGACAATAAAAGCTGGTCAGCCAGCGCTGCACATATCCCATGAATGAATAAAAAAAATCTCAGCAGACTCGAGTTTAACATCTCACCTGAAAGACACATCTCAAACAGTGCAATGTTTCTTCAATATTATACAGGGAGCTTAGCTCAAAGATGCTTCCTTTATGGAGGTGACTGTTTTCATTGCTCCTGAATATCTTTGAGGCAGGAGAAGGTCTCCCTAATGTGGGTATGGCCAGCTTCAAGATGCCCTCCTTCTCTCTTTTCTCCTTACTTCTCCTGTCCTTCCTGTTTTCTTCACTGCTCCCCCTCATCTTCCAGCCCCCAAAGTAGCAATACCGCACTGTGTGACTCAGTGGAACTATTTCAAATGTGACTTAAAACAGTGGCCCAGTGGAATTATTATTTGACTAGCAATCCCGGGATCCAGAGTAATGTTCTGGGGACCTGGGTTCGAATCCCACCACTGCAGACGTTGAAATTTGAATTTACTAAAAATCTGGAATTAAAAATTTAATGATGACCATGAAACTATTGTCAATTATCATAAAAACCCACCTGCTTCACTAATGTTCTTTAGGCATGCAAATCTGTCATCCTTACCTGGTCTGGTCTACGTGTGACTTCAGACCCACAGCAGTGTGTTTGACTCTGAAATGGAGGGCAAAAAAGTGCTGGCCCAGCCAGCCCTGCCCACATCCCATAAAAATGAATTTAAACAAAAGGTCAGATGCTGGGGCAACTCAAATTCATATTAAAGATCCACAGTGATGTAGGACTCTTATTTAAATATCTTAATGATTGTCTAACATGTATCTGCCATTCGCCCTGGACACCTATGAAAAAGTCTTGTACAAAGATGGATTGACTGGTAATTTTGTTTCTTCATTCATGAGATATGGACACTGCTGGCTGACCAGCATTTATTGCCCATCCCTAGTTGCCCGAGTTGAGAGTTAACCATGTTGCTGGGGCTTTGGAGTCACATATAGGCCAGACCAGGCAACAATGGCAGATTTCCTTCCTTAAAGGACATTAGTGAAGAAGATGGGTTTTTCCTGACAATGGTTTCATGGTCATCAGTAGATTCTTAATTCCAGATTTTTTTTACTGAATTCAAATCCCTCTGTCTGCCGTGGCAGGATTTGAACCCGGGTCTCTGGAACATTAGTTGGGTTTCTGGATTAATAATCTAGCGATAATACCACTATGCCATCACATGGAGTTATGGGGATAGGGCGGAGGGGAGGGCAGGGATGATCTTTTGGAGAGTTGGTGTAGACTCGATGGGCTAGGTGGCATCTCCTACACCTTAGGGATTCTGTGGTTGCTATAAAAGATGCTGGACTTTGATTGTATGAGCAATGTACTGGTGGCCTAGGTGTCTGTTTATCACTTCTAAATCAGAACTGGCGCCAATGTATTTCTGAGCCACAGTTTTCACAACTTCCATTTCTTAATTGTCATGTGGGACTGATGAGAAGTCTGAAGAGTTGTTAAAAATACTGATGCACATCAAAATGGGTCATGTATCCATTGGATTGGTGCATATAAGCTACTGGATAATATAAAATGAAAAGATGATAAATTCAAGTCCTTTTAATCAAGTTACATAAGTGTTGGACTAGGAATAGAGTAATTGCTCTCTCAGGCTATTTCCAATATATTGTCAGCTGCACAGAAATAAATAAGTTGACTCTTTATAGTCAAGTGACTAATGTTGCTGAAGTAGTGAGAATAAGAGCAGTCATCATTTACAAAGAAAAATTCTTAAGAGTTTTAAAATCTTATAGTTATTTACTTCTCTTCGATTTCCCTTCACTTCCATAAACTGTAGTCAATGGTCCCAAGCCAGTGAAGATTTTGTTTATTTTGTTACAGTTGGAAGTGGACAAATTATGGCGTCAGTGGCTTACACCACTCTTCAAGCTTCAGCAGCTATTTCCTAGTATATTTGTCCTTTGGTTTTTTTACACTATCCCTGAATCCTATCATTATGAGCTCCTTGAATGGTCTGTAGCTGGAATAGTCTGTGACTTTGACCTTTGGTGAACTGGCAAATCCCTCAGCCTGGGTCCAGGCCACTCATGCCCCAGTGACTTACCACTTGCCAATCCTAACTCTACATTATCACACAAGGTGCATGTATTACCTGGGTCTGAGTTGGTGAGTGCAAATGTCACATCAAGCAATTTTTTGATCTTGAAGGTCATGAGATCCTTTTGTCAGTTCTGTTCTGTTGCTCTCTCTCTCTCTCTCCCTCTTTCCTGTTCTTTGGGGTATTGTTGTTGTATAGATGGTAGTTCTTCAGAAGGGGAAAGTTGGTGTGAGTTGGTGGCAGGAAGCAAGAAAGTCAAGGTCACACCATCCACTGCTTGCTTATGTCAGAATAGCAAGATGAGTATGAGGTAAGATTTGAGAAGTATGTGTGTGTGTGTGTGTGTGTGTGTGTGTGCGCGCATGCGCGCGCGTGTGCATGTGTGATAGGAGGATGGGTTGGGGTTAAGATAGGAATTCACCTTCATCCTCAATATTCTCAGTGAGCCAATATCACAGTTTTTGGACCAATAATTAACCCAGGGCAAGACTTCAACCCATCTGTGAGGAAGTTACAGCTCCAATCAAGTGGTATGCAGCATTCTAGCTGCAGCAGTGCCACTAGGAGCGGTGGTCAATGATGGAACTACAGCTAACCCCCAACAGTGATTATCAATACTGCTGGATAACAAAGTTGGGGGAAGGAAGGATGGGGCAGGGATATGAGTGAGCTAGTCTGGTACATGAGGGGGCAGGGGTCCAGGGTTGTGAGGGTCAGGGACAAGTACTTCTCTGAGTGAATGCACCAAAGTGGCACAAGTAACCAGACAGGCAGGGACCATATCCCCCTAGCCAGCCCCAAGGCTGCCAGGGCACACCTGGTGGCTTTACCATGTGAGTTGTATCCCCTCCCCACACCCATCTCTTGATAAAATACCAGCCGAGTTGGGAAGAGGTCATTAATTGTCCACTTAAGAACCTCAACTGGACCAAGGCCAAGCGGGCCACCCGCTGCCTCACAGAGGCTGGCAGGGGACAGATACTGTGCCCCAGCCATGCTACCAGGGTTGATGCCACTCTGCGTCCCAGCCCTCTCCTGGGGCAGGTATTAAATTTCTCTCATGCTATTTTGTAACAATAAGGGTCAAGAGCGCAGGAAGTATGGCTCATGGATGAGGTGAACAGGAGAGAACATGGGGAAATTAGTGGAGAGTCAGAGAGAATGCTCAACCTGGTAGGCAGGGAGAAGGAAGGAAGGATGCAACAGGCAGATCAGTGGGTGGTTTCTGGCTCCGCAAGAAAGCAATTAGTGGATTTCTCACGTTCCAATGATGCAATGATGAGAGGCTGAAGAGAGTGATTTTCAGAGCAGTAATAACAATAATAAGAAATAGGAGCAGGAGTAGGCCATCTAGCCCTTCGAGCCTGCCCCGCCATTCAATAAGATCATGGCTGATCTAGTCCTCATGGAGGATCCTAGAGTGGTGGCATGGTGGCACAGTGCTTAGCACTGCTGCCTCACAGAGCCAGGGACCTGGGTTTGATTCCTGGCTTGAGTCACTGTCTCTGTGGAGACTGCACATTCTCCCTGTGTCTGCGTGGGTTTCCTCTGGGTGCTCTGGTTTCCTCCCACAATCCAAAGATGTGCACCTTAGGTGGATTGGCCATGCTCCATTTTCCCTCAGTGTGTCCAAACAGGTGCTGGAGTGTGACGACTAGGGGATTTTCACAGTAACTTCACTGCAATGTTATTGCAAGCCTACTTGTGACAATAATAACCTTTAAAATTTTAAAAACTTTTATGGAGTGGTGGGAAGGTTGGACAAAGATTGTTATTGGGCAGCATATGATGTGCTTCAGCCAGCTGTGGAAATAGCTAGCTAAACTAGATGTTTAATAGGTACAAATGGTCCTTGCCAATTTCACATTACTGTTTGACTAAACAAAGCTTTTACTTACGGGCATCTAAATGCCAGTGGAATTTTGTGTTACCCGAAAGGGGGAGTGGAATCCTTGCCAACATTACTAAACCGTAGCAAAAGCAAATCTGAAAACTTTTAAAGACGTTACTTGCAAGTATTGTGACATTACCTCAAAGCCATTGCATGCTCATCCCTGAGAGATAACCGGGCAACGCATAGCTGACACAGGTATAGCCGGCCTTTTGGTAGCTGCAAGTGTTGGTCAGTATAAGCTGATGGACTGGTTTAGCAGCGATGTTAAAGGTTCGGTGACAAAACAAACATGTCTGTGTCGGTTCACGATTGTATCACTTCACCAACAGACCTGCATTTACAAACATTTACACAATGTGTACTGCAACTGCATCATGTTTGTCAGGTAAATATTTCAGCATTATACTGAAGTATGCACACGTGTGTGACAGGACTGCTTACACCTCGTAGCTCAGTAAACAGTGATAGATTACCTGGAGAAAGGATGACACTAAGGTGAAAATAATGAACACAGTTTTCAGCATCTACAATTCAACATACGGCTGAAAAATGCAAAGATTGATTGAAAGAAATTCTCCCAGTCTTTCCTCCACGTATTTGTCATGTGCATCAGGCTGTGAACTTCAGCTGCTTGGTCCATGTATTCTCTTGGTCTTCACTTGTACTTAAATATTTTCAGAAAGTGGGCGAGACAACCAAGGGATGAGAGTTTATTGAACAGAAGTCTCTGGATGTACCCAATTAGGAATCATAGATGTGGTCTTTAAAATTTGCATAACTTAAAATTAATGTAGAAAGAGATCTTCAAGTTTTCTTTTTGAAAATTCTCTTTTGAATAAATTTCTTTAAGTAAAGCTAGCATAAAAAGTTCATTTCAAAGGGAAAGCTCTCAGAATAGTGCTCATTATTTAAAACATCATTTATCCCATCAGAGAGACAAGTCACAGGAGTTAAAGAACCTACAGAACTAATTTGCGGCATTTTCATATCTATCCCAAAAATGGTCAGAAGTGAGTCTTTGCTTCAGATTAATGCAGGGGAGTGGTATGCTGCCAGCACATCATTGTTCAGTGAACCATCAAGCAGCAGGAGGAACATTGAACTGGATATTGATGGTCAGACCACCTATTTACCCAGAGAACTTCTTAACAGATGGCTTAGGATCATCCTTAACAGATGACTCTCTGTGCTGAGTGGGGAGAGAAAAATATCTTTGTGTAAATCACTGGCAAAAACCTGGCCATTCCTAAAAAATACGGATTTTAGGTCAAGTATGATGTTGCAGAACTCTCATTGGAGCTCTAAAATCTAGCACCTTATAATAACAAGATAAAATATTTTCTATTCATTCGTGGGACATAGTGTCATTGGGGGACCAGCATTTATTGCCCATCCCTAGTTGCCCTGGAGAAAGTGGTGGCGAGCTGCCACCTTGAAATGCTGCAGTCCATGTGCTGTGGGTTGACCCACAATGTCATTAGGGAGGGAGAGCCAGGATTTTGACCCAACAATTGCAAGTGAACGGCAATATATTTCCAAGTCAGGGCAGTGACTGGCTTGGAGCTAAACTTGCAGGTGGTGGTGTTCCCATGGATCTGCTGCTCTCATCGTTCTAGATGGAAGTGGCTGTGTGTTTAATCCCTCATTCAATCCCTTATTCCGGTGACTTTGTGATCCCAGCTACATTATTGCTGTGCTAAAGTATCCATGGAAGCAGTGAAAAGGAAGGATTGGGCTATCTACATACACACAATGCGCCATTTGGGCAGCCACCTTGAGAGTATCATAGGTAACAGAATTTGTGATCGGGGGCCTATCAGCTACACAATAGCTGCCTATTTGATTGGCATACCATCCACCATCTTAAGCATTCACCCCTTCCACCACCAATGCACAGTGGCAGCAGTGTGTATCATTTTACAAGATGCATTACAGCAAGTCATTAAACTTGCCTCAACAACACCTTACAAACTCACGACCCCTACCATGGAGAAGAACAAGGGAAGGCAATGTATGGGAAAATCCATCTACAAGGTTCCCTTCAAGCCACACACCATCCTGACTTGGAAGTAAGTCGGCTGTTCCTTCACTGTCACCACGTCAAAATCCTGGAACTCCCTTTTTAACAGTCACTGTAGGTACATCTACATCACACAAACCATTGATCACCATCCACTTGTGGGCAATTAGGAATGGGCAACAATTGCTGGTCTAGTTAGTCCCACATCTTGTGAAGGAATAAAAAAGATGGCTGGAATAAGGAAATTCAGAGGAAGGGTTGAACGCTAGAAGCTACCAAAATGCTTAGTGATTGAGATAAAGTTGAGAAAGATTTATGGATATTTTACTCTTCAGATATTAAAATTAACATTATCTGATGATTTCCTAGGGTTGTGAGTCACCACTAGTTTAGAACAAGAGATACAATTTTTAAAAGGAGGTAAAATGATCCTTTGTACAATAATAACACTTCACTTAATCGAGCATAATATGAAATATGGCATCCAAAACCATTCTCCTGTTACCACTCATGTTATTAAAAGCCCTTTTCATATTGCAGAAAAACCTACATGTGAACCCACTTCAGGCTTCTAGACTATTAATATTCTGCTCCAGGCATCAGACAATGACCCCAAAATAAAGGAACCAGAATTATTTGTGCAAATGCTGGCATTGATTTACGTCTACAAATCTCCCCGCATCCGAGCTATAAAAGCAGCAATATTAAAAAGGCTGAACAATAAGTGAATTAAAAATAATTCATGACTATTGGATTAATTAACGGCTGCAGACAGGTGAACTCCTGATAAGACCAATTTAGGTCAAGAGCAAATGATGTCGTTGGTGAAATTCCACCTCCTTTATGAAGAATCTGGCTGTAATCTGCACCAATGTACTTAACAGTCAATTTAGCTCTCAAACAGGTTAGATCTATAACACAAAGGGAATGGCCAAAAGGGTCTAATTAAGCAGTCATTCCCACTGGACTGAAATGCAGGACACAATATATGACGAGTGTACTGATTATAAACTGAGGCTGCAGGCAGGAGAAGATATTTAAATTAAATTGCGAGCTGGCAAAAGCAAGACCTCACAGATTAACTGAAATAATTTCAATCTTCCATGTTGTAGCCAAGTTGCAAGAGGGAAGATTGTAACAAAATTCTAAGCACATTATAAACAGTTTATTTATTAGTCACAGGTAGGCTTACATTAACACCACAATGAGGTTATTGTGAAAATCCCCTCGTCACCACACTCTGGCACCTGTTCAGGTACACTGAGGAAGCATTTGGGCATGGCTAATGTACCTACGCAGCATGTCTTTCGGACTGTGGGAGGAAACTGGAGCACTCAGAGGAAACCCATGCAGACATGGGCTGGACATGCAAACTCCACACAGACAGTGACTCAAGCTGAGAATCAAATGCAGATCACTGATGCTGTGAGTCAGCAGTGCTAGCCACTCTGCTACCCTCAAAATGTCAGTAGAAGTAGCACACAGATGAAACCTACCTGGGTTGTCACTTCCTGAGTGATTTTACCCTCAAGTTTTTTGGCAGCTTACATGATTACTCTCCTTATCTGTCTATTGTGAAGATAATATGGATGTAACATGGAATTTTTTGGGAAAGAACTGCAGGAATCTGTTTTGGACATTCTCTGGGATGGAGGTTATATCCAATGGCCTTATTTTTGTTCCTTGCCGCAAAATAGATTGAACAATCTTTTAAACTGACTTTGAATACAATTACAAAATGGTGGCATTGTAACTGTATGAACTGTGAAGAGTTGCGGCTCACTCATAATAAGTATGCCATAATGCTTCCAGAGTAGCAGGATCAAGCATTTCACTAATATCAACACCTTAGGAACTTATTATCCAGTTGTGAAATGCACAAATTGCTCATTGAACACAGGGCAAAAGCAGTAGCAATGTTGAACCCTTGTTCTTGCTTGTCAACTGCATAATCAAGAAATGTGATTGTTTCATGAGAACAACCCCACCACTATAATTTGGAGACAAGATGCACAGCAATATGTCGTAGACAATGTGAAGTACATCAACAGCTTGAACAAGTCTGGATGAAGGTATGTGAATTAAAGGAAATAATTGAATCCCTACAGTGCAGAAGAGGCCACTCGGCCCTTTGAGTCTGCACTAACTCTCTGACAGAGTAACTTACTGAGGCTCTCCCCCCCATCCTATCCCCATAACCCCACATATTTACCCCACTAATCCCCTTAATCTGCACACCTTGGGACACTAAAGGACAATTTAGCATGGCCAATCCACCTAACCCACATGTCTTTGGACAGTGGGAGGAAACCAGAATACCCAGAGGAAACCCACACATACACAGGGAGAACATGCAAACTCCATGCAGTCACCCAAGGCTGGAATTGAACCCAGGTCCCTAGAGCTGTGAGGCAGCAGTGCTACCACTGTGCCGCCTTGCCACCCTTAATACATAGAAGGAACACCAAGCTTATGAGGGCATGAAGGAAAATTACAATTCCTAAATTTGTGCAGAGAAATTCACACGCAAGTAAGTGAGTAAGATATTAGAAGAGAGAATGGCACGATTATGGAAATTGCAACACACACATAACTAATAGTAGTGCAGGAGGAAATTTCAATGCAACAGCAGTACGTTTTCCTTGGCAGTAGCTGCAGACTCCTTCTGCATGACAGGGATCCCTCTGGACACCTTCCCTATATAATTAATGACTTTGACCCATGGAAAATGCATTGGCATTTTGGCATGTTCAGTGTGACAAGCCTGAATCTCTATCAATAGCAAAAGCCTAACCAGGGAGAGAACTGCAGCAAATGTACTCAATAAGAAGAATATTGTAAAGTCATGCCCTCTTGATCTGGGCTTCCACAACACAAGAGAAAGCTTATCTATATCTATTCCATCAAATCTGTGAATCATTTTTAAATTTCTCAGTTAGATCACCCCTTAATCTTCTAAGCACAAGGAATATAATCCAAGTTTGTTCAACCTTTGCTCAGGTTTGCATAATTGTTAACTTGTTCAAGGAATAAAGATCTTTGCATTTAGGTATTTTGCCAGGTTTTAGTAGTCACAAGTACAGTGATATCTGTACAGATGGTCACCTAATTAGCATTTTGTCTCTCAAAGTAGAGGAAGTCTTATTATGAGCAGTGATTACAGTAACTAAATTGATGGAGGTACATCTAAATCATTGTTACATCCGGAAGGAAAGTTTGGAACCATGGTCGGTGAGAAGGGAGGAGGTAAAAATTAAAACATCGCACCTCCTGGAGATGTTTGCATAAATCAACCCCTGGCTCTTAAAATCTTTATTGTGCCTTTTAGTTAAAAAAAGAACAGGGGAAAGAAAGAAATTGCAATTGTATCACATTTTTCTCATCAAACAGCAATCTATAGGAGCATTGATATACAGAGGGATCTGGGCATACAGATCTATGGATTCCTGAAAGTGACAACACAGGTGGATAAGGTGGTCAAGAGGGCACACAGCATGTTTGCTTTCATTGTCTGGGGCATTGATAATAATATTTGGATAGTTACGTTACAGCTGTGTAAAACTTTAGTTAGGCCACATTTGTGTGCAGTTCTGATCACCACGTTATCAGAAGGACATGGATGCTTTGAAGAGGTTGCCAAGACGGTTTACCGGGATGTTCCCTGGTCTGGAGGGTTTTAGGTATGAGGAAAAGTTGGATAAATTCAGATTGCTTTCACTGGAAAGATGGAGGTTGCGGGGCGACCTGAAAGAGTCTACAGAATTATGAGAGGTGGATAGTCAGAGGCTTTTGCCCCAGTGGAAGTGTTGACTACAAGGTGGCACAAGTTTAAGGTGAGAGTGGGTTTAGGGGAGATGTGCAGGAATGTTTTTCACACAGAGGCAGTGGGTGCCTGGAACGCACTGCCAGTGGCGGTATTGGAAACAGGCACGTTAGCAATGTTCAAGTTGTATCTTGATAGATACATGAATGGGAGGTGAACAGTGAGATAGAAACAATATATCAGCACTGACTTGGTGGGCTGAAGGGCCTGTTCCTGTGCTGTACTGTTCTTTGTTCTTTATACATTTGAAGTGTGGTTAAGGTTGCCTTCAGGCACATTAACCAACTTGTGTGCAGTAAATTCTCCAAAGTGACAGTTAACTGCAGAACTAATTAATCTGCTTTGTTGATGTTGGCAAAATGATGAAAGATAGCCAGAGAACACTGCTCACTGCTCCCTTTCGATTCGCTCCTTTAAGGGCTTAAACCTATGAATCTGAGTTGTTCGTGCCATGACTGATTCCAGCTGGAACAAAGAAATGATACAACTTGATATTGATTTTCACTTTAGATGTATCTGGTTATTGAAATTTGTGAAATATTTGTAAACTGATAAATTATCCTCAGATCAATAGGAATTAGGTTGTATTTTGATGTGCTGATATCAAGATATCATATTGCATTTGAGACCATTTGGAATCAATGCAAATGGATGAGAGGGAAGCTAAGGCAAATAACCACATGAAAATAAAAGATCATGGTTGAATTGAACCATTTTTGGGGATAATTGCATATTTTGTTCTGGAGGAACCAATTGCTAAGGGGAGACACCTTGGATCCTTTTAGAATTGTTGGCACTGTTAAGTTGTTACAGAAATAAAGTAAATAGCAATACGATAAGGAGCATTTGGTGGAAAGAAAAATCAATACAATTGAGACAGAAGCAGAGAAAGTGAATGAAAGAAAGTCTGAGGTAGGGAGAAACAATCAACACAAGAAAATCAAATGTAAAGGGTTGAAAAATGTATTGGGCAGAGGAAAAATATTCAGCCAGAAATAGAATAAAATAATATCTCTTACACTCCAAACTGCTGTTGGAATCAACCTATGCAGACAATTTCTTTATAAACAAATCAATTTGGTAATAGCACAGGTAATGTGGTTTAGTGTGTCAAGAATGATTGTTGTACCTGTTCCTTATGGCAGGAATATTTTGTTTCATGGAGATAATGATCTTTATGGGAAGGGAAATGAACCCTGGAAATGAAATACTTTTGCACTTTGAACATTTAAGCCTTGAAACTACACAGCATGAATATTGGTGTCCAAAGCCTTGAAGAGTTCTAATGGAGTTCCATCATCTTTGGTTTGAAGAGAGGTCTAACCAGGCAAGTTGGGCTTATGCCAGATTTATTCCCCTGTTAAAATGGGAGAAAGAGGAATGCGATAGAGTCATATATTCACACAATGTAATATTAAGATTCAGGAAGCAGCCACAGATTAGCTATTACATGGTCATATACCAGCATTGTACTCTGCCGCAAAGTGTCTCAGATGTGCGTTAATAAATATAGGGAAGATATCGGCACATGTTATTATCAACAGTTAAATCAAATCAGATAGCAACTGCTGGTGTATGCACGTGCACAGTTAAATGTGGTCACAATTTCCTGACTCTTCCAGTTTTGTGCCAAAACAGTACCTAGCTGATAGACTCAGCATTAAAATCTATGCTGTGGACTGAGGTTTGAGTATTTATTCTTTTGGGACCCATGAAGTAGGCCAGAAAATGTAAATGTTGGCTATCTTGATATGAGTGAATATTTAGCAGAATGATAAATAATAAAGATTGCCAAACAACGTTTCCGGCTTTGAAAATTTAATTTTACACTTCTGTAGTCTCATTCCCTCTGAAGTTAGTTATGCTTTTGAGATTCAAAATGAAATTCTTGCTGCATTGTATCTTTGTCTCATTTAGCTATCTCTATCAAACCCATCTGTCTTTCTCAATTTTTATTTTCCCTTCTGCACAGGATTTAAATCTAATTTGTGTTCCCTGCTTCACATTTCCTGGCTTTGAGTCTGTATGTCTCAGTGAGGATTCTTCAATCTGATTAGTTGAGTGGCCTTACTATTTGTTCTCTTTCTTGGAGATGCCAAAGACACTTGGAGAAGAAGGGGTGGGGGAGGGGCACATTGGTTCAGATGCTGGATAGAAACAAGTCTCCACTCAAAAGCCTTCAAAAACCTTGTGGGCAGCTGTTTTTTTATCTATTAGTGTCACAAGTAGGCTTACATTAACACTGCAATGAAGCTACTGTGAAAATCCCCCTAGTCGCCACACTCCAGTGCCTGTCCGGGTACACTGAGGGAGACTTAGCATGCCCAATGCACCTAACCAGCATGCCTTTCAGAATGTGGGAGTAAACTGAAGCATCCAGACGGAACCCACGCAGACATGGAGAGAATGTGCAAACCCCACACAGGCAGTGACAAACCGGGAATCGAACCTGAGTCCCTGGCGCTGTGAGGCAGCAGTGCCTACCACTGTGCTGCTGTGTCGCCCATCAGTGAGATGAATGGTGAGATGCGCTCCTCCATTGCTGACTGGAAAATCTAATCCAACGTGTCTCAATCCCAGCACACCGAGCAATGTGACTTTCCCAACCATTGCACCACAATTTCCAAAATAGCCACTTTTATGGACTTGACAGTTATGGGCTGGATTGTGCTCCATATCCCCTCAGAACTGAGCTGAGATTATCCAGAAGCATTTCATAGCTGGCAACTGTAGACACTCCTGCATTCCATCTGATTACCTTTATGGGCCAGAGAGAATTTATGCTGGAACTTCCCACTGGAAATTAACTAATTGTGGTAGGGTCCATGACAGGCTAAATTGCACTTCATCTGGAGACTTGTTTGTTTGATGACCTGGATGACTTTTTCTCATTCGTACCTTTCTACAGTCTCCTCACTCAACTCCAAAGTAGACAACTTTGAACCAGTGGGCAGCACAGCACTACTGCCTCACAATACCAGGCAACCTGGGTTCAATTCCAGCCTTAGGTGACTGTCTGTGTGGAGTTTGCATGTTCTCCCTGTGCCTGCATGGGTTTCCTCTGGGTGATGCACTTCCTCTCACATCTGCAAAGATGTGCAGATTAGGTGGGTTGGCCATGCTAAATTGCCCCTTAGTTTTCCAAATTGTGCCGGTTAGATGGATTATGCATCGGAAATGTGTGAGATTACAGGGACAGAGCAGGGAAGAGGGCTGGGTAAAATATTCTGTCAGAGAGACGGTGCAAACGCTAAGGGCCAAATGGCCTCTTCTGTACTGTGGGGATTCTATGAATCAGTCTGATTACTGCAGGTTATTGCATAAAGGCAGACCCTTTACACCATTCACTTCCCCTTAAAACCACTCTTTGTACAGTTAGCAATATGCCCATATGATGATCACCCATTCAGTGCTGCTCTTATGAGGTATATTTCCAAAGCCAATATTGATCCAGCCCCTGTAAATAAATGATACATTTCAGCATATGTTGTACTCTGTGGGAATATGTGTAAGTGTAGTTGCTGGCACAGGTGATCTCCAATCCAGCTTGCACAGGGCAAAATCCGAACATATTTCAGTCTTTGCATCGGCTGTCACAGTTCAAGACGGGCAGCCAAATGAGTTTGTAACTTTAAACCTAATTGTACAACTGAATATTTTAGGGGCATGAGACGTGAGCCTCTAAATCAGATGTGGCAGAGTGAAAAGCAGCACGAAACACTAGCTGGGCTGCAATTAATAATTGAAAGATACAAATCTTCAGTGGCTAAGTCTGGCAGAAAGAGCGAGAAAAGCAAACGGAGAAAGAAGCAAAGCAAGAAAGCAGGGATGAAGTGAAAGTTAAAGATGCAAAGGACAAATAGGAAAATCAATACAATTCTTGCAGAGAACCAACAAAGTCGTTTTTCGTTGCTGTCACCTTTGCCACTTATTGCTAATTCTTCATCCTTCAGGTTCAGTGCCCGAAGAGGGTGTAGGTGACAACTGATTTCCATTGGAATGGTCTGTGGGTATGCATGCCAAGTTACTCTAGTGGTTTGCCATTGCCTTCTTTTATGCTGTGAATTTTCAATGAGCCCTGCAAAATTTGAATCTGCACTCAATGATGAAGACTTTTCTTCATCATTGCAGATTTACAATTATAATATGAGAAATTATGCATTAATAAACAGTCCTCATTGGAGAAAACAATTCTTGCATTTTTGTCCACACTGTTTGACGCGTTGGTCTCTTAAAATGTTAATGTTATGGTCAAGATTTTATCGCTATCAAATATTAAAGGCTGAGGCTGGTGGTGAATGGGAAGGAGATGCAAGATGGGGGAGGAACAATAAAGGGGCTGGAAGGAAATATCTGTTAAGTGTGGAGGGATTGGAAGGGGCAGAGAATGAAAGGGCAGAGAGTTGGGAGCAGAGAGTAGGAGGAGGGAGAGAGCGCAAGGGGCAGACAGTGTGAAGGCCAGGAGTTGGGAACAGAGAGCAGAAGGAGGGAGAGCATATGGGCAGAGAGCGGGAGAAGGCAGAGAGCGAGAGGGGTCAGACATAGGACAAGAGAGTGGAAGGGGAGAGAGAGAGCAGGGGGCAGAGAAGAGGACAGAGAGCAGAAGAGACAGAGGGTGTGAGGGCTGAGAGTTGGGATCAATGAGTAGGAGGTGAGGAGCACGGGAGCTGAAAGTGGGAGGAGGCAGAGAGTGAGAGGGCTGAGAGTTAGGAGCAGAAAGTGAGAGGAGGGAAAGCATGGGTGCTGAGAGTGGGAGCAGGCAAGGAGGGAGGGGCAGAGAAAAGGAGGGAAAGAGAGTGGGAGAGGCAGAGTGGAAGTTGGGGAGTGAAAGGGGTGGAGAGTAGGAGGATGCAGAGAGTCAGAGGGAGTGAAGAATAGGAAAGGGGAGAATGGATAGGGTGGAGAGTGGGAAGGGGAAGAGAATGGGGACAAAGAGTGAGGGAGGCAGAGAGTGGGAGAGAGTGGAGAATGGGTGTCATTGAGTGGGATGAGGAAGAGATTGGAGGGTGTAGAGTGGGAGGCAGCAGATAACTGGGGCATGGAGAGGAGAAGGGACGGAGTAGGAGGAGATCAGAGTGGACAGAGCCGGAGCAGGCAGAGAGTAGGAGCAGGCAGAGCGGCAATGAACACTTATAAGGCCGAGGATTGGGAAGCAATAGAGTGGAGGTGGGAAAGGGTTGGAGTGGCAGAGAGGGAAAGGGAAGAGAGTGGAAGTGGGAATAGAGAGAAAGGGCAGAGGGTGAAGGGAAAAAAAGTAAGGAGGAAGAGAGTGGAGAGGGAGAGAATGTGTTGGGCCAAAGCGTGGGAAGGGGAAGAGTGTGGGAGTGGGGAGGAAATAAACAGTACAGAGAATTGGCTGGGAAGAGTAGGAGGAGTGTGGTGTGGGAAAAAGCTGAGCTACAGGAATGAGTGAGAAATGGATGCAGAAGGAAATGAAAAACTGCGGTGGAGAGATCAGCTGAGAATGGAGTCAGACTGAAATGGAGGTAAAACCAGAACGGAGCTACATTTCAACAGGGAAGTTCTACAAAGAAAATTCATTATATTTGATGAGAAAAGAGATCAACATTCTATTGCAGTGTGAGAAACAATGACATATGGATTAGGAGCTTGGATTAATTATATGTTCCTCCAAGGTTGATCCTCCCACAAACTTCCTGAAGCTGCATGTTAGCTCCACCTGCTGCTCTGAGGCAGGAGAGAATGCAGCATTGTCAGTGCTCTGGAGTACAGAGTCTCGATAGTCTCCTGTGTGCAACTGTGAATGGCAAGTTGAAAGATATTGTAGATATTGTTGCTCTAGTCTAGAAGGAGCTCAAAGCATAAAAAGCAGATAGATGTGATCACATTCACAGCTACTGTTAGTCCATCCTCACCCTGCTTTGAGTCTGCAGTTTGGGCTGCAACAGATAGCAGATTTCAATCAGCAACCCCCTTAAATAGGAGGCCTGGAACACCCGACTCATTGCTGAGGTCGAGATAAGAGAATTGCTCCCTGTGTGCATCAAACCTTCTACCGAGGCAATATCTCCTCCTCTACCTTTCAACAGCTTGCCCTGCTCTGTGTTGCCTCTGTTCACTCCTCCAGGCATGCTGCAGATTGCAGGCAAGTCTGAGAGCAGGTGGTTTGAATAAATCTACCGAGATCAGAGCCCAGTCCTTTTACAGACGCCACACCACTTCTGGTGTGACATCAGCAACTTTAAATAGGATTACAAACCCCTGAACACTTCTACCAACACAGCAGTAGCCAGTAGGAATCAGTCAGCAACTAATCTGAAAGTAATTCCTGATCCCTTTCAGTAGAGCTGATGAGGCATCCTCCCCGTTGTTGAATACATGTTCTGATGTGCAAGCTTGAAAGTGAATGTTAAGTTGGAGATTTCAGCTTGAAAATGACAGTTTTGGCATCAAACCAGCATTACGCACTGTCTGACAGTATAGAATCACAAAATCATGGAACCCCTACCATGCTGAAGGAAGCCAATTTGGCCCATCTGGTCTGCACTGACTCTCACAAAGTAAAAGTTTATTTATTAGTCACAAGTAGGCTTACATGAACACTGCAATGAAATTACTGTGAAAATCCCCGGTCACCACACTCCGGAGCCTGTTCGGGTACACTGAAGGAGAATGTAGCATGGCCAGTTCATCTAACCAGCACGTCTTTTGGACTGTGGGAAGAAACCGGAGCACCCAGAGGAAACTAATGCTGACACAGGGAGAACATGCAAACTCCACACTGACAGTGACCCGAGGCTGGAATTGAACCAGGGTCCCTGATGCTGAGATGCAGCAGTGCTAACCACTGTGCCATTGTGCCACTGACAGAGAATCCCACCCAGGCCCTTTCCCCGTCACCCCATGTATTTACCCCAATAACCCCCCTTAACCTACACATCTTGGGACACCAAGGGGCAATTTAGTTTATTTGATTTGATTTATTATTGCCATGCATATTAATATACAGTGAAAAGTATAGTTTCTTGCATAGCATACAAACAAAACATACCATAAGTAGAAAAAGAAAGGTGAATGTGCAGAATATAGTGTTGCAGTCATAGCTAGGGTTTAGAGAAAGATCAACTTAATGTGAGATAAGTCCATTCAAAAGTCAGATGGCAGCAGGGTAAAAGCTGTTCTTGAGTCAGTTAATACATGAACTCAGTCTTTTGTATCTTTTTCCCCATGGAAGAAGGTGGAAGAGATTATGCCTGGCATGCGTGTGGTCCTTGATTGTGCTGGCTGTTTTTCCAAGACAGTGGGAAGTATGGACAGAGTCAATGGATGGGAGGTTCGTTTGCATGATGGTCAAGGCTTCGTTACATATCTTTGTAGTTTCTTGTGGTCTTGGACAGAGCAGGAGCCAAACCAAGTTGTGATTCAACCAGAAAGAATGCTTTCTATGGTGCATCTGTAAAAGATGGTGAGAATCGTAGCTGACATGTCAAATTTCCTGAGAAAGTAGAGGCATTGTTGGCCTTTCTTAACTGTAGTGCACAGTCTCAACCATTTCCACTTTATCCCTGTTGGTGTGTGCAGGGGCATGTCCCCCACTATGCTTGCTGAAGTCGATGACAATCTCTTTCAGTTTATTGACATTAAGAGAGGGATTTTTGTCATTGCACCAATTCACCAGATTCTTTATCTCTTTCCAGTACTCCAGATTATCATTGTTTGAGATCCTATCCACTATGGTGGTGTCATCAGCAAACTTGAAAATCGAGTTGGATTGGGATTTGGCCACAGAGTCATAGGCATACCAAGTGTACGGTAAGGGGCTGAGGAAACAGCCTTGTGGAGCACCAGTGTTGAGGATAATCATGAAGGTGTTGTTGCCTATCCTTACTGATTGCAGTCTGAGGGTTCAGAAGTTCAGGACCAGTCGCAAAGGAAGAAGCCAAGCTCTAGACCACGGAGTTTGGAGATGAATTTTGTGGGAATAATGGTGTTGCAGGCTAACTGTAGTCAATAAATAGGAGTCTGACATCAATTTCAGTGTCATAAGTGTCAACTTAACATGTCCAGTCCACCGGACCTGCACATCTTTGGACCGCATTCTGCATACACCCAATACATGCTCCCTCCATCCACACTGATGACATTACCAAAATGGTGTCTTTGCATCCGGTCCCTGAGGAGCATACATGCAGTGTTAATGCCATTTTGGATCTTAATTACATCCATAACATTGAAAATATGGGCACTACATAATCAAACCTTGCAGCCTCTTTGCATCCATCTCGCAGTTTACTTTCCCACCTAGCTTTGTTTCATCAACAAACAAGGCAATATGAATTTTATTCTGATTTATTTCAGTTGCTTTTGTAAATGCTTCATGTAACAGGTAATGAAATACTTGTTTCCATGAGATCTGAGGCTACCAAACAATCTAGATTCAATTACAGTGTCTAAAAGCACAGTGTGGTGATTGGGTGATCACTCCTTGTTTAAACTCAATTGAGAACAGTCAGGGTTGACTGAAGATACTCTTATGAGATGCTTGAACATATGATGGGTGATAGGTTTCCGCTACAATTTCAGCTAGGCAATGGTTTCTGAAATGTGCAATGACTCTTGACCCGAAACAGGAAGGCAAATTTTTAACTTTTCTAAAATATCTGTGGAATCTGCAACTGCTTTTAAAAGCATTTGAAAATACCTTTTAAACACTTGTATCAATTGTAAAGACATCAATTATTCTTTTTTTTGATAATAAGAAATCCTGCTCCATGTGATCTGGCAACTATTGAACTGCAATCAGTACCAACAGGAAGGATATTAAGACCAGAAGCCTTTTGCCTGGCAGACATAGTGACAGCTGCAGACATAAAGGAGAAATGGAGGCAGATAGTGATCAGGACACAGGCATACACACAAAAAAAGTGCTGTGGCAGGGCACTTTTAACAAATTCTTGATGTGTTTTAGAACAAGTCAAGCTCTCTGCAAAAAGATCAGTTTTCTGTTTGGCAGTAAGGAGAAAAATTGAATCCCTAAAGCTGTTGGGGAGTGAGGTATGACTAAGCTAAAAGGGACAGAATCTTCAAAAGTGACGAGAATAGCTAAGGCTTGCAAAAAATCTGAAAGTTTGTACCAGACGCCCACATCATGGATGTTTGATGGGTTGAAAAGGAGCTCTGGAAAACCATACCATTGTGATTGACATGACCTGTATAAGAGAGCATTTGCAAGATGTGTGCCTTGTTGGCATTAAATATATCTTGGGACCTCAGATGGGATACAGCTGCTTTTTAATGCAATTCAAGGGCAGAATCAATTGAGTTGGACGGATGGCGAGATTGCAGGTGGCACCAGGTGTATCAGGAGTTCTGACTCATGTGAAAGTAAAAGTTACTAAAAGTGAAATCTTGTTTGTCATTTATTCATTTGGGGATCCTTCAGTGAATTTGATCATTTTGGTTAACATTTTCCCCACAGGAATCATAACAAATGGAAAGAGAAAATAGTGACTCAAACAGAAGCAGGAAATGGCTTTGAATAACACAAATAGATTTCATTTGTATTCTACTAGGAAATAAAAGGCAGGAGTTTGAATTAAGGACAATTAATCCTGACTTCTTTAAATTAAATAGCATAGTAAATGCAAACTTTGCCAGGAGAGAATTTCTTTGATTAGTTTTCAGCTTCTTTCCTTTTGTCAAAGTTATTTGTTGTTGTTTCTCTTCTCAGACCTATCAAGAAATTGTGATAACATGAAAAATCAAGAAAATCCAGTAATTCAGAATGTGTTCTATTGGTTATATGTACAGTGGGAAATTTATTTTAAAAAAAGGGTGACCAATGTCTAAAAGCTTATACTCTATTCAAAAACTCGCAAAAGGCAAAGTCTCTGATCAAAAGACATAAACAAAATTTATTTTAAACACAAAAAAAATACAAGACAAGCAATACATTAATGTGCGGCCATTTGGAGGTCTTCAAAGGGTTAGACAGCTCAGGTTCAGGCTTCTGAAACCTTTCCAAAGATCTGAGGCACTCAGCCAAAATACAGAACTCTTATAGTTTCTGATATCTAAGATATGCCTCTTCATTAGCTTAAAATCAATTTCATTTAGTGTTTACATATCAGTCCAGTTTTTGACAGAGCATCTCAGTCAATTGCAATATGCTACTCAGTATAATGATACCTCATTAGTCCATTAAATTGCGGACACCTCCCCATTTTGGCTAAACCTACTTTCTGTTTGCTACGTAACTATGGAAGTTTTCTACAGATGAAACTTTCCCACTGGCACATTGCCAAGACAGAGATACGCAATTTCTGGGTCCTACAATTGCACAATCTTATGTCTGGGCAATGTATACTGCTTACAATATTACAACATCTGTCCCAAAAACTTGCAAGTTCTAGTGCTTACTTTTGCTGACTAATGGATTCCTGGCTCTAATCTTCTGATCTTACCACTACATTTTCCAAGATTTTCTCTTTTTGACTGAGATAAACAATACATCATATATTAAAATACATTCAATACTTTGATATATATATATAAAATTTAAATCATACTCATTTGTTTTAATGCTGTTATTGCATTCACATATGAGCAAACTGTCCTTATGAACTTGCTATAAAGAATCATTTAATCCCTTCTAGCTATCCTGTCACTAAAAGACTACACCTGTCTGCGACTTTCACTAGCTGATTTAAAATTCCCTTCTACATATGTTTCTTCTAACTATTTAAAAATGGCAAGTGTGTAGTGGGGGAGATAATTTGGAACTAGTGCTTTTGCTATGTTGATAAATTGAGCAATCCTGTAAAGAGATGTTTACCTAAGGCAAGTTGGGAATAATGCAGAATAGAACATCAGGGTTTTGATTAAGATGTTCAAGGTTCAAAGGAGGAAATGAGGTGTGACCTTCACAGGCACATTCTCAAAAGTGGACTCATGAAATACAGATAACTAACAACTTCTGAGAAGATTAGAATCACAGGAGAATCATAGAATCCCTACACTGACAACAATCCCGCCCAAGCCCTATCCCCGTAACTCCATATATTTACCCCACTAATCCTCTGACACTAGGGTCAATTTAGCATGGCCAATCAACCTAACCTGCATATCATTGGACAGTGGGAAGAAACCAGAGCACCCAGAGGAAACACACGCATACACAGGTAGAATGTGCAAACTCCATGCAGACAGTGACCCAAGCCAGGAAATCGAACTCAGGTCCATGGCACTGTGAGGCAGCAGTGCTAACCACTATGCCGTCATGCTGCTTAGTTCAGATAAGGGAAGATCAAGGGGGAAAATAATATATCAGGAGCATTTTTAACCTATGCAAGTTAACAGTTTTGAGAAATCAACTCGCAAAATCATGTGAACACCTAGCCAGCTGTGCCTGTGGAAAAGCTGCTTAAACAATCGGTTGCTCGGTCTTATGTCAGAAGCAACTTCAAAAAGTTAACTATTACTGGTAACTATTACCGGATCTTGCCTATAGTTTGTAAACCATAAAGGATGTTGTTTAGGAAGAATTAGCTCTGAAGTTAGGGAAGTAAGGCAGTTTATAGCTGGGTAAATTTTGGGATACTGTGCACAATCATTGAGTTTATTCAGTGTGTTTTCAGTTGACTTTCTCATTCTTTAATAAACATTTATTTTGTTTAAAATCATCACAAAGATGTCTCAACACCTCTGGTGTTCACATCATTCCCCACACTATACTAAATTGCAAAAATACAGTTAATGGGCAGGCATTTCAAGTTTCCATGTAAGGTTTGGAATACTTGGGTACTTTAACATTAGTTGTTCTTTTAACACGATGCATATTCCAGGAGACAAGGCAGGTCGCTAGCCTGCTGCCAGTGACCAGAAATCTCTCCTGCTCTTGCTGCATGCCATTGGTGTATGTTGGAAAGATCTTGCAGGTTGACACTCAACCAGTTTGGCCACATTATGAATGCACCTTCTCTGTCCATGAGGTCCTAGGATAGCGCTGAAACCTGGAGTTTCTGATACAGAGATAGAGACACTATTCGCTGCACCACAAAACCTCCACAGTAGGCTGTTAATTTATCTTCCTAGAGTTTCTGTTTTAATATTGCATAGCACCAGTTTTCTTATACAAATGGCAATGTTGCAATAATTTAGTTTACATTTTTCAAACAGCTAACAACATTAAAATTCTTCAAGCGTGGTAATTTTTGGCAAATTATTGTAGTACATTGATCTTAGTCAAAAAATGACAGCAAACTAAACAATCATTTATATCAACTATCTAAGGTCCAATTTTGATAAGGAATCACCCAGGCTCAAAACTTTGGCTCCAGTCTCTCTGCACAGATGCTGTCAGACCAGCTGAGTTTCCCTAGCACTTCCTGTTTTTGTTTTAGATTCAGTATCTTCAGTATTTGCCATTATAATAAGGAAATAATGCTGCCACTACAATTGTCAAAGATAATCTAAATATTAAGGGGCAGGTTAGCTTAGATGGCAGATGTGTGGTTCAGAATAATGCCCAACAACGCGGGTGTAATTCCTATTCTGGGTAAGTGGGCTTGGAACCTGCAACTAAGACTGACAAAAATTGCCAAGCTAACAGTTCAGAATAAAGGACATATCTTTGGGCAGGGCACACATGAATGAATCTGAATATTTGCTGTCTCTGAGAAACATTTAATTTTATGAGTCTAATAGTGAAAGGAGAACGTTTTGTTACCGGAGTCCAGTTAATCAGTGCTCTCTCATGGGTAGAACGAGTCATATACAGCCAATGTAGAAACGTACCTCAGCAGAGAACGTCTCACTTCTGTTGTGGATATGAACAGCATTAATCAGCCTGAAAGGCACTGGTGATTCATCATCCAGTCTGGGTGAAAGGAAGATAGAATATCACAGGGGTTCTCAATCCTGGTCTCAAACTGCATCTGAAAATATGGCTATCTGTTTGGGATATATCAAGCCTGTAGACTTTTGACAGAAAGGCAACACTCCACCTCAATGTTGTGCTATCAGATAGGGAGGAAATGCATTTTAAAAATCCAAATAAGAACATAAGAACATAAGAAATAGGAGCAGGAGTAGGCCATCTAGCCCTTCGAGCCTGCCCCGCCATTCAATAAGATCATGGCTGATCTGTTGTGGCTCAGTTCCACTTTCCCGCCCTCTCCCCATAACCCTTAATCCCCTCTCTTATCAAGAACCCATCAACCCGCGTCTTAAAAATATTTAGCGAGGCAGCCTCCACCACTTCAACGGGCAGAGAATTCCAGAGATTCACCACCCTTTGAGTGAAGAAGTTCCTCCTCAACTCCGTTCTAAACCGCCTCCCCTTTATCTTGAGGCTGTGCCCCCTAGTCCTACTGTCTTTTTTGAGCGGGAAGAGTCTCTCCACCTCTATCCTATCCATCCCATTCATCATCTTATACGTCTCAATGAGATCTCCCCTCATTCTTCTAAACTCTAACGAGTACAAGCCTAGTTTATTCAGCCTCTCCTCATAGTTCAATCCCCTCAACTCCGGTATCAGCCTAGTAAACCTCCTCTGCACTCCTTCCAGGGCCAAAATATCCTTGCGCAGGTGCAATGAACATTGAGAATTGCAGCAAAAATTGAAGCTTTTCATCTTGCACTCATTAGGACAGAAACAGGAATACCAAATTTCAAAGGGAGTAACAATTTATATTTCATGATAAAAGGATATGGATTGGTTGGCAACTCAACTCTGATTGGTCAAAGCATATCGCACATGCATATGAAAAGGACTAAAGCCACCACATTCAGACTTGGAAATTGCCTGGCTTACCTGAGATTAGAAACATACAATTCCTACAATGGAGGAGGAGGCCATTTGGCCCATTGAGACTACACCGATAATCCCATCCAGGCCCTATTCCCGTTACCCCATGTATTCACTGTGCTAATCCCCCTGCCACTAAGAGGCAATTTATCATGGCCCATCAACTTAACCTGCAGTGCAGCAGAAACATGACCACCAGAATGCTACTGTCAAGCCAAATATTTGTTCAACGTATCACACAAGTATGGTATTTGAGTTCAGTGCCACTGTGATGCCAAGTGCTTAGGCCATATTTCCGGTATAGCCGATTGTATCAAACTTCATGTCCTATCAGCTGTTTGGAATAGGTAGAGCATTTGCTGTACTCTTTTAAATTCATTCATGGGCACCGCTGGTTGACTAGAACTTATTGACCATCCCTAGTTCACCTTGATATGGCGGTAGTGAGATGCCATCATGAACCGCTGCAGCCCATGTTGTGTAGATACACGGACAGTACTATAGTCAGTAAGTATAGTCAGGCCACTATCAGTAAGGATAGGCAACAACATCTCCTCCATGATCATCCTCAACAATGGTGCCCCACAAGGCTGTGTTCTCAGCCCTCTACTATACTCCTTATACATCTATGACTGTGCGGCCAAATTCCCCTCCAATTTGATTTTCAACTTTGCTGATGACACCATCTTAGTGGGGCAGATCTCAAACAATGATAAAACAGAGTATGGGAATGAGATAGAGAATCTGGTGAACTGGTGCGGCAACAACAATTTCCCTCAATGTCAATAAAATGAAAGAGATTGTCATCGACTTCAGGAAGTGTGAAGGAGAACATGCCCTTGTCTACATCAATGGGACTGAAGTAGAAAGGGTCAAGAAAGTTTTTACGTGTCCAGATCACCAACAATCTGTCCTGATCCCTCCATGCTGACACCATAGTTAAGGAAGCCCACCAATGCCTCTACTTTCTCAGAAGACTAAGGAAATTTGCATGTCAGCTAGGGCTCTCACCAACTTTTATAGATGCACCATAGAAAATATTCTTTCTGGTTGTATCACAGTTTAGTATGGCTGTTGCTCTGCCCAAGACCGCAAGGAACTACAAAAGGTCATGAATGTAACCCAATCCATCATGCAAACAAACCTCCATCCATTGCCTCTGTCTATACTTCCCGCTGCCTCGGCAAAGCAGTCAGCATAATTAAGCCCCACGCACCTCGGACATTCTCTCCTCCACCTTCTTCCTTTGGGAAAAAGATACAAACGTCTGAGGTCATGTACCAACCAACTCAAGAGCTGCTTCTTCCCTGCTGCTGCCAGTCTTTTGAATGGAGTTAACTTGCATTAAGTTGATCTTTCTCTACACTCTGCCTATGACTGTAACTGTACATTCTTCACTCTCTTGTTTCCTTCTCTATGAACGGTATGTTTTGTCTGTAGAGTGTCCAAGAAACAACACTTTTCACTGTATGTTAATACATGTCACAATAATAAATCAAATCAAATCAAATCAAATCAAAATCAGGAATTTGACCCAGTGGCAGTGAAGGAACAGCGAAATATTTCCAAGTCAGGATGATGGTGGCTTAGAGTGGTGATGGTGCTCCCATGTGCCTGCTGCCTTTGTCTTTTGAGGTGGTAGTAGTTGCGTGTTAACATTTGATGTGATTCCACAATTGGGCATCACTTGCAGAATAATCCAAAGTGTGCTAAGAATTATACTAACAACTAATTTAAGATTATGAATTAAGCCTGAAAAGACTCATTCACACTTGCTGGAAGCTACAAATATTCATACATAGGCCTGCATCTATTCTCTGCAGGTAAAAGGCATTGCACCCTTTTTGAATTAGAACATAATTTTTAGGTGGCATGGTAGCACAGTGGTTAGCACTGCTGCTTCACAGTTCCAGGGACCCGGGTTTGATTACCGGCTTGGGTCACTGTCTGTGTGGAGTTTGCACATTTTCCTTGTGTCTGCGTGGGTTTCCTCCAAGTGCTCCAGTTTCCTCCCACTGTCTAAAGACATGAGGGTTAGTGGATAGGCCATGCTAAAATTGCCCTTTAGAGTCCTGAGATGCGTAAGTTGGGGGGATTAGTGGGTAAAATATGTAGGGATATGAGGGTAGGGCCTGGGTAGGATTGTGGTCGGTGCGGACTTGATGGGCCAAATGGCCTTTTTCTGTGCTGTAGGGTTTCTATGATGAAAATCATGGTGCGTGCTTGAGGCAATGCCTTTGACCAATCAGAATTGACTTGGCAACCACTCCATACCCTTTTCTCATGCAGTATAAATTGCTGCACCCTTTGAAATTTGGTACTCTTGTGCCTGTCTGGATGAGCGCAAATAAAAAGCTTTGACTGAGTGAGGAGAATTTTCCTGTCCTGCCCGCCATGGGAATCATAGTTGGTATGTAGAGATGCCAGCGTTGGACTGGTGTAAACACAGTAAGCAGTCTCACAACACCAGGTTAGAGTCTAACCAGTTTATTTGATAGTAATCTGACAAGCTTTCGGAAACGGTGTTCCTTTGTCAGGTGTGTGGAAGGTTCTGATCAGAGAAGGGCATATGAAGTCACACAGTTTACAAAATACTGATTAGAATGCAAGTCTTTACAGCTAACTTGCTATTCAAGTCTTAAAGATGCAGACAATGTGAGTGGAGATAGCATTAGCATAGGTTAAAGAGATGTCTCCAGACAGGACAGTAAGTGAGATTTTACAAGCCCAGGCAAGTCATGGGGGTTACAGATAATGTGACATGAATCCAAGATCCCAGTTGAGGCCATGCTCCTGTGTGCGGAACTTGGCTATCAGTCTCTGCTCAGCGACTCTGCGCTGTCGTGTGTCATAAAGGCTTGTAAAATCTCACTTACTGTCCTGTCTGGAGACAATAACCATCTCTTTAACCTGTGCTAATGCTATCTCCACTCACATTGTCTGCATCTTTAAGACTTAAATAGCAGGTTAGCTGTAAAGACTTGCATTCTAATCAGTACTCTATAAACTGTGCGTGACTTTATCTGCCCTTCTCTGATCAGAACCTTCCTCGCACCTGACGAAGGAACACCATTTCCAAAAGCTTGTGGGATTACTATCAAATAAACTGGTTGGACTCTAACCTGGTGTTGTGAGACTTCTTCTAATCATAGTTTGGGGCAGACCACGAAAAGGCCCCGTTGACTTTGGGTGAGATTATCCAGTTTTGGGCGAGTGAGGCCAGAAAACCGGCCCAGTGTCTCTTTTCACAGCAATATACAGATTCTATACAACCATGTTAGTGATTATATATACAAATATTTGAAAACAGTATGCAGTATAACCTAAATAAAGTTTATTATGATTGGTATGATACATTACATAGAGACGCATGTAAAATTGGGCTAAAATTTCTACTGGTGAGAATGGCAAACTACACATCTTCCACACACATCTCTATTTCTTCTTATTTATGTCAATGATTTTGCTTGATTACAAGTTGCAATCTATGTCCAAGTTTTGGCCATATACCTGTATCTACTGGAAAAAGAAATTTTTACATTTAGACTACATACAAGGTAGTTTCTATCCCTCAATTCAAATTGTTTTCCTGATATCATAGAATCATAAAATCCCTACAGTACAGAAAGAGGCCATTCAGCCCATTGGGCCTGCATTGACACAGTCCCACCCAGGCCCTATCCTCGTAACCCCATACATTTACCCTGCTAATCTCCCTTACATGAGGATCAATCATTCATTGCGTTTTCTGGCCTACGTGTATGAAGTTCAAGTCTTACTGAAGTCAGATCTGAATTAAATTCAGTTCAAGTGATTTTTGTTCTTGATAGCGAGGAATTGCCATGATCACTCTCTCATCAATGTCAGGAAAAAGTACACTCACTAACCTTGCTGAGGTATTAAGCTAAAATTCAATTTTGCTTTGCACTTAGAGATTCAAGTGATTGTCTTTCCCTTCCCAGACCTACTCCATCTTGTGAGCATACCTAGACAATGGCTGGAATTGCAGCCAAAAAGGAAATCAAGTAAGTTTGAACATGAACATTGTATATTTTGTGCAGAACGTGAGCTGATACAGAGATAAGGCCAAGACACATGTTTATGTCTTAAGTATGTGCAAACAACAGCTTTGAAATGCAATCTCAAGAATAGGATTTCTCTACATTTGGTAGGAAAAAGGAAACCATTCATTGAACATTAACAACTCTAAAATGAATCTGAGGATGACACCCATAAAGTTGAAATTAATTTAATTAGTTTCACTGAGTTGAGTAAGAAGTCTCACAACGCCAGGTTAAAGTCCAACAGGTTTATTTGGTAGCACGAGCTTTCGGAGTGCTGCTCCTTCATCTGGTGAGTGGGAGTTGGGTTCACAAACAGGGCGTAGATAGACAAAAACTCAAGTACAAGATAACGGTTGGAATGAGAGTCATAACAGGTAACCAAGTCTTTACGGGTATGGACAATGCGAGTGGAGAGAGCGTTAAGCACAGGTTAAAGAGATGTGTATTGTCTCCAGACAGGACAGCACGTGAGATTTTGCAAGCCCAGGCAAGTCATGGGGGTTACAGATTGTGCGACATGAACCCAAGATCCCGGTTGAAGCCGTCCTCATGCATGTGGAACTTGGTTATCAATTTCTGCTCAGTGTCTCTGCATTGTCCTGTGTCTTGAAGGCCGCCCTGGAGAACACTTATCTGAAGATCAGAGGCTGAAGAGCTGAAGGATTCCCTGACAGGGAAGGAATCCTCCTGCCTGGTGATTGTTGAGCAGTGTCCATGCATCCATTATTGTAGCGTCTGCATGATCTCGCCAATGTACCATGCTTCGGGATCTCCTTTTCTGTAGCGTTTCAGGTAGAAAATGTTGGCCGAGTCACAAGAGTATGTACTGTGTATCTGGTGGATGGTGAGATGATGGCATCTGTGTCGATGATCCAACATGTCTTGCAGAGGTTGCTGTGGCAGGGTTGTGTGGTGTCATTGTCAATATTCTTCTGAAGGCTGGGTATTTTGCTACGTACAATGGTGTTTGAGGTTGCGCGGTTGTTCGAAGGCAAGTAGTGGGAGTGTGGGAATGGCCTTGATGAGATTTTCGTCTTCATCAATGACATGGTGAAGGCTCTGGAGAAGATGTTGAAGTTTCTTTACTGTGGGGAAGTATTGGACGACGAGGCATACACTATCCGCTGTGTCCTGTGTTTGTCTTCTGAGTAGGTCGATGCGGTTTTTCATTCTGGCGCGTTGGAACTGTTGATTGATGAGTCTCCCTGAAGGAGATAACGTTGTTATGCTGCAGGAAAGGATGTCCCGAAGCATAGTACATTGACGAGACCATGCAGACGCTATGACAATGGGTGAATGGAAACTGCTCAACAATCACTAGGCAGAAGTGTTCCCTTCCTGTCAGGGCATTCAGCCTCTGATCTTCAGGTAAGTGTTGTCCAAGGTGGCCTTCAAGACACATGACAACACAAAATCACTGAGCAGAAACTGATAGCTAAGTTCCACACATATGATGGTGGCCTCAACATGATCGTAGGTTCATGTCACACTATCTGTAGCCCCCACAACTTGCCTGGGTTGCAAAATCTCACTTCCTAGCTTGAGACAATTCACACTTGTTTAACCTGCACTTAACCCTCTCTCCACTCGCATTATCTGTACCTGTAAAGACTTGATTACCTGTAAAGACTCACATTCCAACCATTATCTTGTAATTGAGTCTTTGTCTATATATGCCCTGTTTGTGAATCCAACTCTTCACTCACCTGATGAAGGGGCAGCTTTCCAAAAGCTTATGCTACCCAATAAACCTGTTAGACTTTAACCTGGTGTTGTGAAACTTCTTACTGTGCTCACCCCGGTCCAATGCTGGCATCTCTACATCAACACTGAGTTCAAACTCTGGGCTCCAGCTTTCTAAGAAATGGAATTCAAATTTACCAATCTGCCGTGGTATGGTTCGAACCTGAGTCCCCAGAGCATTTCACTGCATCTCTGGATTACTAGTCTCGTGAAATACCATTATGCTCGTACCCTCATAAATGCCCTCTGTCTCATATTCTAAAAGAGATATCAGATTTGCATACAGATTTGCTGGACTTGATATTCTTCTAGAATATTTAATGAATCTAATTCAACACAGTGATCAAGTGGTTCATTAATCCGAAAACCTCTACAGGACAACGAAATCAGCAAGTAAGCTTTACTCTCAAGTTCATGTATCTGTCTCTTCCCCTCCACCATGACTCCACTGTTTTCTCCCTATGCTTCCCTCCCCACCTTTGACCCACTAATTCACATTGTTTACTTTTCTCATTTCACTGGTTTTATGTACCTCTAATTGCCAAGTGGGGCAATTGGCTGAAGAAAACAACTTGTGAAGGCACAATCAAATAATTTGCTTGTAAGCGTCGGTGTTTTTTGATTTATTTTGAGTGTAGCTGTCTTTAGCTTGATTCTCATATCAGGCTATAGTAAAAAACATAAGCTGTGACGCAGGAATTGGACTCAAGGTAAGAAGATAGGATTGAGTAGATAGCAGTCCTGTTTTCCTTCATCCATCAATTCTGTTAGAATGAACATATGATTTTCAGAGTTGATAGGATATACAAGAGATTCTGAAATGGAGGTCGATGTCTGTCTAAATTACTTGGCACAATTACATCTGAGTCAGAAGGTAATGACTGAATCCCAATCATAACTTAAGCCCATTAAATTGCAACGATACTTTGGTGAACTACTGAGGGAGATCTATATTCAGAACCTTTTAAATGAAGTTTAAAGTTTATCTGTTAGTGTCACAAGTAGGCTTACATTAACACTGAAATGAAATTATTGTGAACATCCCCTAGCTGCCTGTGCCTGTTCAGGTACACTAGCATGGTCAATGCACATAACCAGCATGTCTTTTGGGCCGTGGGAGGAAAACAGAGCACCCAGAGGAAACCCATGCAGTCACGGGGAGAATGTGTATGTTCCGCATTGTCATTCATCCAAGCCGGGAATTGACCCGGGGTTCCTGATGCTGTGAGATAGCAGTGTTAACCATTGTGCCACTGTGTCACATCGTAGGTTATATTAAAACAATACCTTGTTTGTTTATTCAATCTTTGAGGCAGATTCACAACATCCCATCGCAGAATCGTGTACCCGGGATTTTGGTCAGCATTTTTCTAAAAGCCAACACTGCCAAGGAATGGATTACTTGACGATTTGTCGCACTGCAGTTTGTGCAATGTTGCTGTGGGAAAATAACTTCTCCATTTGCTGCCTTAACAACAGTGACTGGACTTCAAAGCAACTTATTGTATATGAAGAGTCTTGGAGATCCTGCAAGATGCAATTAACTAGCAAATGAATATACGGTTCTCCTTCCTTAATACAATGTGTTGTTGATGAAAGGGTCTGGTTTACAGGCACATGCATCCAACTCACAATGCAGCATGCTACATTATACAGTGAATAAAATAGTGGATGGAATTTAATGCTCACCTCCATGATGAGTTTGACAGAGGTGGGCTTCTAATCGGGCTTTTCTGCATCTATCCTGCTGGGAAGGCTCCTGGATGGTGTCCTGTTCCTAATTGAGGCCCTGAAGTGAGCAAAACCTGCCTGATAGGGGCATATAAAAACAGACCCAGGTCTCAGCCAGTATGATCACAAGTAAGTCTTTCCTGGGTGTAAAAGAAGGAATTTCCTGGTAAAGCCTGGAAACTTCTCCAACATCATTCTTGATGTAGAGGTAGGTGGAAGATCTGCTCATAGAAGGTAGAAGTCTGGTCCAGCTGATCTTGCTGATGGACTTGATGCCTTTTCCAATGTCTGGGCCAATGATCTACCATATGTGTACTCATAGAACCCCTATAGTACAAAAGGATGCCATTTGGCCCATCGAGTCCGTATCGTACCAAATCATATCCAGGCCCTATTTCTGTAACCCGACACATCAACCTGCTAATCCTCCGACACTCGGGTTAATTTAGCATGTCCAATCTACCTAACCCACACATCTTTGCACTGTGGCTGGAAACCGCAGCACCCGGAGGAAACACATGCAGGTATAGAGAGATGTGCAAACTCCACACAGATAGCGACCAAGGCCAGAATTGAACCCTGGTCTCTGGCGCTGTGATGCAGTAGTACTAACCGCTGTGTCACCATGCTGCCTGATGTTCTGAAGTTAAGAGTTTTAAACTCAACAATGTAGGAAACACCGAGGAAAATTTTGTCATCATTGCATGAAGGATAATATATTCTTGTGTAAAATGCATAGCGCAGTCTAGAATCATAAAAACCCTGCAAAACAGAAGGAGGCCATTCAGCCCATCAAATCTGTGCTGACTACAATCCCAACCAGGGCCATATTCTCATAACCCCACACGTTTACCCTGCGAATCCCCCTGACACTAGGGTCAATTTAGATGGGCAATCTACTAAACCTGCACATCTTTGGATTGTGGGAGGAAACTGGAGCACCCAGAGGAAACCCATGCAGACATGGAGGGGGTGTGCAAACTCCACACATTTACTTTGCTAATCCTCCTGACACTAGGGCCAATTTAGCATGGCCAATCAACCTCACCTGCTCACCTTTGGACTAGCAAGGGAAAGTCATTTGGGGTCAAAATCACTGTTGAGTGCTCATATTGTTCAGAATCTCACAGTCAGCCACAAATCAGGCTCAAAACGAAAATGCTGTAATTTTGTTAATTTTCAACATGGAGATGGGGATGGAAGCTGAATGCATTCATCAATGACTTGTGAAAAAAAGCCTACAGAATCATCAACTCACTACAAGGGAATTACCTAAACAGGCCACTGATGTCTCAAAGTTGTGTAAGTTATCAACATTCAGTGAAATTAAGAGACCAAACAGCATCTCGAATGATTATTTGGATAAAATATTGAACTAAAAATAATATATTTTTTAACTCCCTCAAAGTTCAGTCAGCATCTCATGAATATCTTGTCAGGTATGGCCTCTGATCTGTAATTTAAATTACTTCAGTGATTTAAAAAAAAACATACTTACAACTTGAGATGAGTCATCAAGTAAGATGGCTGCACCATCAACAGCTTGTCCACTTTATCAGCTGATTTTTTTAAATCCTTCTATGGGATGTCAGCAGTTCTTGCCCATCCCTTATTGCCCTTGAGCAGGCAGTGGTGAGCCACATTCCTGAATCATTGGAGTATGTATAGTGTGGGTACACCCCACATTGCTGTCAAGTGGAGAGTTCCCAGATTTCAACTCATCAGCAAAGAAAGAACGGTAATATAATTCCAAGTCAAGATGGTGCGTGGAGTATTGCAAATGGTGGTGCGACCATGTGCCTGCAATTCTGGCTCTTCTAGGCAGTAGCAGGTTTGGAAGCTGTTGCTGAATAGGCCTTGGCAAATTGTTGCAGGGCATCTTAGGATCATAGAATCCTACAGTACAGAAAGAGGCCATTGCACCCATTGAGTCTGCACTGACCACAATCCCACCCAGGCCCTCTCTCCGTGACCCCACACATTTACCTTTCTTATCCCCTGGCACTAAGGGACAATTTAGCATGGCCAATCCACTTAGCCTGCACATCTTTGGACTGTGGGAGGAAACTGGAGCACCCGGAGGAAACCCACACAGACACAATTCAGTGTACCTGAACAGGTACCAGAGTGTGACAACTAGAAGATTTTCAGAGTGACTTGATTACAGTGTTAATGTAAAGCCTAATTGTGATATTAATAGACAAGCTTCTTTAAAAAAAATCTATCCACCTCTGCCTTAAAAATATTCAAAGTCTCTGCCTCGACTGCCTTTTTACGAAGAGATTTCCAAAGACACCAACCCTCCGAGAAAAATAGTTCCACCTCACCTCCATTTCAAATCAGTGACTCCTTATTTTTAAATAGGCCCCTTTAGTTCTAGATTCTCCCACAAGTGGTAACATCGTCTCCACATCCATCCTGTCAAGAACTCCTCATGATACGTATATGTTTCAATCAAAAGGCCTCTTACTCTTTTAAATTCAGCATATTCAAACTTAGTCTTCCAACCTTTCTTCAATAGATAGTTCACCCGTTCCAGCTAGGAGTCTGGTGAACTTTCTCTGAACTGCTTCAAACACATTTACACCCTTTTTTTAAATGTATGTAGTCTAGTCCTGTTTTTCATGGACAGGGCGTACTAGGGCAATTTTCCACTTTGTACGGTAGATGCCAGTGTTTCAGCTGTGATGGAATATCTTGTCTAAAGAGACAAGCCAGTTGTAAGATGTTGTCAGGGGCCATTGTCTTTCCAATATCTGGTGCCTTCAGATAAGACGACACGGTAGCACAGCATTGCTGCTTCACAGCTCCAGGGACCTGGGTTCAATTCTCGGCTTGGGTCATTGTCCAAGCTCCACAAGACATTCTCCTCGTGTCTGCATGCACTTCCTCCAGGGGCTCTGGTTTCTTTCCACTGTCCAAAGATATGTGGGTTAGGTTGATTGGCCATGCTAAAATTGCCCCTTTGTACCCTGAGATGTGTAGATTAGAGGGGTTAGAGGGTAAATATATAAAGATATGGGGGTAGGGCCTGGGTGGGGTTGTGGTCGGTGCAGACTCAATGGGCCAAATGGCCCATTTCTGCACTGTATGGATTCAATGTTTTCTGTATTGAATAGGCATCTATGTAGGTGGAGACCTCAGAAGGAGATGAAGATGGAGTATTCACTTGACACTTCCGAGTGAAGATGGTTGCAAATTCTTAATTTTGTTCCATTAAAAATAAAAGATTTATATCCAGCTGATGGCTCACAATCCAAATTGATATAATAACAATCCCCACAATCAGTATTATACAGTGATTTTAATTAAGTTTACATGATTTCTCAAGCAATCAGTTTAATTCTCATCAGGCCATACTTATTTCTTGAAATTAATTTTAATGGAAAGTAGCTGGTAATGAGAAGGGAAGTGAGAAACTTATAACAGAGTTTGTTTTTGCTGAACTGGAGTGGAAGAAGCTGATGAGTACGGAATGCAATGAAGGGATGGAGGAAAATAGGTCAAGGGTCGTATCTAATGCCATAGATGTGACAAGATGGACCCCACAAAGGAATAGTATATAACACGGCTCAGCCTCAACGTGGTTTCTGTTCAACATGCTGCGTGACATGCAAGGATCCAAATATCCACTGTGCACTATCAAGAGAAGTAAAATCCACCAGTTTTCTCAGTAAATGTTACTGAATCTAGGTAAAAGGTAAAGTTACCATAGTCCTAGATGACTTGTGGTGATTTAACCTGAGGATCACCACACCTCAGGCAAGAGGCAACGTTGGGAAAGTGGGCCTTTGTGAATAATCTCAGCTATGGGAATTGAACATGCACTGTTGACATCATCTCTACATCATTACCCAGCTGTCCAACCAACTGAACTAAACTAATCCCTGCATCGTTCTGGCATTCAGTGCATTGATTTGGTAACCAAATGTCTATGATGGTAAACATCCTGTTGTTTATTTCAACAGTGAGCAGGTAAAGGTGGCAACAGGTACCAACATAAATTGATATATAGATTTAAGGAGCATTAAAGAACATTTTTACATTAAAGTATTAACATGCCAAACATAATCTTTTGCCAACTGAAAAAAGAAGAAATATCATTTGAACAATCTGGAAATGATGAGGTTTATTTATTAGTGTCATGTGTAGGCTCACATTAACACTGCAAAAAACCCCTAGTCGCCACACTCTGGCATCTGTTTGAGTACACTGAGGGAGAATTTAACATGACCAACGCACCTAACCAACTTTTCAGACTGTGGGACGGAACCGGAACACCCAGAGAAAATCCATGCAGACACAGGGCTATCGTGCAGACTCCGCACAGATAGTGACCCAAACTGGGAATCAAACTCAGCTTCACTTTCCTGGTATGTGGAGGAAACCCAAGCAGACAAGGGGAGAACATATAGACTCTGAACAGCTAGTGACCCTAGCAGGGAATTGAATCTGGGTCCCTGCACTTTCAGGCAGCACTGTGCCACTGTGCTACCCTGTGATTGTTGCTACAAAGAAATATGTGTCAATGATTTCATACAGCTACAAGTAAGAAGTATGATTGATGACACTTGTTTTTAATCCCACACCCCAGCAAACTTCAGATTTCATGAAGCACAGAAGCTTATCACATCCTATTTGAAGCAATATTGAGTTTCTAAAACAATGGGTGGAATCTTCTGTTCTTGGTGGGTGCCTATCCTACTGCCTGAAAGAGGGCACTGACTTTAAGGAGGAAGCCCTGCCATACCTTCTGCCCATCAGGCAACAAGTGGACAGCAGCAGCCTTTCTTCCTGACTAAGCACCATGGAGGATAACATATCGCCCATCAAGAGTTGCTGGCCAATTAGAGGCCGGAACTCTTGTTGTCAGTAGTGCAATGGTGGAGGGCAGGGCTGCTGCAGGAACAACATCGCTCTGTCCCCGAGTTCCAGGATCGCGCAGCGACCCCTGAAAAAGGAAAGTGCTATTGGGGTGAGTCTTACAGGGTGGGAGTTGTGGGGAGAGGGGGACCATGGGGCTTGGAAGAGAAAGGCGGGGGGGAGGTGGGTTGAGGTTATCAGGGATCACTCTGTTGGCCCCTATCTATAGCCTTGATCATGCACCATTTAGCATAGACCCCTTCCATTCACCTCACAAATAACCTATATAATTTTACTAGTTGAAGAGTGGATGTTGGCCGGTCTGACTGGAGCTGGGAAGATTGCAGTGAAGGCAGACAGAGGCTCGTAAGTGGTCGTTAGTCGGCTCCTTAAGGGACTCAAGTGGAGGCGAGGAGAAAAAATCAATCACGTGGACCTTCCTGCCCAGAACCTACTTCATATGGAGGTGGAAAGGTGTCGGGTTTAGGTTCTGATGCCAACCCACCAAATCTTTTAATCCGCCCATCCCTTTGCCCAACTCCTGCAGGGGCAGGCGATTGTGGCCGGCACTTTACTTGCTCAAGTTGTTTGGGAGACACGATTCCAAACTACTGTCTTGAAGCTTTGTAAAACTTTGCACATTGCACAGTATTTTGATGGGAAGAGTTCTCGTTACCAGATTTGGAATGAAAAGTAACAAACTATAGAAAGATCAGGAGAAGGATGTCGAGCAGTTGCTAATAGTAGTTGATGAGCCGCTGTAATGATGGGGCCAGGTATTAATGTTGGGCCCTTCCCTGACTCCCAAAATGCAAACCTGACTGGCCTTGCTTGGAAATTTTGTTCTTTTGTGCAAAGTTTGGGTATGAGGTGACGTTTTCAAGCCATGAAGGAGGTGTGGGGTGGGGGTTGGGGGGGGGGGAAAGATTTTCAGAAACTGTAGTAGAGTTTTCATGCCACCCCATGACAGGCCCATGCCCCTTCAAATCTGCCATGTCCCCTTCATTCCCCCATCTACCCTCCACAGCCACTCGCCCAGTATGCATTAAGTACAGTCCTCAAGAGCCGTGCAATAGCAATGGGAATTATTTTACATGCAGTTGCGAAGAAACAGCAACAAAGACTCATTCAAACCTTTTTCACTGATCCCGCAAAAGAAAAAAATCCTGATCTCCTATAGGAATAAAATTAACTTCCTTGCGAGGCTATTAATTTGTGTAAACAAATGATCATGTAGTCAGAAACCGCATCAATGACAGATCAAGTTATTACAACCTCTTTAAAGTGTCAATCATTCCCCTGAACAGCTGTATTAATAGGACATCTGCCAAGCTAAAAAAAACTCACAGCTTTTGGAACTCAGCCAAACATGCAATATCGCCACAGCAACCAAGAAATTAGACTGCAGTTATAAGACCCCAAAACTGAAAGGACAGATGGTATTACATTTTCATTTCAAAGCAGATTGTCTGTCAACAGAAAAGAGCAAATGCTTGGAGTTTAAAAAAAAGTACAATAGCAGGGGGTTTTCATTTCCAAATTCAGAACTGAATGTATATTTAAATCACAAACATAACAGAAGGGTTTAACCAACCCATTTTGTCTTGTGCCTCCATCTCAGTAGAGCAATCTGAGATATTTCTTCTGATTGATAACCATTAAACCACCCAGGCATATACTCAGGCATATGTCACATGACCCGTTTCACCTACCCTAAATTTAACGATGCCAGCTGGAATTTTCTGGCTGTTCCCGCCGGTGAGATCCTCTGGTTCTGCTGACGGTGATCCCCCCCACCGCAGGGCGATGGTGGGCTGCCTCTGCTGCCACGAAACATGTCTCGGGAGCAGGATGGGCGAGGGGCAGTGGGATGAGGAAAGTCATGTCCACTGTCTCAAAATATAGCACTTATAAACATTGACATTGTTCTTAAAAATAATAATCTTATAAGCCTCACAGTTGTAACAGCAGGACACAGCTCTATAATAATTCACTGCATTAAAAATACTCCTATGTTATAGTACCGCATCCAGTAACAACATTTGAAGATGTCAAAATCTTTTACGCTCAACTGTCAGAATGTTCCCAACATCTCAGCAGGCATCCATCAGGGGTCATGAACGATCCAAGGGTGTGCATTTATTGTTTGACTTCCAAACCCGCACTACCACATGAAAAGTAGTTTGTGGGGTGGAAACACAAAAGTCCTGTGGCCCTCACAGCAGGGAGCCCAAACTCAAAAGAGGTGCCTGTGTGCCTTACATCCAAAGGCTTCCCAACCTTTGAAAGGGTCACCCCAAAACGGACTGGCGTCGGTGCAGGGGAAAAGCAATGTTCTGCATTTTGCAAATTGGCTCCTGCACTGACCAGGAGATGAAGAGCCAGTCCATGAAGAAAGTTATCAGGAAGAGTAAATGGTGCTTCCTGAGGTGAATTCTGTATTTACATACAATGATTGGACTAAGACTTCACTGAAATATTGAGCTGTAACTTCACTGGTGTAGCCAAATATTTCCCTGCCTGTTTCTTCCGACCTTCTGACTCAGGTTGGACGTGATCCAGGTTGCACTGCTGTTCATGAAGCCCAATGTTGAAGTTTAGGAGAGGGAAATTGAAGGAGGACATTAATGCAAACCAGCGTCCCAGCCACTGACTCTGCCCATTCTTCCCTCTATCTCAGAAGAGCGACCAGCATAACAAAGCACCCAGATATATTCTCTTCCACCTCCTTCCATCGAGAAAAAGATACAAAAGTCTGAGGTGATGTACTAACCAACTCAAGAACAGCTTCTTTCCTGCTGCCATCAGACTTTTGAATGGACCTATCTCATGTTAAGTTGATCTTTCTTTACACCCTAACTATGACTGTAACACGACATTCTGCACTCTCACCTTTCCTCCTCTATGTACTGTATGCTTTATCTGTATAACATGCAAGAAACAATGCTTTTCACTGTATACTAATATATGTGACTATAATAAATCAAATCAAATCAAAAAATCAAAATCAGATGATTCTGGTTTTGTTACACCAAGAGTTACTCAGGGTAAATTAGAATTAAAACCTCTTCTAACATCTAAGTAAGCTTTGTAAAGACTCTGACCAGCACCCCACTTTGGATGACCTGTCTCCAATCCAACTAACCACCCAACCTGACTCTTGCCTACCTTTTCAACGTAGGTAAGTTTGAAATGAACAACTCTGCGAAGAGATGAGTGCGTAAGGCAAGTAGATAGGTTTTGGGATTTGGGGAGATCTGTGGGTGGGAGGGCAGGTCAGACATTGGAGAGGTCAGACATCAAGGGAGAGTGCAGATTCATATAATCCCTACAATGCAGAAGGAGGCCATTTGGCCCATTGAGTCTGCACCAACCATAATCCCACACAGTCCTATCCCCGTAACCACACTTACCCTGATAGACACCCTGACAATAAAGAGCAATTTAGCATGGCCAATCCACCTAACCCACGCATCTTTGGACTGTGGAAGGAAACCGGATCATCCAGAAGAAACACATGCAGGCATGGGGAGAATGTACAAACTCCACACAGACAGTGACCTGAGCTGGGAATCGAACCCAGGTACCTGGTGCTGTGAGGCAGCAGTGCTAACCACTGTGCCACTGTGCCACCCACAATCTCTGGCGTTTGGGGGTTGGGTAGTTTAGACATCAGGGGGGGTGGGAATGGTTGGATATTGGGTGGCGGGTGGGTCAGGCAGGGGCATGCAGGTCAGGTCAGGTCAGGTTTTGGGAGTGTCCAACCAGATTAATGGTGTGGGGTGGGGCTGGGGGCATGGGATTTGGTTGGGGGAGGGGTGTTGAGTGCTGAGTTGGCCTGGAGAGGGAGTGTCGTCGGACTGAAGAGATGTGGTTTGGGTTAGGTCAGGCGGGGTCGGTTGGGTTGGTTAGTTGGGGGTGGGGGAGGGGGTGGGTCAAGGAAGTGTTGGGTGCTTGGGAATCATCCAGAGCAAGCTGTTGGTCTGGTTCTTTATAATACTTAACTAGATGTTAGAAGAGGTTTTAATTCTAACTTTCCCTGAGTAACTATTAGTGTTACAAAACCAGAATCATCTGGAGCTTGTGATATAAATCCCTTGACAGAGCAATTGCCCAGGGGCAATTAACATTTCTGGGCAATCACAATGCAGATGCTTAGTTGTAAATTCTGAGAGGGATTCCCTGGCATATATTTGGGATACCCCTCCAAATCATACACAGGGAAGTGTGGACGTTACGGCAGTTTTACAAAGAAAAGGCAAAGTTTATTTATTAGTCACAAGTAAGGCTTTTTTAACACTGCAATGAAGTTACTGTGAAATTCCCCTAAAATTCCCCTAGAAATGCATGTTCTCAGTTTATTTTATTCTTTGTAAAATCATGTTCCCTTTTCTTCAAGGTCAAATGACAAAATAGATTAAATGTATATCTGTTTCGTATCCTACTTATGATTCACATGCTCCTCTATAAATATCCTGCACACGGTTAAGTGTGCCTTGCTTTTAATTACTTGTTTAACTATGGGTGTGATTGTGGTGTGTGATTACCAACTTGACTTCTTTTCAGCACTAAGTGAGCTATATGTGAGTTCAGCCATGCTCCAAAAGTATGATGTAGGTTTGTGATGACACCATGCTATTTTGCTATATTCTATATTTAAGATGGGGCAGCATTAAGAGGCAATGTTTTGTTACAAATATTTGTTACAAGAGTCAGTTTGTCTGGGAAGACATGCAGCACAAATAATAATAACTGAATTTAGCAATGTTTTCTTTGCAGAACCTTTTGTTTACTTATATTTTTTCTGGCGTTTTAGACTAGGTGTACAGACTCATGTTAGTTTTTGATTAGGTTGATTGACAGGTCATGTAGTTAACAGGAGGAGCTAATCTTGCAGGAAAGAACAGCTTCATTTTCATGTTAAAAGCCAAGTTGTTACCTGGGACCTGGAGAAGGTGGAAATGTATGTCTTTCTCTCTCCAGGGGCTTTCTGAAAGCGCCAAGACTGTTAACCTAAGTCAAAGCCAATATTCCTGTGTTTTGCTAACTAATTTTAAAGTAGAGATTAAGTCTGTGAGATAAATATTGCTTGATTGGAGCTCATAGTGCTTGGTTAGCAGTTAAAAATTGTATCTTGTCATTTTTAAGTATTGTTCAATTGTTAAAAGTAAAGCTAATTCATTTGTTATAGTTAAACTACATTGTTAAATAAAGTTTGTTTTGCTGAAAGCTCCCCAGTTTGTCAGTAGTTATGTCTGTAGTGAAAGATCCGATCCTCACATTAATGCCAAAACAGAAAACTGTTGGAGACTAGCCTGGTTTCACAATATGCCTTGGGGTTTCTGATTTTTTAAAATATTCATTTGTGGGACAGGGGGTCACTGGTTGGCCAGTATTTATTGTCCATCCCTAGTTGCCCTTGAGAAGGTGGTGGCAAGCTGCCTCCTTGAATCGTTGAAGTTCATGTTCTGTGGGTTGACCCACAACGCCATTAGGGAGAGAATTCCAGGATTTTGCCTCATTGACTGCAAAGGAATGGTGATACATTTCCAATTCATGTTGGTGAGGCTTGGAGGGGAACTTGCGGGTGATGGTGTTCCCGTGTATCTGCTGTCCTTGTCCTTCGAGACGGAAGTGGTCGTGAGTTTGGAAGGTACTGTCTGGTACCCTAACAAAAACATGGTAGCTCTTCCAGGATTAAAAGCTACAAGACAACAGGGTCGACGTATATTTTTCCAGGTGTTACATTTTGTTACTTTAAATCAGGAATGCCTTGTGAAAAGAAATGTCTCTTTCAATGGCTAAAGATTTCCTAGGTGAGGAAGAGGTCACTTGGAGTGATTTAAAAAAGGTGGTTAAAACAAAGCTTTTGGATTTCGCAAATAAGACCAAGTTGACTTTGCCTGAAAGGGTAGGGAAGGACAAGAAAATTTCAGTAATAGTTCAGCATTTACAATTGTCAGAAACAGGGTCTGAATCATTGGAACTGACTAGAATTCAATTACAAATGAAACAGTTGCAACAGGAAAAAGAATTGAAACAAGAAAATGACTTGAGACAACTTGCACAAACATGGATACCCAGAGAAACAGTATCGTTCACAGCTGATGTTTGAGTAAATTATGATGATTTTCGCAGGAGCATGGCTGCCACAATGATCACTAAAACCAGAGTTATAACAAATCTTGACATCAAAGAAGCCAATTGGCTATATATCTTTGCCAAAGAATATGCAGAAAATGATGATGGAGATCCAGAACAAATGCAGGAATTAATAGGCTACATTGGAACAGAAAGATATACTTTTACTTTCCCAACCCTCGAATGTCCAATTTACTTCATCAGTGTAGCTTCCGGGCAGAGAAAAGAGTACGTAAGAAGGCTACCAATCAGTTTCAGAATTGAGGATTATGTTATAATTGTAAATGTAATAGTGCAAGTCAAGGATGCAGAAAAAGAAAAAAATCATAACCAGAAGCTACAAATAGGAGACTCAGAAAGAATTTTGAATGTAACATTTCGCAACACAAGGTATCTGACAGAGAAACTAAGGCCAGTTAACAAGAAAGGGGACAGGGATAAAGTGACCCTTCTGGATGGCCCTAAGCATACACATTGAAATTGAGAAAGTGTGCAAAGGGACAGGTTCTCTTTGACGTAGTCTGTGAGCAGCTCAACCTCTTGGACGAAAGATTACTTTGTTTTGACATTTTGGGAGTCTGAAAATTAAAAAAAAAGCTCAGTTCACTGGACTCAGTGAAAGAAATTAAAAAGCAAATCCGTAGTGGCTTGTGCCAGTTTGCATTCAGTGTAAATCTTTACCCTCCAGATAATGCCCAGGTCTCTGAGAACATCACCAGAATTAATTTACAATCTTGACAACAGAATGGGGCTCAGACTCTGAATCAAGGCAGAACTGAAAACATAAGGAGGCCTCTGAAAAGCAAGAAGAAGTGTCTGAACAACAGCATCATGTTGAGCAGAAGCAGGAAGAGAGAACATGTTTGCAGATGCTTCATCATGACTTTGATGAAAGGAGGAAAGGTTCAATTTTGGAAGAGAAAGACTGAACTAGACTATACTACTGATAAATTTGCATGCTTAGACATAATAAGTTATCTTATAGACTACTAATAGTGTGAAAACTAGAGTTTTTGAAAACTGAAGCCATCTTTTCATATTGTTCGTTCATTTTTTGCAAAGCGGAGGTGTGATTATACTGTTTTATTTTGCTCTATTTTATGGTTGAGGTGGGGCTGCTTTAAGAGGCAATGTTTTGTTACAACGATTGATTTGTCGGAAAAACATGCAGCTCAAATGCTGAGAATGCAGGATGATAACTGATTTTAGTTTAGATTGAGTTACTTTGTAGAGTTGTATGGTTATTGGGAGGAGCTAAGCTTGCAGAAAAAAACTGTTTCATTTTCACTTTAAAAACCAAGAACAGTTGCTGCCTGGGGTTAGCAGAAGAAAGACGTGTTTCTCCCTCTCCAGTGGCAGAAAATTAACCTCATCAAAGGAAGTCTGGCTGTGTTTTCATAATATATTTGCCCTGTCTACATCAACAGGGATGAAGTGGAAATGGTTGAGAGCTTCAAGTTTCTAGGTGTCTAGATTACCAAAACCTGTCCTGGTCCCTCCACACTGATGGTATTGTTAGGAAAGCTCACCAATACCTCTACTTTCTCAGGAGGCTAGAAAATTTGGTATGTTCACTACGTCCCTCATCAACTTTTATAGATGCACAATAGAAAGTATCCTTTCCTGATATATCACGGCTCTGCTCTGGCCATGATTGCGAGAAGCTACAAAGGATTGTGAATGTAACCCAATCCATTACGCAAACCAGCCCCCCATCCATTGGCTCCCTCTACACTTACTGCTGCCCCAGGAAAGTAGCCAGCATAATCAAAGGTCCCACACACCCTGGACATTCTCTCTTCCACCTTCTTCTGTTGGGAAAAAATATACAGAAGTCTGAGATCACATACTAACTGAATTAAGAACAGCTTCTTCCCTGCTGCCACCAGACTTTTGAATGGACCTACATTGCATTAAGTTCATCTTTCTCTACACCCTAGCTATGACATTAACACTATTTTCTTCACCCCCTACTTTCCTTCTCCCCTATGTACTCTATGAATGGTGTGCTTTGACTATATAGTGTGCAAGAAACAATACTTTGAACTGTATATCAATACATGTGACAATAATAAGTAAAATCGAATCAAATAAAAATGGTTTTAAGTCTACAAGTGAAATATTGCCTGATTGGAAGTAATATACTTGGTTAGCACTTAAGAATTGCAACTCTGATGAAGGATCATCCAGACTCGAAATGTTGGCTGTATTGTCTCTCTCCACAGATGCTGTTAGTCTCGTTGTGATTGTCCAGCATTTTCTCTTTCTGTTTCAGATCCCAGCACCTGCAGTATTTTGTTTTTATCTTTATGTTCAAGTATTGTTCAGTTGTTAAAAGTTAAGTTAATTAATTTGTTATAGTTAAATTGTATTGTTAAATAAAGCTTATTTTGATAAAAACTGCCTAGTTTGTCTGTAGAATTGTGGCTGGAGTGGAACGTGCTATCCTCACACTAATGGCAAAATTGTTAAGGTTTAGTCTGTCTTCATTATATATCTTGGGGTTTCTGATCTGGTACCCAAACAGGTTCATTGGCCATTCCTCACCCAAGAACTAATGATGATTTTCTAAATTATTGACCAGATTTTCTCAAAATCTGGTCAATAAAGTGAATGGCTCTTAAATTGTGCTGCTTTATTTAACTGCTGATATTCACAGACTGCAGCTGGATCAATGTATCACCCATCACTTATCCTGCACAAATGGCTTGTCAGCTGCAAAAGAAATGTTAAATTATCACTATGAAAAGCAGATTATAATGGTCCAGTTTACTGTTATTCTTCTTAATGAGTTGGCATAGACAAAATTGCCTGCAGCACAAATGTGCAACCATCTTTTTGATTAAGAGTGTCATAAAAATTAAAATGTGTCTTTGCAAAGAAATGTGTGAATCTGACCCACTGGTTTCAGAGCTTTCTGTTAGAAACTGTTCTTAAATTGTGAGGCATATTGTGAGATGGGTGGCATGGTGGCACAGTGGTTAGCACTGCTGCCACACAGCGCCAGGGACCAAGGTTTGATTCCTGGCTCGGGTCACTGTCTGTGTGGGGTATGCACGTTCTCCCCGTATCTGCATGGGTTTCCTCCAGGTGCTCCGGTTTCCTCCCGCAGTCTGAAAGATGTGTGGGTTAGGTGCATTGGCCTAAACAGGCGCCAGAGTATGGCGACTTGGGGAATTTCACAGTGACTTCATTGCAGTGTTAATGTAAGCCATACACTAATAAATAAATTTTTAACTTTAAACATATTTGAATGACCATGGTCTGCAATACAAGATTGTATTGGAAGCTTGGAAGTAACCAAAGTGTTGAAATGAGGAAATAATGGTGAAATGTCGCTAAATTGGGTTTTGATTATACGAAATTATAACGGGGGGGAGAGGAGACTGAAAGAGGTAAAGAGTTTCACAATTTTGAAGTCTCAGGGAAGTATCAATAGTGCAATTTGTCAGGATTTCAACACACTGAGGAGGAGTTTCAGTCTTGAGGCATCATGGTGGTACAATGGTTAACATTGCTGCCTCATAGTGCCAGGGACCTGGGTTTGATTCCAGCCCTGGGTGACTACCTGTGTGGAGTCTGCATGTTAATCAGATAAGTCCAAAATCAAAGGGTGAAGTCCAGCCTAATTCAGGCAGGTGCTCTTGCTTGCCCATTTAAAAATCCACCCAAAAATTTCAGCATTTGGCTTGGGTGCACGGTGGTACAGTGGTTAGCACTGCTGCCTCAAAGCACCAAGGACCTGGGTTTGATCTCCAGCTTGGGTCGCTGCCTGTATAGTGCCAGCACATTCTCATTGTATTTGCATGGCTTTTTTCTGGGTGATCCGGTTTCCTTGCACAATCCAAAGGTGTGCAGGTTAGGTGGATTGGCCATGCTAAATTCTCCCTCAGTGTACCTGAACAGGTGTCAAAGTGTGGCGGCTAGAGGATTTTCACAGAAACTTCATTGTGGTGTTAATATAAGTCTACTTGTGAAACTAACAAAAAAACTTAAAAATATTACAGTAACAGATCTCACCAGCTATATTGAGCAGGATTTCCTCTGTAATAGCCTTGAAAATTGCTCAAATGTTACTTTTTTGGTGTGAAAAATGTATGAGGTTGGGTTTAAGACAGAGAAACAGAACAAAAATAAAAACCTCATGAAGTGCATCAAATTCACTCTTGAATATTTGGTGTACAGAAATAATTGACATAGAGAATTACACATCAGGATGACAATGAGCTAAAATTCAGATCAGTTTTAACTAAATTTCCCTGAAATACAGTATGTAAATCTGAGGAAATGCAATTTATCTCACCATAAAATTAGCCATTTAATACACTTCTCTCTTGTGAACGGTTTTATTGGAACTTTTAATGTGTGATGGTTAATAAAAATCAAAGATTTTTCAAACTTATTGCTCAGGGTGGACATGCCACAGTAAGTGGACTGGTAGCAAGGGAAAATGCTTAAAAAAATATAAAATGGAACACTCTTCCACAGTTCCAAAACATTTCCAACAAAATTTAGATATACTCAGTCCCGTTTATGGCCATGAGAGGTAAGTATTTTAAACTGGTCTAACTTTTCTTTGAGTTATTTCAGAATAATGTTAAGAAACATACTCTCTCCAAGTGGTTTAAGTTTATTAATTAGTGTTATAAGTAGGCTTACATTAACACTGCAATGAAGTTACTGTGAAAATCCCTGAGTTGACATACTCTGGCACCTGTTCGGGTTCACTGAGGGAGAATTTAGCATGGCCCATGCATCTAACCAGCATGTCTTTCAAACTGTGGGATGAAACCAGAGCACCCGAAGGAAACCCACACAGATATGGGGAGAACATGCAGTCTCCACACAGACAGTGACCCAATTGGGAATTGAATCCGGATCCTTGGCACTGTGAGGCAGCAATGCTAACCATGGTGCCACCCATCGTTACAATCGGTGAGATCTGGTGCCAAGACAGTAAACTAACAATCTCTCTTCCCTTGCCAGAAAGATCTCCTGTCCTCGATTTTTTATTTGACTTTTACTCTTTTGGAGGCACAGACCACACATGCAGGCTACATCTCATTCTAAACATACTAAGCATATCATTATGTCTCAGTAGAAAAAATTGAAGTAGAAGATCAGGGAGTAGAATAACTGAGTAACTTAACAGCAATCCTGTGCTTTTCTAGTAAGTAGTAATTACTCAAATGGATAGAGACTTGCTAACCGACAAACGCATTCATTCCGGGTTATATATATATTATATATACAGATATATATGTACACATTTTTTATTGCCTAAAATGTGGAAGACAGATTGAGAAAAAGCAGTCAGCTTTAGTGCAGACTTGTTTACATAGGTTTATGTAAATATGCTTGGTATTTGGAGAAACAATATTTTGCCATAAAACAGTCTGAAGTTCCAAAAAAACTGTTATGACATCAAAATAAACTGAAGGCTGCCTGCGTTTATTTGATGATGAAGACTGAATGAGTGAAACAATGTGTGAAGTGTCATTGACTCAACTGCAGCAAGCAAACCCAAGTCAATAAATGATTCACAGCGTTAAGTTTCCTGTTCTGCATTGTAATACTTGGCTTGATGAGGGGTTTTCAAATTTTAAAACATTATTTTGGAAGTTTGAATTACCACTTGTTTTGGGGGAAACCTACAGTCCTATCCTTCTCCCTCACCTCCATTCCAATCTCCTGCATGGCAGCTGCTCATCTGTAATGTCCCAGAGCTTAGAATTACAGCAAACCATTTTAGGCTACATTAGCTGGTTGGAAATAAAGCTCTGTGATAAAATTGGTGCAATCTTGGGGAGCCCTTCATTCAAATACTTGACAAAAGGATCCAACATTGAGAAAAAGGGGCTTATTATAATATGCCTTTATGGGAAAGCAACATGACATCACCAGCAGGGAGATGTGTCATGTGATCTAGTCTTCATGTTGCTTTTGCTTTGAGCAGATCACATTCACACACAGTTCTGAGATCTTCAAGTTTTATAGCTTTGTATAACTGTTTTCTTGTCCCTCATCTTAACAAATAAATGTGCAATATGTTTACCCAACCCCTTATGAGTAATTGATCTCTTGTATCTTATACAGCAATTAAGCTCAAGGACTTATATCACATAATAATGCAATGTAATGACCAGTAGTGATAACAATAAGAAGTCTCACAACACCAGGTTAAAGTCCAACAGATTTATTTTGTATCACAAGCTTTCGGAGCGTATCTCAGTCCAACACCGGCATCTCTACATCAGTGGTGGTAACACAGCTGACAGTAAGGTTAAGTTCAGGTACAACATGGTGAACAACCTTATATTAAGTATCTGGAATTAAGAATCTATTGATGACCATTGTCAATTGCCGGAAAAACCCATTTGGTTCACTAATATTCTTTAGGGAAGGAAATCTCCCACAGTTACCCGGTCTGGCCTACATATGATTCTAGAGCCACAACAATGTGGTTGACTCTCAACTACCCCCGGGCAACTAGGGATGGGCAATAAAGCTGGCCAGCCAGTGACACCCATGTTCCACAAATGAATGAAAAATTGCTACGTGACATGTGGCGACCCTTGACATTTTAGTCAGACCACATTGAAGCTGCAGCATCAGACCGGTGGAGAAAACTCATAAGAAAGACAGTCTATATTTGGTATGAACAATGATATTGAAGTCGTCATCAAGAAGTGTGACACGCGTCAAGAACATTTGCCAAGTCAGCACAAAGCACTATTGATTCCAAATGAGATTTCTACTCATCCTGGATACAAAATCACATCCAATCTCAAGTCTAGGGCACTGACTTCATCAGCATCATTGACTACTTAACCAAGTACCCCATTATTCAACAATAGGTCAAGTACAACTGTTTTACACACTCTAAGCGCTATTTTCCAGTAACTTAATGTGCCTAGAGGGAACATTACTGATAATGACCTGCAATTTATTGGTAAGGTATTTCAGGATATATGTGAGAAGTGGAATATCAGTCACACTACTTCTCCTCATTACCCCAAATGTAATGGGCTAACTGAATGAATGATTCACACAGTGAAATCCCTAATTCTCAAAGGTAGACTGACTAAGCAAGATCTACACATCATAATCTTATATCTGAGAGCAATACCTTTAATTGAACCTATTGCATCACCAGCCAGAGATCATGCTTAGCAGAGCAGTGTGCACCTATTTATCTACTCTAACCCATTTGACTCTTTCAGAAACTAGACAACAACTTATAAAACTACAAGAAAAGATGATCTACATGCATTATAAAAATGCAGGTGCAGAATTGCCAAATTTATAGTTGGATTCAGGATTCTGCAGAAGGTACATAACAGCTAGGCACAATGACAAAGATCTGTTCAGAAACAAGGTCCGGTGAAGTCATTGCACATGAAAACAGAATGGTTGGACTTCACTGAGGACAAATCAGATCTATTCCAGCTCTTAAACCATCGCACATATTGCACTCAGGGCAAGATCCTAAATGCAACCAGGAACAACATACAAGAATGATGATACCAGTGATCACTAAGGGCAATTAGAGAAACCTCCAGACAAGGTTACCATCACAAGATCTGGATGCACCAGCAGATTCCCACTATGCATTAGAGACTTATAAGGTGGAATTTTGCTATTCCGCCTGCCATAGGAATTGTAGTGGGTGGGACACTGACAATACAAAGCTCCATTAACCTTGGATGGGATTTTCCAGTTTTGGGATGAGGGCAGCTGGAGAATCTTGCCCATGGAATCATTAGTTCCATGCACTAACATAATGGTAACTAAACATCAATATACTCTTTAAACAGTTATACTTCTTTAGAAGGGAGTAAGTATTTATAGAATAAAGGGATCTTGAAACATCCCCCTTTCAAGGGATGTCAACATGTTAACACTGGAAGGGAAATGTATCATATGTTCTAGTTTTAATTTCACTATTTCTTTTAGCAGACCACATACATACACACGTGCACACACACACACATGCATGCATGCGCACACTCACACACACATCTCTGATTTCTTTAATCACATTTTGTTTTAATGTTTTAAGTTCCCTTTGAGATTCTGTTTACTTTGATGAAATATCCCTTTAAGGGACTGCCTTTTAAATTATCTCTTACTTTGTTGAGTTAGTTTCAGTTGGTTACCCAAATGAAGCACAGTTCTGATGTCTTCAAACTTTATACCAATGCATGACTATTCTTATGTGCCTAGTCTTAATAAATGAACCCACACTGTGTTTACCCAATCCCTTATGGGTGATTGTTACCTTGCGTCTTATACAGCAATGATGCTTATAACCTATATAATTATAATAACACAACAGGGCCAACTGAGACCAACCTTTCGCTCCTGCTGCTGACTCCCTTCCCCACACATCTGCCCCCATGACCCTGCCCTCCACTTCTGATCTTGCATCCAACAGTGACAATGCATCGCAGGTCGGTGTAATGGCAGCAACAGCCATCGCCTCCCAAGTTGCACTGCCAGTCAATGGAGCTGTTGGCTTCTGAAGGGCTAACAGCTCTTGGCAGTTGGGATACCTGCCCCTGCCCCTGCCCCCCCCCCCCCCGCCCCCCGCCCCTGCCCCCCCCCGCCCCTGCCCCCCCCCTGCCCCCCCCCCCCCCTGCCCCCCCCCCCAAAAAAAAAAGCAGATCTGTGATCCCAGGGGAAAGCCTAGCCTGGGTCTATTGAATACCTGAGCTGAACAAAATGAGGCTGGCCTTCTCTAAGAGATACCAGGTGAAACTCCCACTGCCTCTTCTCATAATGGCTGAATCCAATGTCAGTTCAACAATATTCAGCTTATATAGGTAGATGCACATGAACAATTACAATCACAACATTTTAACACACAGAAAATAAGCATCTTATCCTTTTCTCCTCAGCCACTTGTTATGTACTCATCCAGGCTTAACACCAGAGGGGAGTCAACATGTGGTCTAATTAGTTTGTTAGTACAGTAAGCATGACAGTTCCTTGCATCCTGGCCATGACTGAGCTGCTAACATTTTTGAACATTTATATTGAATTTATGTTTCTAAGTGAATAAGTTGCACATTTCCGTTACTTCCTCCTAATAGCCCTTTCCCATAATTACTGCCTGATCTCAACAACCATTGCTTTTCGGAGTACCAAAAAATGATTTTGACCATAATAACAAGACAAAATAGAGCCTTGCATAATGTGGAAACATTCACGCGGAACATTTATGGTTAGTTTATTTAAAATTAATAGTATTCATTGAAACTGCACTTTCTTCAGCATATACACACTGCATCATACTAAATTATTGAAGGGCCTTTGGTATGTCGACATGATATTCATTGAACTCAATTCAAGCTTTGGTACTTTAAAGATTTAAGAAGCAACAAGCCTGTATTACATATCCATTAGAGCTGGTTCTTACTCAATGTTAGATGGAGGCCTTTCCTTGTCTTATTTTTAGGACAATCATGACATCCGTGACTTGAGATATTTTCACCGAGGTTATCCAAAATCCTTAAGACCTTTTCACAGTTATTGGCAAGTAATCAGGATGAAGTCTAACTAGTGTTAGCTTGACAAAATCTAAAGTTGAAAAGCTAAGGTCATAGCTTTTTATTTTCATCTTTGACTCATCAGCAAGATTGCAAGCTCTTCACGGCTGCCCTCCAAGGGCAAGAGTTCCAAAGTGCATTAGAGATTGGAGACGGATTCCTGCTGCATTATATTATTTCCTTCAATCTTAGGCTAGCTTACTTGGTGTGATAAAGGGATTATGTGTGGTACACAGTACTCTCTCAAATTCTACAGTATAGAATTGGCAATCATATGTTGATGTTAGACTAATAAAAATGTTTGATCTACCACTTTTCAGACTTTTTACATTGGTTTAGTAATCTCAGCTGGTAGGCTCAGCTAAATACTTCAAGTTTTTAAAAAGTTATTTAGTGTGATTCAAGTGTAATAGTGACAGTCTTCACCAGAGGATGAGAAGTGATTTTGTGTAAATGATGATGAGCTGTTGTCCTCTGTCATATTACTATTTAATGTTTATTTATTAGTGCCGCAAGTAGACATTAACGCTGCAATGAAGTTACCGAGAAAATCCCCTAGTTGCCACACCTGGGCATCTGTTCAGGTACACTGAAGGAGAATTTAGCATGGCCAATGCATTTAACCAGCACGTCTAGTGGACTGTGAGAGGAAACTGGAACACCTGGCGGAAACACATGCAGACACGAGGAGAACGTGCATACTCTGCATAGACACTGACCCAACCCAGGAATTGAACCCAAGTCCCTGGTGGTGTGAGGCAGCAGTGTTAACCACTGGGCCACCCTAATACTGGGGAAGGCAGGAAGGGGAGGAGGTCGATGGCATTTTGCTATGGTTGGATATAGAAGTATTGGTGGTGACTTGGAAGTTAGTTTGACCATTTTAGCACTTCATGTCAGAACTGAAATTGAAGCAATATTTGGGTGCTGGAATGTCTAGACTAAGGTTTTGTGTGTGCTCAGCAATCATGGATACAGGGGAACATTCAGTTTTCTTAAATGCAATGTAGTTAGCAGTTCTTTATCTTCAAATAACGTAGTGTAGAGAATGTCACACAATGTAGACAGAACTGTTGTTTCCTGCAGGACAATCTTGATGTAGTTAGCTACTACTGGGGAAATCATCAAATGCAATCTCTTTTTTAAAAGTTTCTTTAATAATCACAAATAAGGCTTACATTAACACTGCAATGAAGTTACTTGAAATTCTCCGAGTCACCACACTCGGTGCCTGTTCAGGTCAATGCACCTAACCAGCATGTCTTTCAGACTGTGGGAGGAAACCGGAGCACCTGGAGGAAATCCAAGCAGACACGAGGAGAACGTGCAAACTTTGCACAGACAGCAACCCAAACCAGGACTTGAACCGGTTCCCTGGCACTTTTGAGTCAGCAGAGCTCCTTCTATTTTTGAAGACTGATGTTGACATGAAGAATTTTGCTACCACATGCGTGCTGAATAGAACTATACTACTCTGTGTTAGCCAAATGATAATATCACTAGGTGATGGCAACTTGGATAACAAGTTTTTGTTACCTGTGTTGCTGTAATGGAGGATTGGTGGAGACATGTCTCCATCAACCATCCCAAGAATGCATGGACAGGTCAATTAATACGCGTCCTAGATATTGGCACACACAGTGCCTTAGAGACTGCGGCTGCTTTTATGCACCTCACATGAATTCTTCTTCTCATCTTAATTGTGCAGTGTGTTTACAATCCTCAGAGGAATGGCTCTCCACTTCTTCGTATGCTGTGATATATTGAAGTGCATAGAAATTACAACAGAAAAAATCCATGTCTGTGATTTCAAAGCTAGTGTTGGCCAAGATTAATGAGGCTTTGGCTTGGGAAGCAAAAATCTCAAATTGAAAAAAATGGGAAACTTAGTAACATCATAGAGAAAAATGCAAGAAACTCTTATAGGATTCAAATATAACTTTAAAAGTCCTTTCAAGCAGGGGTAGACAGTGACATAGTGATTATGTTGGCATTGTGGCGCAGTGCTGGATGTGAAGTGGGGTGCAGTGGCACAGTGGTTAGCACTGCTGCCTCACGGCATCAGGGACCCAGGTTCAATTCCAACGGGTTACTGTCTGTATGGAGTTTGCACATTCTCCCCGTGACCATGCAGATTTCCTCCAGGTGCTCCGGTTTCCTCTCACAGTCCAAAGATGTGCAGGTTAGATTGATTGGCCATGATAAATTGCCCCTTAGTGGCGGGGGGATTAGCAGGGTAAATATGTGGGGTTACAGAGATAGGGCCTGGATGGGATTGTTGTCGGTGCAGGCTCAATGGATCGAATGGCCTCCTTCTGCACTGTAGGGATCTTATGATTCAATGTCACTGGACTAGTAATCCAAAGTCCCAGACTATTGTTCTAGGACCAGGATTCAAATTCCACTGCAGCAGCTGACGATATTTAAATTCAATTCATAAAATTTGGGATTGAAAGCTAATCATCAGTAATGGTGACCATCAGGTCTCAAAAAACCCATGAATGTACATGGGCTCAAAGATGTACTTCAGGGAAGGCAATCTGCCATCCTTACTTGGTTTAGATGATGTGTGACTCCAGAGCTACAGTAATGTGGTTGACTTTTAACTGGCCTCTGAGATGGTCTAGCAAGCCAATCACTTCAAGGGCAATTATGGATGGGCAACAACTGCTGGCTTTGCCAATGATGCCTACGTCCCATGGTATAATAACTTGAAACAATAATTTGAAACAAAATTTTGCTGGTCTGTTCTTGGGAGGCCCTCTGTACCCAGTTTATGTGGTTGAGTTGAACTTGTTAAGTTAAATCTTCTCTACAATCACAAAAATGGACTTGGGACGCTTATAACTACATCCTAAAATGGCAGTTTTCACACAATCAGGACTATTCTGCCTTCAATGCACTTATATTGCTTACTTGATGCTTCAATGATTGGAGCATAAATCCAGCCTCACTTGTGGGATGTAGATCTTTTCATTATCCTTGCAGAAAAGGGTTTATGAGTCTGAGTAATCCGAGTCTAATCTCCTCTTGGCATGAATCAGCAGCAAAGATCTGCCAATGATGTGGTGCAAAAACTGGCATTAGATAGATTGACTGCATTGCTCAGAGAGGCTTTAAGAATTATGTATGTAGGTATTAGAAAAATTAATGCTGGTGCATTAGGAACCAGTCGACGGTAGTTGGAGTTAAGGCACTTGATCGGAGAAGAGCAGAGGGAGCTGTACTGAATATGCAATGCTTTGATATGACATCAAGGCTGGAATTTTACCGGCACGCTTGTCCCGATTCTGGGGGCGGGCGAGGCTCGGAGAATGGCATTCTCTGTTGGCCTCGGGAGGGATCGTACAAACCTCATCCAGTAAAATTCCACCACAAGTGTCAAAAATGAGAAAATGTTGCATTCCATTGCACCTACATTCCTCATGTTGATCAAAACAGATACTTATCCAAAATGACAATTAAAAGTTTGAACTTCATACAAGAAATATGTTGTTGGTTACAGAATTTGCTTCTGTAGGAAATCTTCGTAATCTTCTGTATGTTAACAGCATATTTTCATTAACTACATGTAACTAAGGTCTAAAGTTTATTTATTTGTGTCACAAGTAGGCTTACGTTAACGCTGCAATGAAGTTACTGTGAAAATCCCCAAGTTGTCACACTCCGATGCCTGTTTGGATACACTGAGGGAGACTTTAGCATGGTCAATGCACCTAACCAGCACGTCTTTCGGACTGTGGGGAGAAATTGGAGCACCTGGAGAAAATGCAGACACGGGGAGAACATGCAAACTCCACACAGTACAGTGACCCAAACAATGAAGCAAATCCGGGTCACTGGCACTCTGAGGCAGCAATGCTAACCACCGTGCTGCTGTGCACTACATGGCCACTCATAATCTTATTAACTTCTATCAGGTCACTCCTCAACCTCCATCGTTCCAGTGAGAGCAAACTGAGTTTATCCAATCTCTCTTCATAGCTAATACCCTCAAGACCCAGGCAACATCCTGGTAAACCGCTTTTGTACCCGCTCCAATGCATCCACATCCTTCTGGTAGTGTGGCAACCAGAACTGTACATAGTATTCTAAACAAATCTGTTCCACAAAGAGAGAATGAAGTTTGACTGTATTTGAATATTCTTTAACATTTGAGTACTCAGGCCCATGCTGTTCTGTTTGGCTAACAAAAGCAGTAATCTAGACATCTTTTTCCATCTTGAGGAGATCTAGGTTGACACAGGCATTGTGCATATGCAGAGTTCCTGGACTGTCAAACTCCTGTGTGAATAGGCCCTACCCACCCACCCACCACAAACCACCCCCCCGCCGGGTTTTTAATGATATTCACAATTGGGACCTCTACAGTGCACAGAGTGCGGAGATTCAGGTGAGAAGCTGAACTGTCAGAACTGTCGGGATTTAGAACAGTTTTCCCACCAATTCAGCACTTTTGGGAGAATCATTCCTCCCCACTAGGTTTGTAACTATATACATATGTATATAGAGTCAGGATACAGGCAAAGAGCTATTTCCATGTCTAGATCTTAACATGTCTGGGTCACTTGTGTTCTTATATCATCGTGTGGGAGGTATTGCATGCAATCCTACATTAACCCTGTGTATACCAGGCTCTTATATTCCAAAACGCCCTTGACTTTGAGTACTTCAGTCTGGTGTAACACATCTGCACATGGCACTAAATGATAATTGCCTCACTTATTAATGGCAAAATTAAACTGCAAAACTACCAAAAAATTAGAAAACAATTCTAATAATACAGAGACTGAAACAACATTAGGATCTCCACTAATATTAGAGTTAAAACAATATTATTTTGTTTGCTCTCAGGATAGAAGTTACAATCAAGTTATGGAATGACTGTTTTAACTTCTCTTACAGCTTAGCGTTCTTTGGATAGTTGGAGTTCCTCAAACAGCTGTCAGTCTTCCATCAGTTATGAGTTCTTGTGAAACTGGATGGTCTTCACTCATACCTCTGCCCTGAGCTCAAAGGATATTGGGTTCTAGTAGCCTTCCCTAAACTAGACCAGAAGCTCACACTGTATAAGCAGTTGTTATTTACAAGACCCGTGTTAATGACTTGATTTTGAGAGAATGTAAGATGGTCGCTGGTTTAACATTACTCATCTCTATTCAGCAGACATTGTGCAAAGTGGTCAAAGGAATGCTTTCCTGGTCCCTCAAGTACGTTTTCTGTTCCCATTAGTTACCAGCTCCGAACCCACAATCCTGGGCCTGTGCCACTTTTCTCCAGATGGCTAATTCAAACGCTGCCACTCTTTCAATCAACTCGACAACATTTAAGCCTGCCCTCCCACTTAGATTGCTAGGATGATGCCAACCCCCCATTCCTCTTCCCCCCTCCCACTCACCATGAGCCCCTGCTTTCTCCTGGCAACAGTCTTCTACCACTGATTAACTGGCTAACAGCCACCCAGTCTGCGCATCTGTCTTGCCGATGCATGGGAAATGGTGTCAAAAAAATACTAATGGGTTCTTTCTGTTATATTCAACACTCCACTCTCCTGATATTTCTGAGCTGACTCCCTGCAAACATGTGACCTTTCACCCACCCTGCCTCCCTATAAAGATCAGGGTCCTTGTCTCATACTAATTTTTCTTCAACAGAATAGACTGGAGGTAGTGAATTCAGTTGTGCGTGCCATCACAGTTCAGAACATACAACCTCCTAATAAAGCTTAAACTTTATTTATTAGTCACAGGTAAGGCTTACATTAACACTGCAATGAAGTTACCGTGAAATCCCTCTAATCGCCACACTCCAGCACCTGTTCGGGTCAATGCACGTAACCAGCATGTCCTCCAGACTGTGAGAGAAAATCAGGACATCCGGAGGAAATCCACACAGACTCGGGAAGAACATGCAAACACCACACAGATCCAATCCAGGAACTGAACCCAGATCCCTGGTGCTGTGAGGCAGCAGTGCTAACCACTGTGCCACCAATGCTTCAATTAAAAAAAAATTATATTCCCTCAGAGTTACAAAGCCAATGTGCAGAGTGGAGAGGACAAGTCCCAGATCCATTACCTTGCTTGCTCCAAAAACTAATTCAAATTCAAATTGAATCCAACTTATGATCCCCACAAAAGGGTCATATGAGACTAAAGCCATCAAGAACAGGCTTTACACCTGATCTCACACTGATCCTCCGCATGATCTTAGCAAAAAGGCTGAAAAGCAATCAATTTTTAAAAAACATTTTTTTACTCCATCCTTAAAGTTGCAAAGCCAATGCTCAGAGTGGACTGGGTAAACCCAAATCCATTTCTATGCCTGCTCTGAAAACCAAATTCAAATTTCAATTGAATTCAATTCATGGTCCCCACAAGAGAGACAAACAAGATCCCAGCTGACAAGATAAAAGGCATTGCACCCCATCTAGGGCTTGATCTGACACTGCACCTTAGTCAAAAGGCTAAGCAGTGATGAATTCTTGTCTTACTTTTTGTTAACTAGTCTTTTCTGTATAAAGTTGAGTCTGAATGTTACAGCAGCTGCAATATCTCCCAAATACCTTCGTGCGCAGATGGCCACTTTTTGCTAAAAATACTTGCCACGTGTGGTACCATCCATCAAAACGTGAAGGCAGAAAGATCTGAATGGAAGAAAAGTACTTAAAGTAAAAAAAGTTACCAGTGCTTCTCTCGCATACTAAACACCTTCTAATTGAGGCATGAAAAATCTGTCATTAAGCAAGACTCATTACAAAAACTAAAGTTACTTCCTTTTAGCCACATGGATATTAATCGAAGATCTGTCTGTCAGTGGCAAAAACACCAGGGAGCTGAAAAGTGGTGCTTGAAAATAAGATCTGAAGTACTCTTAAAATAATAAAATATGACAAGGAGGTAATTAAAATAAATCAGACCACTTGTTACTATTCAGTGCCTGTGAACAAGTGAACGTAGGAGGTAGAGTACACGACATGAAAGCTGGATAAAATTCTACACGTAGCAAAGCTCCAGAAATGTTCACTTAGCGGACACCTGTCCGTTCAGCTGTGAAATTAGGAGTCTCTCAGAACATTCCTATGTGGACAACAGTGATGAGGTTCCAGCTAATACAATCCTTTCCCACCATTTGTGCATCCCACATAGCCACGGCATTTGGGCCGTCTGTAGACAATGAAATAGCTCTTAGTTGGCCATCTGTTGAACTGTTTTACAAACGAAGATTTACTCAGGGCTCCTGAATAAATATCAGCCACTGTTTATCTCTGATACTAACATGCAGATTCTGAGGGAGGCGTAAAGAAGTTGCATTTTTTTTTCCAGATTCACCTGGTTTAAGTTGCTTTCATTTTCAAACAGGCTTGCTAATGTTTCCAGGATGGCACTGGCATTTCGGAAATGTGAAGAACGGAAGATGGTTCAATAAATAAAGGAGATTCAGTGACTGGAATGGAAACTGTAGTGTCAAGGGCAATACCAGAGATTCCTAACATTATTAATGGGCCACAACCCACTAATCTAGAAGCCCAAGTAGCAATGTTATCACATGTTCTGACCTTTGTAGCCTAAATATGGTACACTTGATCGGGGTCTGCGTCATATATTTGGTTCCAACTGGCAGTCCCCAACTGCACGACGTGGTGATTGAGTGAACAATTTAAATGGCCAATTTGCTGAATGTGGTCAGCAATTTTGTCGGTAGCTCTTTAAAAAATGCTGACCATTTTTCACATTTTACTCTGGCATTACAGAGGCCGACTGTTACTTGACATCTGTCCACTCAGTTAATTCAACACATGACTTTGTTGCTGTCAAGCATTGAGCGGCATTTCTGAAATTGAATACTTTTTTTGTATGGCGATAGCTTTATAGTACCTTGAAGCTATGCCACAATTATGCCATGGGAATATCAGTGAAACATATGCGCATTGATGGCCACTGTGTTGACATCTCTGACACTGATAGCATTGAATGAATGCAATTTATTAATGTAAACAGGATACTTCACAATTAAACCTTTGCAAAGTTGAGGCGGCATGTTGGCACAGTGGTTAGCACTGCTGCCTCACAGCTCCAGTGTTCGATTCACAGCTTGGCTGACTCTCTGTGTGGAGTTTACACATTCTCCCTGCATCTGCGTGGGTTTCCTCCAGGTGCTACCATTTCTTCCCCCAGTCCAAAGATGTGCAGGTTAGGTGGATTATCCACGCTAAATTCTCTCTCGAGTGTACTCGAACAGGTGCCGCAGTGTGGTGACTAGGGGATTTTCACGGTAACTTCATTGCAGTGTTAATTTAAGCCTGCTGTGACTAATAAACTTTACTTTACAAAGGTTCAGGATTTTCCCAATCAATAATGATTGCCACTGAATTCTTGCTGGTGATTTCTCAAAGCAGTCAGTGCATCTCCAAATTGACTTCCCTTTCCAACCATTTACAGTCATTTTCAGAATTTCTCAAGGATTTATCTACATACTAATCCTCTGTGATATCATTCAGAGGCATCACTTTTCATAAGCACGTAAATGATCTGTAATCTCTCTCTCTCTCTCTCTCTCTCTATACCACTTGGTTCTGACCATACTATAACTTTTAATTCTAACAGGATTAGACAGGGTAGATTCGGAAAGAATGCTCCTGATGGTGGGGGAGTGCGGAACTAGGGATTCATAGTTTGAGGATAAGGGGTAAACCTTTCCAGAGAAATTTCTTCACTCAGCAAGTGGTGAATCTGTAGAAGTCACTACCATAGAAAATAGTTGAGGCCAAAACGTTGTGTGATTTCAAGAAAAAAGTAGATATAGTTCTTGTGGTTAAACGGATCAAGGGATGGGGGGGAAAGTTGGGATCAGGATATTGAATTCAATGATCAGCCATGATCAAAATAAGTGGCAGAGCAGGCTCAAAGGGCCGAATGGCCCATACCTGCTTCTAATTTCTCTGTTTCTGTGTGTCTTGCCTGCTACGATTCCCATGGTGTGCAGGGTGGAAAATTCTGGTGCAAGTCATTTGTAAATTAAGATCTTTCTCGAGCATTTCTTCCAGTGTGTATTCGAAGCAGAGATTATGCTAAGTCCATTTGATAATACTGAATTTGCCAAGAGCTATTTATCCTGGGGTATTACTTGTACATCTTTGTCCCAGCTTCTGTCACGTTGGCCCTACTGGAGCCTTGTGCTCCATTCTTGAACTCTAAGGTCAATGGGAGGCTGGAAAGGATAGTGGGAATATCCACTTCAGTGACTTCAACTAGAGCAAAGTCTTCATAAAGGTGATGAAATAAAGTTGGTTCTCTGAAATAAATTCACTGTAGCCCTTAATCTCAACTTGAGTCAATAATATTTAGTTGACTCTTAAATTTCAGTCCAGTGTTAACCCTACCCCTTATTGGATTCTGAAAGATATTATTCTGATGGAAGAATTATTTAATGATACTCTTGGCAGCAAAATTGGAAGTAAAGTCATCATGGGTGACAAAATGACCAGGAGCGAAGTTGGCAAGAGTAGCAATAAAGCCAAGAAAGGAGATAACTGAATACAAGACCTGTATCAAAGCTGGTGCAAGTTGACAGTTTGAATCAGTAATATTAGTGGGAGTAGTTCCAAAAGTAACGAGAAGGCAGCTAAGTTTCATTGCTAGGATTTAGCAACAAAGCTGATGGAGAGGCAAAAAAGCTGATACAAGTTCAAAGTGGTAATTCTACCTGCATTAATAATTGAAAATAATGGCCAGAATTCTACCATCCTGCTCACCTCTGGAATTTTAGCAGGCAGGTGGCTGATAATGTGAAGCCCCATTGACAATCGGGTGGGAATTTCTGACTTTTAGACCAGTGCGGCTGGAGAATGTATGGGAGTAGTTAGGAAACAGGTTGCGCAGCAGATAAACAAGTACTTTGATAATTCACAGAACTATAGAATCCCTACAGTGCAGAAGGAGCACCATTGAGTCTGCACCTATTCTCTTTAATCCCACAAATTTACCTCACTAATTGCCTAACATCTTGGGACACCAAGGGGCAATTTACCATGGCCAATCCACTAAACCTGTACATCTTTAGACTGTGGGAGGAAACTGGAGCATCTGAAGTAAAGCCACACAGGCACGGGAAGAAAATGCAAACCTCACACAGTCAGTCACCCAAGACCAGAATTGAATCAGATCATTGGCGCTGTGAGGCAGCAATGCTAACACTGTGCCACCATGGCTAGTGCAAAGGTCAGTAATCTTATTAAAGAATTGAGAACTTGTGCTGTCAACAATGATAAAATTGGAAGGGCATTCCCAAATATTTGCAGTGTGCATTATCTTGCTCTGACCATTTACACCCTCCTGTCTGCTGGTTAGAGTAAGTCGTTCTTGTTTAGAGCAGATTATTTGATCTCATAAATACCCTGGATTAATGACAGGTAAAGCGGCATTAAAATGGCATAAAATAGTTCTTAATACTGAACACTATTTTCTGAGTTTTGTTGGAGAATGCTTTATAAGAACTGTTGGCAGAGTGAGGGACCAAATGAAATTTATTGCATTCTCCAGGTCGGTAGCCTCCCAAATCCAGACATGCTAACACTCGATTGAATGAGTGAAGCTGTGGTCTTGCATAAATTTCTTCAGAAAAGGGAGAATACTTGGGGAAAAAAGTGAGGAGATTCATTTAACATGAGACACTTACGTTAAAACAATTCACATTTTTAAAGTTAAAGTTTATTTATTGGTCACAAGTGGGCTTAATTAACGCAAAGTTACTGTGAAAATCTCCTAGTCACCACAACTCTGCACCTATCCGGGTACACTGAGGCAGAACTTGGCACAGCCAATACACCTAACCAGACTGGGAGGAAACCAGAACACCCTGAGAAAACATGCGCAGACTCAGGGAGAACATGCAGACTCCACACAGTCAGTGACCTGAGCTGAGAATTGAATCATAGGTCCCTGGCGCTATGAGGCAGCAGAGCTAACCACTGTGCCACTGTGCTGCCCAATTGTCTCAACCCATATTGGAAATTTTGATACATGTAAATATATATCTTCTCAGCAGCATTCTCTCAAATCTAATTGGCATTACACTGTGTTTCCAATTATTTTGTTTGAGGGTGGTGGGTTTAATCGCGCTTTGCTATTAAAGAAAATATTTAAATGTAATTGGACTAATTTCACATGCAAATGACATGTTTAATGGTATAATTTACAGACCAGTGGCCCTTATGCAGTAAACATTAATCACTGCAAACCTTCTCAAAATAGACTTAGTAATATCGTACTGTGCCAGTTATTACCATACCATTACTAGCTGTCTTTAAGGTAAATGCTTCCAATGGTTGCAGACTTCATTGAGTAATACTTTGTTTTTTTTTCTTCTTTTAAAGTGTGAATTCTGTTGACCACATAGCTCTTAATATTAAACTTTAAACTTAAAACTGAGATCATATATTTGCACCTTTTCTGTTCTCTTTGTAATTTATGGTTTCAAAAATAATTATTTTGGTTTAATTACAGGTTTTCCTCAGCAAATGAAAGGACTATCTCAAAATGCAATCTGTTTGCTACTGCAAATATAGGTTGAGGTTTTTTCCCACTGAGTACAGCAGACTGATTTTACTTTCTTGGAATCTTATTCAGAATTCCCTTTGAAGTTATATTTTTTTTCTGAATTTGTTGATCTTTTTTGCATCTTTGTGACGTTGTTTGCATTGACCATATTTTGCTCTCTTTGGCAAAGTAATTACACCATTCACCTCACTCTCTGCTCTTTTCCACAGATCTCAGCAGAGGTTGCCACTAATTTGGAGCCTGATCCAACGTATCACCCACCCCCTGCAGGGGACTTGTGATCAAGCAAAAGTGAGGCTCTTCAACCAATCTGATTGCAGTATCTTCCTATGATTCCCTTAACTGCACAGACAACAAAACAGGAAATCAAACAACAGAAAGCATTATGTTTAAAAAGTTGCATGGACAGCAAAATGAGGGGCGTCGATATGGGATTAAGGGAAAAAGATTAAAAAGGAGCAGAAAGACTTAAAAATTAATTATTTTTTAAAACTCTGAAACATTAATTTGCTTCATAGAATCGATACAAAGGGGAAAGAGGCCATTTGGCCTATCAAGCCTGCACTGACAACAATTCCATCCAGTTCCTTTCCCTGTAACCCCAAGTATTTACCCTGCTAGTCCGCCTGATACTAAGGGGTAATTTCGCATGGCCAATCACCCTAACCCAAACATCTTGGCAGTGTGGGAGAAAACTGGAGCACCCAGAGGAAACCCACAAAGACATGGGGAGAATAAGCAAACTCCACACAGACAGTCATTCAAGGCCAAAATTGAATCTGGGTCCCTGGTGCTGTAAGGCAGCAGAGCCAACCACTGTGCCACCGTGCCTCTGAATGAATGAAATGCCACACTTGCAAAGTACTTTTTCAGAGCCAAAGGAATTGCTCAGCAATAATTATCGCTAATCATGTCATCAAAAACTCCTGAATGCACTCGCCCTAACTTTTGTTCATCTTTTGCGTGGAACTAATGTGCAAGAATCCCCAGTTCATAGCGTTCCAGTGATTTTAATTCAGTGCCTGTCAGTGAGGACTCTGGCAGTGGAGGAGCTCTGTCAGCAACATCTGGATCTCCATGTTTAACTGCAAGTGTGTGGGTGTCAGATGTTGCTGTCACATTTATCCTGTCATACTGCCAAACACTGATAGCCTCACTGCTGTTTCATACAGCAAACTCCAGGCTATTATCTAAGACATTTTGAATGCATTATCACCCTGAATATAAGATCAGTTTCCTTGATTGGTTGGAAAGGCTCTGGATATCAGCTTGTTAAGCCATTCATCTGCAGGATAACCTGACAATTCATTTCTTCACTTCAATTGCAGCCTCTAAAAATGAGATCGGAAAATGTTTATAGTTTTGTTGCCCCTCATGGAAATTTTCTGGGAGCAAAGAATCGGATGTATCATGATTTGCTGATTTCTTTTCTTTATTCTCATTGAATTTGTCAAGAATCTTGATGTCAAAGAACCATGGGTGGGATTCTCCAGCCATGCTCACCCCGAAAATAGAGAATCAACCCCCAAGGTCAATGGATCTTTGCGTGGTCCGTTCCCCGCCCACTGCGATTTCCGTGGTGGGTGGGACAGGAGAACTCCCCCCCATATCTCCTAAACACTCCAATCAGTCTGTCCTTTCTAGATGTATCTTGTTCCAACAAAATCCAGGTGATCACACTAAACATTGAAATTATAAACACACTTCGGACCCAGTTTTACCAATTGGAGGCTAAGGGCCAGATCCGGACATAAAACGGATCCGAGCCCGGAATCCTCGTTCCAGCACGCCCATACACTTTTTGTCAGCTCCGATCCGGTCCACGCTGTGGGCGGGGCTTAGCGCCGCCGGAACGATCGGAGCTCTGAACGGCACGTGCGCAGTTTGAAAAAAGTGTGAAACAGCGTGCTGAGGCGTGAAAGACAAAACCAACAGAGAGAGCTGGTGGGGGCGGAGGCTGGTGAATGGCGGGGGGGAGGATGAGCGACGATCGGAACCCCCTAGGAGGCAGCCTCCCTGCCCCCCCCCGTGATTGGACCCACCCGGGAGGCAGTCTCCCCCACCACCCCCTCCCCCGGCGATCAGATGGGAAGTGGATGGACTTGGGAGAATCTCCACCACCACCCCCCACCCCCCAAACAGAGGTCCATCTGAGCCTGACTCCCCCCCCCCCTCCTCCAACAGACGCCAGCTGAAGGCCAGGAAGGTGCTGCAGGCTGTCCAACGAGTGCAGTAAGAAGTCTCACAACAACAGGTTAAACTCCAACAGGACTTTAAACTGGTGTTGTGAGACTTCTTACTGTGTTTACCCCAGGCCAACGCCAGCATCTCCACATCAACGAGTGCCGGTCAGAAGGGTGGTGGAGGGAGAGGAGCAATCGAGGTGTTCTCTGCCGAGGGGTCACCTGCCTCCCACGGGGGGGTCTGATTGCAGGTGGAGGAAGGTCTGCCGGGGGGGGTGGGCCTGCCTCCCTGGGGGGGCGGGGGGGGGGGGGGGGGGCTGCTGCCTCCCAGGGGCCAGGGGTCTGATTGCGGGTGTGGGGCTGCCTCCCGGATTTTTATTCTGCAGGCTGTTACCAGCGTAGGTCTGGAACGGATCCGAAGACAGTAAAGTGGGGTTTGACAGTAGAGTTGGGTGTGCGGTTCATTAAATTGATTTAAATGCATGCTAATACTTTTAAATCGTCGGGCTGCCTGATTGGGCGTGGACCGGATCTGCGTCCAAATCAGGTGTCAGTAAAGGTGCGATCTGCTCGGTTTCGGGTACAGTTCACGTTACAGAATTTACCCGGGCGCGAATTTTTGGTAAAATCAGGCCCTTCTTCTGTGGTGTGACATTATACAAGAGCACGGAGAAGATAAGCCAGCCAGTCATATCACAAAGCGTTGTGCATTTTCATTAGTGTTGATGCTGGATATTTTCACCAAGACAACTGTATCAGTCTTCATTTTACAAAATAGAATCCCTACAATGTAGAAGGAGGCCATTCAACCTGTCAATTCTGCACCGATTACCCCTCCCACCCCACATCCCCTGTGCGTTTACCATGGCTAATTAACCTAACCTACACATCTTTGGACACTAAGAGGCAATCTAGCATGGCCAATCCACCTAACCTGAACATCTTTGGACTGTGAGAGGAAACGGGAGGGCCCAGAGGAAACCCACACAGACACGGGGAGAATGTGCAAACTCCACACAGGCTGTCACCTGTGGCCGGAATCGAACCTGCATCCCTGGTGCTGTGAGGCAGCAGTGCTAACCAAAACAAAATACTCAGTGAGCTACCTCACTGAGCAATCTGTGTGAGGAGGGCCAAACTCTCCATCGACGTCATTGCCCAGGTTTAATTAGTAACACAGAAATGTTCTCATTACCTGTACTTGTCAGTGTTTTGCTTCAAATACCGTTAAATTGGCATCATGAATTAAACACATATTTGGAGCGTAATTGGACCATTGTAGTAATTGCAAGGATTGGAGATCATTAGTTACTATAACAAACTATATTCATTTATAAACACATATATACAGAGAGTACTTCCGCAAGGTTACCGCTTCCTGTTCTAGGCTCCAATCTGGATCCAAAAGCCCACTTGAGTCTGCGATCCCTGTGCTCATTATCAATTGGGCAATTGGGTCAAATAACCCTCCTTGAAGGGGCCAGCTGCGACAATCATATTCTTATAGCTACATGTAGGTTATCACTCACTTACTGTTGTAATATTTCTCTACTCTTAGGATACTTGAAACTGTACGGTAGCCTTCCAACTTGCAAGATGATGGTTTGCGCCTTGGTGACCAACTCTAATAGGCAAAATACTTTGAGTTCTGGAAATCTGAAAGAGAAACAGAAAATACCAGATAAATTCAGCAGGTCTGCAGCATCTGTGGTGAGAGGGACAAGAGTTAAAGTTTCAAGCCCTTGTGACTCTTCTACACATCTGATCAACTCTGTGCTAAGCGTCAGGACGTTGCCTGGTCTCGAAGGCATTGACTGTGAGGAGAGGTTGAATAAGCTAGGATTTTTTCATTGGAAAGATGAAGGCTGAGGGGAGACCTGAAAGAGGTTTACAAAGTTACAAGAGATATAGACAGGGTAGATAGTCAGAGGCTTTTTCTCAGGGTGGAATGATCAATTACAGGAGGGCACAGGTTCAAGATAAGAAGGGGAAAGTTTAAGGGAGATGTGTGGGGGATGTTTTTCATGCAGTGGGTTGTGGGTGCCTGGAACATGCTGTCAGAGGAGGTGGTGATAGCAGGCACATTAGCACCACTGGGGTGGCATGGCGACACAGTGATCAGCATTGATGCCTCACAGCGCCAGGGACCCAGATTTGATTCCCAGCTTTGTTCACTGTCTGAGTGGAGTTTGCACATTCTTCCTGTGTCTGCATGGGTGCTCCGGTTTCCTCCTACGGTCTGAAAGATGTGCTGGTTAGGGGGATCGGCCATGCTAAATTCTTCCGCAGTGTACCTGAACAGGTGCCAGAGTGTGGCAACTTGGGGATTTTCATAGTAACTTCATTGCAATGTTAATGCAAGTCTGTTTATGATTAATAAATAACTTCAACTTTAATTTAAGAAGCGTTTGGATGGGTACATGAATGGGGGGGAATATAGGGATATGGACTGAATAAAGGCAGAAGTTTTTTTTAAGTTAGTGAGAATATCATGATTTATATGGGCTTGGAGGGCCGAAGGGCCTCTTTCTGTGCTATAGTTTTCTTTGTTTTTTGTACTCTGTATCAGCTGGTGTGTCTCTGGCATGGCAGCCTCTATTACACTTGCTATAAAGGAAGACAATGGGCAGAGAAGGTGAACAATGCATTGACTTCTGGTTTCCATGAACTTTGTTCTTACCCAGAAGCTTTTCGTTTCTACTTGCCTCTTTCTATGCCTTTCCAAGCAACTAAACATCAGAGTCAAAGGTATTGATAAGGCTGGGGGAATTGTGATTATGTCAAAGGCAGCACTGAGTCACATATCTCTTGTGGATCCTGAGATGCAGTCCTGTGCACTTCTGTCCCCAGGAGAGGAATTTCTGTACTTATCTGGGGGGGTCTCTGTACAGTCCTTGCAGGTTTTACTTGGCAAAGTGCCCAAGGCATTGATTCCACTCCCAAGGCATTAGTTTCCCATATGCATCATTGGGTCAAATCTTTTTTAACTACACCCAGATGATTCCAGCGCCTAATTTAGATTAAAAGAGGAAATATGAAAGAGAGAAAAGTACTACCAAAGAGATAATAACATTACTGAAGGAACATAATACACAGCAAGCCTGACCTTGCGCTGAGTGGCAATCAGAGTGAGATTGCCATTCCGGTGCTAGGTACTTCCCTACAAATCCAGCCTTCCCTTTATTGCCTGATGTAATGTCCTAACTATGTTAGGGGGTGTGGGTTTTAAACAAATAATCAAAGCTTTGGTTTGCACGCATGGATTCAAGCTAACAACAGCAAATTTATTCTAGAAACTCTGACTTACACAGACTACAAGTTAAAGCAAAATAGCAGCCTCTGGTGGGCTGGGTAGTCAGGGTGGTTGGAAGTGGGTGTTGGGTAGTTAGTAGGATTGGGTGGTCAATTGGAGTTGGGTGGTCAGGTAATAAGAACATAAGAAATAGGAGCAGGAGTAGGCCATCTAGCCCTTCGAGCCTGCCCCGCCATTCAATAAGGTCATGGCTGATCTGAAGTGGATCAGTTCCACTTTCCCACCTGCTCCCCATAACCCTTAATTCCCTTGTCTATCAGAAATCTATCTACTCGTGACTTAAATATATTCAACAAGGTAGCCTCCACCACTTCAATGGGTAGAGAATTCCAGAGATTCACCACCCTTTGAGTGAAGATGTTCCTCCACAACTCCGTTCTAAAGTGCCCCCCCCCCCCTTATTTTGAGACTGTGCCCTCTAGTTCTGTTTTCCTTTCTAAGTGGAAAGAATCTCTCTACCTCTACCATATCTAGCCCCTTCATTATCTTATATGTCTCTATAAGATTCCCCCTCAGCCTTCTAAACTCTAATGAGTACAGGGCCAGTGTATTCAATCTTTGCTCATAAGCTAACCCCCTCATCTCCGGTATCAGCCTGGTGAACCTTCTCTGCACTCCCTCCAAGGTCAATATATTCTTTCGCAAATAAGGGGACCAAAACTGCACACAGTACTCCAGTTGCAGCCTCACCAGTGCCCTGTACAGTTTCAGCGAGACCTCCCTGCTTTTATATTCTATCCCCCTCGCTATAAAGGCCAACATTCCATTCGCCTTCTTGATCACCTGCTGCACCTGCAGACTAAGTTTTTGCGATTCATGCACAAGGACCCCCAGGTCCCTCTGCACCATAGCATGCTGCAGCTTTTCGCCCTTTAAATAATAATCCCTCCTACTATTATTTCTATCAAAGTGGATAACCTCACATTTGCTAACATTATACTCCATCTGCTAGGTCCTCACCCACTCACTCAGCCTATCCAGATCTCTCTGCAGACTTTCCGCGCCCTCCACACAATTTGCTTTTCCACTCATCTTTGTGTCATCAGCAAATTTTGTAACCCTACACTCAGCCCCCTCTTCCAGATTGTCTATGTAAATGGTAAACAGTTGAGGTCCCAGCACCGATCCCTGCGGCACACCACTAGTCACCAACTGCCAACCAGAAAAGCACCCATTGATTCCAAAGGTGGGGTTGGTCTTGGGGGTCTACTGGATGGGTGGTCAGATGCGGGGCATTGATTGTTCAGGGAATCTGGTGGTCAATGGGAGATTAGGGAGTCAGTAAGCTTTGGAGGTTGGGAGGGCAGTGGAAGGGGTTGGTTTTTACGGGGACTGGGTATTTAGTGGAGAGAGGTTGGCTGGTTGCTGGGCATATTTGGATGGTTGATGTGGGCATATTGAAGTATTCATTGAGCATTTGTAGGAGTCAGGTGGTTAATGTGGGGGTGTGGGGCGTGAGGGGGGGGTGTTCAGCTTGTCAGTGGGGGTTGGGAGTCAGGTGGTCAGTGGGTGGATGGGGTATTTTGAGGTGTCAGATGTTTAGGGGGTGTTCTGTGGGTGGGTGGTGGGGGGGGAGGGGGTTCAGTGCAATAGTTACTCAGGAGTTAGAGGTGGATTTAATTATTCTATCTTTCTCTGTGTAACTATTACTGTAGGACAATTGGATCCATCCAAAGTTCGTAATTGTTTCAGTTGTACAGCAATTGACAACAGAAGTTTGATATTTCTGGGCAATTGCTGGGAAATCCTTACCTGGGCACTTCTGGACTAGGGTTCCCCAGTGCATCTTTGGGGTATTTTTCAGCTATGACTTCTGAAAGCTCAGAAGTAGTGTAAGTGTAAGCCCTGTTTCCTAACTGGCACTGCGCTCACATCTTTTAACAGCAATAATCCCTTGTTTTCCAATTTTCGATTACGAATAGCATCTACAACTGTGTGCTCTGGTAGCCAAGGTCATGCATTCAATCCTCAGTCATTAGGGAGAGATCATTTACTCAGATAGAATCTCTAACAAAGTTGCTGTTGGTATTTTCACTGTCCAACATTGGTGCTCTTGGAATATAGTGTGCAATTCTGGATGCTACACTACCAGAAAGATGTGGAGGCTTTGAAGAGGGCACAGAAAAGATTTACCAGGATGTTGTCTGATATAGAGGGCATTAGATATGAGGAGAGGTTGGAGAAGCTTGATTTGTTCTCACTGGAACGACGGAAGTAAGGGACGATCTGATAGAAGTCTACAAAATTATGAGGGCATGGATAGAGTGGATAGTCAAAAGTTTTTCCTTGGATGGAAGAGTCAATTACTGGGGGGCATAGTTTTAAGGTGCAAGGGGCAAGGTTTAAAGCAGATGTATGAGGCAAATTTTTTTACACAGAGGGAGGTGGGTGCCTGGAACTCGCTGCCGGGGGAGGTAATGGAAGCAGATACGATAGTGATGTTTAATGGGCGTCTGGAGAAATACATGAATAAGATGGGAATAGAGGGATATGGTCCCTGGAAGGATAGGTCATTTTAGTTCACATGGGCAGCAAGGTTTCTGCTGGCTTGGAGGGCCGCAGGGCCTATTCCTGTGCTGTAATTTTCTTTGTTCTTTGTTGTTTGCTGTATTCTGTTTGTCAAATGAACTTCTTCAGTGTAACGCTGACTGTAAAGTTCCTCTTCTCCAGAGAGTTTATGACAGGTGGTCAAATAATTGCCCTTCTGATGGGCCAAATGCAATGATAGCTCATACTGACATGATCTCCTGACGCAAGTTCTCAGAATTAAATCTTCATGGAACTCAATGTTATTTTCTTGAAACACATCTGAAGATGTAGCGAGAGATGTGTGTCATGAGGGAGATGGAATGAGCCAGCAGGGCCACAGTAATATCCACGATTCCCTCTGTGAAGAAAATTGGGAGGTACTCAGCCAGCTCTCACTCATCTCCCAGCAACCAGTGTGAGTGTAACAATTTGAGAAAACTAGTCCCCAACGCACCTTCGCAGCTGCAGAATCGTGATGACGAATGGAGAAGGAAATTATGTGAAAGGGAAGTGGGGCTAATCTTATAAAAGGAAATGCAAAAATGTTTACAGAATTCTTGTGATTGAGATCTTTGTTGAGTTTAACATAATTACCAATCATTGCCATATTATCAACAGCAGTTTTGAGATAGTGTTATTTAAATAAATAAAACTAAAGAGAAATCTCAACATTGAAACACTCTGTGGAATCAAACAGTGGTAGGGCTATGATTAACTATAATTTCCCTCTGTTTTGCTCTGGTAATATTTGAAATTTTTTCTGCTTAAATGATAGCACTGATGAAATTTTCATGGTACCAGCACTGCCAACATGAACACTATTCAAAATACAAAGGCACTTCAACATTGACTGTGACTTTTTGATCTAGGTTTCCTTTGCTGGGCTCAGTCAAAGCTTCCCATGTCAAGAGTACTGATAGTTTGTTGATGACACTAGTGTAGTGGATTGGATCTCAAAGAATGACGAGGTGGAGTACAGGAAAAGGATAGAGAGTCTGGTGAAAAGGTATGATGACAGTAATCTTTCCCTCAGTGTCAGTAAATGAAAGAATTTGCCATCGACTTCAGGAAATGTGGAGGACATCAAAGGTGGTGAAGTGAAGATGGTCACAAGCTTCAGGTTTCTAGGTGTTCAGATCACCAACAATCTGTCCTGGTCCCTCCGTGGCAACACTATAGTGAAGAAAGCCCACCATCATTACTTTCTCAGGTGGCTTAGGAAATTTGGCAAGTCCACCACGACTCTCACCAATTTTTACAGATGCACCCATAGAAAGCATCCTTTCTGGATGCATCACAGCTTGGTTTAGTGCCTATTCTGACCAAAACCACAAGAAATTACAAAGAGATGTGAAAGCAACCCAGGCTATCACGCAAAACAAGCCTACCATCCATTGACTCTGTCTACACTTCCAGCAGCCTTGCGGAAAGCAGCCAGCATAAACAAAGGACCTACAGAACCTGGACATTCTCTCTTCCACCTTCTTCCATTGAGAAAAAGATACAAAAGTCTGAAAACACGTACCAACCGAGTCATGAATAGCTTCTTCCCTGCCACCACCAAACTTTTGAATGGACCTATCACATGTTAAGCTAATCTCTCTGCTTTATCTGTAACTGCCAACACTATATTCTGCATCTTCCCCTTTCCTTCTCCCCTATGTACTCTATGTACAGTATGCTTTGTCTGTATAGCGCACAAGAAACAATACTTTTCACTGTATCCCAATACATGTGACAATAACAAATCAATTAAATTCAAGTTTCACCAACACTCTTTTAACAAAACCATGATATTAAACAATTCTTTGTAAATGTTTGCTTTTAAAGCAATTTCCAACGATGATGATTCATCTTTAACTCTGCTTTCATCTTTGTTTCTCCAAATAGAAAGTTGGCATAAGGGCCACTGCTGCTCAACAAATCGTGTTTAAGTTTATATATGTATATACCTACGAGTGCCGGACAATTCACAGCACTACATTCTCCCTTTCTTCTTTACCGAAATTTGTGCCAAGGAACTTGCGCCCTTCTGTCAGGTGCCAACCATCCAAAATGACCGATCTAATGAGTACGATGCAGAAATGCACTACCACCCCATTTTGGATTGTGCCACTCTGTCCACTGTGCACCAGAAGAATTAAAATGAACAATTCAAATAAGGATCTTAACTTTTGTGGTATTGGACTCATTGTGTGATAACCCTGCCCATAAACCCGTGATACCAACAGACAGGGGGGTGGAGTATTTAACAGTACTATTTAAAGGACTCATCCATGACATCCAGTTTAGTAGTTGCTTAACTAATTGGAATTTTGGGCCTATTTTCTGATTAAAAGATTTCATTCTGATATGGAGGAGCTGATTTTGCTGTGTGACACAGCAATGAATGGTGGTTTCATGGTGTTGTTTTTAGAGCTACAGGGCACCAAGGAAGTACACTGGGGTCTCAATAATTCCTTAAGAGCATCATCAGACATCTGCTCTAACTCCAGGCTGGTGGGATCTACCACAAGATGACCAGCTTTTGAATACACCATGTCCTGCACTTCCAATTCCATTGGGAATGTTTTCTTACCCTTTGAATTGCTACCGGTTTTATTGGATTTCACTAAAATACATTTAAAAGATAAACATGGTCATACAGACAGAGCTGGCAGCAGTCATTCCCATGCCAATGAAGTTCTCCCTCCTCCAGAAATTTGCGGAGACAGTATAATATTGAAGGCTAGCGTGATCAGTGAAATGAGATCCATCCTGCCCCGGATGTCATGAAAAATATCTTTTCTCTCTTAAGTATTTTTGTTGCAGTAAACATATGAATTAGGAGCAGGATTAAGACCACTCAGCCCCTTGAGCTTGCTCATAGAGTTTTACGGTACAGAAAGAGGCCCTTCAGCCCATCACATCTGCACCAGCCATCAAAGAAGTATCTATTCTAATTTTATTTTCCAGCCTTTCAGCTACTCAAGAGCCGATTGTAACCTCAACTCCACATTCCTGCCTACCCTCAATAACATTGCTTATTTAGAATTGATCCACCTCTGCCTTAAAAATATTGAAAGACTGCTTCTACTTCCTTTTGAGGGAGAGATACAATCCCCCCAGGGAGAAAAAAATATCTCAACCCTGTCTTAAATGGGCGACCCTTATTTTTAAACGATGGCCCCCTAGTTCTCGATTCCCCCGCAAGAGGAAGCATCCTCTCCACATTCACTCTGTCAAGACCCTCAGGATCTTAATGTGTCTTAGTGACATCACCTCTTACTCGTCTAAGCTCCAGTGGATACATGCTTAGCTGGTCCAACCTTTCCTCTGAAGGTGACCCACCCAATCCAGGTATTAGTTGAGCGGGTGGGTAAGTACAACTGGAATCTTGGGAATCTCCAATGCTCTCCTCCAAACATGGGCAGCTGAGAGATTGGGTAAGTAAGTGCTAGACAAGCACATACAGGGGAAAGGACAGCCAGCCACCCATTTCCCTTTTGCAAATTTGGTACTCCCCTATAAAGTCCACTGCTGAAGGGCACTGATGGAGAAATAACTGACTGTTGCAGTTAAATCATGAGACACAGACTACTTTTAAGGGCTCTACTGTATGGAGCCGCGTAGTGGCACAGTGGTTGGCACTGCTGCCTCACAGCATCAAGGACCCAGGTTCGATCCCCGACTTGGGTCGCTACGTAGAGTTTGCATGTTCTCTCCGTGTCTGCAGGGGGTTTCCTCCAGGTGCTCCGGTTTCCTCCCACAGTCCAAAAGACGTACTGGTTAGGTGCATTGGCCATGCTAAATTCTCCCTCAGTGGAGGAAATTCTCTGGACAGTGGTGACTAGGGGATTTTCATACTAACTTCATTGCAGTGTTAATGTAAGCCTACTTGTGACACTAATAAATAAACTTTAAACCTTATACTAAAATATCACAAAAGTGGCCTGATGACATCAAAATGTTTTAAACATAATGCATCAGATCTAATGGCGGCACAGTGGTTAGCACTTCTCCGTCATAGCGCCAGAGACCTGGGTTCGATTCCAGACTTGGGTGACTGTCTGTGTGGAGTTTGCACGCTCTCCCCATACCTGTGTGTGCTTCATCTGTGTGCTCCAGTTTCCTCCCACAGACCAAAGATGTATGGGTCAGGTCGATCGGCTATGCTAAATTGATGCTTAGTGTCAGAGAGATTAACAAGGTAAATATATGGAGTTCCAGGATCAGGACCTGGGTGGGGTTGTTGTCAAATGATTTCTTTCTGCATTGTAGGGATTCTATGATTTCAAAATGCTGCAGTGATGCAAACAGTTATGTATATTTTGAAATCAAGTTTTATTGGAAACTTAAACTGAAAACAAAAATAGAATTGTTAATAATTTTATTGAAAATGCTCAAATATCAAATAGGGATTGGTTTTGTACCATTATTGGCATTCTTTTTATCCCATTTTATGTTTTCTTTGTTCATTAGCGCCATTGACTTCCATGTAACTTTTTATTCCGACAAGTTAAGTAACGTCTGAAGTAAGTCTATTGTCCTTGATGGGCTCTGGCTGTGTGTAACAGCTCATTATTAATACACTGAATATAAAGAAGAGGACAATCCCCAAATTCAACTGTCAATATTAATATAAACACATTCCAAATTGTCACACTAGACATTTTCTTTTGAACATCTTATCCTTAACCCTTTCGCACTAGAAAGTTTCATAGAATCCCTGCACTGCTGAAGGAGGCCATTTGGCCCATCGAGCCTGCATGGAAAACAATGCCACCCAGGCCCTATCCCCACATATTTACCCTGCTAATCCCTCCAACACTAAGGATCAATATACCATGATCAATCCATCTAACCCACTACACTAAGGGGCGAGTTAGCATGGCCAATCAACCCTCTTTGGACTGTGGGAGGACACCAGAGCATTTGGAGGAAACCCACGCAGGCACGGGGGGAATATGCAAACTCCACATGGAGAGTGACCCCAGGCTGCAATTGAGCCTAGTTTCCTGGTGCTGGCTTGATTGGGAGCAGAATTTCTTCTGCTCAAATAGGAAAGGGGAATTCACATAATATAATGCAGTATTACAAATGCCATCGTCAGTAGGAAATGCAGAGCTGTGCGGTTAAACAGGACCGTACACTTTATGGGCAAACGCTTGACAAGGAATAAAGGCTGTGATTCTCCCATTCCGACCCATAACTTTTCTGCTGGGTTGGGGTGGGAGATCCACGTTGCTGACCTTCTTCCGGGATTTGCGCACGTGCTGGGAATGCATGTGCATCTCCCTGAGCTGGCAAACAGTTGCCGGTCAGACCAGACTGAAAACCAGTGGGAAGGCAGGTAAGCAATTTGAATCTGTTTTAAACATGTTTATTAGTTAATTATTGGGACATTTCAGGTCCCGATTGAATCTCCCACCCTGCCAAGAGTACTTAATTCTGGCGGGATTTAGAGTAGCTCCCCACGTTCGAGGAATTATCAGGAGACCCCATTGGAATGAAGAGGGGCAATCAGGGCCCCCCCCCCAGGGGTTGGGAAGCAGGGGGGTGGGGGGGTGATAGGTACCCTGGCAGTGCCAGCCTGTGCCCCCTGGCACTGCCCAAGGGCAAAAGTGCCCATACCCAGGGGGCAACTTGACACTGCTCACTGGGCATTGAGCAGTGCCAAGGGTGCAGGGCCTATGAACAATCAGTAGGGCTGAGGGGGTCTCCTGCTGCCACTCTGCATGGCGATTGGTCTGGGATGGAAGGAGGCCAGTGATTGGTGCGGGTTGGGGGGCATGGTCTGCCAGGAGGGGGCCTGCCTCCCGAGGGGGGGGGGTCCGAACTTGTGGGGAGGGGGTCAGTGGGAGGAGGTTTGCCAGGATGATGGAGTGGGGGATCGCCACTGCTGGGGGAAGTGGGCTAGACATTGGGATGCTCCAGGGAGGGGGTGGTCAGGGCTGGCCCAGGAATTGTTATGGAGGCCGTGCTAGAGGCATGGGGTGGGCTCTGATTGCGGGCGTTCCAGGCTGGCCAGTGAATGGGCTGGGCAGCAAACAGGGACTCTGACAGATCGGGACCACTGAGCATGCACAGAGTTCCAAAACAGTCAAACTCCGAAGTGAATAGGCCCCGCCCCACTGGGTTTTTAATGAGATTCACGATTGGGACCTCTGCAGTGCACAGAATGTGGAGATTCGGGTGAGAAGCTGAACTGATAAAACAGTCGGAGTCTAGAACAGTTTTCCCACCAATTCAGCACTTTTGGAAGAATCAAGTTTCTGTTTGCATATGATGCAGATAGTTAAAGAAAGTAAACTCCTGCGTAAGATAGATGCACCCTCCGACAAAAGAAAAGGAAATTATTTTACTCAAAACACTTGGGTCTCTTCCGCCATGTCAAATTCACAATTGATTACAAGTTCAGCACATTAGCAAAGAGGATTACTTTAATCTTTGTCATCATTTTGCTTAAACTATTTAAAATATGTACATGTTCAGCAGTGGTGCGACCTGGTCGCAGAACTATTATGTTCAAAATTGTAATTGCTTTTGGAAAGTACTTATGAATGACAGTTTTACAGGATGCTAAAGGCCCAGATATTTCAGTCATCTGCAGGTATTCTTAGCCTCTGGCAGTTATTAGATAAGCATTATATTGAACATAATGCCTTTGTCCAGGTCAGCAAGAGTATCATTTCTCTCTGTGCACTTCCCAATGTGTTACTCATTATATTAGAGAGGTTAACCAGTAAATGCCTCGAGACCTGTTCGCTCCCTCATCAGTTCACGATATAATTCATTCCTGATGCACAAAGACATCAAATTATGTTTGGCACACGCTTGGCCGAAACTGGTGCAGCTATATTTCAGCGTTTGTAGAATCCAAAAAAGGGTGGGGGAGTTTTAAAAAAAAGAATCATTTCAATCATCCATTGGTCCCCTTTCAGTGTTCACTTTGCTTGGACAGCGAAATGAAAACCTTGGCAGAAGTGGCTAAGGCTCAGAGTGTACTAGCCCACAAAGAATCATTCGCAAACTCTCCAAAGCAGCGTGATAATCCTTTTCATGAACAAATAAAAATCGAGAGGGATCTTTTCATAGAATCCCCAGAGTAGAGAAGGAGGCCATTCAGCCCAGAAAAACCCACACAAACCCTATCATATTGGAGTGATTTGATATGAAGGGAAGGTAGGCCTCTGGGCAACTCACACACACTCTTGAACGTCCCCCCTCCCCCCATTGGTGACATGACCCTCACTCTGGGCTGAACTTGTGTGCATCTATAGCATTCTCTCTGGTGCCGCTTGAGTGTTGGACTGCCCAGAAGGCAATGGCCACCTGATCGCTCACCTCTGATATCCTCCTCGCAGGTGATGGCACCAGGTTCACACCGATGTAGAGATGTTGTAAATGGTGCCGACATGATGCCACACCAGCACCAATTGAATATTCGTTGCGGGCTCAATATCTGTGTTTGCTAATGATATGCTGATGCATTCAAATTAGGTTCATGCCCTTCCCTTGCGCGTTGCACATCACTGTATCGGCAAGCTCAGCTCAAAATTGGAAAACGCAATCTTGTTGGCAAGAATCATGCTTTTCCAAATTCTCGGCATTTTGAGCCTGTGCCACTATTCCCAAGGACGGCCAACATGGGCTTGGAGTCTTTGAACATGTTTAAGGCAGAAATGGATAAATTCTTTGTAAGCAAAGATTTATTGGGGGTAGACGGGATGCAGATTTGAGGTTACCATCAGGGCAGCCATGATCTTATCAAATGGCAGAGCAGGCTCGAGGGACAGAATGGTCTACTCCTGCTCTTTGTTTGTATGTGGAGTTTTATCATTCCTGGATCAGACCAGGGTGCCTTCACCACTCTAATGTTTACATCCATTAGATCAATGTCATGACATTTTGAGGTAAGTTATTTAAATTTTGCTGTTTATTTAAAGTTTATTTGTTAGTGTCACTTATATTAACACTGCAACGACGTCACTGTGAAAATCCCCTAGTCGCCACACCCTGGCGCCTGTTCGGGTACACTAAGCGAGAACTTAGCATGGCCAATGCACCTATCCAGCACATCTTTTGGACTGTGGCAGGAAACTGCAGACATAGGGAAGAACATACGGATTCTGCATCGACCTAAGTCAGGAATCGAATTGTTGCGCTGTGAGGCAGCAGCGCTAACCACTGTGCCACCTTGCTGTTATTTGGCATGCAGTACACACATGTAGCACAAGCTTATCTTATATACTGGGCATTGGGGACTGTGATGTCTGCAATTAGACACAATTAATGTGTCCAAATGCAAGAGTATATAATGAATATACAAGCACACTACCAGACCTGGGAGAACATTTTTCCCATTCATTTTTCTCTCTGTTAAAATCAATGTGAACTCCAGCTAATGTTTGTCTGGTAACTACTAACCATGAACATATTTGTTTATGCTGGTCTATTCACAAATGTTTCACGTATGTGTATCTTTATAGTTAATGAATGTTCTCCAGATGTAAGAAAAGGTTGTGTTGAATGCAGTAAGGGACAGGTTCTACTATTATAGGGTAAATATCTAAATTCTGTCATGCTATGACTCATCGATGCTTACTCACAAAGTCCTCAATAGAATGTAGTATTACCGTATGATGACATTTCAAAAATCAAGTTCTTCTGTCCCACAACTTGATTTCTGTATTTCAGAACGTATCTCACACATGTGTTCTGACTGAAACCCAACTACAATTAGGGTTTGGGAAATCAATGAAATTTTGCCAGATCAGAAGAGGAAAAAGAAACTGTTTTTTATGTGTAATGGTTGAACTGCTTCATTTGGGGAGCCTGGGGAACAATGGATCGATGTTCACCACCTCCCACCCCATTAATACCCAGGTTTGCCAACCAGCAGACTAAATAACAAGGGCAGTTTCATGTATGGAGTTCACAGACGGAATCTTAGTCAAAGTTCCATTGTTCCAAAAGGAACAATGAAAAACCTCCCCAAGATGAGATTGAAGTAGCGCCTGCTCCCCGAATCTTCCAGCTCAGCATTCAGAGCCCATGGGCAGCCAAGCAAAACTTCATTGAAGTCATTGCTGCTTGACACTCCACTGATAACATTTGCCTGCAAGAAACCCATGTCAGAACAAAAGAAGCGGGTCATTATTCCATCAATGGCTATGACTTCTTTATGCCGAGATGGCTGCGCCACTTATGTCCAAACCAACATTGTTGAAGCAAATCTTCCGGCAATGATCATTTTCTTTGACAGCTTACTAGCTGGTGGATTCCACATTTTCAAAATCTACAAAGCACCAAGTGCCAGTTTGGAGCAGCATGTCTTGCCCACTCTGCCCCACCCAGCTATCCATGTGGGGCACTTGAATAATCACCATTCAGACTGGTGAAACCCAGTAATGAACAGTGACAGTGAAGTCTTTGAAGAATGAGCATTCAGAAATAATCTCTGGCACTTATACATGACCCCAAACAGCAAGGAACATTCAATTCAACCTGATGACTTGGAGATTACTCCCCTGACCTATGCTGGGTCAGTTCTGTTAATGGGACTCTCCACCTTACCAGAGCCTTGTCTTAGAATCATTGATTCATAGAATCCTACAATGCAGAATGAGGCCATTCGGCCCATTGAGTCTACATTGATTACAATCCCACTCAGGCCCTATCCCCATAACCATATGCATTTACTCTAACTAGTCCCCCTGACACTAAGGGGCAATTTGGCATGGCCAATCCACCTAACCTTAGATGACTTCCTATACAACCAATAGTTTTTTTTACTCATTCAGATAGGCCCATGTGTGTCAGTAATCAACAAGATGTGATGGGACTTCTGGAAAGCCAACTGGACAAAATACAGTGAAACATTGGGACTCAACATCTCAACAATCCCGCTATGAAACATCACTGTTAACGAAGCATATAATTGTCTCTGTGGTCATCTACAAAGTCACCTGTATAGCAATTTCCTGAGGCTACCAACCCATCTATATTCCACGCTTAGAAGAAGAGAGTGCTAACCTTCCCAAGACATAAAAAATATCAAGGGACCCAGTACCATCCGATCGTGCCCCTCGGTGCTGTGCAACCAGTCAGGTCAAGAAACAACTTGATTGCCAAACTACCTGGCTAAATGTAGGGTGCTGTTACCACCACCCTCCAAACCTCAACCCTTGCACCCTCATTCTCAGCAATAGGACATTGTGTCCCTGTTTGGTCAAGGTCATCATACACACACACACACACACACACACACGAAGAAAGTTTATTTATTAGTCACAATTAGGCTTACATTAATACTGCAGTGAAGTTACTGTGAAAATCCCCTACACACACAGACACACACACGCACAGTTCATACCCAGCTACCATGCGTATCATTACTGAAACACCACACTCAATACCAATCTCTTGGCTCCCTGTCCTGGGAAATATCACTCCTCCACATACCCTCCAGCTTGCAATAATCCACAAAATGATACAATGCCCTCCACCTTTATGCTGATCTATTCAGCCCACCCAAAGCATGACTCCCATCACAAAGGCTGATCTGGAAAAATCCTCCCACTCAGGACTTCAACGAATGAATAGGAATTGTGACAAACAAGTATCTGGTCTCAAATCCAACCCAACAATTGCCTTGTTTCAACCATCGGAGGAAAGAGTGGTCCATCCTCATTAGGTTCCAGGAACTGCACCAGCCCCTGCTTGGCCAACCTCCACAGATGGGCATTAGTGCCAGTCCCCTGTACGTGATAGAGCAAACTGTGTACCACATCATAGATGAGTGTCCAATCCACACACTCAGTGGAGGCCTATCCACTCTCAACACAGCAAGATCTGAAGAAACTGCTTGGCTTAGGAACTAAATAAATAAATATATTGCTTAATTTCCCATGACCATACACACAGATTTCTTTCTGTTTCCCTCATGATGAAATCATTCCTTCATTAAGATTTTGTCATGATTTGATTATACCCCATATATAATAAGCTGGAAAAGAACTGACTGTTTTCTAAAAAAAAACACAACTGGGCAGATATTACAACATGTAAATTTTTCAAAACCGAGCTTTGCACCTTTGAAGTACTCCCAGCTCTGTCCCCAGTGCCCTGGCTTTAAGGGTTCCAAAATATGTTAGCCCCCTCTCACCAAACATGTACGCTGGGTTCCAATCTCCTTTCTGAGGGCCCTCATTACTGACCATTCTTATCCTGTGACACAGAACCCCATTGACCAGTTTCACACCGGCTGCAAAATTCAACAAAGCTCACAAAAAGGAAGCATGAGGTAGGATTAATCCATGCTTAGGTCTTTCGATGCAGGCAGCAGGCAAGTAGACATTAGTCAACAACGAACATGAAGGTGGTGGTTGACCGCTCTAAATAGCACTGGTTGGAGAGTAATTCCTGCTGCAGAAGACATGTTCAGCTGTGCCAGATTAAAAAGAGGCGTTAGCAGAAGCAGTTAGATTGAAAATAGCACCTTTGGTGTTTTTAATGTTTATTTATTAGTGTTGCAAGCAGGCTTATACTAACACTGCAATGCAGTTACTGTGAAAATCCCCTACTCGCCTCACTCCAGCGCCTGTTCAGATACAGTAAGGGTCAATTTAGCACAGCCAATGCACCTAACCAGCACGTCTTTTGGACTGTGGGAGGAAACTGGAGAACCCAGATGAAACCCATGCAGATACAGGGAGAATGTACAGATGCTGCACAGACAGTGACCCAAGCTGGGAATCAAACCCAGGTCCCTGGCGCTGTGAGGTAGCAGTGCTAACCACTGTACCATCATGCCGCCCCACTGACTGACATCATGATCTCCCCATTCTGTCTTCTACTGTAACACTCTGAAGGAGAGTCATTCTTGACTTGAAACATTAAACTTCACATAATAACAATGTGCATTACTGATTGAGAATTTATTTGGCATGTCAGTATTTCCATTTAAGAAATAAAAATGTTCAGGGTACATAAAAACAAATGAATTGTGCGACTAATTGATTTGATTGATGTTGTCACATGAACCTTTGATCTGCTTGGTTTTACTTTTTTTTAAACTGCTGCATAATCCTGGTTCTATCTATTATAATCATTGCTGAAACATGCTCACAAATATGCCGTAAGCAAACCTCTCAAATTTTCTCATTGACCCATAGACCTCTAAGAATTCTAATGAAAAGTGCCTGATATGCCTTAATTACTTTTAATAAGGTTGGGTGTTTCATGCTTACTTCAAATGTACAAATTAGTTCACACCAGGGTAGTAAAGTATTAACATTGTTGATCTATCCAATCTACACAGAATTAATTGTTTCAGGGAAAAACTGAATTGCTTCTAATTGTATTCACTGGAAGTCACAGGTTCATTTGTCCAGTCTAAGTGAGTGGTGATTACACCAATTGTGGTTCCAACAGTATCAAAGTCGAGTTCATATTAGTCTGCTTACTGTGAATTTTCTTGTAAGTCATTATAGTGTTGGAGAAAGGAATATTCCCTCCTGATAAGAGTATTTTGATGAGGAGGTAGCGTGGTTGAGGGCGGTGCAGTTTATCTTCTGCATGTAGTCTTCCGAAATGCATTTGATCAGGGCTCAGGAAAGGGGGTTGTCCATGGTGCTAATCTCCAGGGGATGGCCATGAGGGGTAATGAGGGCATAGGTTTGGGCAGGACCATCCTTGGGATGAGTGCGTGACAGAGTGTGTGTCTGTGAGAAAGAGTGAGTTATGTGTCAGTGTGGGTAGTGTGAGTGAGTGCACAAGTGTGCGTAGATGTTAGAGGGCGAGTGTGCATGAGAAAGCGTATTTTTAAAAATTGATTTTATGGGATGTGGGCTTCGCTGGCTAGGCCAGCATTTATTGCCATCCCTAGTTGCCCTTGAGAAGGTGGCAGTTGAAATAACTCTTCAGAGGCGAGTGTCCCTTCACTGGATTCCCTTTACTTACAAACTCAATTCCATTCCTAAAGTGCTTCAAGTAAAAGTGTCAGAATCAGGAGTGCCAATGGACCTGACACTCCCATATTTTATATATAGATGAGACTCCCTGACTAGACAGGCAATTATGACCTCAATCCAGGAGCTCATTCTCCAAGAGGCCAACTTCATCGGCCACATTGAAGTCATTACAGTAGTGACCTGCTTTCTTGAATTGCTGCAGCCCCAGAAGTGTAAGTACACCCACAGTACTATTAGGGAGGGCATTCCAGGATTTTGACCTAGCGACAGTGAAGGAATGATATTATGTTTCTAAGTCAGAATGGTAAGGGATCAGAACAACGGAATAGTTTGTACGTTCTTGTGCATCTCTTTTGCTTCAACTGTGGTTTCCTTTGTTACTTTAATAAACCCCACTAGTTTATCCTATTTTACCATGACTGACTTCCTAGTGCTTTTCTTAAGCCATCAATACTGTGACTTTGTGGATCCAACTTTATTACAGTGAAAACATCTTAGGTTTCTTATTTTTCTTCCACCCTCACATGTTTCCTTTTTATCTCGAGGTAAAATATTCTTACTATCTTCAAAGTGTCTGCCTTCGCCTTGACTACCTGAGGATTTCTCTTTCCCCCTTTTCACGGTTGAAACTGGTGTCAAAATCTAAGCCTCGATTTCTGAACAAATTCAGAATCATCTGCCATTTTTACTGCTGCTCCTGCAATTTTACCCATTTTCATTTCTAGCATTTAACTCAGGCTGAAAGACGACTGGCTTTTGTCCTGGGCTTCCGTATGAATTTTGCTGAGACCGGCTTGGAGTGCTCAGCACCAGAAGAGAAGGCAATGTTAGTGTTAGTTAAACTCAACTAAGCTCTGATCCTCTCCCTGCTTCCCTGATAACCAGGACTTTGGCTCTGTCTCTCTCAGACCGCTTCTCCAGTGAAGAGGCAAAATCTGGTTCCATTCCTCATCTCTCCTGCTGGGCACCTTTTAATGGTCACTTTTTATTCATTATTCATTTTTGAAGAGATCAGTTTACTGCTTTGACAGTTATTTATTTTCTGGTTCAGCAAGTTCCTGATTTTTTTTTAAAAATGTTATGGCTTGAAAAAAGTCTTATCTTTCATATTGGGCCAAACCAGATCCCAAACTGCTGCTGGGTTTCTTGCCGGGGGGAGGAGTGGTTTGATTGTTTTTTGGAAGGCTGTTAAAAAGAGTTATTTTTGCTCCAAAGAAAACGGGGACATTTTGGAAACACTTTCTGGCATTTTGGAAAAGCACATCTGGCAGCAACTGCACAGAGAGAAATAGAGGTCAGTTATCCTTCATCAAACGGAAGCGTTTTGCTGGAATTTTCCACCCCATTGTGTGGAAGTCCCAAAATGGCTCCTACGCTGGTAGGATTTCTCTGCTCGATTGTCCCTGACTCCCACCAATGACGTAACAGGAATCCTGACTTTAAAAGTCAGCATCCCAATTTACATCTCATGTTGACGACTCTGTGCCTGATTGTCCCCATGCTGTGGAGATGTCATCATATAGTTGTTTCAGTGATTCCGGTGATTGTCCCCACATATTGTACTGTCCACTCACATCTGCGTGAGGGCATGTCAATTTGGATCACGCCAAATCCCCCATGATGTGCACCTGGTAAACAGAACTTGCCCGAGATGCACAGTTGAGCGCAGATCCCAAGGAGAGAGTGTCCTTCCCTGGCACTGCCCCTTGGCACTGACCCTGGAACTGCTCAGCCAGGACCCTCTCTCTCCCTAGGGGAGGTGCTCACCCCCTGCACCTCCAGCAAGTTCTGCTCGCTAGGTCATGAGGGATTTGTTGATTCAAATCAGTTCGCCCTCACGCAGATGTGGAGTGGGGGCGGGAATGTGTCAGGGACAAATGTATTTATGTTTAAATATTTTGAAATGGAGATTCCAACATTCAATGTTGGGATACCTGTCACAGCATTGACAGGGGCAGGGGTAATTGCAATGGAAAATCCTTCCAGTGTAAAACACATTTGGAGGCTCCTGTGGGAATTCCCAACCCCACTGCCAATCCCATCCCCAAAAATGAGTGTGGAAAATCTGCTCCCCGCTCCTCCTGGAATCAACAATCTTACCTAGAGAATGACAATCACATCTCAGTAAATCAGTCCAGTCCTCTCAGAAAGAGAATCTTGCATCCAAAGAAGAGGCTAGACAAATAAAGAAGTTTGAGCAGGCAGTTGAACTGGTTGTCCACTCTGACCAGACCAACTGCTAGTTATGATGTTTTGTAACTGAGTATTGTGATGAAAACTGTTACCATTAAGGAAGCTCTGAGAAAAATTAAAGCAATTAAATTCTGGAGTTTGCACATTCTCCCCATGTCTGCGTGGGTTTCCTCCGGGTGCTTTGGTTTCCTCCCACAGTCAAAAGATGTGCAGGTTAGGCTGATCTGCCAGACTAAATTGAACCTTAGTATCGGGGGAATTAGCAGGGTAAAAACGTGAGGTTACAGGGATAGAGCCTGTGTTGGATTGTTGTTGATGCAGACTCGATGGGCCAAAGGACCTCCTTCTGCACCGTAGTGATTCTATGATTCTAAATGCACACTTAATTTTTCAACCTTGTGCGATCTAGAAGATATGTGTTTAGTCATTTTTTTAACAAATCGCATGCCAATCTCGCAGATGGATTTTCTCACTCAGCAGGGTTTAATCATTTCCTTGGTAGGAAAGAATAATAAATGTTGTCTGTTGGCCGAGGAAATGATGAAAGTAAAAAAGGGTAAATAAAAGTACTTCAGCTGCTGAGACACTAATGTTAGTGGAACAAAAGATATAGGGGAATGCTTACCTAATATAGTGAATTAAATTCTATACAAGGGGAAATCTGAAAAATAAAAACAAATACCATGGATGCTGGAAATCATCTTAAATGAAAACATTAAATATTGGAAAACCTTAGCATCTATGGGAAGAAAAACTGAATTAACATTTCGAGTCTGTTTGTCCCTTCTTCAGAGCTAAGGAAATGGTCATGGATTATATACAGTTTAAGCGGAATGGGAACAGATAGAGCAAATTGGAAGGTCAGGGATCGGTGGCAACTAGGAGAGATTTGACAAAGATGTTATGGGCACAAGAACCAATACACCCACTACCGTCTTCCTCCAGGGGTCTTGACTAACACCCTGTTTCCACAACCCCCAATCCATCCCATACAAGAAAAAACTAACGGGATTAATAAATTAAAATAAATAATAAATAAAAATAACACAGGCCCAGGAGACAAGAAGATAACAAGCCACAATATAAGGACAAGGCATCATAGCGGGTGGTAATGTTAATATTAAAGACTAAAGAAGGAGTTGATCGTGGCACAAAGGCAGAACATATTAATAGCAGGACAAGGGTCAGCACTCTGGGAAAGATAAACCAAAGAAGAATTGACAGCTGGCCCTGTTATATCATTGGAACAAAAAAAAAACAAAAGAGGGTCAGATGGACTAGGATGTTCATAGTCAGAAGTTCCCACATGTTAAGACTAAAGGCTGTAAAGTGCTCAGAGAATGAGGTGCTGTTCCACCAGTTTGCTTTGGGCTTCACTGGAACATTGCAGCAGGCCAAGGACAGACAGCTGGGCATGAGATCAAGATGGTGAGTTGAAAGGGCAAGCAGTAGGAATGTTGGGGTCATGCTTGCGGACAGAACAAAAGTGTTTCACAAAGAGTCACCCTGTCACCAATGTAGAGGAGGCGGCTTTGGGAAACTTAAGAACAGGAGAGAAGATTGAAGGAGGTGCAGGTGAAACACTGCTTCACTTGAAAGCAATGTTTGGGGCCTAGGAAAGTGACAAGTGAGGAGGTAAACGGGCAGGTGGTTCACCTTCAACAATTGCAAGGACTGGAGGGGGATGAGCATTTGGGATGATGGAGGGGCGGACTAGAATGTCATGGAGGGATCAGTCACTGTGGAATGCTGACAGGAGAGGTGAGCATAAAAGTGTTTGGTGGTGGCATCATGTTGGAGTTGGTGGAAATGGGAGATGATGATCCTTTGAATGAGACTGGTGGGGTGGAAAGTGAGGACAATGGGTATCCTATCACAGTTCTTTGAGGGGGTGAGATCAGAAGTGGGGAAATGAGTCAGAGAAGGTTGAGCACCCTATTAACCACAGTGGGTAGGGACATGAGGTTTGAGAAAGGAAGACATGTCAAAAATGCTGTTTTGGAATGTAGCATCATTAGAACAGAATCTGAGAAAAGTTTACTGATAAAACACAGTATGGTAAGCATTCATTTGTGAGAATTTTAATTTGGAAAAGCGTGTCACTGAGATAAGGTTGACGATTGACCTTGCTAGCGTAGAGTAAACGTTGGAAAGAAGAGAAATTTCCAATTTAAAAAGATTGGATGCAAGTCGTCAATTGTCAAACTGTTTTGAGAAGAGAGGAGTTTGTTCCAAGAAATCATGAGATGTCCTGGAAGAGTGACATCTTGTGTTATAATGAGAATATGGAAGAACAATATTTTCTTTGACTGTTCTGTAATTACTTATATAAAAAGAAGAGCTTTGCTTAAGTAAGGGGGGTGGATATAGGGTGCCCCATGGTTGGTTGTGCAATAATGTGAGATATGGAAGATGAAAAACTATATAGAGTTCAAATATCCTTTATCCATAAATCCAAAAACTGAGCACAAAATAATCCACACATCATTAAAACTCATTGAGCTATAGCATGGGTAGTCTGTGATCTGAGCTGACATGAACTACATTGACTCTATCTGTCCTTTCGGGTCGTTTGTCTTTGTGAACCTTCTCCTATGAACGGAATTGTACAAGGTGATACAGTGGCACAGTGATTTGCACTTCTGCCTCCCAGCGCCAAGGACCCAGGTTGAATTCTAGTCTTGAATCACTGTCTGTGTGGAGATTGTACATTCTACCTGGGTTTCCTCCGAGTACGCTGGTTTCCTCCCATAGTCCAAACGTATGCAGGTTAGGTTGATTGGCCATGCTAAACTGACTCTTGTGTCAGGGGGATTGGCAAGGTAAATGTGTGGAGTTACGGGAATAGGGCCTGGGTGGGATTGTGGTTGGTACAGACTTGATGGTCTGAATGGCCTCTTTATGTAGTGTAGGGATTCAATGACTCTAAGGCATTGTGGGTGGGAACAGATAGTTCATTTATTATTCAGTGGTATGACCAGTTTATTTACTTTAGACTATAGCTAGCCTAGGCTTCGTACATTGACATGTATGAAGGCCAAGGTCTACCTGTGATATTCCTTTTACATTCAATCTCTGGTATAGCCAGCTCAGAAGTGGACAAAGATAGGAGTCAGTTCACCTCTGCTAGTTGGTTGTAACAAATACATCACCGTTAGTTCAAGATATTCTCATTTGTGCATGGGATTGTTATTTGCAGTTATTGTTAAGTTCAAGTTTCTTTGATGTTGACATCTGGAAATTACATTGGACCAGGTTGAAAGAAGCCAAGCTGGTTGCATAATATGAACAAGCAAGTTGTGTGTAATTGTCTCATTAATCCGTGTTTGTACAGTGCACCATACTGACACCCGAGCTATTCAAGAGTTTTATAAATAGAGGCAGAGAGTGCACAAACAAAATGTTTTGCTCAAGCCATGTGAAACAGTCAATGGTTCCCAATTCTGGGTGCCTGAGGGATGTGAGCAGGAGGGTTAAAGTGGACAGGGGGACAAGGGTCCTGGAGGTGGGAGAAGCACCAGGTTGCATGGTGCATTTGATAAAATATCACACATTTGGTATGTTGGCAAATTTGAAATGCATGGGAGAAAATATACATACATCTAACAAAGTCAAAACATGCAAACAGAACAGTATATAGTCCATTTCTGTTCTTATCTCCCACCATTGAACACTCTTTCATCACATAACTGCTTCATCTCCAGAATTCTCCTTCAGTGTTTAATCCTGCATTGATTCCAAATCCAAACTCAGTTTGCTGTTATGATGATAAATTAGCCCTGGTGATGACCTCACAGAACAAGGCAAAATCAATAGGATAACACATTACATGTGTGCAGTCAGGGCTATTCAGAAAGGTCATTTTATTTCTGCCCCCTTTCTTGTCCATTGGCCTTAGCTCCTCTTCTGCCAAGCCATTGGACTCCTTTGTTTGCTCTTGATCTGCACCATTGCTTTCTGCACACTCTTCGGCAAAGACACACAGCAGATTGTTTTCCTTGGTGTCAGAACCCATTCGGCCATGATTTCAAAGATCACTGTGACAGTTACACTGCTGTGAAAACAACCATAATTTACTCGAACACCAGCTGTGTACAGTATGATTTCACCAGGCATCCACATCTCTGCATGCTGTATAGAATCATTATGCAGCAGTTCATTTTAGATGATGGTACAATTTTGGCAAACAGTCTGGTTCCATGTCGTTGTCTTTTCCTCCGATCTACATCAGTACAATATTTCTACTCCTCACATTCCTTTTTGAGAAACACATGACTATTGATTCATTCACACTTCTCTTTACATAGAGCTATTTTTGACTGTCGTGCAATTTATGTTCAGGCAATTTGAACAACTTAACATGTTATAAAACAATCACTTTGACTTATATCTCTCTCCACATCTGCTTACTTGCTATGTTCACATTACTGTCCATTAACTGGTTCTTCTTCTCCATCTCTACCAGTTTTATGTTGCATCTCAGACTGAGTAAACATTAGCTTTTCCAACTGAACCTGTGCCAAGTTGAAAAGGTGATGTTTGCAAGAATGTTGTTTAATTGGAACAGCATTTCCCACATCTACATTATGTATAACCATTCCAGTACTTCCCAACTTATTCCAACATAATTGTCTGTTTGATGTTAATAACTCTTTCAGGTCAGTTCTATTTTCCTCCATGAGGTAGCTCAATAAATTATTCCAATTTTTAATAACACTCTCGTTATCCAATTTAATTTGAGGAATGTCAAATTCAGTCATTTGGATTTGGTTCTTCATTCTGAGTTAAAACCACTAAAACATTCTCCTTCTGATCTCCTTCTATTTTAAAATACCTTTTAAATATATTCACACGGCACATCGTGAGTTTTCCTTCAATTTGACGTTCTTATCAAATAATTCATCTCACTCAATCTCCTTTCAGCTTGATAAGGCTCACTAAACCTTCTTTGAAAGGCTCACCTATCACTGGTAGCAGTACTAAGACTTTATCTACACTAGCAAAACTACGAATTTTTGATTTCTTATCCAGTTCCTGTTTCATCGCATGCTGTGCCACTTTTAAATGTTGTCTAGAAAATTCACCAGCTCCATTTATCCTTTCCCTAAAATTTGCCAGAGAGTCCAATAATACAGTTTCAGAATGTTGACTCACCAATTTGTCCTTAATCAATTTAAGGAGTTCATGATCAAAAATCAATTCAAATGGACTTAATTTGGTTGACTCATTAGATGCATCCCTAATTGCAAAGAGTACATATGGGATTCCTTTATCCCAATCCTCCAGATAATCTTGGCAATAAGTCCTCAATTCTGTCTTCAAAGTTTGATGCCACCACTCCAATGCTCCCTGCGATTCTGGATGGCGCGCAGTTGATTTAAATTGTTTTATTTCTAACCTATCCATAACCTCCTTGAATAACTTTGTTGCAAAATTTGGCCTTTGATCTGGTTGTATTTCTGTGAGTAATCCAAATCTAGTAAGGGCAAGAAGCCTTGCTTTTCACTAACCAGCAGAACTTCCAAAACCCAGGGAGAGAGAAAGAGAGAGACACTGCTTTCAGTCTGATGTCCACTCCATTTTAAACTAAACACTGCTGTCAGCCAAAAACAGAAATCAAAACCTTGAATTCCATAGGAAAATAATTGACCAGAATCTATGACCACCCTCCTAACGATGAAGGGTCATAAAACAACCCAAAGTAAAAATAATCAAACCCCATTTAAACCTCTGAGGGAGCAATAAAAGGACTCCTACAGACAGCCTGGCAGCAATGACAGTGAGACTGTGAGAGCTCCAGAGAACATGATTTTAAAAAATCTCTTAAAGGTGCACTAATGTTATACTAGAAAGTAGAGAATTGTGGTGAATGGTTGGTTTTCAAATTGGAGGGAGGTATGCAGTCCTGTTCCCTGAGATTTGATCGTAGCTCCACTGTTGTTTTTGAAAGACATTTAGAGGTTCAGACCATTATTTTAACATTTGCAGATGGCATGAAATTTGAAGTGCAGAAATCAATGAAGAAGGTAGCCTTTAAAGTAGCCACCACCACACTGATGGAATGGACAGACACATAGCAGGTGAAATTCAATGCACAGAAGTATGAGGTGATACGTTTTTGGTAGGAAGGACGAGGATGGGGTGTTTGTACACCAAACATCAAAGGTGGCAAAGCGGATTAATAGGGTTGATCATAAAATCAATGGAATCTCGGCTCCATAAATAAAATTATAGATTTCAAGGCACAGGAAGTTACAATCATTTCTTTTTATATTCATCTACGGGATGTGGGTGTCTATGGAGGAACTAGCATTCATTTCTAATCATTAATTGTCCTTGAAGTGAATGTCTTGCTTGGTTATTTCAAAGGGACAGTTAAGAGTCATCCATATTGCTGAGGCTCGAGTCACATGTAGACCAAACCAGTTAAGGATGCCAGATTTCCTTCCCTAAAGGGAACGAGATGGGTTCTTCCAATAATCGACAATAGTTACAATTAGACATGCAATTCCAAATTTTTTAAAACTGAATTCAAATGTCACCATCTGCCTTGGTGGGATTCAAACCTGGGTCTCAAGAGCATTAGCCTGGGTCTCTGGATTACTAGTCCAGTGACAGTACCATGACAGTGACACTGCCTCCCCAGTATAATCCTATATAGAATATTAGTTCAGTCCAGCTGGTGTATTGAGTCCAATTCTGGGTGCCACACTTTAGCGAGGAGGTGAAGATCTTAGTGTGGATAAAAATGAGATTCACCAGGATGGTTCCAAGAATGAGAGATTACATTTCGCTGAATGGACTTGAGAAACTGGAGTTGTTCTCCTTAGAGCACATGGAACTAAGAGATTGATGGAGCTGTTTAAAATGGTGAAGGATTTGGATAGAGTAAATAAAGAGAAACTATTTTCAATAATTGAAGGGTTGACAATGCAAAGGTGCAGATTGAAGGTGACTGGCAAAAGAATCAGAGGTGATGTGATGAAAAACCTTCCTATGCAATGATTGATTAGGATTTGAAATGCACTGTTTGTTAAGAGTGGCAGATACAAATGCTACAGTAGCTTTCAAATTAGAATTAGATAAATACTTACAGAAAAATAAAAATCACAGGGCTACAGGGAAAGAGCAGGGTTCTGGACCTTTGAAAGAGCTGGCCAAGTGGCCTCTTCTTGTGTGTACTACTGTTCTATAATCTGTGATTTGCAATTACGATCAACGAGTACCAAGTTATCCACAAATCATATTTTTTTACAAGAAAACGGATTGTATTTGCTTCACATTATCCATTCTACAGGAAGTTTTATTAATATAATTTTTATTCATTCTTTCACAGGACATGGGCATCACCAGCTAGGCCAGCATTTTTTTATTGCCCGTTCCTACCTGCTCTTGGGAAGATGGTGCTGGTGTGCTGCTTTCTTTATGTACTACAGTCCATCTGGTGTAGGTACACTTGCAATGCTATTGGGGAGGGAGCGCCAGGATTTTAATCTAGCGATAGAGAATGAACTGTGATATAATTCCATGTAAGGATGATGTGTGTCTTGGAGGCGAACTTGCGGGTGGTTGTGTTCCCGTGTATCTGCTGCCCTTGTCCTTTTAGCTGGTAGAGGTTACAGGTTTTGTAAGGTTCAGTTGAATGAGCCTTGATGAATTGCTGAAGTGCACCCTGTAAATGATAGACACTGCTGCTAGTGTGCGTTGATAGTGGAGGGAATGCCAATCAAATAGGCTTCTTAGTCTTGGTTGCTTTTGAACTTCTTGTGTGTTGTTGGAGCTGCACTCATTTCGGCAAGTGGTGAATATTCCATTGCATTCCTGACTTGTGCCTTGTGGATTGTGGATAGGCTTTGGTGGGTCGGGGGATGAGTTATTTTCTATAGAATTCCCTGTCTCTAAACTGCTCTTGTGGCTGCAGTATTTATATGGCTGGTCAGTGTAGATGGAGTCAATGGATGGGATGCTGGTTTGTGTGATGGACTGGCTTATATGTACAATTGGTCACCAGAATGAGTTATGAAGATATACCACTGCTGGAACCTTGTCTTAGCATCAATCACTGGGATTTAATTTTGTCTTCATCATTACGGGAGTAATATAATTGAATCTGTAGACCATGCTGCGTGCCTATTATAGAATCCATCCAATTTTTACTCCATTGAAATCAGATTATTGGCTACACAGTGAAGTTGAAAATCAACCTTTGTGTCTTTAATAGAAGATATGTAATTAAAAACTGGAGGACGAAGAAGGATGCTACTCTATATATAGTTCTGACTATACTTAAAGAGCAACGTAGGAGGCCATTTATCAGAAACAAAAGCTGGAATTTTCCAGTTGCACTGCAATGGGTCTTCCAGTAGTGGAGATGGCTTGCCATTGCCCATGGACAGGATCTTCCAGTCCCACTGAAGATGATGCCAATTTGCATGGTTCATCTGTCCCACCGACAGAAAACACAGCAGGTTTCAACCTCAGGACTAGAAGGTGGGAAGAGCTGGAAAACTCTGCTTCGAGAAGAGGCGTCAGGATTGTTTTGTTTTCTTAGGCTGAAGAAATAGCTCCTTACCAGAAACTGTCTTCATTTTGCCTAATTAAGTTTTATTAATGTTATCAAATTTTAATAAGATGTGAAGAACATCTGTTTGCTACAGTGATACATACCCCTCTTGTCACTTCATCACAAACTTGGATATTCAAGTGTTTCTACAGATTTGTGTAAGGACTGAAGGACTGTTCCATTCATGGAGGAATTACTATTCAGATGAAACATTTAACTGACATCCTATACCTAATCAGGTCAATATAAAAGATGGCTTAACATTATTCGAGAAAGAACTGGGGAGTTGTACAGCTGCAATGGCTGCATTCACCCCTCCACACCACTACAGTCAGACCAGCAAGCCTTTTGATTCTTTTCTTAGGATCTGGCTGTTCGCAAATTGATAACTCTATGAAGAGTTGTGAACACAGCCCAGTCCATCACGCAAAACAGCCTCCCATCCATTGACTACATCTACACTTCCCGCTGCCTCGGCAAAGCAGCCAGCATAATTAAGGATGCAATGCATCCTAGACATTCTCTCTTCCACCTTCTTCCATCAGGAAAAACACACAAAAGTCTGAGGTCATGTACCAACCAACTCAAGTACAGCTTCTTCCCTGCTGCCGACAGACTTCTGAATGGACCTACTTGCATTAAGTTGACCTTTCTCTACACCCTAGCTATGATGGTAACACCACATTCTGCAACCTCTTGTTTCCTTCCCTATGAACAGTATGTTCTGTCTATATAGCAGACAATACTTTTCATTGTATGTTAATATGTGTGACAATAATAAATCAAATCAAAATGACTGTGACATTATACTCTGCACCCTCTCCTTTCCTTCTTCTCTGTGTACTGTATTAATGGTATGTTTTGTCTGTACAGTGTGCAAGATAAAATACTTTTCACTGTATCACAATACATGTGACAATTTTAAATCAGATCACAATATCAGTGACTAGACTTCAGTGGTTGGAAAGTACTTTTGTATGTCCTGATAACATGAAGGATGCTATATATATCATCATCATTTCTCTTGGATTTATCAATATCTAGGCCATTTTCTAGTTGAGACGGGAGACAGACACTTAAGTTTTCAAATGTTCACCAACCCCATTCGTTAACGGGAGCAGCCAGGGTGACTGATTTTCCATTTTAGTTCATCTTCAGGGTTCTATTACAGCTGGTAATTTAGCTTATAGGTGAACCCTTGCTCCAGTACCACCATTCTAGCTTTCATCTAATCAAGCAGAATGGTAATTTCATTTCTGTGAGCTGATTTCTTTTACTTTAATAGTTTATGAAAGATAACAGCTGTACTGCATTGCCCCCTGTATTATAGAACAGTGATATTGATGTTGATGGTATTGGCGATAGCAACAAGGCAGACCAATTGACGTAACGTGGTTTTTGTGGTTGTCAGGAGTCTATGATTGTGAATTTCACGCAGAAATTTCCCTGAGAGAATGCAGTAAGAGTAATACAGAGACAGTAACAGTTTATCAGCTGATGATATCAGCATATCTACAATAGAAAAGCAAAACCCTGCCAATGCTGCAAATGTGAAATAAGAAAAAGCTGGGAGAATTCAGCAGCTCAGGCAGCATCTATGGAGAGAAACAGAGTTAATGGGCCTGATTCATTAAATGGCCCCCAGGAATTCCGATGCCTGGGCGAATGGGACACTGACCGAAAATCAGGATTCCAGATGGGCGTGAGGGCTTTCGGGATTGAACTGCCCTGTCCCACTGGCTCCGCTTGGGTTCCTTCCCAGAGCAAGCGACAACCCAATAATTATGCAAATACCATGTCATCAGCAGGATTGACCCCAGATACAGTGGCCATGTGATATTCACCTGTTAAAGCTATACAAGGGGTGTTTTTTAACTATTACCATTTGTCGCTCATTTCTGACTATAACTAATCAGCTGTCACTGGGTCAGAGAATCTGATGGTTTTACGTGGGGGCGGGACTAGCCCATTTGAATAGGCAGGATGGCTTGTGACTATCACTTCCAGTGGATGCGTGAATCACTCATTTTCTTGCTGGTGGGAGCACTTAGTCTCAAAATACCAGAATTGGCCTTATGTTTCAGGTTGATGGACTGATGTCAGAAAGTCATAGAGCTTTACCGCACAAAAAGAGGCCCTTCGGCCCATCCTGTCTATGCTGGCCGTTAAGCATCTATCTAATCCTATTTTCCAGCTCTTGGTCCATCAGAACTGATATCAGCATATATCTAGTTTCTCCTTTACATTGGTGACAATGTGATGCATTAACAGAAGACATTTTACCTAATCTGTGTGAGCAGTAGAATGATATTAGTAAATGATTTTGCTTTGGAACTCTAATTATTTTCAGATGAAGAGTTTGTGAAGCATTTTCCAGTGAAACCCAACAGTCACAATTCATCAGATTGCCCAAGCTTATCTTTTAAGAAGATTTAAAGGGCCCATTATTCACAGACATGACCTCAAAATAAATTCTACTGCATAATAATAAATCTCCTTGTTCCACATTTTTTAATTTCAAAAAGTCAAAATCAGTTAACATGACTGTTCTTTTTTTTAAGAAAGACAAGCCTTAGCTTATGCATGAAACTACAAAGAGAACTGGCAAAGATACCAATCTTAAAACAATGTAGATGATTTTAGATTTTACATTTGGTGCAGGGAGTCAATCTTAGTTGCAGTAAATTGGTATTCATTCTTAAATATATGACCAGACAGAAGTTCTATTTGAAAGAAGCCATGACATTTTTATACTGTCCATCACAAATTATAAAAGGATCTCCTGATGCTAAGAAAGGCTGATTTCTAATATAGCTGACGGGCAAATTTTAGAGAACCAGTAGCTGAGAACACTATGTCAAAACAGATTATGCAATGTCTAGGTGGCGTTTACGATAAGCCAAGCTACCTCTTTGAAATAGGTAAAGGTTACTTTGTTTAATTTGGTTCTCCTATTTCTCCAATTGAATCTGAAAATCAATATAGTTAGTCATAGAGTCATAGAGGTTAACAGCATGAAAAGCAGGTCTTTTGGCCCAACTTGTCCAGGCCGCTTTTTTTTTAGCTGATCTGTGCCCCTCATTATTTTATAGACCTCTAAGATCACTCCTCAGAAAAAAGTCCCAGTCTATCCAGCCTCTCCTTATTACCCAAACCTTCAAGTCCTGGTAGCATCCTAGTAAATCTTTTCTGCACTCTTTCTAGTTCAATAATATCCTTTCTATAATAGGGTGACCAGAATTACACATACTATTCCAAGTGTGGCCTTAACAATGTCTTGTACAACTTCAACAAGATGTCCCAACTCCTGTATTCAATGTTCTGACCGATGAAACCAAGCATGTTGAATTTCTTCTTCACCACTGTGTCCACTTGTGACTCCACTTTCAAGGAGCTATGAACATGTACCCCTAGATCTCTTTGTTCTGTACCCATCCCCAATGCCCTACCATTAACTGAGTAAGTCCTGCCCTGGTTCAATCTACCAAAACACCTCACATTTATCTAAATTAAACTCCATCTGCTATTCATCAGCCCATTGGCCCAATTGATCAAGATCTTGTTGCAATCGGAGATAACTTCCTTCACTGTCCATTATACCACCTATCTTGGTGTCACCTGCAAACTTACTAACCGTGCCTCCTATATTCTCCAAATTATTAATAATAATTAATATAGTTCTTTCTATATATTTTCTTGTTGAGAAGAGAGACAACATGGTTTGAGGGGGAGACGATAGCCTAGTGGCATTATTGATAGATTATTAATCCAGAAACTCAGCTAATTGTCTGGGGATGTGTGTTTGAATCCCACCATGGCAGATGGTAGAATTTGAATTCAATAAAAAAATCTGGAATTAAGGATCTACCGCTGACCATGAAAAGATTGTCAACTAATGTTCTTTAGGGAAGGAAATCTGCCATCCTTACCTGGTCTGGCTTACATATGACTCCATAGCCAGAGTAATGTGGTTGACTCTCAACTGCTATCGGGCAACTAGGGATGGGTAATAAATATTGGCCAGTCAGCAATGTCCATGCCCCACAAATGAACAAAAACAAACATATTAGTGAAATGATTTGCATAGCTTATAACTGGCATGAAATAAATACAACTGAGGGAAGCACAGTTAGTTTCCTGATCCATAATAGGACAGGATAAGAGTTGGTCCATTTAAAAAAAATGTTCCTAATTATTTGAAAGATGGTAATTGATCATCCTCTCCAGGGATTGATGCAAGTGGGAATCTCAGCAACTCCCAGAATTAGAATCTCTATGTAAAGTTTATTTATTAGCATCACAAGGAGGCTTACATCAACACAGCAATGAAGTTACTGTGAAAATCCCTCAGTCGCCATGCTCTGGTGCCTGTTAGGATACACTGAGGGAGAATTTAGCATGGCCAGCCCACCTAACCAACATGTCTTTCAGACTGTGGGAGGAAACCGGAGTACCCAGAGGAAACCCAGGCAGACACGGGGACAATGTTCAAACTCCACACAGACGGCAACCCAAGCCGGGAGGCAGCAGTGATAACCAGTGCCACCCCTCTGGTGAGCTCATTTAAAAGATCAGAGAAGTTCCGTGTGCTGAGAGGGAAAAGAAAACATGGGGCCTGATTTTGCCATTTTCATTCTAAGTGCTGAACTTGGGCGCAATTCTGATTCAACTTGGAAATCTGCTTTCAGGCACCCGCATTAGCACTCAGCCTGAAAGAAAAATTGTGGGTCTGAATCACGCTATGGATGGGCTTAACGTGCCTGAAATGGTAGAGCTCTGATCTACGCACGCGCAGTTAGAAACAAAATTTGAAAATCGTGCCACTGTCACATTGCTCCCGAGCTGCAAAAAGCGGATAAAGTGGCCTGGGAGCAATGACCCTCACAGATATCATCCCCACCCCCACAACATAACTTTCCACCTTATCCACCCACCATCCCACTACCCAGACTGTTTGTGACCCTCTGCTCTCTTTCCCCGCCATCTATTGCCCACAGAATGGCAGCGGACCCACTGTCCTCCGCCCCCAGAGATTGATCAGGCCTCCCCCACCTCCCCCCTTCCCCAGAGAATGATCGGGCATCCCCCAACACCCCCCCCCAGAGAATGATTGGGTCCCTCCCCCCACCCTCCCCAAGAAAGTTCGAGCCTCCTATCCACCAGACAACAATCTACCCTTCTCCCTCCCCCCCAAACCACCAGAGATACATCTGACCCGCCTCCCTCCCCATCAGAAAATGATCAAGCCTCCCTTCTCCTGCCCCCCACCCCTCACCAGAGAACGATCTAATCTAATCTGCCTCCCCCGCTCCCATCCCCCGCCACCAGTTTGAGTCAGAGAACCGTTGAAAGCGCTGAACTTGCCTCTTCGGCAGCTGGAGCACCTGAAACAGACTTTTGCCGAGCATGTCTGCTTTGTGCTGAATCTGGATGCGCGAACGCGATGGTAAAGGGGGAAATACTGATAAAGTTGGGTGGGCAGTTCATAAATTCAATTTAAATGCCCGTTTTGGGCACGGGTCGGATCGTGGCCATTTCCAGGCCTTGATAAAGTGGGCATCTGCACAGACGCGAGCACGGGTCACGTTAATAGCCTCGCACCCAACTTTACCACGTTTTTGCGCCTGAAAATGGGTGCGACACAATGGTAAAATCGAGCCCATGGTGTTTGAATACAATTGGTTATGACTGAGAGACTGAGATTTAAATGGAATGATAGCATTGATACGGTCACAAACTATCTCTTCTCAAGAGCTGATGTATATCATCAACCCATTCAGGGTAATTTTGGCCTGTGGTTACTCTAACATTCCAAACAACTTTCCTTGTGCTTTGCCTGAAGAATCAAACTCGTGTGGTAATTGGCCATTCCCAGCTATGGGCCAGAAAACCAGTGTTAAAAAGCCTGATTCCATTTATGCAGCACCTGCTGTCTAAATATTTAACCTTGAGGGAGGGTCTGATGAACCGATTGTATTGGTCACAACTGTTATTAAGTTTGACATTTTTCCCAATTAATTATCACAATCTCTTTTACCTCCATTGATATTTTAACCATCTCCTTTGGGTTTTGAACAGTCCATGGGCAGTGTACACTGACGCATTATTTACCTTTGTGTTGTATTGTTCACTTTTAATCATGTAACCGTGTTTTTATTTCTTTGGAATCAATGAGCGCAAGCTGATTGTGCTGGAGGCCTGTGGACAGAATTTGTCTCATGGTGGTAAGCAGATACAAAGGGAGAATTCTAACCAAAAACATTACTGCTTGGACACACACGCACACGGGAATGTGGGAGTGGTTTTCCTCCTGCCCTGAGATAGAGTAATCACACACCCACTGTTGGCATGCACCTGGAGACCCCTGTTAACAGCACGATATGACCACATGCAGGTGGTCCTGGGTGGCCAGGGTGGGATTAATCGCACAATTGGATAATACGATTTAAGGTATAGTGAATACTTCAACCTCATGGAATCCCTACACTGCAGAAGGAGGCCATTCGGCCCATCATGTCCACACCAACTTTCTGGCAGGACACCCTACCAAGGCCCACCAAACCCTATCCGTGTGACCATGCATATTTACCCCACTAATCCCCTTAATCTATACTTCTTGGGACACTAAGGGACAATTTAACATGGCCAATCCACCTAACCTGCACATCTGTAGACTGTGGGAGGGAACACCCAGATGAAACCCACACAGACATGGGGAGAACGTGCAAACTCCACACAGACAGTGAATCCAAGGCTGGAATAGAAGCCGGGTTTCTGGCACTGTGAGGCAGCAGTGCTAACCACTGTGCCACCCTATTTCTTATATGTCAAGGGCCAGGGTCAGGAAAGTGTAAAACACAGTCGTCACGGATATTGCATGAGTGGCCCGGTCAGCCTGGAAATCTGTCGACGGACTGAATCCCTGAGACAGATCCTAGTTCCTTTGATTCCTAAGCAACAGGCATCATCGTGATTATGTACTATTGCTTAGAGATTTAATAAAATGTATTGTGTTTCGTAAAACAGTGTGCAAGTTATTGGGAGTTAGTTCTCCTATCTTCCAGCAGCATGTTTCCTGGCAATGTGAGGCGTCGTGGGTGCTCACTGGTGGCAGGATTCTCCGGTCTTGCCGCTGTTAATGGGATTTCCCATTGATTTCACCCCACATCACCAGGAAACCTTCGGGCGGGGATGTGCTGTTGGCAGGACCAGAGAATCTCGCCGGTGTAAATGGCCGGAAAATCCCGCCCGTTGTATGTTGTTGATATCAACTTTAAAGAGAAGAACCATTTAACTGGGGGTGGGGGTGGGGAATCGGTCTTGCAATGGTAACTGACAAAAGAGTACTAACTTCATAAGAATTCATTCATATTTGATCAAGATGTGTTTTTCATCCTGACTACATCGTCAAAACCACCACTGTAATTCTATTTTAATGGAGAGAAAAAATGTGGATGTGGGCCCCAATTATATAAACTTTGCTCAATAGAGTGCTTATCACTGCTGATTTATGTTAACCAGGACAATTCAGTAGGATATAGACTTAGTCCAGTTTCACCAGAAACATCTTTAGTCCTGCTGCTGTACATGTCAGAATGCTTCGACAGTTTAGAACAGGCAGAAAATATTTCTTTCTTCCATTTTCTCTCTGGCTGAGTGGCAAGCTTGCTGCAGCTTGAGTTAGCATCATTTATCTCATCACTGTGAAAGCTGCAAGATCCATTTATAATGCATGGATACTGGATGGAATGGATTTTCTCTGCAATGCATGTCTAAGCTTTTGCCCAACTAGTCAGTCTTTTTCTATTGAATTCTAATACCACACTTTCGCAGGCGCAAGTTACAAATGTTGGATTTTTCAAGATGTTCAGCATAGTAGGAAATAACACTTGCTTTTGTAAGATGACACCTGCTTTGCGTTAGTACTACCATTGGATCTTTCCTCCAATGATATTCTCGCCAGCAGAGTTGTGTTCGATCATTATACACTCTGAATTCATTCGGGCAGATGTCTTAAGAGCAAAAATGTAAGAAATGCCATTTCCGGAACATCTGTGCTTCAAAACTTAGTGTAACTGTGGCGAGATGCTGAACTAATTCTCACCAGGCTGCCTCTCACCCCTAAGCTTCAGAATTCCCTTTGCAAATGTATTTATATCTCCCCCCCTTTAGCACACTTCTTAACATCTACTTCTTTGACCTTTTGTGTGTCATTTTCTTTGACCTGCTGTCAATCACTGTCTGATGACATTTCTGTGAGGTGGCTGCAAATGTTTTGCCATAAAGTGGTGCTATGTAAATGCAAGCTGCTCTTGGTAAGTTCATAATCTCATCTGTGTAATGCGGCGAAGTGCAGAGTTGAGGTTCACACTTCCCCACGGGGAAGAAGGAAACATTAACGCTGCTGTGTCACCTATTGGCGTAGTCTGAACGTCGTAATGGAAACGCATGCAGAGCCTTTACTTGCCCTGGGAGATCAGTGAATGTGTAGAAGAACTGAAACATTTGGCCTCAAAACTGACTGTTTAAGCTTTAGACAATCTCGTAACCTGCATTGATAACTTTCAATTCAAATCACATCATTGAGGAGAGTTGGGGGGCAATTCTCCCATCGCGACCTACAACTTTTCTGGCAGGTCGGGTGGGAGATACACATCATCGGCCTTGTTCCGAGATTTGTGCATGCACATCTCCTAGAGCCTGAGAACAGTCGCTGGTCAGACCACACTGGAAACTGATGGGAAGGCAGGTAAATAATTTGAATTTTTTTTTAAATGTAGTTCAAATATGTTTTCAATGTCATTATCAGGAACTTGCCAGACCCAATAGAATCTCCCACCCCTCCAGGTGTACTTCATACTCACGGGTTTAGAATAGCTCCCCATGTTAGGGGAACTAGTGGGAGACTCCGCTGGAATGAAGGCGGGGGGCACTTGGGGGCCCCCCAGTGGGTTGGGTGGTGGGGGTGGTGCCCCTGGGCATGGGCATCCTGGCATTGCCCAAGGGGCAAAGTGTCCATGCCCAGGGGGCACATTGACACTACCCATCAGACATCAGGCAGTGCCAAGGGTGCAGGGCCTATTGTGAGCGGGGTCTAGGGGCAATCTAAGAAAATAGTCATGATCTAGAACAGTTTTTCCACCAAGTCAGTACTTCTGGGAGAATCGCCCCCTTGATTTCTGATCTGATCAAGTTGTCATCAATTCCTCTCCATTAAATTGTGGTCAGAATTCTCTGACCTTGTCCATGGCTGGGATTCTCCAGTCCCCACTGCAGTGAATGGAAATTTGGCTGAGTGCTAAATTCTCCATTCCCACTGGCAGCGGTAGCGGGTTTTGAGAGACCGGGCACTTTCGGTCTATAGCTGCACCACGTCATGGTGCTACCATCCTATTTCACAGCTGGGTCTAACATAAAAAGCACCAGCACAATCACTGTTATCTCAACATTTAGCAAGGACTGTTTGCAACAAACATGCCAGTTAATCAATCAAAATGGTAGGAATGCTTAAGAATTAAAAAGGACAACAACTCCGATTTAGGATAAAGGTTAGTTTGCCACACTTGAACATCTAACTGATTTCTTCATTAAACAGAATTAGTCGTGGGACTATTAAAGAGAATATAGATACCATTTAGTTCAGAAATGTCAAATGTTTACTTGAGCGTAATCCTTGCAAACCAAAACCACACAATTATTCAAATGTTATTTTAAAGGAAAATTGGCAGTGTGACTAAAAGTATCTTTATACTTAAGCTGAGTAGGCATTGCACCAGCTTAATTCTTACTTTGCCCCACGAACATATTATGAAGAGTCCCATGTCATTACTGCTCTCAGTGGCACCCTGAGCTATACTGGCTCATTTTGTTGCAGAATTAAAATTGCTTTACATAAGAAAAACAGACTTTCCTTCATCAAGCTCATTTCAGACTGGAGGCCAGTTACCAGCGGTGTACTATAGGGGTCAGTGCTAGGTCGTTTGCTTTTGGTGATACTTATCAATGATGTGGAAGAGGGGGCTGAAGGGTGGGTTAGTGAATTTGCTGATGACACCAAGGTTGGTGGAGTAGTGGATGAGGTGGAGGGCTCTTGCAGGCTGCAAAGAGACATTGATAGGATGCAGATCTGGGCCGAAAAGTGGCAGATGGAGTTTAACCCTGATAAATGTGAGGTGATTCATTTTGGTAAGACAAACTTGAATGCGGATTACAGGGTCAACGGTAGGGTTCTAAGGAATGTGGAGGAACAGAGAGATCTTGGGGTTCATATCTACAGATCTCATTTTCCCCTCCCCCAGACAAATTAGTTTACCACCCTCCCTCCCCCCCCGAACAGCAGATGCAAATTTCCCTCCCAGGATATTAGTGCCCCTCTGGTTCAGGTGCAACGGTCCTGTTTTTACAGGTCCCACTTTCCCCAGAATGTGCTCCAATTATCCAAGTGAATGAAACCCTCTCTCCTACACCATCCCTGCAGCCACATGTTAATCTGCACTCTCTCTCCCTGTTCCTCAACTCACTAGCATGTGGCACCGGCAACAAACCAAAGATGACAACATGCTTTGTTCTAGCTTTCAGCTTCCAGTCTAGCTCCCTAAATTCCTGTTTTAAATCCCCATCCCTCCTTCTACCTACATTGTTGGTACCAATGTGCACCATGACCTGCGACTGATCCTCCTCCCCCTTAAGGATCTTGAAAACACAGTCCAAGACATCACGGATCTTGCACCTGGAGAGCAACATACCATTCATGAGTCTCTTCTGCTGCCGCAGAACCTCCTATCTATCCCTCTAACTATCGTGTCCTCAATTACTATTGCTCTCCTGCTCTCCTCCCTTCCCTTCTGAGGCACAGAGATGGACTCAGTGCTCAAAGTCCGGTCACTCTGGCTCACCACTGGTAGGTCATCCCTCTCAACAGGGTCCAACACAGAATACTTGTCACTGAGGGGAACAACCACAGGGGATCCCCACACTGGCTGCTTCCTCCCAGCGCCTCTCACTGTCAACAATCTACTTTCATTTTTCAGAGTCTCCAAATCCCTGAAGCTTTTATCTATGATCACCTCTGCCTCCCGAACGATCTTAAGTTCATCCAGCTCTGGCTCCCTAACACGGTTTTTGAGGAGCTGGAGATGGGTACACTTCCCACAGGTGAAATCAGCAGAGACACTAACAGCATCCCTCACCTCAAATATCCTGCAGGAGGAACATCGCACTGCTTTCACTGCCATTCCCTCCAGATAAAAAGAAAGATCTTGCCTGATATTTCCTCACCCCCTTAGATTAGAGGAATAAGTGAAAAATTAAGAAAGCTTACCTGCTCTCACTCCAACCTTTTTTTTAGGTTAGAGGAGGGGGAAACTCTAGAAATCTAGAGTCTTGGGTTTCCTCTCCATTCAAATTTATTAGGGGGAGAAAACCTTCCCAGGTGTCACTGGGGCCTACTTCCGATTTTACACTCCCAGTTCAGAAAAAAATTCTCTGAAAAAAGTAAGATAAAAATCCCTCTTACCTAATAGCTCTCTGAACTGAATCTCCACTCCAACTGCTCCTCTGGAAACAATGAGGTCAAACCCTCTAAGGTAAGTACCTTTTAAAAGGGGAAAGAAAAACTTCCCAGGTGTCACTGGGGCCTACTTCCTGTTTTACACTCCCAGTTTAGAAAAAAAACTCTGAAAAAAGTAAGGTAAAAATCCCTCTTACCCACAAACTCTGTGCACTGAACCTCCACTCCAACTGCTCCTCTGGAAACAATAAGGTTCAAACCCTCTAAAGTAAGTTCCTTTTAAAGGGGAAAAAAACCTTCCCAGGTGTCACTGGGGCTTACTTCCAGTTTTACACTCCCAGTTTAGAAAAAAAACCTCCAAAAAAGTATGGAAAAAAATCCCTCTTACCTACAAGCTCTCTGCACTGAATCTCCACTCCAACTGCTCCTCTGGAAACAATGAGCAAATGTTTATGATGTTTTATCCTTTTAGTTGAAAGACGGCACTTCCGATGGTACAGTACTCCTTCAGTACTGCAATCAAGTATTAGCCTTGATTTTTGTGCTCAGTTCCTGGGTCAGCATTTAACAAAGGTGATGGCAGCCTCTTCACCAGTGAGAGCCCTATGTGGCCTCTTTTTGGGAAGGCACGCTGAATAAAATGCCAGTTAGATACTTAAGTGGCAGTGGTGGGCTATCCCATTATCAAGGATGCTGGGGGCCAAGTTCCCTGCGTACTACAGCTGCCAGTCAATCTGGGGCTGGCAGCCATTCATTTCATGGCAGAAGCACTAATATTACACCAACCAGGGGCCCAGAATCACTAACAGACCCAGTCTCACGTAAGAACTTCAACTGGCATTGAAGGAAGACACCAAAAGAGAAAACACTGGGAAATCTCAGCAGATCTGGCAGCATCTGTAAGGAGAAAAAAGAGCTGATGTTTCGAGTCCAGATAAGCCTTTGCCAAAACTTTGTCAAGGTGCGAAGGAAAGCCTTCCCACACAGACTTAATTGGGACAGAGTTGGGAAGGTGGCAGTTTTTACAATATAACCAATGGCTGTGATGGTCAGCTGACTAGCTGCCCTGGAGACAATGTAATCAATGGCAACATGCTGTGGTGGTCAGCTGACCCAGTAGAAAAAGGAAGCCAATTGGGCGATGGGGCTTTGAAATGCATGTGTGGCCCAGGGCATGGCCTAAGTGCTTGTGTAATGAAGGGTCTTCATCCAACCTTTCTTTTGGATTTATTTAGTGACTTTTTTATTGTTTAAACATTACTTGTTGCTGGAGGATTCTTACCCCAGGATGATCAGCAGTGTCCCTACCTGCCAATCCCACACCCAATGAAATGCCCCAAACGTCACCATCAAACCTGCTACAGTGCTTTGCGTTAAATTCTCACATTGGAACAGGGCTTGAATCCACAAATCCTTGACCTTGTGGTGAGACTGCTAGCAATGGAGGCGCAGCTGATACCTGTGCAGATAAACAGTAATACAACTGCACTCTGCAAGAAGGGAAGTGGAAGTATCTCTATTAAATGCCAGTCGTTTCAGGTTGTGCGTAATGTACAATTTACCTTATTGGATTAAGAATTTGGAGGTTTGATGCTAATATTCCAGAATTGGAAGTTTAAGAATTTGAATTCTGTTTAAAATATATAACAATCTAGAATTAAAAAGCAGAAGCTGTGAGATTGCCATTGGAGAAAAGCCTCTGACATGTTCAATCATGTGATTTGAGAGAAGAAAAGCTTTAGTTCTTAGTAGATCTGGCCAATATGTAACTCCGGGAACACAATAAAGTGGTTGATTTAAGAGGCCTAACAAGGTACTCAGTTGCACCACACCCATAATTTCAGGGCAAATAGGCATGGTCAATAAAGTGTTGGCCCAGCCACCAATGCCCATATCCTGAGAATGAACAATGAAAAACAAGGTTATGCCACAAATGCATTTTGTTTCAAGGTTTATGGTATTTTCAGAACTAAATTATTATTCATTTGTCTCTGAAAGCACATTGTAACTCCAAAAAGAGTGCTGCAGGGGAATAATGTGTGTCTTTTTATTTACAAAGACTTCCAGCATGGTAATTGTAGTGTTTTTATTTTAGGATCTCCAAATTGTAGCTTATTTCTTAGACATCAGTGTAGCAAAGTCACATGGCCTCCATTAAAATCAGCATTGAAGGGAAGCTGCATACAAATCTCAGAGAGAGCTCCTTGCCTCTCAGTAGCATCTGTAGCTGATTTAAGTAAACACCAGTTTAACCCCTGAGAGATACATTGCACTATGTTTGTAGAAGAAAAACACACAACAGGGCAGCATGGTGGCTGAGTTTGATTCCTCGCTTGGGTCACTGTCTGTGTGGAGTTTGCACATTCTCCCCGTGCCTGCGTAGGTTTAAAATGACTTATTTTTAAAATGTTATAAATGAATGACTGTTTTTTAAAAGCTTTTTCTTTACACATGTTATTGTCACTATATGTAGAATTCATTGCTATACAGTGGTGAATGGGTAGGGGAGTTCCACAGCTTGGCATATGGTGCATGGGAGCAAGTGGAGGGATACACCTTGGCATGAGGCATGCAGTGCTATGGATGGGGAGTGACATTGCTTGACATGATAAGGCATGAAGGAACGTAGGGCCTGAATGATGGGGTAAATCTTAGCATGAGGAGCTATAGGGGTTATTTGGGGGCATACCTTAGCATGGGATCATGGGATATCATGGGGGTGAGTGGGGACGTGGAGTGATATGGATGGGGCATGGGGGATGTGTGGCAGGTGAGGTGGTGTGGGGGTTGAGGGCTAAATGGCCTTTGTGTTTTTATTTTACACAAACTTCATCAAAAGTTCCACAGCACCAAGGTGGGCCTTTTGAACAATTCAGCTCAGCATCCTCTGTGGCTGCATCCAGCCTCCTTCCCTTGTTGACAAGCATGAGTCCAGCCTGCATCCATTCCCACACAATAAAAATCCTGTTTTGCAGACAATTTCTCCAAAGAAGAGTGGGCCAAGCCCTGAATGCATTAAAGATGGCCAACAAACATCTACTGAAATGACAAGCACTGATCTTTTTTTAAGCAAGTGTCACAGTAAGCTGGTTTTTTTCTTCAAAATTTAAAAGGCAAAGAATTTAAATGACTTGAAAACTTACAATCCCACTGAGCCTATTCACCTTTGACTCATATTAACATTTACTGTTAACAATTGGAAAGAGTTTCCTGAACTTCTCTAAAATGGTGCCTGACTTCTTCAACAACTTGATAAGTTTAATCCTTTTCCTCAAATGTCTAATGTCCTTGAATTGTGTTTCAGAAATTTAGCTATGCTCCTGTTTTAAGGCAGCTGTGAATCACAAATGTATGAAATACCTCCCACCCCTTTGTCCTTTCCCCTGCTATAAATGGTGGGGACCAGGTGGGACATATAGAATTGGGGCTGAACGCCTCAGAGGCCACTGTCCCTTCACCGACTTCCCTTAATTTACAAACTCTATTTCACTCCTAAGAGTGCTTCAGGTACAAAGTCAAAATCAGGGGTGCCAGTGGATCAGACACTCACATTGTTATATACAGATGAGGCTCTCTGATTGGGCAGGCAATTAAAATCTCAATCAGGGAAACCTTTATTTGTAGATCTCAATCAGGGATTTCTTTTGTTTATTACAAATACATTACAAAGCAATTACAAATATTCAAATAATGAATATGAAAGACACATTACTAATGGCTAGCACCATCCATTTATCAACAATTTCAATTACTACCTTTTATTGAGTGAGGGTTCATTATCAGTTATAGTGTTCCAAGGCATTGCCCTCTAAGAACACCTCAATTTACAAATCCTAATGTATAAATCTACAAACATTCATACAACACAGCAAACAGTACACAACAAAAATAAATATTGAAGCGTAAGATTTCAATCAGGGAGCTCATACTCCTAGAGGCCAATCTCATGGACCTCATTGACGTCATTACGGGGGCCCAGTGCCAATTTGGCTAAGAGATGGAGCCCTTCCAATTAAGGGAAAACTCAAGCCATTAGGTTTGCTGTTTTTTTAACACAGGAGATCAGTGTGACACATGAAGGAGCAAATAATGGATGAGATATCTACCTTTTTTGCATGATAGATTCCACTTGCCTAAACATTGCATTCTTTTCCTTTTTAAGTAGCATCCAGGTTGAACTGAACGGGTGCATTTTTACTTCTACAATCCTGTATACATTCAGCCTACGTACATGTGGTAACCTAACACCCACTTCATTTATGTTCATCATCTATAACCTCTTTTGGATAAATTTTCAGCTCTGCAAAGGTTTCAGCAATGTTATTTTTAATTATCTAACTCATCTATCACCATCATATCCAGGGATCAGAGGTTTCATGTGAAAAACCTCTCTGTCATAGATGTGAGATTATACTCGGGATTCAAATCTAAGTGTTCATAGCGCCATTTGTATTTGGCTTGATAGTCCAGTTAACGAAAGATTTCAAAGTTAATGATTAGAATTCTTTCTAAAGCTTGGAAAGACAAAGATAGGTCCTTTCATTTGGTTGGTTAATAAAGAACAATTTGCCTTTATGGCTGCCTTATCCGAAACATTCTAAACTGCTTCACAGGCAGTGAATAATTTTGCACCCCTTATAGAAATAGTAGACTACAAGGTCAAGCTAGTCAGTTATTGGACCCAAGGGGCGGAGTTGGTGTTAAGAAATAGAAGCAGTTAGTGTGAGTTTTCTCAGCCTTTTGATTGAATGTTTTTAAGGAAAGTAAACATGACTTCAGAATGTGGAGCCTCGAGTTGATTTCTATACCTGCAACTTTTGGAGGGTGATGACTGTGGGTGGCACAGTGGCACAGTGGTTAGCGCTGCTGCCTCATAGTGCCAGGGACCCAGGTTCGATTCTGGCCTGGGTCACTATCTGTGTGGAGTCTGTATGTTCTCTTTGTGACTGCATGGGTTTCCTCAGGGTGCTCTTGTTTCCTCCCACAGTCCAAAAGGTGTGCTGATTAGTTGAATAGGCCTTGCTAAATTTGGGCTGGTGTCTGTGGGAGTTTGCACATTCTCCCCGTGCTTGTGTGGGTTTTCTCCGGGTGCTCCGGTTTCCTCCCGCACCCCAAAGATGTGCTATTAGGCTGATTGGAGGTAATAAATTGTCCCTAAGTTAGTTTTCCCTCGATGTGGAATGCCATAAGCATAGATAAGGGTGACGGGTGGAGGGAGGACTCGTAATGTTAAAATGGCGGTGCGGGCTTGTTGGGCCGAAGGGCCTGTTTCCCAGGCTGTTTTTGTTCTTTTTGTTTTTTTTTAAATTCTCACAAGTAGGCTTACATTAACACCGCAATGAAGTTACTGTGAAAATCCCCTAGTTGACACACTCCGATGTATGTTCGGGTACACGGAGGAACAATTTAGCATGGCCAATGCATCTAACCAGCACGTCTTGCAGGAAACCAGAGCACCCAGAGGAAACTCACGCAGATGCAGGGAGAATATGCAGACTCTGCACAGAGAGTGTCCCAAGCCAGGAATCGAAAACAGGTCCCTGGCACTGTGAGGGAGCAGCAATAATCACTGTGCCGCCATGGCACCTGGTCATGATGCAGGAAAGGAGGCACTACTTCACTAACATGATGATTCATCATCCTCTGTAGTATCTGGAAGCAGCATGCCTTTATTCATTACGGTATTACATATGAAAGAGCTAGTTGCAACGATACTGGATCTCTCACTCGTTATATTGCTTCCCATATTTATAAAAAATATGACTTGTGATTTTTTTTATATAGTCTGTTTAACTTCTTGCAATGAGCCGCATTTTATTTTTATATTCCTCTATTTGTGAAAGTTTTGCGGGCATCATTAACCATAACTGCAAGGAACATTACTGACCACCAAACAAGCATTGTGACACACAGTTTGGAGTTCAGGGAACTGGTATAACAGATTGATGCAGAAGGGAACATTGTGACATGTTCCTGGCTTTGGATAGTTATGTGCAGAGTGGGATGATTTTCTCTATACATTAATAGGTGCACATTAATAGAATGCAAGTGTCTACATGCCTAACATTAACAGAGTTGTCATGTGGGGCTTGAGGATCACATTTGATCCATCAAATGTCCCTCACGATTAAAAAAACCACTATGCCCAAAATGGGTGCTAATCCAAAGGAATATCTATTCTATTGTGTTTCTTTTGGTTTCAATCCATTGTATCCTTTTACAAAAGTACAATCTGGAACTACATACTCTCATAGTGATGTGGACACATACATTCAGTGCTTCAATTACTCCTTGTTAAAAGATCTAATTAAACATCTGGAATCCAACTAAGTTAGATCTGAAACAATAAATTGGTTTAAAAGAATTATTACTCAACATAGTGCATCCGTTGTATTGTTTTGCAGCAGGTGTCCACCAACTGAATTCTTGAAATCCAACTATAACCTAATGTTGCATAAATGGGGCCGGATTCTCCAACTTCACCCAATAGGACTCGATTCTCCAGTCCTGTTGCAGAGAACAGAATTTTAGCTGAAGGCCAAATTCTCCCTTCTTGCTGGCAGTGCAGGTAGAGCATGAATGGATGGGGAATTCCAGCCACAGAATTCTTTGTTGTAATCTGTCGTGAGCTCCTGACATAGTCCAATGCTTTCTCAGCAATAAGTCATGTGTAGCATAGAGGAGTTTCAAGCGATTCTAGTCCCAGTTTCAGTACCAGCTGACAATTCTGTAAAAAACAACAATGAATTGACATAGTACACTCCACAATTTCAGATGTTTCAAAAAAACATCAAGCTGCTATTTTTCAAATGCATTCATGGCACCTACACTGAGCACAACAAGAACTCACAAATAGCAATATGGTAAGTTACAAGCTAATCTATTTTGAGGGATAATTGTTACGTCAAACATTAATGTTAATTCCTTAAAGTTCCTTGAGCTTATTAGTTGTGAAAGACACAGCAGTGATCACTCAGAAGGGATTGAGTAAACGTATTGTGGGTTCATTTATTAAGACTAGGCAGAAGCTTCACATTGTTGCTGTAATCAAAGGTTAAATTGTCCCTCAGTGTACCTGAACAGGCACTGGAGTGTGTCAACTGGGGAATTTTCACAGTAACTTGGAGATAGTTAGGAGCTGTGTCTTTGCCTTGTGCAGCAAAACTGAAACTAAAACATGATTACATGTCATATTTCCCTTTGAGTGACATCATGCTGACACCTCTTAAAGACATTTCTGTTCTTCACTTAGTGCCAAGGAATCTTTTATATCGACCAGAACAGGTAGGCAAGACCTTGACTTAACATCTCATCCAATAGTCAGGCTCTATAACAATGCAATTTTTAAACTGATCAGGTTCACTAATGTTCTTTAGGGAAGGAGATGTGTCGTCCTTAACTGGTCTGGCCTACATGTGACTCAAATACCCTCAGGAATGGGTGATAAATGCTGGCCCAAATAGAAATTATGGCCCAATTAGAAATTAAAAAACCTCCATTAGTATGAGACTAACATATCAGTCTACATTATGTGATCAGTCCTGAATCCATAATCTTTAAAATAATAGACTAGGGTGTTATGACTATGACTATTTTACAGAAGATTGATAGTAAGGTTAAACTATAATTTATGATACAGACAAAGCAATGTCACATGTATTGCAGCCAACAGTTGTTCTGTTTATTGGAATCCATTTACAACTAGGAGCACCCAAATTGCTGTAATCAAAGGTTAATAACTTGTTGGTGAAGCTATGTTTTGCCCCACTTCATCATTATGGTAACGTGCTCCACATAAATGGAACTTAGTATCTAGAATGTGCTCCAGCGATTCACAGCATTCTCAGTAAGCCTGGATTTTTGACATTTTCAATGAGTGCATATTCCACAGTTTAGAGTTGTACCCTCAGCGATACTGGCTCACAGTTACTTAGACTGTTTGGCAAGTGTTTCAGGTCATTCCCTCGAACAAATTCGCATTTCATCGAATTGCCAAGAAGGACATTGCATCCAGCTTCTGTTTTGTTGGCAAGCATTAAAATGTACCAAAAATAGTGTTGCCCTTTCCTATTGAAAAAGAGGAAAACATCCATGTGTCATTCCAGCGGTCCTGCATGGCTGGGATTCAAGCTGTGTAGCTGAATCATAAAACCCTCTTTTGCTTAGCATTGTCATCAATTTTAAAATGTAATCTTGCCCGTTCGTTAGCTACTTTTTTCTCCCCTTTTTACTGCTTACAGATCCTCTATCACCATCAACTGTGTCAGTAGAAACCTGCATGAAGAGCCCTGCAAATGCCACTTTCTCACTCATCAAGGGCACATTTATAGAATGGGGTCAAGGTAGTTGCAGTACCATTTATATATAATTATTACATCTGTGCTTTATGTATTCAATGAGATCGCAACAAGGTATGGCAAAATGGATTCGAAATCAGTGGCTGGAATACACAGTCTTTGATAAATTGTACTATAAAAATCTGAGGTAACAGCCCTGAAACTATATGGGAGTTCTCCAGGTTTCCTACTGTAGCTCAGGTAAGAGTCAAGAGGAACTTCCAGGGAAACTGTATTTCGTCTGGGGAGACTCCCTGCCAGGCTTCTGGCTTATGATGAAAGTCCCGAGGCACTGCCTCCCTAATTTCAAGCCAACATACCTCCTACAGTCTAATTCAACTCGCCCCTGCCAGTGATGGCAAACTGAATTTAAAATCTGTGTACAAAGGTATAGTACTCCCTGAACACTGTCAACACTGTTCCTATCATTGGTTCGCACATGGCACCAGTCAAAGTACATTTTTATATTAAAAAAATCAAAGCTTGTGACCTTCCAGGTACCTTTTAAGCAAATAGCAGAAACCAGCGCTAATACTTTGCCCTGATGCATGTCAGTGCAAAGTCAGCAGTTAAGTGCAATCTTGACAGAAGCTGGAGACCATTTTTTGGAAGGAGCTGCAATGTTTGCCTTCAAGGATCTTTTGCTGACAGCAAGTTGATTTATGTTTCTCAGCGATGTAACAAAACACTGTTGCTTTGCGGTATTTATTTGACTTCTGTGATTCTTTGAATAAGATTTTGGAGGGAGCCAGAGTTGTTAGGAAAACCCACTTCATGTGGCAATGATGAACTCAGTGGATGATGTTGACAGTATATTCTCACATCAAACCCACCTCCTTTGAATGTATCCAACCTCTCCCAAAAGTTGGCGGACTCAAGAAAACTTTAGAGGATTTGCTTTTCAGGGAATCATACAATCTCTATGGTGCAGAAGGAGGCCAATCAACCCATCGAACCTGAACCGACAAGAACCTCACCCAGGCCCTATTCCTTTAACCCCATGTATTTACTCTGCGAGCCCTCCTGACAGGAAGGAGCAATTTGGCATGGCCAATCTAACTAACCTGCACGTCTTTGGACTGTGGGAGGAAACGGGAGCCCCCGGGTGAAGCCTATGCAGACATGGGGAGAATGTACAAACTCCACACAGACAGCAACTCAAGGCAGGAATTGAACCCAGGCCATTGGCATTGTGAGGCAGCAGTGCTAACTACTGCACCACCATGCCACTCCTTTTGATGGTTCCGAATTCTTGACCATTAAACAAAAGGAAGAATGGATTGATGTGATGTTACTATTCTTGACACCAGTGAATATTTGAGTACAAAGTGGACAACTGTTGCTTACTCACACAATGACAAAAATGAAAAAGTAAATTAGTGCTCAAACGTGATTACAACAGAAGAGTGGAAAATCTATTTTGAATTGGATGTGAAATCAATTTGTATTCCTCTATAATAAAAATAGAAAGGGTGGAATTTTCCCACCTCACCTGCCACAGGAATTGTAATGGGGAGGACAGGACCATGCAGAGGACTGTTGACCTTGGGCAAGATCTTCCGGTCTTGGGGCAGGCACAGCTGGAAAATCCTACCTAAAATGTTGGATTTATACAGTAGATCTGTCAGCTTTGCTAAACTGAAAAGACAGGGAATATTTCTGGTGTGAAATCTTAGTCAAAACTGTTGCATCTCAAATAAGTGAATTAAACTGCACATGAATAGTTTACTAAAGGTCATTCTGTTACATTCATTTCCAGTCCCAGCACTGCAAAAGAGGTTTGTTTACACATTCGAAAGTTGTACAGTGATTCAGAAAATTCATAAAAGACAACCATGCGTGCAAGTTCTAAAAATAGACTGAGTTTATTGCAGAAATCTCACAACTGTTCCTCTGTGATTTCATCTTGGATGAGTCCATCAAATCTTGGTAGATCTGTTAGGCTGTGCATGAATGCTGAATGTTATTTATAGTCTGGGATTGGAACTTTTCAGCATTCAGTCACAGGTGTGAACCTTTGAGCATGTCATTTATATGACACTCAGGAAGCTCTTCTTATAGGTTCACTTTCTTTCAGAATTTAATTTACTGCAGGACCACAAAGCTGTGACACTTATACAGTCACAGTTGATCAACGCTTCCTCTACGAACAGCATCAAACCTTGGCACTGCTTAACTTTTTTTTCATTCATTCATGGAACATGGGCTTCACTGGCTGGCCACCATTTATTGCCCATCCCTAGTTCCCCTGAAGAAGGTGGTAGTGAGCCGCCTTCTTGAATCGCTGCAGTCCACATGCTGTGGGTTGACCCACAATGCCCTTAGGGAGGAAATTTGAGGATTTTGACTCAGCGACTGCAAAGGAATGGCGATATATTTCCAAGTCAGAATGGTGCGTAGCTTAGTGGGGAATGTGCAGGTGATGCTGTTCTCATGAGTCTGCTGCCCTTGTTCTTCTAGATGGATGTGGTTATCTAAGGATCTTTGGTGAATTGCTGCAGTGCATCTTGTAGTTAGTACACACTGCTGCCAGTGAGTGTCAGAGGTGGAGAGGTTGAATGTTTGTAGATGTGGTGCCAATCAAGTGGGCTGCTTTGTCCTGGATAGTGTCAATCTTCTTGAGTGTTGTTGGAGTTGCACCCATTCAGGCAAATGGGGAGTATTCCATCACACTCCTGACTTGTGCTTTGTAAATAGTGGATCAGCTTTGGGGAGTCAGGAGGTGTTACTCGCCACAGTAGTCCTAGCCTCTGACCTTCTCTTGTGGTCACTGTGTTTATGTGGTGAGTCCAGTTGAGTTTCTGGTGAATGGTAACCCCAAGGGTGTTGACAGTGGAGGATTCAATGATGGTAATACCATTAAATGTCAAGGTACAGTGGATAAAGACTCTCTTATTCGTGATGGTTAATGCCTGGCATTTGTGTGGTGCCAATGTTACTTGCCACTTGTCAGTCTAAGACTGCATGTTGTCCAGATCTTGATGCATTTGAACATGGACTGCTTCGATATCTGAGTCACCGCGAATGGTACTGAACATTGTGCAAGGAAGATGGTTGGGCCTAGGACACTACCTTGAGGGACTCCTGCAGAGATGTCCTAGATCTAAGATGATGGACCATAACTTGGCGCAAGGGATCAAGTAGGCAGTATAGCCTTGTTATGCAGTTGAATAGGCCCTGTGTGGTGAATGGCAAAGGTGAATGAGTCTTCCAATAAAACAGATGAAGTAAGAAGTTGGTTTTAAGCTAAAGGTCATAACTCTCCAAATAAATATGCTGCAACAAGGGAATTTGGTGTTGGTAAGAAACTGGTACAAGAATGAAAGAAGGAATTTGCCCAAGACCAAATGAGCCATGAGAACAGTGCCTTGTGGATGCCCAGTCTTGAGTTGCTTGTTGGGTTTGAAGTCTGTCCCATTTAGCGTGGTGATAATGCCACACAACATGATGGAAGTTATTCTCAATGTGAAGGTGGAACTTCATTTCCACACCGACTATGCGGTGGTCACTTTTAACAATACTGTCACGGACAGACGCATCTATAGCCTGCAGATTAGTAAAGACAAGGTTAAGTATGTTTTTTCCTCTTGTTGGTTCCTTCACTGCAGACCCAGTTTAGCAGGTATATCCTTTAGGACCCGGCCAGCTCGATCAGCAGTGCTGCTGCCGATCCACTCTTGGTGGTGGACATTGAAATCTTCCACCCAGAGTACATTTTGCGCCCTTGCCATCCTCAGTGCTTCCTCCAAGTATTGTTCAACTTCATCAGCCAAAGGAGGATGGTACGTGGTAACCAGTAAGAGGTCTCCTTGCCCTTGTTTAACTTGAAGCCATGAGACTTCATGGGTCTGGAGTTGATGTTAAGGACTCCCAGGGTGACTCCCTTCTGACTGTGTACCACTGTGCTGCCACCTCTGCTGCGTCTGTTCTGCCAGTGGAACAGGACATACCCAGGGATGGTGATGGTGGTGTCTGCAGTGTTATCGATAAGGTATGATTCCATGAGAATGACTATCTCAGACTGTTGCTTGACTAGTCTGTAAGACAGCTCTATTTTGGCATTAGTTCCCAGGAGGACTTTGCAGGGTCGACAGGGCAGTTTGTTTTGCCGTTATCTTTTCCGGTGCCTAAGTAGTCCGTCCAGTTTCATTTCTTTGTAGCGATTGATACAACTGAATAGCTTGTAGGCTATTTCAGGGGGCAGTTGAGAATCAACCACATTGCTGTGGCTCTGGAATCATATATAGGCCAGACAAGGAAAGGAAGGCAGATTTCCTTCACTAAAGGATATTAGTGAACCCGATGGATTTTTCTGACAATGGTTTCACGGTCATCAGTAGACTCTTAATTCCAGATATTTTTACTGAATTCAAATTCCACTATCTGTTGTGGCAGGATTCAAACCCAGGTCCCGAGAATATTGCCTGGACTTCTGGATTAATAGTTCAGCAATAATACCACTAGGCCATTGCCTCACGATTAAGTATTCCTGTTTTGATCTGGCTTGGATAAATTGATATAATTTTTGATTCTGACTATCTGTGTGGAGTTTGCACGTTCTCCCTGTGTCTGCTTGGATTTCCTCCAGGTGCTCTGGTTTCCTCCCACAGTCCAAAAATGCGCGGGCTATGTTGTTTGGCCATGCTAAATTGCCCCTTAGTGTCAGGAGGATTAGCAGGGTAAATACATGGGGTTAAGGGGGTAGGGCCCAGCTGGGCTTGTTGGCAGTGCATGCTTGATGGGCCAAATGGCTTCCTTAGAGCAACATGGTGGCACAGTGGTTAGCACTGCTGCTTCACAGTGCCAGGGACCTGGGTTCAATTCTCAGCTTGGATCACTGCTGTGTGGAGTTTTAATGTTCTCCCCGTGGCTGTGTGGGTTTCCTTTGGGTGTTCCGGTTTCCTCTCGCAGTCCGAAAGACATGCTGGTTAGGTGCATTGGCCATGCCAAATTCTCCCTCAGTGTACCCGAACAGGTGCCGGAGTGTGGTGACTAGGGAATTTTCACAGTAACTTCATTGCACTGTTAATGTAAGCCTACTTAATAAATAAACTTTAAAACTTCTGCACTGTAGGGTTTCTATGATTCAATGATTCAGTGGGTTGGTCAAATCAGGAACGCCTTGATTGAATTGGGGACTTGAAGCTGATTCAACAGTCACTTTCAGGAGGGAATTGAACATGCACTTAGAATGGAAACAGAGTCACGAGCAAAAGTGCGAGGGAGTGTGACTAATCAGTAGCATTTTCTGAGAGCCAGCACAGATATGATCAGCTGAAAGTCCTCCAAATAAATGTGATGCAAATAAAGGCTTCTCCAAAGTGGATGCTTAATTCTTGATTTTTAGCAAATATCCATTTCAAAAGCTCATTCAGGCCCTACACTGTGTTACTAAAATGTGGCACTTCCTCAACACCTGAATATTTTCAGAGCTGCATGTTAGTGCCTGAGAGTTGGAAAGTACTGTATTCCAACTGGATTGTTAAGAAGAGCTGTCACATTTGAACCTTATTGCAAATAACATCGCTGGGGCGCTAAAGATGTGAACAAATTGCTAGTAAGAATTCAAAGATTGGTTTATGTCTCCAGTTGCTTTTACAAACTGGTCCTTCTTCCAGGAAAGAGCCTGATGCTCCATCAGAGATTCCAGTATCTGGCTGACTGATACAGCTCAGGGCTTCCAGGAAATTGTGAATGATTATAGAAACCTGTATTTGTAATATACTGAAATGTACAACTGGGCTTGACAGATTGTGCAGTCCCAATCGAGGCAAACTCCACGGAAGGTTGACCAGAGAAGAATGAACTGAATGGGAGTTTGCCACTATATTGGTCTTTGAAAGTGAATTGTTGATGCAAGGTTGATTGCTTTTGAGAGAAATCCATCTAGTCGTTCCTACATTAAAGAAGATCTGATACATTAGGGCAAGCATACAGTGGAAATCAAGGCACATGGAAGCTTATCGAACATACTCACAAACCATATGGTTGATCAATCCTACCAAGTATCTGAAACCATCTTCTCTGCCTGAGTGGTTTAGGAAGAACGCTCTGAACTGATTAATTCCTAGGACTGCAGGCCACATCCCATATTTCATAAAAGCATCTACTAGCTTGAATTAACTCCCAAAATACTCAGGAACTTCTGAAGCTGGTATTTGTAAGTCATGTAATTTTTGAATAGCTCATTTCCAAAGGCAACAGATCAACATTTGCAACTTACCTTTCTGAGAGATATGCACAACAAGAGATACCAGTTACCTGAAAAGGACTGCAGGTTACAATGCAGAGTGTAAAGAAGCTGCTCAGGAAAACCTATAGATTGGTCTTAGTCTAATAATCATAAATATATGGCAAGCAAGAATAACCGAGCAGAATTACTTAATGGTGGTGAGACAGTCAAGGGCAACTATATCAGCCAACCTCAGCTCTGTATACCTACAAGAAGAGGAGGAAATCTGTCTGAAATACAAAGTGGGAATTATTCAATTCACAATGTACTGCTATGAACAAACAAGCCTGAAAATTGAGGATTAAATCAGGCCAATAGATTGAAGAAGCAGTGATCTTATACACATATCATTTCACACTCAAAATTCCAGTAAAGTCCATTAATGCCAGAATAGCCATAGGAACAGGAATAGGCCATTCAGGCTCTGTTATTGTTTTGTTATTCAGTTTGATCAGCGCTGATCTGTACCTTACCCCAACTGCCTTCTCCACCCTGTTTGCTTCTAATTCCTTTAATCATTGAATCCCCAAAGTGCAAAAGTGAGGCCATTCGGTTCACCAGATCTGCATTCGCTCTTACCCGGGCTTACCATGTAACTCCAAATATTTACCCTGCTAATCCCCTAACCTGCACATTTTGGGACACTAGGGGCAAATTTAGCATGGCCAAAAACCTAAACCGCATGGGTGAGAGTCTCCGGCCTCCCAGTCGCGTGTTTCTGTTGGTGGGAAGTGGCACGTTATTTGCTAGTGGTGGGATTCTCTGATGCCACCGCTGTCAATGGGATTTCCCACAGATGTCACCCCATGCTGCTGTGAAACCCACGGGCAGGGGTGTGCTGCTGATGTGAAAGGCCAGAGAATTTCGGCAAACATCTTTGGAGTGTGGGAGGAAACCCACGCAGACTCAGGGAGAATATGAAAACTCCACAGAAACAGTCACCCAAGGTTGGAATACAACCCATGCCTCTGGTGCTGTGAGGCAGCGGTGCTAACCACTGTGCCACCATTCTACCCTCTAATATTCTTGTCAAATAAACATCTATCCATCTCAGTTCTGAAGTTATCAATTGAAGCCTTGTGTAGTGAGAGTTCCAGATTTCCACTACCCTTTGATTGAAGGCCTCACCCCTGAATGGCCAAGTTCTGTTGTTTTAAAGTTGAATTATTAGTGTCACAAGTAGGCTTACATTAACACTGCATTGAAGTTCCTGTAAAAGTCCCCAAGTCGCCACACTCCAGTGCCTATTTGGGTACACTTTTGAACTGTGGGAGGAAACCGGAGCACCCGGAGGAAACCCACGCAGGGAGAATGTGCACACTCCGCACTGACAGTGACTGGAACTGAGAATTGAATCTGGGTCCCTGGCGCTGTGAGGCAGCAGTGCTAACCACTGTGTCACCGTGCTGCCGTTATGAAGTTGTGACCTCTTACTCTTGGACTTCCTTCACCAGAGGAAACTTTTCCCTCTATTTACCCTATCATATCCTTTAACTACCTTAAACAGCTTAATTACATCTTATTAATCTTTGTTACTCAACGGAATAGAAGCATAGTTAAGCATACTGGAGGTGGACTGGAATGGAACTGCATAATTATGCATCATGAGTAGAATATTCTCATCTCTGTATTATTAAAACCTGTCTAAATGATGAAAATAAACCACAACAGCACCAGGACTATAATTAATTTAGACATTCAAGAGCTGAAGTGAAGTAACTGACTAGTTCTCATCAGAATTACTCTTCCAACTTCCTCTCTTTGCAAAGAATAATGCTCCTTATGACAATGTATCACAAAGCAATGATAACTGTATTGTGTTTGTGTTTAGCACATTAAAATGCTGAACAATTGCACATACATTGAAGTTGGAGAAGGTTATTTTTAAAACATTTTCACATTTTATCCCTATTCTTTTGTACAGCAGTCAACATTTGACACCAATTTATTTTATCGCAAAATAATATAACAGGTACAAAAAAACAGCCTATGTTGTCCTACCTAACACCTGTGAGTGGCTACAATTTTGCTGACGCCTCTGAGAAAGTCAAATATAAATAAAGGGCTAACTCAGAAAATATGGGTTAGCATGACTTGACAGTGGTTACAGAGGATTGCATGATTCAAATAAAATGAAGGTATACAAAGAATGGAATGCTCGAGGCAAAACAAAAGGTAAACTACAATTGTAAATTAATTATGGGGGTAATTTTATTCTGGTAAAGACATGTTGGCTAAACAAGGTAAGAAATCCATTGTATTGAGGAATGTGATTAGAATTGCACAAAATTGAATACACTTGTCTGATTAGATTTGTATAAAAGATGGCTGATGTGATGAGATCAGTACAGACTTGTATATACCTGTATGATCTGTATAAAAGATGGCTGTAACAATACAACTTTGAGCAGATCCTTCCGATTACTCTAAATACCCTTGTAAGCCCAAAATAAAATAATATTGTGTAGATTTGCTGCAAGGCAGGTTGCTCTTTTAAATTTTCTTTAACACCTATCTGATTGCATCCCCTGCTTGCAACCTAAGGGCTGGAGTCATGGGATGTGCTGGTTGCATCCCTGATACTTGTTCTTGGGCAACCTCATGCTGTCTACTTGCTTCACCTTGGAGCTTCACCAGGGAAGCTCCAAGGCCTGGTATATGCTGAGAAGTGGCATTATTGGACATGTGAACACCTGCTTTTGCCATTACATTGAGCCCTGGGCCTGGATCTGTTAACTATGCACCTATTGACTTATGGAGCTGAAAGATCCATGAAGTAGGCTTGGTAGCTTGAACACTGGAAGCTCTTTATTGTAGATGCGCACTGTTCCACAGTAAGATCAAAGCATGCACAACCAGGTCCCACACTGGGAAAGGCTAATCCCCCAGGGGTCACCTAAACCACATTCTTAAGGGGCTAGTATGCACCCCAATCCCCAACATAAATTATATGCATATATCACTGTATCTCTATTGTTAGTGAGATAGTTCTTCCAATAGCATTGAATATGTCCTGAAAGCCTTTAGTTAGAGCACCCAGAGAAAACTATGCAGACACGGGAAGAACGTGCAGTCTCTGCATAGACAGTGACCCAAGCTGGGAATTGAATTCAGGTCGCTGGCACTATGAGGCAGCAGTGCTAACTGCTGTCTCACCGTGCCGCTGTTGCCATTGTTCTGCCCATATTTGAAGCCAGTATACAGGATATTATCTTTTTCCCACTGTCACCTGAGCTTCAGACTCTGCATCGATGGAAATGGAGGCCCTGCCTACTCTCTGGAAAGTTCTTAACTTGGGGCCTATTGCAGATTCCAATGAAGTTACCCTTCACTCCATCAATGTCTGCAACAAAGATCAGGCTTTGATACGTGAATGAGAACCACAAGTGTCTAAACTATCAGGAACCACATATCCTCAGAGACTGCATTTTAGTGATATGTTCCTCAAGCATTCTCATTTTCAGACAGCCCTACAACTCTGAAGCCATGGACAGGCTTCCCTTGAACCTCCTTTAGGAAGGGCTCACATCCTCAACCACTCCTCTGGCTCCCTTACAATCTTTGAATTATCTGGTGCCTCCGTAACGTAACTGAATTCCTTTATGATGGAAGTGTCCGAGCTGGTGACTGGAAGTGAAACAGCAAGTGACAAATTGGATGCGCTGAGGGTTTGAAGATGGTGCAGAATCATGACCTGGTTCTCATTATCCTGTTCCTCAGTGATATTGACATTGTTGACGAGGAAGAATTTATTCCTTGCTGTTCTTCATCCTCTTCATTGCCTTCCATCGCTGGATTTGTAGTGGAGCTGCAGACATTGGGGTACAAGCTAAGAAAGCTGAATTGTTCATTAACTCCCATCTCCCAGATTGCCTGGATCCACTACAGTTCACCTAATGCCACAAAAAGTCCATAGCAGACACCATTTTCTTGGCCCTACACTTAATCCTGGAACACCTGGACAACAGGTTTTTAATGACTACGGCTCAGCTAGCAACACCATTATCCCAACAAAACTCATCTCCAAACTCCATGGCCTAGGGCTTGGGTCCTCCTTCTGCGAAAGGATCCGAAACTTCTTAACCTCTAGACCGCAATAAGGATAGACAAAAACATGTCCTCAAAAGCAGTGCCCCACAAGGCTGTGTGCTCGGCCCCATACTATATTCTTTATACACTTATGATTGTATGGCCAAATTATGCTCCAACTCTATTTTCAAATTGGCTGATGACACCACCGTAGTGGATCTGATCTCAAACAATGATGAGACAGAGTATAAGAAGGAGACAGAGATTCTGGTGAACTGGTGTGGTAAAAATAAGCTCTCCCTCAATGTCAGCAAAACAAAGGTGATTGTCATCGACTTCAGGAAACATAATGGAGAACACACCCCTGTCTACATCAAAAGTGATGAAATGGAAATGGTTAAGAGCTTCAGGCTTCTGGGTGTTCAGATCTCCAACAATCTGTCCTGGCCCCCTGCCGATGCTGTAGTTAAGAGAGTCCACCAATGCCTCTACTTTCTCAAAAGGCTAAGGAAATTTCATGTCCAGAATGACTCTCACCTATTTTTACAAATGCACTATAAAAGCATCCTGTCTGGATGCATCACAATTTGGTATGGCTCCTGCTCTGACCACGACCATAGGAAATTATGAAAGTTGTAAATGCAGTCTAGTCCATCACGCAAACCAGCCTCCCATGCATTGACTCCATCTATACTTCCCATTGCCTTGGGAAAGTAGCCAACATAATCATGGACCCCACGCACCCTGGGAGCAGAATAGCTTTCTTCTCATTGGCTGTGAAGTTCTTTGATTTGGTTTTTTCCCCCTTCAGTAGCCTGCATTTCAGGGACGAAACACAACATTTCCCCACAAAGGCAATGTAGAGTAAAATCAAGTGGATGTAAAATGGCCATCTGACCTGGACCTGTGTATGTCACCCCTGCTGGGTAAGCACAGTATGAAACTGGAAGGTCACATTTTAAATAGGTGCCAAACTTAATCAGTTGACATTGCGAAGAGTTAGCCAACTTTAAGCGGTTGAAGACTGTGTTGTCAGGGTGCTCAAGGAAGAGAAGGAAGAAGGTCAGCGTGTTCCCATTCTTGCTCTGGTTAGGTCTTATATTTTTTACCACATTATTCAGCTGTCCTGAGTGTTAGCATCGATCAAGATTGCTGGTGCTAGATTCCTACTGTTAAGCTCAGCTGAGTGAAAGTTGGGTAAAGTTCCTGCCACGATCTGCATTTTCTGAGCTTGATTTAATCCTGGGTGGTTTGTAGGTCAGATCTAATGAAGGCTTGGCAATTTTTGCTCTGCTTGTGTACCATGTTCTAACACCTTGTTTGGGAGGTGATGATGTGAAGATGCTGGAGTTGGACTGGGTTGGGCACAGTAAGGGGGTGCACAACACCAGGTTAAGGTCCAACAGATTCATTTGATATCACGAGCTTTCAGAGTGCTGCTTCTTCATCAGATGAGTGGACAGCTCACAAAGTCACAATTGCAAGATAACGGTTGGAATGTGAGTCTTTACAGATAATCAAGGCTTTACAGGTACAGACAATGCGAGTGGAGAGAGGGATTAAAGTGGTATGAATTGTCTCAAGCCAGGACCGTTAATAGGATTTTGCAAGCTGATGGTGGCTAGATGTAGTGTGACATGAACCCAAGATCCCGGTTGAGGCCGTCCTCATACAGGACTTGATAACCTGTAAAGACTCGCATTCCAACCATTATCTTGCAATTGAATCTCTGTCTGTATATGTCATGTTTGTGAACCCACCTCTCCGTTCACCTGATGAAGGAGCAGCACTCTGAAAGCTCGTGATGCCAAATGAACCTGTTGGACTTTAACGTGGTGTTGTGAGACTTCTTACTGTGTCACCTTGTTTGGCTGCCTAGGTGTCTGGCATTCTCGAAGAGGTTCTTCCAGGTGGCGAGGTGGTACAACAGCTTTTTTTTTCATTTCATTTATTATTATCACATGTATTGGGATACAATGAAAAATATTCTTTCATGCGCGCTATACAGAAAAAGCATACCATTCATAGGGTGCACAGTGGAGAATGAACTGAAAGGGTGTAGAATATGGTGTTGTGGTTACAGATAGAGTGATGTGAAAGATCAACTTAATATATGATTGGTCCATTCAAAAGTCTGATGGCAACAGGGAAAAGCTGTTCTTGAGGCAGTTGGTATGTGATCTCAGGCTTTTGTATCTTTTTCCTGATGGAAGAAGTTGGAAAAGAGAATGTCTGGGGTGTTTGGGATTCTTGGTTAAGCTGGCTGCTTTTCCAAAGCAGTAGGAAATGTAGACAGAGTCAATGGATGGGAGACTAGTATGCGTGATGGACTGGGCTACATTCACAACCCTTTGTAGTTTCTTGCTGTGGTACATCTGAAAAGGATGTTTTCTACGGTGCACCTGTAAACGTTGGTGAGAGTGGTAGTGGACATGCTGAATTTAGCCTCCTGAGAAAGTAGAGGCATTTGTGGGCTTTCTTAACTATACTGTCTGTGTGGAGGAGCCAGGACAGATTGCTGGTGATCTAAAAACCTAGAAACTTGAAGCTCTCAATCATTTTAACTTCATCACCGTTGATGTAGACAGGGGTGTGTCCTCCACTATGTTTCCTGAAGTCGATAACTATTTCCTTCATTTTACTGACAATGAGGGAGAGATTATTGTTGTCACACCATTTCACTAGATTCGCTATCTCCTTCCTATACTCCACCTTGTCATTCTTTGAGATCCAACCACCTATGGCAGTGTCATCAGTAAACTTGAAAATGGGGTTGGAGCAGAATTTGGCCACACAGTCGTAAGTATATAAGGTGTACAGTAAGGGGCTGAGGTTATAGCCCTGCAGGGTATTAGTATTGAGGGTAATCGTGGAGGTAGGTCATTACCAAACATTACTGATTGTAAACTGTGTAATTTGGAAGTGGGAGATTATTGTGCACTGGACAGACTGTGGTTAAAAATGACCAGAGCTTTATTAATGATGTGTGATCCCTTCCATGGCTGCTTCTTCTCTCTCTGTTTCCTGCACTATGTCTATTGCATCACTTCAGGCACATATATTGATGTAGCAGGGCTCTGCATGAGCCAATAGAAAGAAATATAGAAATAATAGAGGTAACTGGCTATTATTCATGTACTAATGAGCTTAGGAGTTGACTGAGGCTTGCTTGGCTTGAAGAAATCTGTTCGGTATAGACATGGGAAAATAAAGGCTTAGATTTTGTGCCTGTAATAATTGCCAAAATGTCAGCATTTGCCATCACTGCAACTGTGAAACTGCCAGCAACATCTGGAGTTTGCATGTCCACAATGAAACAAGGAAATTTGGAAGTTTCTGTCAGTGATTCTTTGCATCTTCACAGAGTGTTGCCGGAGACAATCCCAGAGCTTAGGGCCTTGGCAGCTGAAGGCATGATTGCCAAGAGTGGTGTGATTAAAATCAAGCATTCTGAGCTTTAATCCAAAATTACTGTTATCGTTGAAACTGTTGCGCCAAATTACCATCTTTCTTCAACTGAGGTATGGCTCTAGCTCAGCCAAGTTTGGAATGAAATGCCTTTGGCTAGTCAAATATTTCTTCAATTCTCTTTGAGTTCTACCATTTACGAAGATATATTCATAATATGCATTACTTCATACACATATCTGTGTGCCATTGCGTTATTTCACGTACATATGTGTGCCACACTTGGAGGAGTGCAGGTATCCTTGAGAATTCTAGGTCTGAAAGAGGTTACAGTGACGGAGGGGGCAAGACTTTCCAATTAAAATGCTTTATTTGTTATGTGCTTATTTGTACTATTTCTTAGAAATCTTTCCAGACATATTCTTAATGCAAAGGGAAAAAGTAATAAGAACTACATTCTAAAACTCTTCCCAATTTGGGTCGTTCATAGAAGATTTTACTTCTGTGATTGTACAAGTAAGTTTGTGCAGACTCCTTTGTAATATAGTTATTATGTATATCCGTTTGCCAGCATTGACCAGTACACATCTATTTATGGCAGCTATGACAACCAAGTGTTTTCTATTAGAATAAATGGAAACCTTCAACATTCATTAACTTGGTCTGTTGATCAAATGTTTGAGGGAAACGACTCATACATTGGTGTCACCATAAAGAATCCTGAAACCTCTAATTATCTTCTGTTGGTGCACGAAGTGTGAGTAAACATTAGCAAAATAGTGTCATTTTTACTGTTTGTTGAGTGTCGCCTCTTTGTCACTTGAGGTAGCAGTTTATGTAACTTAACTATGCATTGCGGAACAGTAAGGTTCATAATCAATGCACCGTTTTGATACTTTCCTTGCATGAATACCTCTCTATCAAGTAAACCTCACTGCATGACTGGATTCCTCCAGAAGTAAAAGCATCTTTGAAGGTCCAGCTGTCACTATTCACCACAGAATGTAGTTTTGATGAATTTAGAAACAAAATAGGTTATGTTTGCTTTGAAGAGGAATATGTATCAGCGGTAAAAAGTCTAGATGTAATTCATCTGTACGTAGCAGTGGCCAATTAAACAGTTCTAGAAAATTATATATCTGGAATAAATTGCAATTTAGCTACTTAGACTAAAACTGCTTTGCAATGAAATAAATGATAGTTGAATGGGAGAAAAATTTCTGAGAGTGAATGCTGTTTGCACAAATACACACAAATGCAAACACATTTTGCATGCATATATATATTTGCACATTATACCTTGGTACAAAGAACAAAGAAAATTATAGCACAGGAACAGGCCCTTTGGCCCTCCAAGCCTACATCGACCATGCTGCCTGACTGAACTAAAACCCTTCTGGAGAACATATCCCTCCATCCTATTAATGAATTCGTCAAGACGCCCCTTAAAAGTCACTATCGTTAACTAATAGAATTCAAAGAGAATTGAAGAAATCTTCGATTAGCTGAAAGCAATTCATTCCAAAGTTAGTTGAGCTGGGCCTTACCTTAAGTTTAAGTTTATTTATTAGTGTCACAAGTAGGCTTACATTAACACTCCAATTAATTTACTGTGAAAATCCGTTACTTGCCACACTCCGGAACCTGTTCGGGTACAGTGAGGGAGAATTTAGCATGGCCAATACACCTAACCAGCACATCTTTTCGACTGTGAGAGGAAATCGGAACACCCAGAGGAAACCCACACAGACACAGGGAGAACGTGCAGACTCTGCATGGCCAGTGACCCAAGCCAGGAATCAAACTTGGTCACTGGTACTGTGGTGCAGCAGTTCTAACCACTGTGCCACCGTGCTGCTTAGTTGGAGAAAGATGGAAATTTGCCGCATCAGTATCAATGGTAAAGCTCAGAAAAATTCTGCCCTCCAAACAGTATGAGGGAAGCAATTTGCTGCTTTTTTAGCAGGGGCAATTGCTCAGGTACGTGGTCAACTCACAAGAGAAAACCTCAAAACTAAGATTTGTCCAGTGTTGACGGCCCTGACATGGACGTATTGGATCGGCTTCAGGGAAGAGTGACAAGAATAGATTCCAGATGTTAGGACTCTGAGTTATGAAGATAGACACATGGAATGGAATTTATTTCCACTACAGGAAAGAAGATTGAGAAGAGAGATGATCGCGATCTTTAAAACATTGACAAGTTAAAATTGTAAAGGAATGCAAGTTATTTATCCTAGGCTGTGACGGCAGAGCTGGAGCATACAAGATTAGAAGGACTCTTTTATTCCTTAGAGTACACACGGATCAGTTAAAGCAGTTAACATTGTGCCAATTACCTGATTCATGAAAAGAATTTGATAATGATCTGGCTGGAAAAGGGCAGATTAAATGGATATGTGCAGTCAGAAATAGCTGAAGTCTCGAAGCAACGTTGCGATTTCTATGCTGAGGAGGCCAGATAAATGTCCTCTGTGAATAGCGTGAAATAATGTTAGATTAAGGGTACTGAGATGTTCTGGAGTTTTGCTTAATAGTGGTTAAGGGCTGAGGACAACTTTTACAAAACTTCCCCTCAGAAGGTTAATTAAGTATGTTACGATCCATGAGTGAACAAAATGTACATGATCAGTGGAAAGAATGGACTTGATAAGATTCATGCCTTTCATGTTGTCAAATTAATCGAGACAGGGTAAACTTGCAGAGAAAAATTATGAGCCAAAATTCTGCAAAATATGGAAATTCGTACACGGATGGGATCACTGAACTGATGAAATATTAAGAGGAAAAAATAAATACATGATCAACTGGGAAAGTGAAATTCGACTGATGGTGATTGCGAGAGGATCATACTGATTTTTCTGTGGAATATGAAGTTTTAGTTTTCCTTTTTGGAAGGATAAATGTAAATTTAAGGTGAATGTCAGGGGCATGGTTCAGCAGGAGAAAGCGCAGGAGAAGAATGTGCAGCTTCAAAGCAGTCTGGATATTACACTGACTTGTATTCTCCAACCAGGACTATTAAATGGCTCACTGATTGGCATGTCTCTTTGCAAGTTGATGAAATGGAACATCCTTACCTGACAAGGTGTCAAGAGGCTGTGGCCTGAGCCAGAAAGACAGCATGTACCTGCATTCATTTATCACTCTTCCTGAAGCACTGCGATGTATTGACAAGCACTAAAATATTTTCAAGCAGTATCTTCAGCAAGATGCGTTACATGACACAAACAACGAATACTTAACAACTGTGGGAGTTGAACCCTCAAGGCATGTTTGATTTCGCAGACAGACTGAAGAGAATGTATTGTGGTTGCCATTTTACTTATTTATATTTAGTCTGAGGCGCAGATGGCATCATAATTGTATCGCTGCTGCAATTTTTATTTTGTGAAAAAGGTTGTAGGGGTTGCTGTAGGGGATTTAATTTCACAGTCTCTCTGACTCTTCCGAATGAAGGAGTAAGACACTCCCAGCCTGCTTTCAAATGCATGCTGGACACCAAGGGGGTACGTTTAACCTTAACTTACCAGTAATTGGTACAGGTTTCGTCGGTCAGAACATCGAATACAGGAGTTCAGACTTCTTGTTGAAGTTGTACAAGATATTGGTAAGGCCACACTTGGAATAACTGCAGCGGGACCAGAGAATCCCACTAGCATTAATGACTGGAAAATTCCAGCCTTTTCCAAGGAAGAATGCTCTTGCTATAGAGGGAGTGCAGAGATGGTTTACCAGACTGATTCCGAGGATGGCAGGACTGACGTACGAGGAGAGATTGAGTTGAATGAGGCTGCATTTGCTGAAGTTTAGAAGAACGAGGGGTAGGCTTTATAGAAACCTGTAACATTTTAATAAGGCTAGACAGGGTAAATGCAGGAAGGATGTGCCCAATGGTTAATTTGTCCAGAACTTAGGGTCACAGTCTGAGGATACAGGGTATCCTGAGATGAGGAGAAATATCTTCACCCAGAGATTGGTGAGCCTGTGGATTTCACTACCACAGAAAGCAGAGAGGCCAAAACACTGTGGGCTGGATTCTCCGACCTCACTGACGCTCTGGTCCTACAGCAGCAAATGAAGATTTGGCTGAGCACCAAATACTCTGTTCTTGAAGGCAGGAGCGGTACGATATAGTGCAATGATAAGCAGCAATGAACAAGAGTTTTCAGTCTTGCTGAGCAAGGGAACACAGATACAGTTGTGAACCATTTAGTTTTTACACTCCGGCCTCTTAAAGTTTGTGTCGCACAGACACCTGAGCGCTCTGTTGTTTCTCACTGATAGTGAAGATCTTTGTTGTCCAATCATTTCACTTTATTGTTCAGGAGTCATCTGATCTTTCTCCACTGTGAGTTTATTAATAAAGCAGAATCGAATTACACCCCCTTCTACAAAATGATATCTTGAATAATACCATACATGTAAACAAAATGAAGTCTTATAGGACGGAAAAGATCTTGTGCAAGTTATCTGGGTTGCAAGTTTTGAATCTTTTCCCTGGATATGAGTTTCCTGTCATTGTGTCCATATGGTGCAATGTGCAGAACATGTTAATGAGGGCTGAGGCAGTCACTGAAATCAATGTTATTGTCTGAACAGGGTTATATATCACATTGGGACATTTTCCTGTCAAATTAACAATGTTGCACAATGCTGTTCAAATGAAATTTATGTTCTCTGGTTTGTTTAATAGTTGCAGTGGGATCACATATAAGTTGCATTTATGTCGGATGATATTTGTAACCAGATGCCAACAATGGTCGTTATTATTTTACGGGGATCTTTCTGTGATTGGTGAATTGATTGGCGCATCTTGAAAGGGGAAAAAAAATGTTGCCTGGTTGAGCAGGAAGGTTAAAGTCCGGGGGGGGAAATGACTGGCAAAAGGGCCCAGAAACACAAGGAACATGATTTCTCAGCCTGGTCCTGGTAAAACCCCCAGCACAGGCTGTACAGTCCAAGGATCAGCCCTCCTGACAAGTGTAAGTGCCAGTGCCTCAGGAGGCTGAGGTGCTTATAGAATAACAACAGTGCAGAAGGAGGCCATTCGGTCCATCGATTCTGTACTGACAACAATCCCACTCAGGCCCGATCCCCTATCCCTATGTATTTATCAATTTAGCATGGCCAATCAACCTAACCTGCAAGTCTTTGGACTATGGGAGAAAACTGGAGCACCCAGAGGAAACCCACGCAGACATCGGGGGAATGAGCAAATTGTACACAGTCACCCAAAGTCAGAATTGAACCTGGTCTGTGGCGCTGTGAGACAGTAGTGCCACCCACTGTGCTACCATGTTGCCCTCACTGCTAGTCACTGCTAACACCTGCAGAATTCTGAACAACATCCTATTCTAAGTTGGCCATTGCCTGTGACTAACAAGATGTTCAACACTTGAGGAGCACTCTCCCCCACACTGGCAGTGGAATTCTACAGTGGGGACAGGGCTGCAGAATGCAGCAAGCCATTCAAAAGCCCATTGACTTTGATGGGACAAGAAAATCCCGCTAGTGGGAGTGATCCTAAAAATCTGCCCCGTGACTCTGCCTCTCCCTAAGGTTGTGTGCACTCTTCAGCTGGGATAGAAATCATTGAATTACGAGGAATGGCTTCTGTGGGTAATAGGGAAGGGCAACACTTGTGAAGGGTGAGTGTGAGTCATGGTGCAAGAAGGCAAAAGGATGCAGATGAGTGTGAATTTTGCCTGATCAGATGGAGATGTGAGGTGCCTGGAGCAAGGGGAGTGAGTACAGCTCTGAGATGGTGGTGTGTTGTTGTGAGGAATGCTGTGTAGAAAAATGCTGGGGATAATTGGAGTGTGGCACCTCAAATTGCTCTGCCAGTCAGCTTTCCAACACTTCCCCTCCCTGCCCCCTGCCCATCCCCCCTGAGGCCTTGGATCCTCTTGGTACACAATCTACAGAGTCAGTTCCCTCCATGCCAGCTTCATTGAAGAGGTTCTGTCCATGGGAAAGGTCACCCCACCTCCTTAGCTTCTACAGCAAGACCTCCAGGCAAGACTGAAAGATGCAAGGGCTTTCCCAAGACTCTTCTCCATTCCTGTGGTTGCTGCAGACTCAAAAATCCAAGTGCAGTTGAGGCATTGTAAACCGTGCTGAGGACAATGGAGATGGAAATTGTTCTAACAATAGCCCTAGTGTGGCTTTGCTCTCACCCTCCCTGAAAAGCAATGGAATCTGGAGGCGGGATGCGAACGCTGTGGCTAAATTAAGCTTTGGAAAAGCCTGGTGCTTTCCAACTCGCCTGATGTCCCTTTCTTTGACAGGGAATGAGGTAACAAAATTCCATGCCAATCACTGGAGTGTGAATTCAGCCTAGATCAATCTGACTCTGTGGTGCTAGCTCTACTATTGAGTCACAGCTGAATGTCCTGTGATTTCCTTGTCTCCCACCCTGATTATTGCCTGATTATTTAAAACTGATTAATGGCCAGGATAATTACTTCTTTTTGGGAATGGACACTTGAAAGAAGTAATTCATCCCCACCCCCTGGCCACCCCCACTTCCCCCACTATGAAATTGTAGTGTGTGTGGATCGCTTTCATTTGGCACTCAATAAAGATATTTCATTTACAAAATTTTTAGTGTGGACCGTATTCAGTGCAGAATTTTTTGGATCTGCAACATTTACAAAGAAGGACATTAAAAGGCTGCTGAGGTAGCTGCTAAGAACAAAGAAAGAACAAAGAAAATTACAGCATAGGAACAGGCCCTTCAGCCCTTCAAGTCTGCACCCACCATTCTGCCTGACTTGACCAAAATCCCCTACCCTTCCAGGGACCATATCCCCCTATTCCCATCCCATTCATGTATTTGTCCAGAAGCCCCTTAAAAGTCACTACTTTATCCGCTTCCACTACCTCCCCTGGCAACGAGTTCCAGGGTCCGATAGCTGTCGCAATCTCTAAACAGGTTATCTCAAGTCTCTGAAAAACTCCTAATTGAATGCATATCTGCGGAATTCACACTTGATATTGTCTGCGGATTTATCCGAAACTCACAATGAAAGGAGGCCCACACTCCCCTGTCTCCAAATGTGAAACAGAACAAAAGGAGTTATGGAGAAAGCAGTTTAATCGTATGTAAGCGTGAACAATCCCCAACATTTTCTATTGTATACTAATGACTCTGAACTCCAAATTATTGTGGGTGGATAATCTCAATATTGGTCATGTGGCTGAAGATGACTACAGCTGATGAATCTTATTACCCCAAATGCCGGGGAGAAAACAGTCAGTCTGCAAAAAGCAATTGCAGAGATGGCAGCAGAATGGCCAGCAAATACTGCAATATTTTAAGGCTCCTAGCATGATCCTTTACAGGTCAACAGTAAAAGAAACTGACCTCTGGTAGGGAGACAACAAGTAACTAACTTTGTGGCTTGCTAAAATTCATTGTCTCAGAGAGAACCTGACAACATTGAATCAATCTCGACGACTCCTCAGGATTAAAACATCTTCTTCACTGTGCCTGCAACATTGGCTTTTCCAAAGACAAACCAAAAACACGTGAGCCAGAATTGTCCCATCCCGCCCACCACTGGAATTTTAGCAGGCGGGCTGCGGACAATACGAAGGCCCATTGACAGCTGGGCGGGAATTTCTGGCTTTCAGACCAACGCAGCTGGGGAATTCCGCCCATGAATTATGAATGATCCTGTTGTTTATGACTTGAAAAAGTGAACTCTTCCCTTTTTACTGCATTTTCTTTTATGTGAGACAGTGACTCTGTGTGTGTTTGTGTGTGTGTGTGCACACGTGGGTGTGTGTCTTGTGTATGTGTCTGTGTGTCTATGAGAGAATGTGTGTGTGTCTGCGTGTGTGTGTGTATGTGTTTGTGTCTGTGTGTATATGAGAAAATGTGTGTGTGTGTGTGAGCGCGTGTGTATGTGTGTATGAGAATGTGTGTGTGCATATGTGTGCACACAGATGTGTGTGTCTGTATATATGTGTCTGTGTGTATATGAGAATGTGTGTGTGTTTCTGTCTGTTCATGTGTATGTGCATGTGTGTGTATGTGCGCATGTGTGTGTGTCTGTGTGTATATATCAATGTGTATATGCAAGTATATGTGTGTATGTCTGTGTGTGTGTGTGTGTGTGCGTGTATGTGTGTGTATGTGTCTGTGTGTGTATGAAAGAATGTGTGTGCGTCTGTGTGTGTGAGTGCCGTGTGCATAACATACAGTCAGGCTTTTAGAGTTAATATGTGAATAAATAATCCTCTTTATTTAAATCACAAATCTTGCTGCTGGTTGTTCAGGCTGACTACACACTCAGAGGTTAGAAAGCACACACAGCTTCCTTTTCAACAAGCACACTAATTATACACAGTAAGGGAAGGGAATTGGAATTCCAATTCTCTCTCAAGCTTATCCATAACACAATGAATTGGGTTTCTTGGAGGAGGGTGAAGAATAACAAAGAATTCATGTCAGAGAGAAGAAATGGCACCTGTTCAGTCTAAACTAACCAATATGATGTCAGCTATATCTACATGCAAGGCATGCTTACATTGCATGGTAGAAGATAGCTGCTTTCGCCAGCAAGGTTGATTAAAGAGACAGATATACAGCTAGATAAGGAAACCTGCAGCCAAATGTTGCCATAGGAATAACATTGCCAATGGCAGTCAGTATCTAAAGTTGCCACTTCCGCTTCTTCCTTGGATAGAATAAGAAACAGCAGCAATGTTAGAGAATTTATTGCCTATAGATGGATAAAATAGGCGACTAATATCTTGCTGAGCATGGCTAGCATTTAATCTCCATTCCCACAAGAAACAGGGGAAACAGTTTAAGAATAAGAGGCCTACCTTTTAAGATGTGGATGAAGAGATTTTTCTTTCTTTCAAAGATGTGGAATTCTCTTCTGCTGGAAAGCAGTGGACTCTGGGTCAATTAAATTGTTCAATGCAGAGTTGGACAGAATTTTGATAGAAAACAGAGTAAAGCATTCTGGGGGCAGACAGCAAAGCGGAGTTGAGACACAAGCATATCAGCTATAATCATATTGAATGGTGGAGTTGACTCTCAGGGTGCCAACATCTGCTCTTAAGTCACAGCAGCGTAACAGCAGTGTATCCAATTTCACTGCACTATTGGGTTTCCAAATTACAATGAATCATGCTGGCAGCAGATAATACCAAATAAAAAATGAGTGACAATACGATTGGTTCAAGTCACACTCCAAAGACTTGAGCATAAAATTTAGGTGGACACAACAGTGTGGTACTGATGGAATACAGCACTGCCAGAGATGCTGTCCTTCAGATAAAATGTTTAAACCTGTCTGCTGCCTCAGATGGATGTAAAAGATCCCATGGTGCAGTTTTCCCTGAAGTTCAAGTTAACATTAACCTCTCGACCTGCAAAATGGGGCATCTGCTCGTTACCGCGTTGCTTTCTCAGATATCTTGCTGGCTGCAAATCAGCCACCATGTTTCCTACTTTACAAAAGTGACTATGCTTCCAAATTACTTTGTTGGTTGAAAAGTGCATCGAGAACATGTGATATTAATATTTCTTTTCACTAACAAGACAATGACCTTAAACCACATGCAAAGATCACAGACACATTCTCCACAATGGCAAATGGGTCAGTAACAGAATATTTTAATATTTAATGTTGAAACATTTCCAACTTCTTGGACAACAGAGAAATAAGGTTCAGGATGATCAAACATTGTTTTAGATTGCAATCTTATTCTGCCCTGATGGTGCACAGTTATTAGATTTGCACAGCATATAGAGAAGCTGGTTCTTCAAATTTGAGTAATTAAAACAGAGAGCTTCTTTTTTTTTGTAAAATCTTGCAGCCTTGAAAAGTTATAATTGATCAGGCAGAGTTAACACCAGGTAATGGGATAAAGCCTTAGAGACAGCAGCATTTCAGGTATAAATCCACTGGTATACATGCACACGAGTCAGTACCACAAAGTTTTACTTAACAAACAGCATTTTGAAGCAAGCTTCAAAACAGTTTTCATCAATTAAAATGGTTCAAGTCTGAAAATATCTCATTTCCTTGGTTCTTAGTGTCAGAGGATCACAGCAGTTACCTTGTTACGAGTGAGTGCCAAGAATTAATGTTACTTTTTTTTATTCATTCTATAGATGACCATCACTGGCTGGCTAACATTTATTGCCCATCCCTAGTTGCCCAAGGACAGGTGAGAGTCACACGTAAGCCAGACCAGGTAAGGATGGCTGATTACTTTCCCTAAAGGACATTAATGAACCAGATGGGTTTTTCCTGACAATTGACAATGGTTTCATCAGTAGATTCTTAATTCCAGACTTTTTTAATTTTGAATTCAAATTCCACCACCTGATGTGGTGGGATTTGAACCCAGGTCCCCAGAACATGAGTTGAGTTTCTGGATTAATTGTCTAGTGATAATGCCACAAGGCCATCACCTCCCCACGTCTATTATCAGCTATGACGGTATGGAAGAATTTTCATCATCAATAATGTTATGAATCATTGCTAAAGATATCTTGTGATTTTATATTCTTTGGATGGGCTGTTTTCTAAACTTCATCTCCTCTGTTAGCAAAACAAAAACTTAATTAAGAACAGAATTTCTTCCTATTTTTGAATGAGTAGGAAATATAGCCCAAAGTCACAACAAGGGACAAGAATCCCATGTTATAAGGAGTGATTTTTCAAAAGAAATGATGTAATAGGTTGCTAATAAACTTGATGTCTATTTTAGTCACTGTGAAGATATTAACCGGAATATTTGCTCATGAATTCATAAAGCTAAAAATAGTAAAAAAAGAAAAGATACCAAGTACTATCCAGTTCCTAGTTACTTTCAAAAATTTGGATAATTGTCTCTCAAAATGCTCACCAGCCTTCCCTCTTTTCAGCTGGTGGTAGACCAGATGTGCATTTCAAACACTTCCAATTTACATAGAAATATACAGAAGTTACAACATGGAAACTAGGCATTTTGCCCAATGTTGACATCCAGCTGTATTACAGCTTGGTATGGCTCCTGTTCTGACAAAGACTGCAGCAAACTACAAAGGATTGTTAGCATTGCCCATGTCTATCACGGAAATCAGCTTTCCTTCCATTGATTCCATCTACATTTCCTGCTGCCTCGGAAAAACAGCCAGCATAATCAAGGTAAAGCAAAGTTTATTTATTAGAGTCACAAGTAGGCTTACATTCACACTGCAATGAAGACTCTGTAAAAATCCCCTAGTCACCACACTCCAGCACCTGTTCAGGTACAGAAAGGGAGAATTTAGCATGGCCAATTCACCTAACCTGCACATATTTGGACGGTGGGAGGAACATAAGAACATAAGAACATAAGAAATAGGAGCAGGAGTAGGCCATCCAGCCCTTCGAGCCTGCCCCGCCATTCAATAAGATCATGGCTGATCTGCCGCTGCTCAGTTCCACTTTCCCGCCCTCTCCCCATAACCCTTAATCCCCTCTCCTATCAAAAACCCATCAACCCGCGTCTTAAAAATATTTAGCGAGGCAGCCTCCACCACTTCAACGGGCAGAGAATTCCAGAGATTCACCACCCTTTGAGTGAAGAAGCTCCTCCTCAACTCCGTTCTAAACCGCCCCCCTTTTATCTTGAGGCTGTGCCCCCTAGTCCTATTGTCTTTTTTGAGCGGGAAGAGTCTTTCCACCTCTATCCTATCCATCCCATTCATCATCTTATACGTCTCAATGAGATCTCCTCTCATTCTTCTAAACTCTAATGAGTACAAGCCCAGTTTATTCAGCCTCTCCTCATAGCTCAACCCCCTCAACTCCGGTATCAGCCTAGTAAACCTCCTCTGCACTCCCTCCAAGGCCAAAATATCTTTGTGCAGGTGCGGCGCCCAAAAATGCACACCAGACCATCTGGAGGAAACCCACACAGACACAAGGGGAAGGTGCAAAACTCCACACAGACAGTGTCCCAAGAGGGAATCGAACTTGGGTCCCTGGTTCTGTGAGATAGCAGTGCTAACTACTGTGCCACCATGCTGCCCCCAAAAGCATTTGAGGCTGAGGTCAAAGCCAATACAATATGCATAGGAACACTGCAATTCACATAATGTTGAGCAATAAACTTAAATCATGCAGACTTCGCTCACGCTGAATGAGAAAGATCCAACAGTGTTCCTGCTTGGTTTCAAACGGGACTTCATGCATCCTGGACATTCTCTCTTCCATCCTCTTTCATCAGGAAAGAGATGCAAAAGTTTGAGTCATGTAACCACCGACTCAAGAACAACTTCTCCCCTGCTGTCATCAGACTTTTGAATGGGCTTACCTTATAGTAAACTGATCTTTCTCTACACCCTATCTGTAACTGTAATGTTACGTATTGCATCCTCTTATCTCCTTCTTCTCTATGAATGGTATGTTTTGTCTGCATAGTGCGCAGGAAACAATACTTTTCACTGTATCTCAATACATGTGACAATAACAAATCAAATCAAATCAAATCCTACTTCCATGTGAACAAGTCATGCAAATCCATTTAGCTGCCCAGTTTCACTGTGACTTTTCCTTCCCCTACTTTTGTAGTCTAAACTTCAATGTTTGTGTAACGTCTGCCTGAGCTATTAATCCTGGAAATGATTTCCAGAGCACTGTAGATCCCTGTGTAAAAGCAGTTTCTTGTGCCTGCTGTTCCAAATTAATGTACTCAAAGAGACAACGCGGTAAAGGGGAATCTGGCACCGTTCAAAGCAGATGCAGCCAAAATTATAATAGGCAGTAAGAAAATGGAAGGCTTGTTAAAGTGAGCAATTTGTATCCATTTTCACAGTGGAGGAAGAACACAAAGTATCAGTGGTGCAAGAGAACCTAAAAATAAGTTGAAGATACGGACTTAGTGGGTTTAACATGAGTACGAAAACGATAGGGCACAAGATAATGGGACTTAAGATCATGCAATCCCTGGAACATGATGATTTTTACCCGGAAATATCAACAGATATGTGAGAAAGTTGAAGATGCATTATTCATAATTATTCCAAGTTTAGTAGACTCACGAAATTGACAGTTGCAAATGCTTAAAAGTAATTTAAAAAGGAAGAGAAGGTGAACTGAACTGGTGTAACATCAGTACTGGGGAAGTTACTGAAATCTGGAAGCAGGGGCACGATAACTGAGCACTTGGACAAGCATGCACACTTCAAAGAGGCATCGCGAAGAATGGTGCAGTTTCAAATAATTTTTGACTAATCTAGTTGATTCTTCTAAGGAGCTGGAAAAGTTTATGGATGGTGTCAATATGGACTTTCATGAGATGTTTGAAAATGTTCCACGCAAGAGATTGTGCCATCTTCAAGGGTACAGAATTGGAAGTAACTTTGCATAATGGTTTGGTAATTGGTTGGGAGGTAGAATCCATAGAACCCCTACAGTGCAGAAGGAGGCCCTTTAGCCCATCGAGTCTGCACCAACTCTCTGAAAGAACATCTTACTCAGACACAACCCCCCACCTGCAGCCCTATCCCCATAACCTTGCACATTTACAATGACTGAATCATCTAACCTACACATCTTTGGACACTAGGGGTCAATTTAGCATGACTAATATGCCTGACCTACATATCCTTGGAGTGTGGGAGGAAACCGCAGCACCCTGAGGAAAGCCATGCAGACACAGGGAGAACGTGCAAACTCCACACAGTCACCCAAGGCTGGAATCAAACCTAGATCCCTGGCACTGTGTGACTGCAGTGCTAACCACTGTGCCAAAGACGAAGCATTGGGATAAAGGTGACATATTCTGATTGACAGGATGTGGCAAGTGGTCCTCTCTGGGCACTTGTGCCAATCACAGCTTTTCACCATCCATATTACCCATTAATGATAGATAAACTGTTTAGAGTTGTAGATCCGAGCTAGGAGATACATCAACAAATTAAAAAGGATGATGTGGAGATGCTAGTGTTTGACTGGGGTGGGTACAGTAAGAAATCTCACAACACCAGGTTAAAGTCCAGCAGGTGTATTTGGAATCATGAGCTTTTGGAGCGCTGCTCCTTTATCAGGTGAGCGAGAGGTAGGTTTCACAAACATGGCATATATAGACAGAGACACAATTGCAAGATGATGGTTCGAATGCGAGTCTTTTCAGGTAATCAAGTCTTTGCAGGTACTGACAATGTGAATGGAGGGAGGGATAATCACAGGTTAAAGAGGTGTGAATTGTTTCAAGCTAGGACAGTTAGGAGGGTTTTGCAAGCCCAGACCAAACACTGGGGGTTACATGTAATGTAAGAAGAAGAATTGGGTTGAGGCCATCCTCACGTGTGCAGAACTTGGCTATCAGTTTCTGAAAAGGGATGTTGATAAAGTGAGCAGACAAAAACTATGCAGATGGAATTCAGTGTGGAGAAATGTGAAACCATTTGCTTTTGGCTCTGATCCACATATCAAAATGTTTCCTTAAAGGTGAGAAACTACAGGCTATGAGTGAGAAAAGGGACTTAAATGTCCATGTGCACAAATCACTAAATCTGAATTGACAGGTGCACAAGCAATCAACAAGGTTAATGGAATTTTAGTTTTTATTCCAAGAATTTTGAAATACAAGGGGATACTCCAGTTGTACAGAGTCTTGGTCAGATGCCATCTGAGGTACTACATTCCAGTTTAGATGCCTCAGGTAAGATGTATTGATCTTGGAGTGGGCACCAGATAAGCATGGATGATATCAGAGCTTAAAAGATTAAGTTATATGGATAGGCTGCCAAAACTAGGTTTGTATTGCTTTTCGGTTTAGAAAATTACGGGGTGATCTAACTGAGATTTTTTCTTCCAGGAGATTTTACAGGCTGGTTGCAGAGAAACTATTTCCTCTGATGGGCGAACCTAGAAGCAGAGAGACAAACTCTGTTAGAGCTGGGCCATTTACAATTGAAATGAGGAAATATGTTGTAATTTGGAGTGGCTGGATTTCATAGCTCAGAAACAGTGATGAAAATGACAAAGAAAATTAAATGGCCTTTTGACCATAAGATAAAGGAGAAGGATTAGGCCATTCAGCCCATTGAGTCTGCTCTGCCATTCAATCATGGCTGATAAGTTTCTCAACCCCATTTTCCTGCCTTTCCCTGTAACCTTGCATCCTCTTACCAATCAAGATCCTATTTATCCCTGTCTCAAACATAGTGACTTGGCCTCATGGTAATGAAGTCCATAGATGCACCACCCTTTGGCTGAATAAATTTCTCCTCATCTCGGTTCTAAAGGGTCATACCTTTACTCTGAGGCTGTGCCCTCGGATCCTAGTCTCTCCTACTGATAGAAACATCTTCCCCATGTCCACTCCATCCAGGCCTTTCAGTATTCTGTAAGTTTCAATGAGATGCCCCTCCTCCCCACCCCCTCATCCTAAACTCCATCGAGTACAGACCCAGAGTCCTCAAACGCTCCTGATATCTCAGGCATTTAATTCCCAGGATCATTCTCGTGGAGTTACACTTCTATTCATCAAATCACCTTTGGCTGTCAATGATGAAGGTATGGTTGCTACAGCTGTTGGGTTGTACTGAAGGTTGATTCACCGTTGTACTTACTGTACATAATTCTGAGTAGAGAAGCAATAAAATTTGGTGCAAATTGACAACAGCATGATTGGTGTTCTGGTGTGGAAGAACGTTTCGTTGCCAATCTTGCTGCCTCGGGAATATTAATATATTTGCATTATAATTTCTTCAAATTTATAATTGTCATCTTATTACTTGGTTCTTCCAGCCTTTCCCCAATCTAAATCACAACGATAGAAATAGTACCCTGAATATAGTTATATCCTGATCTATACCCATAAGGGTTGGAATTTTAAAAAATTCTTTCATGGGATTGGGGCATTGCTGGTTGGGTCAGCATTTATTCCCCATTCCTATTTGCCCTTGATGGGGCATGTAAGAGTCAACCATGTTGCTCTGGATCTGGAGTCACATGTAGACCAGATCACGTAAGGCTGGCAGATTTTCTTCCCTAAAGGACATTGGTAAACCAGATGGGTTTTTAGTACAATGGACAATGGTTTCACAGTCATCTTACCTGGCCTTTCCCGCCAGCGGGATTTTCCAGGTCCCATCAAAGGTGACCCCCCCGACCCCTGTGAAGGGTCCCTTGGTGGTGTGATGGGCAAGTCCTCCAAAACAGTGTTGACATTGGCAAGGCAGAAGATACTGCTGGCAGCCAGTGGCAAACTGCCTCTGACAAGGGTGGTGGAAAACACTCTGTGGGTGGAATATCCCACTCATGGTTATGTCAGCGATGGAGGAATGTGAGTTTATCACCTGGATGCAAAGACCAATTCTTAAGTTAGTCAACAAAACATTTTCTGTCATATAATTTAAAAAAAGAAAATGCTGACAATGGGCATCAGGTCTGGCAGCATCAGTGGAGAGAAAAAAACAGAGGGTGCAATTTTCCCTTCCTGCCCACCATAGAGTCATAGAATCATAGAGGTTTACAGCATGGAAACAGGCCCTTCAGCCCAATTTGTCCATGCTGCCCTTTTTTTAAAAACCCTAAGCTAATCCCAATTGCCCGCTTTTGGCCCATATCTTTCTATACCCATTGTACCCATGTAACTATCTAAATGCTTTTTAAAGATAAAATTGTACCCGCCTCTACTACTACCTCTGGCAGCTTGTTCCAGACATTCACCACCCTCTGGGTGAAAAGATTGCCCTCTGGACACTTTTGTATCTCTCTCCTCTCACCTTAAACCCATGCCCTTAGATTCCCTACCTTTGGGAAAAGATATTGTCTGTCTACTTTGTCTATGGCACTCATTATTTTATGGATCTCTATCAGTGCACCCCTCAACCTCCTACGCTCCAGAGAAAAAGGTCCCGGTCTATTCAGTCTCTCCTTATAACTCAATCCATCAAGTCCCAGTCGCATCCTAGTAAATCTTTTCTGCGCTCTTTCTAGTTTAATAATATCCTTTCTATAATAGTGTGACCAGAATTGCACGCAGTATTCCAAGTGTGGCCTTACCAATGTCTTGTAAACTTCAACAAGACGTCCCAACTTCTGTATTCAAAGTTCTGATCGATGAAACCCAGCATGCCGAATGCCTTCTTCACCATTCTGTCCACCTGTGACTACACTTTTAAGGAGCTATGAATATGTACCTCTAGGTCTCCTTGCTCTGTAACTCTCCCCAACACCCTACCATTAACTGAGTAAGTCCTGCCCTGGTTCAGTCTACCAAAATGCATCACCTCTCATTTGTCTAAATTAAACTCCATCTTCCATTCAACAGCCCACTGACCCAATTGATCAAGATTCCATTGCAATTGGAGATAACTTCCTTCACAGTCCATTATGCCACCAATCTTAGTGTCATTTGCAAACTTACTAACCATGCCTCCTATATTCTTATCCAAATCATTAATATAAATGACAAATAACAGCAGACAGAACAGGTACATGCAAAGGTTCCTTGACCTTGGGCAGGATTTTACAGTCTTGGGGCGAGCGCGGTTGGAAAATCCCGCCCAGAGTTAACATTTCGGGTCCACAAGACTCTTCCTTAGAGAATTCAAGACATATTGTGTTCAAAATGGTTTCCCGCTGAATGCTGATAATGTGAACTTTCAAGGTGAACTTTGCAGCATGATGTATGTATGTGTTCATTCAAACTGAGTTACCATCAGCTCTTTAAGAAGAAAAGAAATTGGACACAATGTGCTCAAATATTGACTCAACAAGAGGTGAGTGCAATTTGGTATTAATCTTACTGTGGATGGTGAGATTTACCAAAGGATAATTATCTAATTATATCCATCTCCACAAAAATCAATGTTTTTCTTTATTAGATTCCAAATAGTTTCCTAAAAATAAATCAAACGAACCAGTGCAAGTCATTTACAATTTGTAACAATGAGCTGGTGGAATATAGGCAATGTATAATTTCCCTCTGTATGGGAAGCTAGTTATAAGAATCTGTGTCAGTGAGTTGAACAATGGGATTTCCTCTTATCAAATGCCAATCATGTTCACTGTACTTCAACACAAAATAATAAAAATAAATCTGCCTCCTCTGTGCTTGTTGAAAAGAAATGTTGTACAGAATGGCTGATTTTTGCTTTCATTTCTAGAAACAATGCACTGTTCATTCAGTGTAATTCATTTTGATGCTTAATTCAACGTGTCCAACATTCATGAAACACAGTAATCTTTTGATTCAGAATAAAATATTCCTGTATTGGGTAGAATTTAGGCTGTAATGATTATTCCACACCATGGTAGTTCCCACTCCTGTAGAAGTTGCTGTGAAAATCCCCTAGTTGCCACACTCTGGCGCCTGTTCAGGTACACTGAGGGAAAATTTAGCATGGCCATTGCACCTAACCAGCACATCTTTGGACTGTGGGAGGAAACCAAGGAAACCCACACAGACACAGGGAGTATGTGTAAACTCCACATAAACAGTGACCCAAGCCATGAATCAAACCCGGGCCCCTGGTGCTGTGAGGCAACGATGCTAACCACTGTACCACCCTGCTGCCCCTGTTGGTTCTTATCATTCCTGACCTTGAATCAGGTTTAAAGTTTATTTATTAGTCACAAGTAGGTTTACATTAACACTGCAATAAAGTTACAGTGAAAATCCCCAGTCACCACATTCCAGCGCCTGTTGATAAGCAGCCCATGACACTTTCTGAAAGGGAGCAGAGGAGTTCTGGTCAACATTTATTCTTCACTCAATGCCTCAAGCGCACCATCCATCCATTTCTTTCCATGTTGTTTGTGAGAACTTGATTTTGTAAATTGTATTTCCTTCAGCACAACAGTGCTTTAAAGTTTATTGATTAGTGTCACAAGGAAGGCTGACATTAAAACTGCAAAAAAGTCACTGCAAAAACACTCCCGTCGCCACATTCTAACACCTGTTTGGGTACACAGAGGAAGAATCTAACATGGCTAATGTGCCTAACCAGAACATCTTTCAGAGACTGTGAGAGGAAACCGGAGCACCCGGAGGAAACCCACACAGACACGGGGAGAACGTTCAAGCTCCACGCAGACAGTGACCCATGCTGGGAATCAAACCCAGGTCCCTGGTGCTGTGAGGCAGCAGTGTTAACCACTGTGCCGCCATGCTGCCCCAAAGCTGTGATGACAAATTTTGACCTGCATTTTTTGAACTGTTTTGAAATTTTACAGCTTGTACATTGTAAGTCCCATGAGTTTGACCATGAAATGAGGTGTGGACTGCTCCAGGCTCCTTACATATATTATGCATTGTGGCGAGTTCATTTGTGCACTGAGTAATATAAATCAGATTGAGCTTCCAACTCAATTTTGTTTTTAATGATGGGGACAAATTCCACCAGAGTGCTCAGGCTCATTTCACTAAGGCATTTGCCTGGATCTTAGTTTGATAGCCTGATTCAATTATCTGTTTACAATTAGGAAGTTATTGGGATGTCTTTCTGTATCGACTTTCCTACGTGATAGCAAATCGTAGTTCAGACTCTAAGGCACGGAGTTGATAGTTTCTCATTTTTGGACGGAATCAGCAATCCTGGGGCAGATCACATTCATTTTGATAAGCGTTTCCTCGAATTCCTGATCACTTTTAATTGCCAATCACCAAATGCAAAATAAGTACAAATGACCTTATCTAAAAATATACTTCTCTTAAAATAATTTTTGCCTTCAAAATAATTCCTTGACATACTCAAGACTGCTTACTTTATCCAGTTTGAGTACTACAGCAGGAAAAAGCTTTGTCCAAAAAAAAATGATGGGGAGATATTGGTGTTGGACTGGGTAGGACATAGTAAAAGTCTCACAACACCAGGTTATTGCAATTGCTGTTATTACAGTGCAGCACTCACCTGATGAAGGAATAGTGCTCTGAAAGCTTGTGACACCAAATGAACCTATTGGATTTACTAGTGATGTGAGACTTCTTACAAAAAGAATAAACATTTTGATTCAGTGTCAATGACCTAAAGTTTAAAATTTATTTATTAGTACCACAAGGGGGCCTATATTAACACTGCAATGAAGTTACTGTGAAAATCCCCGAGTCGCCGCACTCCGGCACCTGTTTGAGCAAGAATTTAGCATGGCTAATGCACTAACCTGATGGTAAAATTACAGAAAATGATCTTTAGGCCACGCCAGTGTCAGCTTTGTATTGGTGGGAAGAATCTCAGGTCTTTCTGCATTGTAGGGATTCGATGGTCTTTGTCAGAAGCCTGTATGTTCAAGGCCCACTTGAGAAAAAACAGGATACAAAGGATACCTCTGTGGGAGGTGCAGTCCTTTGGATGAGATGTTAAAAATGGCCCTGTCTGCTCGCCCTTCGGAGAGGCATAAAACTTCCCTAGCATTTCTTCCTCATCAATATTTACATCACTGAAAAAATGAATTATTTGGACATGTCTAATACTGCTGCCTGTGGGATCTTGCTCTGTGCAATTTGGATGTTGTATTTCCTACATTGTAATAGTTACTGTACTTCAAAAGTATTTCATTGACTATTAAGCATTTTGGGATGCCCAGTGGTTATGGTAGACACTATGGACAGGATTTTCCAGCCCACCCGCAGAATGTTTTCCAGTGGTGGAGGTAGCTTATCATCTGCTGCCAGTGGAATCTTCTGATCCCATTGAGTCTCTGGCTTTTTAACTGGCTTTCCTGTCCTACAAGGTGATGCATTGTGGTAGATTGAACCAGGGCAAGACTTACTCAATTTAGTAGAGCACTGGGGAGAATTACAGAACAAAGAGATCTAGGGGTACATGCTCATAGCTCCTTGAAAGTGGAGTCACAAGTGGACAGGGTGGTGAAGAAGGCATTCAGCATGCTTGGTTTTATTGGTCAGAACATTGAATACAGGAGTTGGGACATCTTGTTGAAGTTGTACAAGACATTGGTAAGGCCACGCTTGGAATACTGTGTCCAGTACTGATCACCCTATTATAGAAAGGATATTATTAAACTAGAAAGAGTGCAGAAAAGATTTATTAGGATGCTACCAGGACTTGATGGTTTGAGTTATAAGGAGAGGTTGGATACAGTGGGACTTTTTTCTCTGGAGCGTAGGAGGCTGAGGGGTAATCTTATAGAGGTCTACAAAATAATGAGGGACATAGATCAGCTAGATAGTCAATATATTTTCCCAAAGTTAGGGGAGTCTAAAACTCGAGGGCATAGGTTTAAGGTGAGAGGGGAGAGATACAAAAGGGTCCAGAGGGGCAATTGTTTCACACAGAGGGTGGTGAGTGTCTGGAACAAGCTGCCAGAGGCAGTAGTAGAAGCGGGCACGATTCTGGCTTTTAAAAAAATTGATAGTTTAGACAGTTACATGAGTAAGATGGCTATAGAGGGATATGGCCAAATGCAGGCAATTGGGACTAGCTTACAAATTTAAAGAAAAAGGGAGGCATGGACAAGTTAGGCCGAAGGGCCTGTTTCCATGCTGTAAACCTCTATGACTTTATGCTGCTGGGAAGCCCACCACGGAAGGGGTCTCCTTCAAAGAGACTGGAAGATCCCGCCAACGGGAAGGGTCAGACACCCTGCCTGATGCTCCTTAAACCAGACCATTGGAATTTAGGGTCGGAATTTCTGGAAATTCGCGCTGGTGGGATTTTCCAGTCCCACCGACAGTGCACACCTGGCAAATGGTGAATGGTGCATTTAATAGGAAAGCCCATTGACAACGGTGGGACCAGAAGATCCCACCATCAGCCAATGGTGGGTGACTTCCACTGCCATGAAACATGTGGTGGTTGCGCTGAAAATCCCGCCCTAGATTTGTGGTGAATGTGATTTGACCTTCAAGCTCTTTGATCCTTCGCATGGGTTATGCTAATTTTGAACATTAAATCTCTGTGACCAAATGCAACCCCATTGTTTCCACTAATAGCTTCAAAAAATAAAGATAAGTATTTCTTTCAAAGATAGGATTGTTAATTATTGAGAGAGGTATACATCAATGGAAATGTCTGTGATAGTTTCTGTAAATAAATAAAATATAATAATCATCTTTATTTATTAATCACAAGTAGGATTACATTAAGATTTATATGAAGTGAATGTGAAATCCCCTAGTCATCACACTCTGGCGCCTGTCGGGTACACTGAGGGAGAATTTAGCATGGTCAATGCACCTAACCAGCATGTCTGTCAGACTGTGGGGGGGAACCCATGCAGACATGGGGACAACATACAAACTCCACACAGACAGTGACCCAAGTTGGGAATCGAACCTGGGTCACTGGCGCTGTGAGGCAGCAGTCCTAACCACTGTACCACTGCGTGACACGTGGTCACACATGAGCTATAGGTCGATGAAGTGATAAAGCAGGTAAAAGATGGCTATACAGCAGTTCACCCCAGCACACGCTAGGCCTCTTGGTCACAACAACGCCTGAACTTCTAAGATCATCACTATTTAAGGAAAATGTAATAGGCTGTCATACTATGGGAGGGAAAATAATAAAATTCCTATCACTGGAAGAAAATACATCATTCATCTGCTTTATATAATTGTCTGCTGCAGATTGATTGCTGCTCCTGACATTCTTGGTAAGAAGCCGGAATGAGTCTGAAGAATAAAGGTTCCAAGTTGAAATGCCCTTGACAGTAACTAACAGTGATACTCATGTCCTGGAGTTTAGCAGTACATCAGATTGCAGCATGTGGAGCAACTTGATGATTGCTTCCCTGCAAAATAATAGCTGTTTTTTAGACAAGTTACAAAGTTGGCCTTATGCACAGTTAGAAGGGGAATGGAGGGAATATCAATTTTCCAGTGCCCCAGACTGATCAGCTAGCTATCCTTTTCTTCCTCTCATGTCCAAATAACACAAGGAGAGATTGATTTCCATAATGCATTTTCCTAATCTTGGATTGACAAGAAATAGCGATGAAAAAGTGATTTGGAAAAAGAACACAATCTTATATTTACTTCAAATTCTGTCTTCTTCGACAATCTTGTATTGTAAAGCACATCCTAGCAATATTAGGTACATAATTTATATGGGTAAATTTGGGTAACAGTGTGTATTCAATGTAAAGGATGGAAAATCATAGCATAACATAGAAACTGTGCAGAAGGATGCCATTCGGCCCATCGACTCTTCACCAACAACAATCCCACCCAGGCCCTATCCCCATAACCCCCTATTATTTATCCTGCTAATCCCTCTAACCTACGCATCCCGGGACAGTAAGGGGCAATTTAGCACAGCCAATGCACCTATTCTACACATCTTTGGACAGTGGGAGGAAACTAGTGCACCTGGAGGCAACCCATGGGGAGAATGTGCAAACTCCACACAGTCACCCAAGCCAGCAATCAAACCCAGGTTCCTGGAACTGTGAGGCAGCAGTGCTAACCACTGTGCCACCATAATCCCCATCGGTAGATGTGTATATGGTATATAATCTATATATATGGCTGCCCATTGGTATATATCAGTATATAACATACATTTATATCTTGAAACATAACTATCCCCTTTTTCTCTTCTTCACTGAACTGTCAATGGGGAATGGGACATATACATTCTATGGATGGATGATGTTGTATGTTCCCTCCGTCTCCCTGTGTTCTGCTCAGTTACATCCTGAGAATACACCTCCTGGGACATAAATCTCTGACAACTGTAGCAATATCCTCAATATCTTGTCAACCTTTTGCAAAGTGCCTTTTGTGATCTATAGGATAAGAGTTCAAACTGCTTACAGGTCAGAATCAATGACCGGAAGTTTCCTGTCCTGCCCATCACAGGAATCGTAGTGAGCAGGGTGGGGGGGTGGTGGATCATGCAAAGGTCCGTTCACCTCGGGTAGTATTTTCCAATTTTGGGGCAAGCAGCACCGGAAAATCCCACCCAATGTCTCTCTCAATCAACTGAAAAAAATCTGGTGGTATTGGTCCAAGGGACACTCCCTCTTCAGCAGACACATGGCCTTTTGTCCAGAATTTTGTCAGGTAGCATAGTACATTTGGACCTTTTGTTCCTTGAATTATCTTACCTCTTTTGCACACAGAAGTTATGGCTCAGTGGCACATTGGTTAACACTGCTGCCTCATAGCCCCAGGGACCTGGGTTCAATTCCGGCCTTGGGTCACTGTGTGGAGTTTGCATGTTCTCCCTGTGTCTGCATGGGCTTCCTGCGGGTGCTCCGGTTTCCTCCCACACTCCAAAGATATTCAAATTAGGTGGATTGGGCATGTTGATTTCCTTTAATGGACAAAGATGAGTAGGTTAGATGGATTAGCCATGGTTATTCTGTGGGGCTATGGGACTAGGGTGGGGGAGAGGACATGGGCAAGATACTTTGTCAGAGTCAGTGCGGATCTGATGAGCCAAACAACCCTCTTCTGCACTGTAGGGATTCTATGGATTATTAGAATTCTGTTAGTATCCTATCACCTCCAGCACCTAATTCCGAGATGGTTCTCTTAGTGCTGTCACACTGTGTTTCTATAGTAACCAGTTACGATGAGTTTGCCTTGTCCTCCCTTTCCCTTTAGCCCTGAGCAGTCCCCTTCCTGACCTTTTGTTACATTGCACATGCCGAACCTGATTATAACCAGAAAATCCTATAGCAGTAAGCTCTAAATACAAAGTTTGCTCTTCCTTGATGGGTATTAATGCACATATAGAATATATTACTAAACCTCTTTCAGAACTCTAACGCTCCCCAACAATTTTCTTTTCACATCATGTCCTAGATGAAATTGAAATACCTACTCCCTTGGGAAAACTAATGTGAATATAAATTGAGGTTCTAATTACGTAGGAATTCTATCCAATATTTATATTCCTCCTGGGTTGGGACTTAGCTTTTCAACAAACGAGCACTGAATCCATACGTTGAGAACACGCTTTGAAGCACTATCTACAAGGTTTTTACCTCCAATGATGTCAGGCGAATGATTGGTTGCTATTCACAATTAATGTGGATCAGGATTCTCCAGTCTCACGCACCCCATTACTGCTGCCAGCAAGAATGGAGAATTTGACACACAGCCAAATCTCTGTTCACTGCAGCAGGACTGGAGAATCCCAGCCATGGGCAACGTTGTAGAATTCCAGCCATGGTTTCCAAGCAGAAAAATTGTATGCAATTTGCAAGGTAGTGCCAAGGCTTTTTTGGTAAAAACGTCCGTTTAGTAATCAGGAAATCCTGAGTTCAAATCTCAGCGGTGCATTGGATCACTTGGCCAGTACATAGGTTTTAAATCGAAACTGTCTAGATATTGAGCTGGCAACAATGTGGCCCTACAAGGGGAAACGATGGCCCAATGGCACTATCGCTAGACTATTAATCCAATAACTCAGCGAATGGTCTGGAGACCCGGGTTCAAACTCCGCTACGGTAGATGGTGGAATTCAAATTCAATTAAAAAAATCTGGAATTAAGAATCTACTGATGACCATGAGATCAATGTTGATTGTCAGGAAAAACCTATCTGGTTCACTAATGTCCTTTAGGGAAGGAAATCTGCCATCCTTACCTGGTGTGGCCTATATATGACTCTATAGCCACAGCAAATGTGGTTGACTCTCAATTGTATTCCAAGGACAACCAGGGATGGGCAATAAATACTGGCCAATCAGCGACACCCACATCCCATGAATGAATAAAACAGAAATGAGGTTTTCAGCTCATTTGATTACTTTATTGATTACTTCATATAACTTCAGAACACTTTTGAACATAGAGTTTTTCAGTCAAGTACAAGTTAACACCATTATGTGCTGAATTTGGTCAAAGTTTTTGGGTAGGAAGTCATTACAGAAGTTTCTCAGGATGGTATCCCTAGGCCCAAATGCCTTTTGTTGCTTCATCAATTATCTTCCCTTTTCCATGAAGTCAGAAGCAGAATTCATTGATGATTGCCCAGTGTCCCCCATTGGCAATTCCTCAGTTAATGAAACAGCCCATGCCCAGATGCAACAAGATCTGATCTGGTGAGTGCAAAGTAACATTCATGCCATACAAATGACCATATCCGACAAGGTATGCCATTGGCTTTCAATGGCATCACCAGCAACAAATACTCCACCATTAACACGCTTGTTGTAAGAATACATCAGAAAGGAAGATTGCCTAATACTTGCTGCTTTTCCAGTGGCGTGAGTAGGGATAATTCCTTTCGTTGACCTCTTTGCTATTTGTCTAGGATCATGCAGTGTTATTAACTTTGTCTCCTTCCGAATATCACATTCAGATTGCGCAGATTATTGAGGTACGTTTGTGTGACCTCTGTCTGCACCTATTTTTTGCTTAATGACTGCCTTGAAAGGGCATGTTCCAAAACAAACCATAACAAGGACAAGCTGGTAAACCATAATTAGATAATTAGTGGCTGAAATGGTTCTCTACGTCTTTGGATGTGGCCAGTTGATAACTGTAGAAAAATTATTGATTCACTCTGTGCTTTAAGATTTTAAATGAGATGAAAATGTCTGGAATAGTTTTCACAATGCAATGCTGCTTTTCTTTGCATATGTTTTTTTTTCATTATGATGCTAAATGACCAAAATGCCAGATAAACCAGCCTTGACTTCACAGAAATTAACTTAAGTGAACTTGAAGACGAAAGTGCTGAGCTTGCTTTGCGTTTCCTTATGGGAAAAATCAGATATTAAATACTGTTTGCCTGAATCAGTTTCTGCTAGCATTGAAATTCAGATAATCACCAATATTAACTAATATATTCATGCATAAACTTCAATTAAGGGATTTTGAGATAATGTCCACTTAAGGAACATTTCTGCTTATGTGACATTAGAAATTGTGCACTTGATATAACGAGGAATTTTACTTATGCCAGTATTTCAGTGCTGGGTTGTACCAAATCTTTTACAGTAGCCTTTTTTTGTTGTTATGCCTTTATTTTTTTGATGCTGTTGACAATATTAAATTCCTTTTTGCGTGAAATTAAATTTTAACCAAGAACTCATGCGAGAGACCCCACTTTTCAAAATCATTTTCAAGTTACAGGCACTGCTGTAAAAGCAGGCATTTATTGTCCATCCCTCACTGTCCTTCACCAGTGGACTGGTTTTTTTAAAGTTTATTTCTTGGTGTCACAAGTGGGCTTATATTAACACTGCAATAAGTTACTGTGAAAATCTCCGAGCCTGTTCAAGTAACACCGAAGGAGAATTTAGCATGGCCAATGCACCTAACCAGCACGTCTTTTAGACTGTGGGAGGAAACTGGAGCATCTGGAGGAAACCCACACAGACAATGTGAAGACTTTGCACAGATAGTGACCCGAGCCAGGAATCGAGCCCGGGTCCCAGGTGCTGTGAGACAGCCGTGCTAACCACTCTGCCACCGTGCCAACGCTGCAATTAAGAGGTGAGCTGCTTACTACATAATACCCAACCTCTGAACTGTTCTAGGAATAATGACATTTATATGGCTGATCAAGTAAGCTTCTGATGTATCCTTACGACCAGCATTTGATGGTGGGGTATTTGGTTGCTGGTCATGCCATTGAATGCCAAGGCTCCCTCTTGTTGGATATAGTCATTTGTATGAGGTGAATGTTACTTTGCTCTCACCAGGCCAGATCTTGATGCATTTGGGCACAGACTGTTTCATTAACTGAGGAATTGCCAATGGTGGACACTGGGTAATTGTCAGTGAATTCTGCTTCATGGAAGAAGGAAGATGAAGCAGCAAACTGTATTTGAGCCTAGGAATACTGTCCTGAGCAACTCCCACAATGATGTCCTAGTCTGAGGTGATTGGCCTCCAGACATAACCATCATCCTTTCTGTAAGTATAACGTTGGAGATATTTCCCTTAAATTCTCTTTTACCAGGACTCTTGTCATGCTAAGTCTAATAATTTCTTGATGTCACTCTCACCTAAACTCATGTTTGAACCAAGGCTATAATGAGGTTATGAGGTCCAGAATTTATAACCTGCTAAAATCATCCTTTTGTAATTTCTATGAACTTTGTTCTCATCGTATCATAGAATCCCTACAGTGCAGAAAGAGGCCATTTGGCCCATCGAGCCTGTCCCGACAACAATCCCGCCCAAACTCTACACTCGCAACCTTATGCATTTACCCAACTAATCCACCTGACATAAGAGGCAATTTAACATGACGAATCAACCTAACCTGCACATCTTTGGACTGTGGGAAGAAACGTAGACACGGGGAGAATGTGCAAACTCCACACGGACAGCGACCTGAGGTTGGAATTGAACTGACGCCCTTGGCGCTATGAGGCAGCAATGCTAACCACTGTACCACTGTTCTGTTTAAGAATCATTTGACAATAATAACTTGCATTTATACTGTGAATATTAACTAAGTATAAAGGAATCATTGTCTTTATTTCAGAGCTTTCACAGTTGCAGGATGTATCAAGATATTTACTGAATTACATTTGAAGTGCAGTTGCCATTGTAATGTCCCGAATGTGGCAGTCAATTTCCACAGAGCAAAGTCCTGCACATTGCAATAAGATCATCTATTTTTGATGTTAGGTGAAGGAAAAATTTTGCCAAAGCTTAATGCAGAGAATTCCCCAGCTGCTCCTCTTCAGATAATGTCTGGAATCCTCCAGCTCTTTTCACTGGCGGCATCTTCTGGTTCCTCTGATGGCGCACCCCTGTCGCAGGTTTACTGGCAGAGTGGGGTGCAGCCAATAAGAAATTCTGGTGGAAGATACCGCTGCCAGTGAAGGACAGACTACCTCATGGCATGGTGGCACAGTGATTAGCACTGCTGCCTCACAGCGCCAGGGACCTGGGTTTGATTCCTTGCTTGGGTCACTGTCTGTGCGGAGTCTGCACGTTCTCCCTGTGTCTGCGTGGGTTTCCTCTGGGTGCTTCGGTTCCCTCCCACAGTCTGAAGGATGTGCTGGTTAGGTGCATTGGTCATGCTAAATTCTTGCTCAGTGTTTCCAAACAGGCACTGGAGTGGCTGACTAGGGGATTTCCACAGTGACTTCATTGCAGCGTTAATGTAAGCTTACTTGTGACACTAATTAATAAATAAATAAATACCATGAGAAACATGCTGCAAGGGAGGCCAGAGAAACCTCCCCAAACCCATCAATGTTATGCTCATATCTCCCTGAAAGGACTGATGGGTCTTCAGCTTAGCATCGGCTCAGAGAGCACTTCTAACTGTCTAAAACTCCTTCAGAACTACACTGAGGATGGGATTTTCCAGACCTGCCCACTTATAGGTACATCCGGTTCTGCTGAAAGTTGATGGACATTTGGTTGGGCTGCTATATAGGGGTCGCAACAGGTCATACCATGGTGGGGTTAGAAAACTATGGCCAGAGTGTCAGCTAAGATCATGTATGTGCATCAGACTCTGAACTCACAACCTCTTGGCTCAGTGGCAAGATTGCGACCACCACACCACAGCTGACATAAATATAGTAGGAAACTGGGGCAATATGGAGTTAATAGACATTCCAGGAAGCGAGGACAAGTACCACAATATAACGCATTGGATTCCTCCACAACCCTCAATTCAGAAAAGATGGCAACAGACATATTCAAAGCAAACATTTGGAAAATTGGACAGAGTCCCATATAATTATATCCTCAGGAGGGCCACAAACCTTCCAAAAATTTAGACACCTTTAATTTTCAACTTTGGAGGAGCCAAATTGTGACCTCTCATCAACCATCAAGAACTGTTTCGATCTCAGATATATAATTACATTCCTGTAGTTATAGTTCAGTAAAATTTCTAATTATAGGCCAAGAAGGCAGAAGGCAGGAAGTATCTGGACATTTTGAATGTGGCAAAAACATCAGGCAAGTGATGGCTCTGGATTGATGCACCATTACAATTGATCATTCTGCCAATGGAACACCGAACAGCTGCCTCTCAAACATTATGGATCTTGGCCTGTATACTCCTGATGTGTGTAACTGTTGATGAGTGCCATGTGTCTATTATGTTGACTCTCATGCCTGTTCTTCGTCTTAATTTTCCTACCAAAATCAGAGGTATAAAGTATTGTTATTGTGAACGATGTTACAACCACTCCCCAGGTGAGGTTCCCCAAAAGCTGTTGATCTGGATGAGACCACTCAATTTGTCAGTATCCGGCCGGGATACCCCCAAAGTTTTTACAAACTCGGGTGAGGAGGGATAATGCCTCCGTGCCTTTATTCTGCTGGTAGCAACAAAGGTTTAACCTCAAAAGGTATTCTTTCCCTTGGGTCCTTCTCCAGATCCATTAGTTAAAAAAGGAGCCAATTTAACCAGGGTTTCCTGAGCTGCGATGAAGTAAATTTATTAACAATTAAAAGGGAAAGGAGAAATGGCAAAACATATGTGTCTACATTCATATGGACAAGAAGGAACAATTAAGTGTAATAGTAAGTATAAATAAGAAGTTATCCGGAACAATCCTTGAGTTGTAGGGAATAGAGAATGGGCAAGATTTTGTAGCTATGCTCGCCCCAAAACTGGAAAATCCCACCCAAAGTAAATGGACCTTTGAATAATCCACTGCCCCCGCCTGCTATGATCCCCATGGCGGACAGGACAGGAAAATTCCCCGCATGAGTGTTGTGACCATTATGGACTGCTTTCCATATAATTGAGTTCTGCAGGCGAGTAGTTTGTCTCCTCAATTCCGGTGTTCTAAGATTTGATAGAGAGATTTCAGTCCTTTTTCCAGCTGCAATCCTTCTGCTGGTTGATTCACTTCCATAGTCAGAGACCGAGTTTTTAGATATTCCTGCAAAAGATAGTTACTTTTGCAGGGGCCCTGCTCCATTTGCAGGATTACACAGTAAGAGGGGGAAAGCTTTCAGCTGCTTCTCCTCCCAGCATACGCACAACTGAGACACAGACGTCAGCCGGCCAGTAGCGAGCCAGCTTTTAAGTCCTTCCTCATCGGGATCTCATCTAGGCAATTATACCCAGAGTCTTTGACATGGGATGGCAGTTATGTTCCTTTTTCTTTACCAAAGATTGTGATCGGTCTTTGTAGATGGAAACAGGGAGGAGTTCCATTGTGATTTAGAGAAAGACCCGGCAGCTGTTCCTGTCGGTGGCTAATTGCACATTCTCTACCATCCTGAGGGTTCGTGTCCATTTTAAAATATGAAACCCAAGTCTTTTTAAAAGTCCAATATTTCTGAGTATAATTCCATGTTTTTTTCTCCATCATCATGACAATGACAACAAATTGCAATTACATTGAATGGAAAATAATGTTCTAAGATGTTTCACAAGAGCATTATCTCAAAGGAAATTAACATAAATTCATATTATGAAATATTAGGATGGAACAAAGGGACAGATATTGAGGAGTCTCTTAAAGCAAGAAACAATGCAATTGGTTAGGTAGGAAAATCCAGGACTCAGAACCTGGACCTGGCTATCAAATGTAGGGTGAAGAAAATTGGAGACATGTAAGAGACAGAGATATGGAGAGTCAAAGTCATGGAACGGTTTGAATACAATATGATAAACTTAAGTTAAAATTGTTGCTGAGGCAGGAACTAATACTTGTTAATGAACACAGGGCTGATAAGTGAATAGACTTAATGATACTGGGGAGGCAGTTAAATGGGTTTAAGTTTATTTATGAGTAACACAAATTGGCTTACATTAACACCGCAATGAAGTTCCTGTGAAAATTCCCCAGACGCCACACTTGGGCACCTATTTGGGTACACTGAGGGAGAAGTTGGCATATACCTAAGCCTTACGTCTTTTGGACTATGGAAGTAAACCAGGGAACCCAATTTATTCAAATGTCTTTAACTGAGGGCTTACATGTATTCACTGAGCCTGGTGCTCTATCATCTGGGCTCACTTGCCTTTATGGCCTCGCCAGGAGAAGTTCCCTCTGATGAGGAAAACACCTGCTTCCCACAAATGGGGAATAGTCCTCTTGGCCTTGCCGGTGGATCCAGGGACCATTAGGGCCCACTGAGGAAGCTGAGGGCAAGGGGGTTGCCTCTTGGGCAGTGCCATCTTAGCACCTTGATACTGCTAGCCTGGCACCTGGGAAATGGTGGGTGCAGGGCCTATGAGGGAGCGGGGCCTATGGGTACCTATGGGTGCCCATGGGGTGGGGCCTATGGGGGGGTTGGGCCTATGCGGACAAATGGGGGACCTATGGTGCAGGCCTGTGGGGGCAAGGCATAAAGGGGCAGCCTGGTTGGGGCAGGCAGTCTGTTGGGCACTCTGCAATGGGGTTGGATCTGGGGAGGCTGCTGCCACTCTGCAGTTGCAATCAGATCGGGGGAGGGGTGTGATCGGTCTGGGTGGTGCAGAGGGCAGTAGCGGGGGTTGATGCCCATGGACTATGGGGCTTACGATTGGCCATGGGCCCCCACGATTGCTGGGGAGGGAGGAGCTGGTTGAGGCTGTCTGCAGGAGCATATGCCTGACAGCTCTCTCCCTGTCTGTCAGACTCCTGCAGTTTCTATTGAGCATGCACTGAATATGAAGTCTGCACATGCACAGTAGTTCCCTCTACAGGCTGCCTGGTGAATTAAGCCCAGCCCACTGCCTGCAGCAGCTAGATACGATCTAGACCATTTTTTCAGCAGCTAAGTGCGTAAGATTGGGCATGAAAATGTGCTTAAAAGATGGATAAGAAACTCTCCTATTTTCATGCTAGCTGGATACTTGGAATCAATCTCATAACATTGCGCCCAATATTTTTCATTGTATCGTAATACATGTGACAATAATGAATCAATTCAATTTAATTCATTGGGCTCACCGTTTACCAGAAAATAACTGGAACAATCATAGAAATACTATGTTACAAGAAAAGGTCAGAGTTTAGATATTCTTCAGTGAATTATATACCTCTTAACTCTCCATAGCTGATCCATTATCTCCAAGGACAAGAGTGTGAGAAAATATTATCGACTTATGATTCTGACAATACTCACCAACTTGACACCATCCAAAGCAAGGGAAAGCACTTGATTGCCACTTCATCCACCACCCTAAACATTCAGTCCATCCACCAGCTCAGCTCCAGATAAAAGCAAATTACTGCGGATGCTGGAATCTGAAACCAAAAGAGAAAATGTTGGAAAATCTCAGCAGATTAGGCAGCACCTGTAAGGAGAGAAAAGAACTGATGTTTTGAGTCCAGATGACCCTTTGTCAAAGCTGGAAAAGCTTCAACAAAGGGTCATCTGGACTCAAAACAACAGCCCTTTTCTCTCCTTACAGATGCTCCCAGACCTGCTGAGATTTTCCAACATTTTCTCTTTTGGCACCAGCTCAGCACAGTGGCTGCAATGTGCACTCTCTGCAATTGCACTGAAGCAACTAACCAAGGTGTCTTTTAGAGCATATTTTCCAAATTTGGATCCTCTACCAAAGACAGCTGGCACATCAGAACACCGCCACTTCCAAATTTCCTTCCAAGTCGTACACCATCCTGACTTGGGAAGACAATGTCAGTCCTTCATTGGCACTTGGTCAAAATCCAGCAATTCCCCAGTCACTCGCGCTATGGGAATGTTTGCACCACAGGAACTGCAGCAGCCTCAGATGGCACACTTTCTCAGTGATGCCCATGAATGAATAAGAAGAAAGTACACTTGGTGCTGGTGAGGTGGCAATAATCAAGAATAGGACATAGGATGTCACCATGCAAATACCGTCTGATTTAAGTATGTATGCCGGTTTTAGATTGGACACTTATCCTGGCAATTGAATAATGACTGGAAAATAGGGTGACAATAAAATAGACAGCCAGGGATCAGTCACAGCTATCAGCAAGAACAATATGAAGTGGAAAATCCAGGCTTAAAAGTTTTGCAAAATACGAGAGACGGAAAATATCATTTTTCAATACTGGTTCAGAGTAGCAATTCTTGGCTTAAGATTTCAAAGATACCATTTCCTTTGCACCTTCTCCTGTTACTAATACAAACAGCTGAACTCTTATTTGATGCTGAGTTATTCACATTTTCCCTTCAGATTACAGTCTTTGTCAGCTCTGCACTTGTTAGCGGTGTCATTTTGCATTGTTTTATTCAGAAGGCTTCACAAATTTTCACAGCAGTTTCCTCTCATGAGAAAATAGCAGCCAGTGGAATGTTTATTTAAAAGCTCAAGAGTGTTAAATTAACTTACGCTTCTGGTATCAACATATTGATGCTGTACATTTCCGAATAGCTTTACACCATCCAAAACATTTCCAAGCTGGAAAAAGTGTTACAATCTGTATCGCCAAGCTCAGTGAACCTAGAAATGTAGCAAATCTTTTTAAATGTAAAAAATACAGACAGTATTATTATGGGATGGCACGGTGGCACAATGTTTAGCACTACTGCCTCTCAGTGCCAGGGACCCAGGTTGAATTTCAGCCTTGGGTGGCTATTTGGAGTTTGCACATTCTTCCCGTATCTGTGTGGGTTTCCTCCGGGTGCTCCTATTTCCTCCCATGGTCCAAAGATGTATAGCTTAGGTGGATTGGCCAAGGTAAATTGCCCCTTACTGTCAGGGGATCCAGCAGGGCAGTGCAGTGGCACAAGGGCTGCAAGGTGGCACAGTGGTTAGCCCTGCTGCCTCACATGCCAGGGACCCAGGTTAAATTTCGGCCTTGGGTGACTGTGTGGAGTTTGCACGGTTTTCCTCTGGCTGCTCCAGTTTTCTCCCACAGTTCAACGATGTGTGGATTAGGTTGATTAGCTATGCTAAATTGACCATAGTGTCAAGGAGATTAGCAGGGTAAATACGCAGGGTTGCGGGAATAGGATCTGGGTGGGATTGTGGTCAGTGCAGATTTGATGGGCTGAATGGCCTCCTTCTGCACTGTAGGTATTCTATGATTCTATCAAATACATAGGGAAGAGTGATAGGGGGTGGGTGGGATTGTTGTCGGTGCAGGCTCGGTGGGCCGAATGACCTCCTTCTGCACCATGGGGATTCTATGATTCAAATAATTTTATATTACTAATGGATCTAATGTAGTATTGGTTGGAGTCCAAAATGAAGATTGTTTGATTTGGTGTTGGATAATAGTGAAGATGAACTGAACAAAGAGATAGAGAATGTGGAGTTGAGCAGATTTAACAAAGGAGCAAGAGAGAGCATTTCTCTCAAGCTCATCTCAAGGCACTTGACTTTGTTAGGGACCAGATCAGAAACTCCAGGCTATATGATTAACTTAGCATTGACCCCAACTTTTTTTGACTTTGGTATGAGGGTAAGCATAAGGTGTTTCACTCCAGGTATGATTCGATTGACCTTCTAGGAAACTTTTACTAAAATAAACTTTATTTAACAATACAGTTAAAATATAACTAAAAGAATTAGTGTAACTTTAACCAACTGGAAACACTTAGACATAGCAAGATATAAATCTTAACAGCTAACTATTTCTATAGTTCCAATATAACCAATAACCCCACAAACATAAGTCCCTCTTCAGACTAAGTTAAAACAAAAAAAAGACTGATATGAATGTTATATTTTCAGCCTTTTAACCTTTCTGGACAGATACAGAAAGTTCTGCCACCCAGACAGCAGCTTCCAGAGAAAGGGACTTATTTGCTGGAAGATTCCAGTCTCCAAATCCGGAGAGAAAGAGACACAGTAAAGGCTATCTCTCCATAAAGATCCCAAGCAGCAATTAACTTGATTTCTCTGTGTAAGCCTAATCCCGCCCAGTCAAATGATTTTTCCTGTCAACAATCAAATCAAACCCTACTCTGAAAAATCCCAGGGGAAAACACTAAAATAACGGAACAATATTAACCCAGATTAAAACAAACATTTTTGCAATTAAGAACAATTATGCTGCTGCAGTAACAAAAGGGGCTGCTGGCAACAGACAAAATGGCACTAGTTAATAGAACTGACTGCTAAAATAAATACAGCATAGGAAATATTTCTTAAAGGCACAATAACATTACACCTTTCTCAATACAACAATCAGTGAGTGTAAATGCCCTGCTTATCCATCATTAGCTTACTCAGACAATAAGTGTTGGCCTTGCCAGCAAGAACACTTTTATATGAATAAATCAAAATAACCAGGCCACATAAGCAATGTTTTAAGGTACAAGAAAAGGTAGAGAGATGAAGAGGTTTTAAGGTTATTAAATCTTTATGGCCGAGGTAACCACCCTCCTCAGAAGACAAACATGGGAGATGGTGGACAGAGTGCCCTTCATTACCTAGTAATTTCCCGGAGCGGGGAAGTTATGACATTTTCTCAGGAGCCTTCAACATGTCATTGAGGAAGACAAACATCTCTCCAAGGCCATTCTCACACCCCCACATCTTGCTTTCAAACAACTGCATAACCTCAAACAGACCATTGTCCGCAGCTAACTACCCAGCCTTCAGGAGAATAGTGACAATGACACCACACAACCCTGCCACAGCAACCTCTGCAAGACGTGCTGGATCATTGACACAGATGCCATCATCTCACGTGAGAACACCATCCACCAGGTACACGGTACACACACTTGCAACTCGGCCAATATTGTCTACCTGCTACGCTGCAGGAAAGGATGTCCTGGGGCACCGTACATTAGGGAGACCATGCAGACTGCTGTGACAATGGATGAATGAACACCGCTCAACAATCACCAGGCAACAGTGTTCTTTTCCTGTTGGGGAACACTTTAGCGGTCATCGACATTCGGCCTCGGATCTTCGGGTAAGTGTTCTCCATGGCGACCTCCTCACACACGACAACACAGAGTCACTGAGCAGGGACTGATAGCCAAATTCCGCACACATGAGGATGGCCTCAGCTGGGATCTTGGGTTCATGTTGCACTATCTGTAACTCCCACGACTTACCTGGGCTTGCAAAATCTCACTAACTGTCCTGGCTGGAGACAATACACATCTTTTTAACCTGTGCTTAACCCTCTCCCACTTACATTGTCTGTACCTTTAAGACTTGACTATCTGTAAAGACTCGCATTCCAACCATTATTCTGTAAATTAAGTTTTGTGCCTTTATATGCCCAGTTTTGTGAACAGAAGTCCCACTTACCTGATGAAGGAGCAGTGCTCTGAAAGCTAATGCTATCAAATAAACCTGTTGAACTTTAACCTGGTGTTGTGAGACTTCTTAGTCAGAACAACAGCAATCACTGGCCTAGTAAACTGTTAATCAGGATGGTTTATGCTCCATTATTCTCCTAAACTCTGTCCGTGGGAAAGAAAAATCCCCTTTAAAATTCTGGATCACATCCATATAGGATATATGCTCCTGTCTATAGAAAACCCTGCATTCAGAGTAGAACAATCCACTTCAACCTCTCTTCAAAGTTTTCTCAAACTTTCCCCTACAGCTAGTGTTGATGATTGGTCTTGTGCCAGTATTTAGCTTTAGATGGAGTTTGAGAGACATTCACAACCATTTCCTGCGCTTTTGTGTGCCAGCTTTATTGTCCACACTGCTCTTATTTAAACACACATACCTCTTAGACAAATCCAGCTACACAGATAATCCCCTTTCTATCTATGCCGGCTGCTTCTTGCCCTGCCTGCTGACAATAACAGCTGCCATGCCAGCTTCCCTAAGCCTAGCAAACTGAGGTGTGACCACCTTCTGGATTATCTGCTCCAGGAAACCTTTCTTCTGCTGAATATTGCAGAATGGATCCAGCTGATTTCAGAAAATGCAGATTTCTCCTGTGGGAATGTAACGTTCCAACATTTCATGGGGTGGCACAGTGGCACAGTGATTAGCACTGCTGCTTCACTGCACCAGGGATCCAGGTTCGATTGGCGGCTTGGTTCACTGTCTGTGCGGAGTCTGCATGTTCTTCCCATGTCTGTGTGGGTTTCCTCCGGGTTCTCCAGTTTCCTCCCACAGTCCGAAAGATGTGCTGGTTAGGTGCATTGGCCATGCTAAATTCTCTCTTGGTGCACCCGAACAGGCGCCGGAGTTTGGCGACTAGGGGATTTTCACAGTAACTTCGTTGCAGTGTTAATATAAGTCTACTTGTGACACTAATAAATAAAGTTAAAAAAAACGTGGAGTTACTATACGTGCTGAATGAATCAAAACAGACCCATATCAGCATGACCGACACATCACTTGAGCCACTCATCCTGCCATACCCTTTCATATGTTCAACACAACAGGTATCCATTTTTACGTTCCTGGATTAATTCCATCTACCAACTCTACTTTATTCCACTTTACTCAATATAGTTTTGCTACCTTCCAAGTTGTTATGCTGTAAGTTGTAAAGATGAATTTAGCAGTGAAATATGAAGTTGAAAGCAATACGCATTATAATATTTAGAAGGTTTGTTTCTTCCTCTTGTCAAACAATCAGATAAAAATGTCTTTCTCTTCAACAGGTGGAAAGCTGCTGCAGGTCACATCATGTGATAATTGTACAATTTCCTTTCATCTGTGACAATTTACACTAAGCTTTGTTACTATGCTCATATCTGTGTTTCCTTGGTGGAAATGTATTTAGTGTTTTGTGTATGCATATGTTACACATGCTGTAACATGTATAAAAATAGCATGTTACACATAGAAATATAGCAACTTGAAGCAGGAGTAGACCATTCGGCCCTTCGAGCCTGCTTTACCATTCATCTTGATCATGGCTGATCATCGAATCCTGGTTTCCCCCCTTCCTCTCAAATTTCTTAATGCCTTTAGCCCTGAGATATATCTAATTTTTTCTTGAAACCAGACAATGTTTTGGCCTCAACTACATTCTGTGGTAGTGAATTCCACACATTCACCACCCTCTGGATGAAGAAAGTCCTAAAAGGTTTATCCCTTATCCTCAAACTTTGGCCTCTAATTCTGAACTCCCCCACTATTGGGAACATTCTTTCTGAATCTATCCCTATCTAATACATTTGTGTTTCAAGCCAGCAGCATGTTAGACTTCAGATGACCAGCCACTTTTAGGCTGGAATGTTATGGCCATTCATACCGATGGGAGTTTCCAACCCGCTGCAGTGAACGGAGATTTGGCTGGGTGCCAAATTCTCTGATTTTCCTGTAGCTGGAGCGTGGCGTGAACGGCCAATAAGGCAGCACCTTAATGTTTTATAGGATTCTCCTAATTCCTCAGTGTGTTTTCTTTGCAATAATCCCTATATTCTAAATCATAAATCACTAAGGTTTCTGCATTTACTATCAATGACAGTTTTGTTTATTAAATAGCATTAGTTTGAATTGTGTCTTGTGCAGACATTTTTCCTCTTCCAAATGTTTATTTGAAGTTGGGAGTGAATCTTGATATATGCTCATGTTGAAGGGTATAAATATTCCCACTGCCAAATCTGATACTATAATGTTTGGATGTGGAGAAAAGCTCTGGTCACACCCCACCAATATTGTGCTTTAATTGCCTCTATGAAGAATTCTGCATTAGTGCAATATTTTCTTTCTGCAATAAGCAATCCTTATAGGCTTTCCAAACGAGATCGGCAATTGGGGAAGCATCAGCATTAAATTTTGAGCTGTTTTATGTTGTGGAGAGTGTGGGGGGGATAGACAGTCCAATTTTCATTCCACTTTGATTCACTGCAGCTTTTGCAGACAGGAGACATGCAGCCGATAAAGCTAAACTTATCTCAAATAGCTCACTTCTCCAAAGTTGAGGTGGAAAGAAATATAAAAAGTATCGAATCCGTTTGTAACACAAAATGAGAATGGACTGAAATCAAAATGGTTCTGCCAGAGCTCTGAGAGAAGAGAGCTCAAGTCTCTGCACAGGTCAAGTGTACATCTGTTCACATGTCCAAAAAAAGCTTTGTGGGCCAAAAAAATTTCTTAGTGCTGAGCGAACGAGGAAGCAGGAGAGTTTCAGACTCGTTCTTTTGGCAAGTTGAAAAATGCAATCTTATGGCGTTTAATCAAAAAAAGTGACAGGAATCGACTCTTACCTGTAGGGGCAGGGCGGAGCCTAATCTTGCCAATGACGTTGACTGCTGAGCTGTAGGGGCACCATTGTGCAGACACCCTGATCTCCCAGTATGCTGTGTAAACACATACACAGTACAGTAGGAGGTCTACCGTCACTCCCCACCATCCCCCCAACTCCACACCCTCACGGACATCAGAACCTACCGCAGATACAGTTTGCCTCACATCTGTTGCATTTATCCTGCAAATATTTACATTTTTATTCCTTCAGCATCCAGGGGCATATCTTACTGCTAAAGCTCAAACCTGCATAAGTGCATTTGGCCTCGACGAGCTGTTGTGAGTTGATTTTGGTTTGGCTTTACTCACAGATATCCTAAATGATTGATATAGTCACTCCTGGGAGGTGGGAGTCTCTTGAGGAAGAAAAATTGTTTGCAAGTTTTGAAAAGGCACTTATTTGCATGTATACTGCATCTTAATATATCACTCAGAGGCATCTCAAACAACTTAGTGTATGGTGAATTACGCTGGAAGTTAATTAATCATAGAAATAGAAACTCTACAGTGTAGAGGAGGCTATTTGGCCTATCAAGTCTGCACCGATAACAATCCCATCCAGGCCATATTGCCATATCCCGTGATGAGTACATGGGATTTAATGGGATTGAGGGTTATAGATAGGCCTGGTAGGTAGGAACATGATCAGTGCAACTTGTGGGCCGAAGGGCCTGTTTGTGTTGTAGTGTTCTATGTTCTATGTTAACACCACATATATACCCTGCTAGTCCCTCTAACTTAAGCATTCTAGGACGCTGAGGAGCAATTTTGCATGGCCAATCAACTTAACCTGTACACCTTTGGTACTGTGGCAGGAAACCAGAGCACCCGGAAGAAATCCATGCAGACACGGGGGTAATATGCAAACTCCACACAGTCAGTGACCCAAACCATGAATCGAATCCAGGTCTTTGGTGCTGTGAGGCAGCAGTGTTAACCACTGTGCCAGCGTGCCGCCCCAATGAATGTCATTATCTGGCAAGTCCTAATGTCAAGACTCCACAAGCTTAATACAAGATAATATTCCAAAACATGCATGTTTTGTAATGATGGGATGAATGATCAATGAATCTTCTGGAGGAGAATCTTTCAATACTTATTTTTACGATTTTAGACCATTCTTTGGACACTGCATGAGTGCGTGATGCAAACCTTGGAGCAATCTTCTGGGAGCTGGTGTCCTAATTGGCTGCCTCTGTGCCCTGTCCAGTGAAGGATATTGGGCAGATTCATGAGACTGAAGGCCCAATCAGACAGTTCACAGATTTGTATGGCCATCAGAGAGTCAGGCAGCAAGGAGAATGCAAAAGCCCCTCGAAATGGAGTAGTCCTTGAACTACTTCATAAAATTGATGAAATGCAGAAGGAGGAAGCCAATAGGCCCATCAAAGTGTAGAGAAATCCTGAGAGCCTGGGTCGAGCTCCTAGCTCTGATGGCCAGCTGGTATGTTGCCAGGAGGTTGGCTCCTGCTCTGACACCAGAAGATCCAGCTGGAGTCTTCCCCGTCCCCTTAATGAGGTTTTTAATTGACTGTTTTTAAAATCCTGCTGCTGATGGGAAGGTATCCATTTTCCTTTGCTCACCCATTTTTGGCATGTTTGCCAAGGAGAGATACAAGAGGGTCCAGAGGGGGAATTCTTTCATACAGAGGGTGGTGAGTGTTTGGAATGATCTGCCAGATGTAGTAATAGAGGCACATACAATTTTGTCTTTTAAAAAGCACTTAGATAATTACATGGGTAAGATGGGTACAGAGGGATATGGGCCAAATGTGGGCAATTGGGACTAGCTTAGTGGTTGAATACAAAGGGTGGCATGGACAAGTTGAGCCGAAAGGCCTGTTTCCATGCTGTAAACCTCTATGACTCTAAAGCATGTCAGCCCGCTGATCTGGTGCCCTACTCTCCCACTTTGCTCCTGGTCCCACCTTCACACTCTTCTCCACGTAACTGAGAAGATTCTGCTCAATATGGGTCAGGAGTCAGGAGAACGTCCTGTTTCATTTGTAATAATATGAACCCACATCTGAGAGGTAAGGGTGCTGTCGGCTGAGTCAAACTGTTTGTTTACAGGTTCTTTGCGAATATTGTTAGTGCTAGGCGTTATAACATATTGAAATCATTATAACGTGATGCTGAATATTTTAAAATGAATTGCAAATAAAAGGATTAGTGCCCCAATTAAATTTGCAGAAAAAAAAATTTCATTTAAATTCCATAAGGCATTCATATGTTAATTTTTTCTCAGTTTAATTTCTAGTTTCATCTTTCTCAAGTTATTTAAAATAATATTCTGGTACTGGTAAACTTTACAACACAAGTAGGGTGTTACAGATTCGGTAGAAGAAACATTGCAATATTATTGCTTTCTCTACGATTATTCAACCTATTGTATCTGTATTAACCCTCCGAAGAAGCGATTCATCTCCTGCTACACTAGTCTTTTCCCCTGTGGCCATGAGAATGTTCCCTTTTCGGATTAAGATCCAATTCCCTTTTGAATGCTTCAATTGGCCCTGCCTCCACCACAGGGTCAGGCAGTTCTTGCCAGATCCAAACCCCCTGTTGTATGAAAATGTTTGCCCTCAAGTCAGCATTAGCTTCTATAGATCATAGAATTTGATTTGTCTTATTATTGTCACATGTATTAGTACACAGTGAACAGTATTGTTTCTTGCCCAGTATACAGACAAACCACACTGTTCATAGAGAAGGAAAAGAGAGTTACAGTCAAAGCTAGAGTGTAGAGAAGGATTAACTGAGTGCGAGGTAGGTCATTCAAAAGTTTGATGGCAGCAGGGAAGAATTATTGAATCCCTACAGTGCAGCAGGAGACCTTTTGGCCCATCTGCACCAACAACAATCCCACCCTATCCCCATAACCCCACGATTTGCCCTACTAATCCCCCTGACACTAAGGGACAAGTGTGTAGCGCCAATCAACCTAACCTACACTGCTTTGGAGCGTGAGAGGAAACCTGGAGGAAACCAATGCAGACACAGGGATAATGTGCAAACTTCACACAGACAGTCACCCAGAGCCAGAATTGAAACCGGGTCCCCAGCACTGTGAGGCCTAAGTGCTGACTACTGTGCCATCATGCTGCCCTAAGTTGACTTAAGCCCATGCCCTCTAATTCTTGGTCCTTACATCAATGGGAATAGTTTATCTGATATCAAATCTGTACAGACCCCTCACGATTTTGAATACTTTGATTAAAGCTCCTCACAAAAGTCCCGACCTTTCCAATCTTTCTATTTTACTGAATTTTCTCATCTCCAGAACAATTCTTATCAATATTTTCTGTACCCATATGCTTTCACTTCCTTTCTAACTAAAGTGTGCTGCCCAGAACTGGAGACAATATTCCAGTTAAGGCTGATCCAATGTTCTATAGGGTTTAACATTGATACCTTTGTACTCTTTGTCCCTATAAATAAATATAATGAGGAGGTGCAGGCATTGGACTGGGGTGGGCACAGTAAGAAGTCTCACAACACGAAGTTAAAGTCCAGTTGGTTTATTTGGAATCACGAGCTTTCAGCACATTGCTCCTTCATCAGGTGTTGACATGCACAATTTTCTTGGATATCCCCTCCACTTTGAGCTGGTGGTTTTGTGCTGTCAATAATAGCCATGATGTGGAGCTGCCGGCATTGGACTGGGGTGGGCACAGTAAGAAGTCTCACAACATCAGGTTCAAGTCCAACAGATTTATTTGGAATCAAGAGCTTTCACAGAACTGCTCTTTCATCACATAAAGCCCAGGATGCTGTTTGCTTTATTAACCAGGTTCTCAACTTGTCCAGCTACCTTCAATGCTTTACGCACATGTATATCCTGGTCCTAGCTCTGATGAGGGATCATCCAGTCTTGAAATGTTGGCTCTGTTCTCTCTCTACAGGTGCTGTCAGACCTGCTGAGATTTTCTGGCATTTTCTCTTTTTGTTTCAGATTCCAGAATCCGCAGTGTTTTGCTTTCACATCCAGGCCACTCTGGTCCTGCACGTCCTTTGGAATCGTACTTGTTAACTTATATTATCTCTGGATTCTTTCCACCAAAATGAAACACTTTGCATTTCCCTGACATTAAATTTAAACTGCTAAATTTCATCCACCAAACTCTCTATTCTTCTCATGGCTCGCAATATTTCCAAGCTTCATATCAAGGATAAATTTGGAAACTGAGCTTTGTGAATCAATGTTTAGATCATTAAAATATGAGATAGAACAGAGGGTCCTAACACTGATCTCTGGAGAACTCCACTTTAAAGCCCCTTCCAACCCAAAGAAACCACAGCTCTTTCCAGTCACCCAGCCTATTTCATAAATACATTGCCACTCACCCTTTTTGTTCCATGAGCTCTAACCTGGGTCACAAGCCTACTGTGCAGTAGTTGATGAAATGCCCTTTGGAAGTCCGTGTACATGAATCAAGCCTTTCTGTTAGCTCATTAAAAAACTCAAGCAAGTGAGTTAACAATATTTTCCCTTAACAGATCAGTGCTGGCTTTCCTTAATGAACCCACATTTGGCCAAGAGACTACTTTGTCCTGAATAATAATTTTTAAAACCTTCCTCACCACTGAAGTTTTTTTTTAGTTTTTTTATTCGTGTCACAAGTAGGCTTACATTAACACTGCAATGAAGTTACTGTGAAAATCCCCTAGTCGTCACACTCTGGCGCCTATTCGGGTACACTAAGAGAGGATAGCATGGCCAATGCACTTAAGCCATGTGGGGAGGAGACCTTTCGAACTGCGGGAGGAGACCGGAGCACCCAGAGGGGAGGTGCAGTCTCCTCTTCTCCATGTTAGTGAGAAGATTCTGCTCAATATGGGTCAGGAGTCAGAAGAACGTCCCGTTTCATTTCAAATAATATGAACCCACATCTGAGAGGTAAGGGTACATACAGTGACCCAAGCTGGAAATCGAACCCAGGTCTCTGGCTCTGTGAGGAAGCAGTGCTAACCATTGTGCCATCTACAAGGAAAGGGAATGTGTTATATATGTAATGGTGAAAGGGTCCATTTATTTCAGCATCATTAAAAAATTAGAAGCACACCCATCAGGAAAGAATGAAGTTAGGGAATTGTTTCTGACCTAAAACTTCTAAGAGAAACAGGGGGAAAATAATAAACAAGTGCTCAGCCTGAAACTAGATTTCCTTGACTTTAGCTAATGATTCTCTCAAATGGCTGAGGGGAAATAGCCACCCAGAGGAAACCCATGCAGACACAGGGAGAACGTGTGGCCTCCACACAGATAGTGACCCAAGCTGGAAATTGAACCCAGGTACTTGGCACTATGAGGCAGCAGTGTTGACCACTGTGCCACTGTGCTGCCAAAGTTAAACTGATTCAAGGGCCTGTTCCTGTTCTGTAGTGTTCTATTATTCTATGGTTCTATGGTTCTGGGTCTTATTTCTTTATGCCTTAACTTCATTTCAATCACTCATCAGCAAGTATTAAATGCCCTTTCAAAAGCCTGACACACCCAATCCTGGGAATTGAGCTGGAATTCTCTGGGCCATGGCTGGGATTGGAGATCTGGTTGAGCGATAACGGGATGTGTGAGGCCAGCGAATTGTGCTGAAAGAAAAGGGTAAAAGCAAGAACTGCGAGGTGGTTGCTACACCTGCAAATTGCAGAAGGGCTTGTGATAAGAGGGTGATGGGGAACGTGAGAAGGTGGATTATTTAGGAACACATTTTCTGACCATTCCTGCCGGCGGGATCCTCTAAACCTGCCACAGTCAACTTCCTGTGGTGGATTCCCTGGCAGTGGGACAGGTCAGCCAGGCAAAAATCTGTGGAGTTTGGTAGGACCAAAGGATTCCATTGGCAGCCAATTGCTCACTGTGGACAAACCCACCATGGGGGCAGTGGCGTGAGGGTTTGAAATCGTGGTTATTGTCTTCCTCTATGTGCCTGCCACAGTTGAATAGCTGGCAATCTGTGCAAGCTGTGAGTTGTGAGTGTTTGATTTACAGCAGGGTGAAGTGGGTGAGGGTATAAATGTTGGGCGTGAGTCCTTCTGGATAGCAGAGTGAATGGACTTGTGGTGAGACTTGTGATACTTTTGTTTAAGGTATTGGATGTTGATATTGGCCACTGGTGAGTGATCATTGAACCTCCTGTGGCACTCCATCATGCTGCTTGGGGCTACAGTGTTGGTATTGAGCATGATAGTTATCAGCTCCCACTGTTCTTGTCCAAAGGATACCTGGTCTCCTAATAGAAGAATTTTTACAGACACACCACAGAAAAGCATCCATTCCGGTTGTATCACGGCTTGGTATTGTTCCTGCTCTGCCCAAGACCACAAGAAACTACAAAATGTAGCCCAGTCCATCATGCAAACCAGTCTCCCATCCATTGATTCCGTCTACATTGTCCACTGCCTCAGAAAAGCATAATCAAAGACCCCACACATGCTGGACATTCTCTTTTCCACCTTCTTCCGTCGGGAAAAAGATATCAAAGTCAGAGATCACGTACCAACCGACTCAAGAACAGTTTCTTCCCTGCTGTCATCAGACTTTTAACCACATACACCCTAGCCATGGCTGTAACACTATATTCTGCACCCTCTCCTTTCCTTCTCCTCTATGTACTCTCTGAATGGCATGCTTTGTCTGTATAGCGCGCAAGAAACAATACTTCTCATTGTATCCCAATACATGCGGCAATAATAAATCAAGTCAAATCAAATCAAGGAAGAGGGTCTCTCTACTTAGGTCTACCTTCGGTACCACAAAGACCTCAAAAGCATCATTAGAGAATCCTGGGCCACCATCATTGGAGTGTTGCACCACTGCCACTCTTCCGTCTATTCCTGAATCCCTCTTTAAGATGTACAGGCTTGCTTTAAGTAGGGCAGGCTAGCTTTAAGCGGTGCTAGGCTCACTTGAAGCCGGGCTCCCTGTTGAGATGAGCAGCCACTCGACAATGCAGTGAGCTGAATGCCACCATCATTTGAGCTCGAGCTGACTGGATCATTAAAAACAGGCGTGGGTGAAACGTGCATTGCGATTTCCCCAGGGTTGAGTGCTGGCCTCATTCAACTTCTCCCTCCTTTGGTCCACAGTTACAGAATTATTAAGAGTTTGGATGGGTTCCTTTTAAATATAGTGATGGGTTTCCACAAATGTCACAACCTCGCTGACTGGGGAAAAAAAAGATGCTGACACATAAGCAATCGAATGAACAAAAAGTACAAACTGACATTTGGACATGTTATACTAAATATCATCTATTATCTCATCCAGCATGGCAGCTGACTCCTGGCAGATATGCAGCTACTTTGCTGAAAAAAAATGATCTTAAATCAGGTTGCCTAGCGTTGAAAGAATTGAATAGTTGTGGAATTTAGGAATTTTCTTGGGATTAGGGTTCTGTTTGGATCAGATATGGGGTTATCATGACAACGCACACCATAACATTTACACTGAAGTGATGAGCCTTTTTCTAGATGTCGACTGCATCTTAAGGCTTATAAAATGGCTACTAAATTCTTCTGAGTGCGAGATTTGATTTGGAGTTATGATTGAAAACACAATCCGAGTTTGAAGTTCGAATCATGTTTGTCAAGTTATTTCTGCTGGAGGTAAATACGATTTATTTTCCTCTCTTTAATAATTTAACTCTTTAAATGCACTAGTGAATTTTTTCTGATGTAGCTTATGGTATATCAAAGAAGGCAATGTGATGATGTGAGGGGATTTTCTTGGGTCTGTGACCAGCTGAATTGGATCACCTCAATGCATGAGTAATAAAGATTGGTTAGCTTCCTTTCTATGGTCACGTCTCCAACTTACCCACTTTTTTTCTGACCTTCATTGCAATGGAGGGTGAGCAGTGGGACCAGCAAAGCCTCCCTAATGTTTTATTGAACATCTTGGGTACAAAGCCCAGTTGCCATCAGGATAATCAAAGATTATTTACACTAGAGATGAGAACATTGTCTACAGATATTGTGGCTTCTGCGTTGTCTGTTCCTAGATAGTATTGCTGGGATTTTATGACCTCGCTCAGCTGAGGCTCATGAAATCTTGCCTGAAGCTAATGGAGAATTCCGTTCTGCGAGCCTTGCCCATCCCGGAATCTGGAGGCGGTAAAATTCTGGTCTACATCTCTACATTGTTAATAATTGGATTTTTATTTGAAACAACACATGAAGCTTGTGACTTCTAAAATAATAGCCAGAATGGCCAGAATTTTACCTTCCCCCAAATGGAGGTTTTTAGCCAGGGGATATGCGAAATTGAAATCCCCTGGCTAAATCCCCTGGGGTAGTGGGGAGGGAGGGTGAGGGGAGGAAATCTTCCATCAGAAGCACCCACCTGACTGGTAGAACCCATCCCCCACCTCCCCACGCTCTGATGGTCTCCGTCCCTCCCTCACCTTCGTCCCGACACCCCAATCACCCACTTCATGACCTAGTTAATCTGATTGGCTGGCAGTTCTCTAAGGACAGGACTTCCTCTCCAGTAAGGGGCATTGGTCCCGCCTGCAGCCAACTGATGCTAATTTGGGCAATGGTTGGCTAGAGGGCACTAGGCGGGATTTTTCCCATCCCGCCTGCCACCGGAATCATAGCGGGTGGAGGTGAGGCTAGGGTAGGGTGGGGGGGGCACAGACAATGAAAAGATCCATTGACCTTGGGCTGGATTTTCTGGTTTTGGGGAGAGCGAGGACGGAAAGTCCCCTGCCGACTCTTTGGATGGCAGGAAGAGTGATCCCTCCCAATCTGAAAAATTCAGGTCTATGTGGATATATGCTCTTCTGAAAAAGAAAATTGAACTTGACCTTCCATATAGCCATAATCTAATTTATCCTTGTGCAAAGCTGCATCGAATCTGAGTGAAAGCACTATTAAGGTCAATCAGAGATGTCACAGAATTGTATAGAATGTACAACAGAGGAACAGACTAATTTCCCAACTGGATCATCATCTGTTAATACTGTATATGAGCCTCCTCCTAATGTCTTCTACATGGCACAAACATTAATAACCTAATGGAGTAAAAGATGTTAACTGTACTATCGAGGTTAATGATAAACAGGTGAAGGGCATTGATTGATGAAGTGCTTTGAATGCATAGAAAAGAAAGGCTTGTGGGACACAGGGTGTTTGGAGATACAAGGCAGGCGATTGTAATGTAAATAAACCAACTACCAAGAAAAGGATTTTGAGGTTAATCTTCCTGTCTCACCCACCACAGGAATCGTAGAGAGCAAGGGGCAGGCCATAGAGAGGTCGGAAAATTCTACCCCTTGTCCAGTTTCACACCTCACATTCTGGTTCAGGATCAATTTGCAAGGGATAATGTCACTTTGGCGTGGAGTTTTTATGTTCTTATGACTTTGATAAGACACTTCCTTGAGGCATTAAGGAGAAAGATGTTGCTGCATGTAACCTGACCTAGAAGGGCCAAGAATGGGCGGCACGGTGACACAGTGGGTAGCACTGATGCTTCACTGCTCCAAGAACCTGGGTTCAATTCCAGCTTGGGTCACTGTCTGTGTGGAGTTTGCACATTCTCCTCGTGTCTGCGTGGGTTTCCTCTGGATGCTCTGGTTTCCTCCCACAGTCCAAAGATGTGTGGGTTAGGTTGATTGGCTATGCGAAAATTGCCCTTTAGTGTCCTGAGATGCATAGGTTAGAGGGATTAGTGGGTAAATATGTGGGGGTAGGGCCTGGGTGGAATTGTGGTCGGTGCAGACTCGATGGGCCAAATGGTCTCTTTCTGCACTGCAAGGTTTCTATGGTTTCTATGGCTTAAGGCAGACACCAGGAGAGAAATGGCAAATGATTTAATTCCTCAGCACCGAATGCCAGCTGCCACATAATTCTCCTCCTCCATGAAGCAAATACTCTGGGCAAATCTGGGGGCAAGAATCAGGTTCGAGTGGACCAATCTGAATTGCTAATTCAGTTGAGTGTGCTTTTATGCCACGGGGTTAGATAAATCAGTTGATGTATTCAATTCACCGTGCTTTAGGACAAATCAGTTACAATTTGTAGCCAACCATAAAACAAGGTAAAAACATGAATACCTGAAACACAATTACACAAAACTAAAGCTCCACAGACCTACTTTTTGTTACTAATTGGAGTCATTTTTATACAGCAAAGCAGTGATCAATGAAATGTTAAGAAAACCTGTGACATGCTGGTTCTTCAATGATAAATGTAATCTTGCTCCTATTTGGTGTAAGGCAAAGAAATTATTGATATTGATTTTGTTGTCTGACAGTGACTAGTATGTCAGTGTGTCAAATGACTCAACGCAAACTCTAAATATGGAACTCTCTGCCACACTATAAAAAACATCAGAAGGCGAGGCTTCTTTTCCCATCTTTTGTTCCTTGTAATCAGCAGATTTATGTTATTGTCAACATTAAAATTTTATGTGCTGGTGAGTTTGACTAACTGAGCAGAGGTTCAGGTAAGATTTATTTTTTTTTCAATGTTTAGATCAGTCAGGATGACTGTTAAGAACAGTAGTGTGCTTCTCTTGTTGGATGTGGGAACTCAAGGAGACTTCCAGAGGGGAATTTTCCTGTCCTGCCCACCATGTGGCTGGATGGGGGCGGATCATGCAAAAATCTGTTGACCTCAGGCGAGATTGTCCAGTTTTGGGGTGAGTGCCACTGGAAAATCCCGCTCCCCCTGTGTCCCTGGTGATTACCTTGTGAGAAGTGCACCTGAATGCAGCACCTGACACACCGCGATAGGGAACTGAAGTTGGTGCTGGATGCACTCAGGATCATCTGGAATGCTGAGAACATCATTGGTAAGAGCTTTAGTGAGGTGGTCACACCTAAGGTGTGTTATGGGTGGCATGGCGGCACAGTTGTTAGCACTGCTGTCTCATAGTGCCAGGGGCCTAGGTTCAATTCCGGCCTCGGGTCACTGTCTGTGTGGAGTTTGCACATTCTCCCTGTATCTGCGTGGGTTTTCTCATGATGCACTAATTTTTTGGCGCACCAGGTTGGCAAATGCACGTGTTGGCCATTTCGCGGGATTTGCACAAACATTCCCGATGCACGTGTGTCTCCCACAGCCGGAGAGCAGGCGCAGTTGATGCCATGCTGGAATCCTGCGGGAAGACCGGGTAAGTCATTTTAATCTGTTTTAATGCAATTTAAATGTGATTATTGGGCCGGGGACTGAATTCTCTGGGCCCAATAACATCTCCCTCCCCACCATGAGTACTTCACTCCAGCCGGGTTACAGTAACTCCCCAGTTTCGAGGAACTAGCGGGAAATCTTGCTGCAGTGAAAGGGGGGCAATCGGGGCTCCCTGGTGTGTGGGGCAGTAGGAGACTGGTGCCAACAGGGCATCGGCACCCAAGCAGTGCCAGACTGTATCCCGGCACTGCCCAAGGGACAATGTGCTCATGTCGGGGGGCACCTTGTCACTGCTCACTGGGCATGGGCAGTGCCAACGGGGCATGGCCTAGGGTGATCAGTGGGGGAGAGGGGTCCCGCTGCCACTCTGCATTTGGATGTGTCGGGGTTGGAGGGAGACCAGTGATCAGGGCAGCTGGAGGGTGGTCTGCTGGGATGAGGGGGGAGGCATTGTCTGCCAGAGGGTCTGCCTCTCTGGGGGGGTTTGCTTCCAATGTGGGGCAGGTCTGCTGGGGTGGGGCATGGTCTACCTTGGTGGGGGGATCGTCATTGCTGGGGGGATGGTTTGCTGGGGATTGGGGTGTTCTGGGAAAGGGATGAGTGGTTGGGACTGGTCTGGGAATGCTCGTGGGGCTATGATTGGTCCATGATCAGGCTGTGAGGGGATGGAGGGGCAGTACTGCGGGTGTCCCGACTGGCCAGCTCAATCACTGTCCAGCAAACGAGAATTGGACAGTGTGGGGTCACTGTGCATGCACAGGGTTCCAGAACTGTCAGACTCCACCGCGAATAGGCTCTGCTCCTCTGGGTTTTTAATGATATTCACAATTGTGGCCTCTCCATTGCACAGAGTGTGGGAGATTCTAATCTGAACTCCCACTGAGAAAAACAAACGTGATTTACACCACTTTTCCTGTAAATTTAACACTTAGAATTTTTTTGGGAGAACCAGGCCCATGTGAGGTCAGCACCTTAACACCCAGCCTCCAATAGGTTAGTGGAATGAGCTATACAATCTTTCAAATCATTGATGAAGAGACAGGTCAACTGGCCTCTACATATAGCCAGTTTTTGTTGTTTTACAACACCATGCCCAATGTGACCACAGTCATGCCAGCTGAGCTACTAATGGGATGCCTCTTAAGGAAATAGTTGGATGTGATATTACCAGATTTTGCAGTGAGGGTGGAGGCTTGACAAGTCTCCCAGAAAGAAAACTACAGGAAAAAGAGATAGTTTTCAAATTGAGGATTTAGCCATGATCAGAAACTTTGCAGCAGGACAAATATGTGCAGGTTAGGTGGATTGGCTATGGTAAATTGCCCCTTTATGTGAGGGGAGTTACATAGGGTTATGGGGATAGGGCCTAGGTGGGATTGTTGTTGGTGCAGGCTTGATGGGCCAAATGGCCTCCTTCTGCACTGCAGAGATTCTATGATTCTATGACCGGCATAGGTAGCTGGTAAGATTGTGGAAAGAATTGGACCAGTCTCCTACATTGCCGAGATACAAAGCTGCCACGTCAAGATACATGTAGACTATCTGAGGAGGAGAGCAGTGCCTGACACAAGCGATCAAGAGGTGACTCTGCAGTAAATTCAAATTCGCCAGGATTAATTACAAGGATCCTGGTTGTAAATGTGGAACTGGAGCAACCGATGGTTACTGTAACTGAGGATTCAGCAGCTATCGAGGAGGATCTAGACCCCAAGGAGTTTGCCTTTCGCATCTGTCCGACCAGATTCTTCATTTCCAGAAGAGCCTAGCACAGAAATGAGCCATTCCAGCAGGGTTCAGAAGTCTCCAGATCAGCTAAATTTATGATGACTTTCCTTGGGGTATTCCAAATGCACTTTGTCAATTGCTCCCTGTGTTGTGAATCTGTGGAATTCGCTACCCCAAAGAGCGGTGGATGCTGGGACAGTGAGTAACTTTGAGGAGGAGTTAGACAGATTTTTATTTGGTGATGGGTTGAAAGGTTATGGGGAGAAAGCAGGAAAATGGGGATGAGGCGCATGTCAGCCGTAATCAAGTGGCGAAGGGGACTCATTGGGCCAAATGGCCTAATTCTGCTCCCATATCTGAACTTATGAACTTCTATTTTATTCATAGGTGAACTCAGGAGTTGAGGAGAAGGAGTGCGGTAGTGTGGCCCCTTTTAAGGGAGCATTCCTTGATGGCTATGTAATTGTGTTGGACCATATGGAATGTAGAGGCTGGAAGCTGAGCCAATCAGGTGCAAGAGAGCATATTGCAATTCAGGATCCTCAGCTGGAACCAGGGAGCAGTATTGTACAATTGTATAGTTAATTCTGTCTGACCTTTTTACTGTAAATACCTTTTTATCATTGACAATAAATCCTTTGTTACATTGAGCCACATCGAGTCACTCTTGATTTAATGCAATTTTCAACAGTAAATTGCCTGTGGTGTGACTCATAGTCCATTGTTGAATACAGATATACTGCAGATGGGAGCAGAAATAGGAAGGGAACTTTAGATAATCGTTGCACAAATCACCCAATGGACAGGGTCTGCAACTGCGTCACAGCAGTCAACTTTATAGACCTAAATGGGAATTGGTGACAAGCAATTTACAATGGTAAATATTGATTGAAAAACATGGGCTGCAGGACATTCAGTTTAGTTTCAAGTTTATTTATAAGTGTCACAAACAGGCTCACATTAACACTGCAATGATGTTACTTTGAAAATCCCCTTGTGGCCACTCTCAGGCGCCTGTTCAGGTACACTGAGGGAGAATTTAGTACAGCCCATGCATGTAACCAGCACGTCTTTTGAACTGTGGGAGGAGACCAGAGCGCCGGGAGGAAACCCACACAGACAGCGGGGAGTGAGACATGCAGATTCCACACAGACATTGACCCAAGCCAGGGGTCGAATCTTGGTCTTTGGCGCTCTGTGGCAGCAGTGCTGAGCGCTGTGCCATTGTGCCACCCACATGGAAAGGGAGTGTGATATATATGTAACGGTGACAGGGTCCGCTTACTTCCGCATCAGTAAAAAAAACCACACCCAGCTGGAAAGAGTTGAAGTTAGGGAATCGTTTCTGACTTAAAACTCCTAAGAGAATCAAGGGGGAGAAAAATAAACAAGTGCTCGGCCTGAAACTAGCTTTCTCGGACTGTAGCTAATGATTCTCTCAAATGGTTGCAGGGAAATGGCCACCTTCTGACCTGCTGCGAACGATTTGTGGAGGAGTTGAGGTAAGTGTCCCGGCAGTGCAGATCAATAAGAAAATCAGGCTGGGTCATTTGACACTATTTACAATTTTAATGAGATCTTTGCCTGATTCCTGTAGGAGCCCGAAATTAGAGTCCACCTGAAAATCAAAATGAACAAGCATTCAGTGGGAGTTTTTGGTTTTGCTTTTATTTTTCACCTGCTACAGCCCCATCTACAGACATAGATGTGAGTCAAATCCAACCACATCAACTTTCCAGCAGGATAATAACGCGGATTAGGAAACTGCAGCTTATTTTTTTTCCCTTTTCCTCGCCCTCGGGCAATGTCGCCCCAGCTGAGAACTGCTAACTTCCATACAAATTGAGGATTAAACTTGGAAACCTTGCCGTTTGTCCGACCGAGTATCACACTGGCCCACGTTTAACTAAAGTAGCTGTTTAACTAAAGTAGCTGGACTTCTAAAGAAAGTTCCTGGATCCGGTAGCAACCCGCTTGCCAAAAAAGTAAATAAATGCTTTTTCAAATTTGGAAGGTCCATTTCTAATAAAACTCGTCGGAAATGTTGTACGCAATGCAACAGTCAGCAACTGACTCCAGTGAAGAAAAGTACATCTGCTGCCAAGCTCCTGCCAATATGCAGTACCCTTCATGGAAAAGATGCTCTTTATAGAACGTCTTGCTTTGTTACGGCTTATAATTCATGGGCTATTAAATATAGATTGATATGTGAGCTGCAGAGATCGTAGAATTGTTCACTAATTAAATTAATAAATTATACAATGAAATTAATGACTGCTGCAATTAAAGATATTCTACCGACCTTTGGGATATTGCTGAATTTCAATATTGATAGCAGCTTACAGCAATTTAAATAAACTATTTATATATGTCTGCTGATGCATAGTGCCCATTAACAAAGCTTTGGGGAGTTACGTTCATTTTTTTTTGCAAAAGATTGCCGGTGATCGCGATATAAAATTGTCTTTACAGATGTAGGATTGTTCTACGGTCCCACTTCACCTGTTCAAACCGCCCCACAAGATGAATCACTTGCCATTGGCCTGGCTGAGGATTGAAAATGGCTTGGATCAGAATGTAACCATGGCAACATCAGCTCAATAAAGTGCAAGACAGTGAGGCAAAAATTTATGTCTCTTGAATCATTTTTTTCGCACAATGAAGTTGTTCTGGACAGTTCCAAACAAAAAATGTGAAGAGCACCTTTATAAATCGTTCCGTGAATAAGATGTTTTGTTGGCTTGTTTACTAAAACTGTTTGCACAGTAGTATGGAACCATTTTAGTACATACAATACAATGTTATTACATTAGAAGAGACATATCATCAATGGAGTCAGCAAAACCTTGCGTCCCTGTGGCTGCAGGATGCTCGCAGCCGGGGTTATATTGGCTTTTGAATGTTAAGACATGACAAGCCTGAAAATTGGGAACTGACGATTCTTATGGTTTAGTTTTTGTCCATTTCAAGCACAAAAGAATACTGTCTTGAAGTTCTAATTCTTTGTGGCAGAACTTGCTGTAAATGCAACTAACAATGCTCACCATTAACCATGCGTAAATTGGACAACAGCATCAAGCCAATGCAGATGTGCGGTTAAACATCATTGTCAGGTTGCTGTTGGAGAGGCACTGTCTCCTCCTTGTGCTTTGCAAAAGTGGCATTTTGTCATTCAAATATATGAAACAGTGTGGCATCTCTGCATTTATATTCAAATCGGGACTAAATTAGCCGCAGGAAGTTTGGCTTACCCTTTTTGACCGAAGTGTATTTTTTACTTGTGTGCCAAGTTTCAATCTCATGTCAGACAACAGTTCTTGAAATGAAAGTTAAATTTTACAAGTGTGGAGATTCATTTTTTCAGCTGTTAATTGTTGCTAGAAATCAAAGAAAATACTCAGGGCTGATCTTACCAGCTCGACCTGCCAGTCAATTGGCCTGGTGAGTTGATAAGATGGTGAGAGAGGTAGAAAACTGTTCTGCCAGTATAATCAGCCTCATATCAGAGAAGGGAACGAGTCTGATTTAAACAATTAAATCTGGTTTTAAATATTATTAGGGAGCCTGGGTCAGAATCGTCCTGGCTCACTCGCCTTAATGGCCTCACATGTGAAGGTTCATACTGATGACAATCATGTATGATCCCCAGCATCAGGGACCAGATGTAATGGTCTTGCTGTTGGCACCAGAGATTATCCAGATGGTCAGAGGTAGGGAAAAATGCCCCTAGAGCAGTGCCAACCTGGCTCAGTCAGCCAGGGATCCTGGCAGTGATAGCCTGGCACCCTGGTACTTCTCACCAGGTACCCTGGCACTGCCAGCCTGGCATCCTGACAGTGTCCACCAGGCACCAGGCAGTGCCAAGGGATGAGGCACAATGGGAGGGGTCAAGCTTAAGGGGACAGGGTGGGGCCTGAAGGGGACCTGTGCACTGTGCAGTCAGGGATTGCCAAGGTAGTGATCAGCAGGGGGGGTTGAATTAGGGCAGTGATTCACTGGGTGGAATCTGGGGTAACGATGATTGAGCCAGGGTGACCGGGGGATGGGGGAAGTGAGCTATATCCCTGTGCATTGACTGTGTATACTTCACACAGTGTACTGGAAGATCATACACATGTGCAATGACACCCTCTAGCAACCAGCAGCTGGCTTCCCGGCATGAATAGAGTCCACTCACTCCCCCTACTGGCGCAAATCACATTTTGCTTTTGTTTTCTGAAAGTGTTATAAGCTTTGAATTTTTATCTGCTGAAAAAAGGTGTGATTTTCTTGAATTTTCACGCATGTTTGGCACTTGGAATATGTTTGATAAGATCACCCTCTTTATCTTTCTGTCCTCTCTCTTAATCCAATCAGTACATAGCGAATTCACATGAAGGAAATGTAACATAATGTTGGTTGCAGGATAAAAATTGAAGAATAAAGGGATAAAAATTGGATCAAACATGGAGGATAACTCCTTTTTTTTTCAAAATTATGCTATAAAAGCTTTTGCATCCTCTTGAGAGCATAGAGAGGGCCTCAGATTAATGTCTCACCTAAAACTGAAACTTCACAAGTTGCATGCCCTCAATAGTGAGCGATTTGGTGGGACAGATATCTGACCCCAAGCTGCCACACAGACGCTTCAACATAATGTGCGATAAAACTTGTTCTAAAATGAAAAAAAACTGCAGAACAGTGAGCCTCTGAAGCCTTGTGACTAAGTGTTTAATAAATGGCAAAGGTTGCAAATGGAAAAGGAATGTTTAATGCCAGCTTGGCATAAAGGTGATGTTTCCTGCTCTCTGGAAATAAGTTCAGTGAATTGTACCAATAGTGATTTCACCTTTTTTGAGCTAATAATCTTTGATATAATTATATTGCCGTGATGTTTCTACCCAATTTGAGCCACAGCAGTGGATACTCTGCAGATTCCTTTCAGATGTAATTGTCATAATAAGGTCTAATCTTAGGGTTATTAAAATGGAAAAATGCATTCGTAGTCAACATTTACCCTGTGACAATTGCAATAGCATTCCCCTCCATCAAAATTTAATATAAAAGTACCAAATTAATTTCCAAATGTAGTATATGAAGAAATGGAAGCACAATAGAGATAGATGGTTTATTTTGCTTTCATTAATGATCTCCACCATGTATTCTATTTGTACAGTAGACTCCTTTCTGTTCAATATCTTTGAATTTTTTTATCTAATTGTTCCTATGAAACAAATACAAGTAGGAGTGTGTGTACCGATTCAGATTGACGGTGAAATGTCATATAAATACTCATGTTGTTAAGCCACACCTAATGCAAGGTTTGCACTTGCTGCATACAATTGCTTCCTTTGCCTTACCCATTTTTAAAGCGGCAATTATTTGAAAAAGAATTTGAAAAATCCTGAATAAACCTTTAGGGTGGCATGGTGGAACAATGCTTAGCACAGCTGTCTCAAGGGTCAAGGGTTCGATTCTTAGCTTGGGTCACTGTCTGTGCACTGCTTGCACATTCGCTCTGAGTCTGCGTTTGTTTCCTCTGGGTGCTCTGGTTTCCTCCCACAGACCAAAAGATGTCCTGGTTAGGTGCATTAGTCATGCTAAGTTCCCCCTCAGTGTACCTGAACAGGGGCTGGAGTGCGGCAACTGCGGGATTTTCACAGTGTCATCATTGCAGGCCTACTTGTGACACAAATAAATTTAAAGCTTTTATGATTCAGTTGGTAGAATAATTTTAAGCAAAATGTATTCAGTTATCTTTTGTACACCTCACCCCATTCCTAAAGCATTAATTACTAGAAAAGAATTAGCTGTTAAGTAACTGTCCAACAACAGTGAATTTTAAGATTTCTTATTCACACCAAATCTGTTTAATACTTCTATTTATCATTGCTGATGCTTGATTTTCAAACCTAAAATTTTCAACATAGAACTGCTATTAATTTCTGTAGTCTTGCTCCATTCATTGTCTCTATGCAGCCTCTACATAATCTCAAGTTTATTCATCTTCCTACGTGAGGAGCAGAAGGTTCAAGCAATTTTCTCTCAAATTTGACACATTTCAATTTCTGTGTGGCAAGACTTGGAAAGTCATTCTGTAAGGCTTATTGTTTATGTAGATATATCTATGTATTGGACATCTGGTTAAATTTACTTTCTTATCAGATGTTTCAATCACGATGGCATAAAATTTAAAAGCACTTATAGGGAATGAGAGAAGAAGACCATTGGATCAATCATATCACTTCATCTATTATCAATTCATGCATTCTAACCAATTCGTTTCCTGATGGAGTGGTTGACAGACAATAATCTCTGATTTCTAAAGGTGATTATAGGGTGGCACAGTGACACAATGGTTAGAACATAAGAACATAAGAAATAGGAGCAGGAGTAGGCCATCCAGCCCTTCGAGCCTGCCCCGCCATTCAATAAGATCATGGCTGATCTGTCGCTGCTCAGTTCCACATTCCCACCCTCTCCCCATAACCCTTAATCCCCTCTCCTATCAAAAACCCATCAACCCGCGTCTTAAAAATATTTAGCGAGGCAGCCTCCACCACTTCAACGGGCAGAGAATTCCAGAGATTCACCACCCTTTGAGTGAAGAAGTTCCTCCTCAACTCCGTTCTAAACCGCTCCCCTTTTATCTTGAGGCTGTGCCCCCTAATCCTATTGTCTTTTTTGAGCGAGAAGAGTCTTTCCACCTCTATCCTATCCATCCCATTCATCATCTTATACATCTCAATGAGATCTCCTCTCATTCTTCTAAACTCTAACGAGTACAAGCCCAGTTTATTCAGCCTCTCCTCATAGCTCAACCCCCTCAACTCCGGTATCAGCCTAGTAAACCTCCTCTGCACTCCCTCCAAGGCCAAAATATCTTTGCGCAGGTGCGGCGCCCAAAAATGCACACAGTACTCCAGTTGCGGCCTCACCAATGCCCTATACAGCTGCAGCAAGTTAGCATTGCTGGCTTACAATGTCAGGGACCCAGGTTCAATTCTGGCCTTGGGTGACTGTGCGGAGTTTGCTCATTCACCCTGTGTCTGCGTGGGTTTCCTTTGGATGCTCCAGTTTCCTTCCACAGTGCAAAGATGTGCAGGTTAGGTAGATTGGCCATGGGAAATCAGCAGGGATGGGGGGTGGGGGGGAGGGTGACATGGGTAAAATACTCTTTCAGAGAGGCGGTGCCAACTCGATGAGCTGAATGGCCTCCTTCTGTGCTGTAGGGTTTCTATGAATTCTGGAATATTCATCTATTCCCTCAATTTCACGACTTATCACTGGCCTACGGCAAAGATAACATTCCACCCTCAGCTTTGGCAATGCATTCCTGCAACCTCTAATTTGATATGCAGTTTCTCTTTATCAGGATTAATTGCCAAATCATTAATTGCTGTGCATGTCTGTTCTATGTACACTTTGATCAAAAAAACTTCTTCAGATCTCTATCATCACTTGAAGCTTTTCAATTCTTTCTACTATTTACCTGCCTTATAGAGATTGACAATAATTAGCAGGAACACCTTCAATCTGAGGATGAATTTTAACAATTGCCACAGAAGTAGGGGTTCTGAACATTGACAAGCAGTCACTCCACTGGACCCTTCTGTCAGTGGGAAAGGGCGTTTTGTGACATTCACCTCATTGACAGCTACCCAAAGACTTTTAGCGCGGGTTGTCAGCCAAATGCCCTCTCCCTTAATCCAGCGTCTTTTTCAGTGTAGCACCACTTCCAGTGGATCTGCATTGCATCTCAACAGAGCAAGAAATTGCCAGGCTCTTCAACCAATCTGGTTGAGAAAGCCTCACTAAGAAAATGAGGCCCAAGCCAGGAATTCAAAAGCAGAAATCATCAATTAGATCGAAATGGATCCGAAAACTGAAATATAAATTGTGAACTCTATATAGGACGAAGAAGGAGAGGTAAAGGAGACAGGAAGTGTTGGAAACTAGAGATAGGTTTCATAGAATCATATAATCCCCACAGTGCAGAAGGAGGTCCTTCAGCCCATCAAGTCTGCACTGACTACAATTCCACCCAGGTCCTATTCCCCTAACCCCAATGCATTTACCCTGCTAATCCTCCTAACACTAAGGGCAATTTACCCTGGCCAATCCACCTAATCCACACATTTTTGGATTGTGGGAGAAAACTGGGGCACTCGGAGGAAACCCATGCAGACACAGGGAGAATGTGCAAACTCTACACAGACCCAGGTGTGGGTGTGTGTGGAGACCCAGGCTGGGAATTGAACCCAGATCCCTGGGGCTGTGAGACAGCAGTGCTAACCTCTGTGCCACCGTGCCGCCCACTGTACTGCATGCAACAGACAGAACTATAGAGAGCAAGTCCTAAGTAATTTATATTTGTATTTGTGGGTGTTAGGAATCGGGAAAGAAATTGTCCATGCTACGTTGTAAAGTTAATATTCAATCTCATATTCTAGCAAGGTTCACACTGTTTAGCACATTACAGGCAGGATTTTCCAACCGTGCTCGCCTCAATACTGGAAAATCCCATCCAAGGTCAATGGACCTTTGTATAGTCCTCTCCTATCTGTTCGATTCACTACTCTTGACTCTGCCTCAGAAAAGCAGCCAGCATAATTAAGAACCCCACGCACCCTAGACAAACTCTCTTCTACCTTCTTCCATTGGGAAAAAATACAAAAGCCTGAGGGCATGTACCAACCAACTCAAGAACAGCTTCTTCCCTGCTGCCACCAGACTTTTGAATGGACCTACCTACCTTGCATTAAGTTGATCTTTCTCTACACCCCAGCTATGACTGTAACACTACATTCTGCACCCTCTCCTTTTCTCCTCTATCAATGGTATGCTTTGTCTGTATAGGATGCAAGAAACAATACTTTTCACTGTCTACTAATACATGTGACAATAATAAATCAAATCAAATCAAATTAAAAATTCTGCCCTATGATTCTAAAAGTAAAAGATTAAGTTATCTATTTTAAAGAAAGGTGGGGAGTGTACATATGGCTGTACTTACTTAATCTTGATTTGTCAGGTCCCTGTACTAAGGTGAACAGAACGATTCTCATAGCTTAAATGGTTTTACAAAAATAAGATAGAGACAATATCTATTTAGCCCCTTTTTAGCATAATGAAAGGTTCCAAAGTCTCACTGTAACATTAGAAGACAAAAAAATGACACTTAGCTGCTTAAGGGGATATCAGGTCAGGTGAAGCTGGGATATAGAGGTAGGTTTTAAGAAGTATTCTAAAGGAGAAAGTGAGTTAGAGAGAGACATAGAGGTATACAGAGGATACTCCAGAACTTAAGGCCTAGGCAAACTGAAGTTGTGGACACCAAATAAGTCACAGAGTCATACAGGTTTGCAGTATAGAAAAAGGTCATTTGGCCCATCATGTCTGCGCCAGTCAGAGACACAGGTGACATGGTGGCACAGTGGCTAACACTGCTGCCTCACACTTCCAGGGACCTGACTTCAATTCCGGCCTCGGACAACTGTTTGTGTAGAGTTTACACATTCTCGCTGTGACTGCGTGGGTTTCCTCCAGGTGCTCCGGTTTCCTCCCACAATCCAAAGATGCACAGGTTAGGTAGATTGGCCATGCTAAATTGTCCCTTAGTGTCGGGGGGCTAGCAAGGTAAACATGTGGGCTTAAGAGGTTAGGCCCTAGGTGGGATTGCTGTTGGTGCGGGTTTGACGGGTCGAATGGTGTCTTTCTGCACTTTAGGGATTCCATGAAAGTGCAACAACATAAAAGTTGGTGATGTTCAAACCGAGGTTAGAAGTAGAGGAATGCAGGAATCTCACAAGGTGCAGGGCTGGAGGAGATTACAGGATGAAGGAAAGGTGAGGTTATAAGGAGGAAAGAATGCTAAAATTAAGGTGTTGTTTCTTCTGGAAGCCAAGGTTGGTCAGTGAGCACAAGGGTGAGAGACGAACTTGACTGTTGTCAGTTAAGACACAGGACAGCAGAGTTTTGGATGACCTCAAGTTTATGTAGGATAGAATGTGGGAGTCTACAGCCAGGACTGCATTGGAATAGTCAAGTCTAGAGGTAGTGAAGGCATAAATGAGGGTTTCAGCAACAAATGAGCTGAGACAGAAGCAAAGTTGAATGATTACTGAGGCAGAAATACATAAAGGGTCTTAGTGATAACATGAATATCAGAAGCTCACCTCAACCATTACATTTTGAAAAATATAACTGGATTTCTGTTTTATTGCCTATTCCAGGAGGTCAAAGTGTGGATAGTAGGTGTGTAGGAAATCCACAGTAGAAAATGAGGTAAATACATATTGAGTCGAGATGGTCTTTTCATGCCCGACATACAATTAGTCATCCTCTAGCCTTTATATTTGGATTAGTATGGGTGATATGGAAGTAATATTAGTTTTGGCAGTGGTGCAAGTTACTTGTGCACTACTGACCATCAGCTTGGGCTGGAATGAATCACACTTAACAGTCAAAACATGTTGTTAGTTTGCTCTCGTTCTGACCCACAGTATCTTTGCAGAATCAATTGTTTTAAGCTAGCAACATATACATGATCAAGTGTTTGTCTTTCTCTCATCCTCCAGGGTAAATACAGTAGAGACTAATACTTCTGCAAACACACAGTCATTGAAGTGACAATATTTCTTCATGCAACATGAGCATTGAAAAACCTTACTTAAGTAACAGGATTTGCTGCAACTCCTCCAGTATTAATGCTACCACCGTTATACACTCTGGTGAACAGAGAGTTGTCAAATTTGAAATTCTTCAGTGAGTTTTCAGCCATCTCATCAGCCAGGTGTAGGGGTAGTGAGATTGTCACCAAAGCACAGGTTGGGGCACTTGTCAACTAAGTGCACCATGGCTTGTACTTTGCTGCAGTTGCCCAGGAAGAGGTTGTTGCTGCAGGATCCGACTCCAGTGCAAAACCTCCAGCTGCTCCAGCTCGGGCGGCATAGTGGCACAGTGGTTAGCACTGCTGACTCACAATGCCAGGGACCCAGGTTCAATTCCTGGCTTGGTCTGTGCTGAATCTGCATATTCTCCCCGTGTCTGCGTGGGTTTCCTCCGGGTGCTCTGATTTCCTCCCACAGGCCAAAAGACGTGCTGGTTAGGTGCATTGGCCACGCTACATTCTCCCTCAGTGTATCCGAACAGGCGCCGGAGTGTGGCAAGTAAGGGTTTTTCACAGTAACATCAAGCAGTGTTAATGTAAGCCTACTTGTGACACTAATAAATAAACAAAAAACTGTTCAGTTTGACCCAATCGCTGCATGGGAAATGAAAGCTTGGGATTTCCAATGGGTGATCATCATCCAGGTGATGTTTCTGGGCTGTGTTGTTGGGATTGTGCCACAGGTCCTTCCAAAGGTCCACAGCACAACTGCCTGGTTTGGGCAGTTTGGCCGTGTTGAGATGAGGTGTTTGCTGAGTGGGTGGGTGGTGTCTTTTTACCAGTGGCAGGTCCACAGTATTGCTCTTTCCAGCAATCATGTGGTGCAAGCTTCATGATGGATTTGAGGTGGTGCAATGTTGCTGTGCACAGGTAACCCATTTGTGCTTTTTGACCAGATTACTCCTGAGATAATTTCATTTAGCTGACCACCTACCAGATTGCAGTGTGCAGAGTTCTTCCAGGCAGAAGCGCAGTGCTCAGCTGCTGAGTAGCAGAGAGCCCAAGAGGAAATTAAAGTTCTAGGGTTGGCTCCCCAAGAAGTTTCAGCTAGCTTGCTAATGAGATTGTGGTGAGTCTTCAGTTTAGCTGAGACTTTCTGGAGGTGTGACTTGAAGGTCAGTGTGCTTTCCAAAATCATACCAAGATAGTTGGGTGCAGAATGGGGTTTGATGTGACATTAGAGTTTAGGTAGAGATCAAGTTCTTGGTGACTTCTTGCATTGTCGAGGTGATGGACATGAGGGGTGGGATTTTCCAGCCACGATCGCCCCAAAGCTGAAAATTCCTACCTGAGGTCAACGGACCTTTCCATGGTCCGCCCCTTGTCCGCTATGTTCCCCACAGCGGGCTGAACAGGACAATTCACCCTGTGATATGGTTTTGGCAGCACTTGGTTTGAGGCACCAATTTTGATGATGTTCAGAGAGTTGAGTGCTAATAATGAATCTATTGAAATCTCTTGAAATCTATTGCTTGGTAACCGCAGCAGATGCCATCTGCCTAGATTAACTTGTGACTGGATCTGCCTGGCAGCTCATTTGTGTACAGGTTGAACAGGGCAGAGACCAATACTGATCCTTGAGATAGGCTATTTCACTGCCTCTTCCATGTGCTAACTTTAGATCCCCTATGGACTCTTTTGAAGAAGAGAAGAGCTGGTGTCAACAACCCAGCTTGATAGTATTTGAGAAAGTTTGGTTAGCAGATCCTTATGCCAAGGATTGTTACAGACTGTGGAGAGATCAAGGTTGATGAGTCCATCTTTCAGGTGCTTTTGAAAGTAATTTTCATTGTGGGTGGTGAGGGCAAGTGTCTACTCTGCACTGCACTCCTTTCAGAGTCCAGTGTCTGACAATAGTGTATCCTCCACAGTTGGTTGGATATGGTGCAAGATGGTCCTCTCTAGCAGCTCTTAACAAGTGGAAAGAAGAGAAGTTTGTCTGTAACTGGAAGCTTCTTTAGGATTCTTGCCAGGCCTGAGGATTGCAACAATCTTAGCTTTCCAGCAAATTTTTGGCTGATGCTTCTGGTTGATTTCGTTAGGAAAACAGAGAGCCGTTTTGCTGCCTTGGGCAATGATGCTGAAGAAATTCAACGCGATTTGATCGTAACCCGTAGCTTTGCCAAGTTTCAATTTGTTGATTGCTGAATGGATCTCAGGTGTGTTTATGTCTTCATCTGTTTGGCCTGGCCTTGAGCTCTTTTCCCTTATGAAGGAGCGACATTCCACAGCAACATTCACTGGTATTCTACTGCCCTGCCCATCACAGGGATTGGAGTGGGCAAGGGGCGGGCAATGGGAAGGTCCATTTTCCGGTCTCGGGCCAAGCAAGGCTGTAAAACCCTACCCATTGTGTCCATCTATGGCTCGCTCTGGTGAGCGCTGTTCCATCTTTGACAAAGTGGCTGGCCTTTGCACTTGATGGGAACACAGGTCTGGTTGCAAGTTGCAGATTGCTGCCAAATAACTCATTGCTGAATCAGTTTCCAACCTTTCCGGCTGGAGTGAGTGCAGTCCAGGTTGCTCATGATCTCTTTCCAGTGAGTGCGGCATGCATTTTCTTGTATTTCAGTGAGATGATTGGCAATAACTGGCGCCAGAGTCTTCAAGTTCTTGGCATTCACTGTTGAAGTAAGGCTATTCCAGTGCAATTATTTTTTTAAATGAATTCATGGGATGTGGGTGTCGCTGGCTGGGCCAGCATTTACTGCCCATCCCTGAGGGCACTTAAGAGTCAAGCACATTGCTGTGGTCTGGAGTCACATTTAGGCCAGATCAGAGTAGGGTGGCAGACTTTCTTCCCTAAAGGGCATCAGTGTGAACCAGATTTTTTTAATAACAATCGACAATGGCTTCATGATAATCAAGACATTTAATTTCAGATTTGTTTTTATTTAATTCAGATATCACCATCTGCCATGGTGGGATTCAAACCTGGATTCCCAGAGCATTATCCTGTGTCTCTGGATTACCAGTCCAACAACCATACCACTAGACCACTCCCTGTCCTATCGTGGTTATATAGCTTTCTTTCTGATTTTCTTTATGTCAAAGTACTTGCTACAAGAGCCCCACTAAATTCAAATTACTCATTAAGTGAATTGAATAATTTGATGCAAGTTCACAGCTTGCGATTATTTCTCTCCCCACAGACACTGTAAGGCCTGCTGTGTATTTCCAGCATTTTCTGTTTGTGCTCCTATGTGAAAATTAATTTGGATCATTTAAGTTGGCTTGGCTCTTTAGTTAAAGTAAAAGTTTCAAGTTTATTTATTAGTCACATGTAGGCTTATATTAACACTGCAGTGAAGTTACTGTGAAAATTCCCTAGTTGCCACATTTCAGCCAGAACCTGTTTAGGTACACTGAGGGAGAATTTAGCACGGCCAATGCACCTAACCTGCACACCCTTGGGAGGAAACCGGAGTACCAGGAGAAGACCCATGCAGGCACAGGGAGAACATGCAAACTCCACACAGGCAATGACCCAAGCCAGGAATCGAACCCAGGTCCCTGGCACTGTGAGGCAGCAGTGTTAACTATTATGCCACCGTGCCACCCCCTAGTAGAATACAGGTGTAGATGCACAGAATGTCTCTTTACAGCATTTTTCTTTTCAGAGCTACCTCAGACAAATTGCTATGTATATTCTGACAGTCTTTGACAAACACAGAGAGAAAGACTTGCATTTATGTAGCACCTTTCAGAATCCCAGGATGTCCCAAAATGCCTTACAGCTAATGAAGTATTTTTGATATTAAGGTTGTGTTATGGTGTAGAGAAACACATCCAATCTGCAGACAGCTAAATTGCATACATTGTAGTAAAACGCATGACCAAATAAACAAACTTCGGCCCAGTTTTTTTTCTCTCCTGGGGCAGTTGTACAGAAACAAGAGGATTCCTGATTCAGCAAAACAAGCCTTTAAAAATCACTACCTGGATGTTGAATTTTCAGTCTGGGGGCGAAACTAGAACAGAAGACATGGGTGTATGATCCTGAAAGGAGTGAGGAGCTTGCCACTGTACCCAAAAAAAAATTAAAACATAAAGCATCCCTCATCCCTGTACACATTCCCTGTGCCTTATCCATGCCTACCCATGCCATCCCCATTACCCTTTATGTCCTGCATGGCAATCCTATAACCATGTACCCACCACAATTTTTAACCCCTGTGCCAACTTATGCCAATTCATACTCATCACACTTTATCCTTACATCTACTACACCAACTCACCCTGGTATCCACTATGGGAAGATCTCAGGACCAGTGCAGAGATAAGGGGGGGATGGGGGCATTTTCCCTTCCTGCCCACCACGGGAATCTTAGCAGATGGGGGGCATGAAAAGGTCCATTGACCTCGAGTGGGATTTTCTGGTTTTGGGGAGAGCACAGTTGGAAATTCCTACCCAAGGTAAAACAAAGTTCTAATTGTCAATTCCAGACTTCCCCATATTGAAAAAAACACTCCCATTCATAAAACTCCATTTACCTCATCTGCATTCCTTCACCTTATAACTACAAACTTTGCATTCAATCCCTTATACCACCATGCTTTGGAATTCATAGTCCTGCATCAAAAGATTTATCATCACTTGTAGTGGTCAATCATATTATGAATTTGAAGGCACCCTACTTCAATAATGGATGGCTGTGAAATCAATCATGCAACAGTGATCCAATAATAGAAGTCTCAGACTTATGTCAACAGACAGAGTGAAATAGCAAGCAATCTTTTTTTTAAAACACTCCAGATATTTTATTTAAAGATTTAAAGGGCTGAATTATAAATGCCTTGATAACTTGACAGTGCCCTTTGTTAAGTACTTTTGACATGTGCTTCTGATTATTCTGACAGTTAATCTTGACAAGCCTGTTGACAATTCCAAAGAGTCTGGCAGTAATGAGTTTTATATGTACATTTATGCCTAATTTTAGTACGTTAATACCTGACTTACCTCAAAGGGCACTTGATCTCCAGCAAAGGGCATTCTACCTCCCTACAAGGTATCTATCCTGAGGCCAGATTCAAAGGGGCGCGTTACCTCTCTAAAGGGGTACCCTGGCTATCCAAATGAATCCTCTAAATTTAGACTTGCTCTTATCTGACCTAATCTGCATATGTCAGCTTTCACACTCTTGGTCTACCAAAATCCCATTTCAGATGAGGCAACTGATGAGTTAAATGGCCAGCTGCCCCCATAAACTGTGCTCCACTTCCATGAAAATGGGAAGTATTGTTCTCGGGGATGGGGGGATGGTGGCACCTCTGATTTCTGATCATTTCTGCTATTTTTGCCACAATGGAGAAACACTTTGATTGAAAATCTGAACCTTAGTGGCTTTCATTGAGGGACAAATATTTATTAGGGATTGGGAGAGCTACCTTACACTTTGAATAACATCATCTTTTCTATTGCCTGAAAGTGCAGATAAAGTCTTGGTTTTAACATTTTGCCTGAACGATGGAAATACTGATATGCAGCAGTCCCACAGTGCTGCAACATAGCGTCTGCCTGGATTTTGTGCTCATTTATCTGGACTGGGTCTTGTACCTTCAGAAGCTCAAGGGAGCGTGCTATCATTAAATCACAACTAACCCATAAAAGTAATTTTCCTGTTTGGATTTTGCCAGCCAAATCCAAGAGATTTCTCACCATTGCTTTTTCACACACAACTCTTTGGCAAAGAAAGATATGTTTCGGCTTGTAGATCTCTCCAGAACATCAATCAGCATAGCTCTATATTTAGCATTAAGAAAGCCAACTGCCAGTTCCTCTCACCTTCTCCAAAGCCATATTACAACTTCTTCTAACTTGATGAACGGAATGTTATTTTCTGATTAATGAAAGACAATTATGTTTTTGGAACAGGAATAGTTTTTCTTTCACTCATTCATGGGATGTAGGTATTGCAGCCCATGAGGCTAGCATTTGCGAAGGTATTGGTGAGCTGCCATCTTAAACCAATGCAGTCCATGTGGTGTAGGTACACCCACCATGCTGTTAGGAAAGGAGTTACATGATCTTGACCCAGCAACAATGAAAGGTTGGCAGTATATTTCCAAGTCAGGATCTTGAGTCGCTTAAAGGGGAAGTTTGCAAATATGCTTTCATCATGTATTAACTGCACTTGTCCTTCTCGAGGTAGAGGTCATGGATTTGGAAGGTGCTGTCAAGTTAGTTCCTCCAACTTGTAGATGGTAAACACTGCTGCCTACTGTGTATCAATGGTGGAGGAAGTGTATATTGGAAATGGTGGATGTGGTGCCAATCAAGCGGGCCAATTTGGATGGTGTCAAACTTCTTGAGTGTCGTTGGAGTTGCACTCATCCGGACAATTGGTGCGTATCCCATCACAGTCCTGACTTGTAGCTGGTAGATGGCAGGCAGGCAGGCTTAGGCAAGTCAGGAGGTCGGTTTCTCCATACATACTCCACATAAAAGGTGAAACAGAAATAAATACTTCCTACATATGTGTTCAAAAACAAAGGACCTGTTTCTGTAGAGGATTTTCTGTGAAATTCAGGCTTGGAATCCTGCAACCTCCTCTAAGGGGGCTGGGATTCTCCCGGCCTGTTGCAATGAATGAAGATTTGGTTGTGCGCCAAATTCTCCATCCTCGCTGGCAGTGGTGGTAAGGCGTACAATGTTGGAGAATTCTGGCCTCAATTTACAGAGGATGATAAATGAGGTTGTCCAGGGGGCTTGCTATATTCCGTTTAAGAGTACTCTTTCATTTCCTAAACTTTACATTATTTTCTAGAGTGTTCTCTTTTAGAGAGATATCCCCTCCTTATCTGAAATTGGAAATATGACAATTTGGAACTGGGCCGTGACTTTAAATCCAACTCTATCTTGGCCTAACTCAGTGGTGCATCAAACAATCCTCTTTTAAGCTATCTTAATTCTAAACAACAGTTCCACTTGTGCACTTGTGGGGATTTTTTTTATTGAGATAATGTTTTGTTTGCATATCTGTGGTTCACTAAATACCTTGCAGGCTATATTTTCCCCTTTCTCGTGGGTGAATGATGTTCCAAAGTTCAGTTTCAATGTGGGGTCGAATTTGAAGCCAAACTCTCTCTATATATATATATATCTATACATACTTTCCAATTTTCCAAATAGCTTTGTTTTCCTGAAGAAACCACATACAATTGGATTGACCACCCAAGTTGTCTAAACAGCCAGAATCTCCAGTATCACCCTTGGTTGGCATTTGTTCCATAACATTCGGAAGGTCAGAGGCAAAGACACAGAACATTGTGTTTTTTTTTGACTGTGACATTCTGGAACTCCAGCAGCCTTAAATTTATAACTTGCTTGGTTTATTGGTTGAATTGGAATTCCGACAATAAATACAAACTATAATACTTCTGAACTCCTGGGGAATACTGGTCACTTGCAAACAGCAGAAGATAGGGTTTTGTTCCAAACTCCTGTAGTGTTTCATTAACAGCAAGCGGACAGCATGTTCTGCATGTTCTTTTTATAAACAAGAACAATAAAAGTAGCCCCTGAATCCCGCAAGCATTTCATAGAACCCTACAGTGCAGAAAGAGGCCCTTCGGTCCATCAAGTCTGCACCGAACACAATCCTACCCAGGCTCTACCCTCATATCCCTACATATTATACCCACTAATCCCTCTAACCTACACATCCCTGGACACGAAGGGACAATTTCTTAGCATGGCCAATAAACCTAACCCACACATCTTTGGACTGTGGGAGGAAACTGGAGTATCCGGAGGAATCCCATGCAGACACGAGGAGAATGTGCAAACTCCACACAGACAGTGACCCGAGCCAGGAATCAAACCCAGGACCCTGGAGCTGGGAAGCAGCAGCAGTGCTAACCACTGTGCTACCATGCCGTCCATTTGGAATAAAACTTTTCTGTGTTAACACATTTTGGTCATGATATCTGGTGATACATGTTCTGTGAAGTTTGTTCAAAAATAGCATCTAGATTTGTTTTTCTGTTGAATATCTATTTAATAAAGAACAAAGTTTTTTTTTAAATCAACATTTTAATGGAGGTGCACATGCTGAAGTTGTAAATGATCAATATTTGTAAAAATGAATTAAAATGATAATTGTCAATGAATAAATTATTTCATCCTTCCATTTCTCCACCCAGATTATAACACCGAAGCTGCCATCTTTCTTAACATTCTTCAGTTGTAAGAATGGGATTTAATTTCAGAAACACTGGAATGAATAATATATAATTTAACAGCTCTGATTGATTTTTAATCCCATGGAAGCAGCAGCAGCACCATATACTCTATCCGAGACCGCAAGAAACTATAAAGGGTGTGAACGAATCACTCAAACCAGCCTGCCACCCATTGACTCTGTCTATATTTCCCACTGCCCCAGAAAAGCAACCAGCATAATTAAGGACCACACACACCCTGGACATGGTCTCTTCCACCTTATTCCGTTGGGAAAAAGATATGAAAGCCTGAGGTCATGTACCAATCGACTCAAGAACAGCTTCTCCCCTGCTGCCATCAGACTTTTGAATGGACCTACCTCACACTAAGTTGATCTTTCATTACACCCTAGCTATGACTGTGACACTAGATTCTTCACCCTCTCCTTTCCTTCCCTATGCACGGTATGCTTTTCCTGTATAGCATGCAAGAAACAATGTTTTTCACTGTAACTGATATATGTGACAATAATAAATCGAATCAAATTAAAAAAAAATACTGTCCACATTCTGACTCAGTACAAGGCAAAGCATCCATTTTACTTTGGGGAATGGGGAATGAAAATGCAATACATTGCAGAGTTGTTGAATTAGTGATGGTGAATAATAAAGTATAATTCATTGATATGAAGGCCACCATCTCCCCTTACTTATTCAAGATTTCAGCCAGTCATTAGTTAGTCCCTGAAAATGAATGAGGAGATTGCAACGTGTCATGTTAAAAAAGAAGAATGCGCAAGGTCACGGGAAGGGAAGGCAAGGGAACAACACTTGGTAAACTGTTCATTCAGAAAGCTGGTGCAGATGTGATGGGCCAAATGGCCTCCTTCTGTGCCATAACAATTCCGCGATTCAATTCATGTAGGCATCACGCCAACTTCAGCTGTCTGCTCGCTGTAATAATTTCTGTATGGAAGCAGTGCTCACTGTTCTGTTTATTAGCTGCATTCATTAGCAGGGAGCTCAAAGTAATAACTTCCTAGTACTGCTTAAAACTAGCCTCACATTTTAAGGGAAAGGTGCACATGGCTTTTGGATGTGTTGTATCTGTTCTAGGGGTTACCTGTTTCTAAAGTAATGTTAGTGTTTAAAAAGAGGAGAGATGTCCTGGACATATGTGTTTATGTGTGAGAGAGAGAGTGTGTGTGTGTGTCGTGTGAGTGAGAGTGCCTGTGTGCGTGTGTGTGTATGTGTGCGTGTGTGGGAGACAGTGTCTGTGTGTGTGGAAGAGAGTGTCTGTGTGTGTGTGTGAGAGAGAGTCTGTGTATGTGTATGTGTGTGTGAGTGTCTGTGTGTGTGTATGTGTGTGTGAGTGTCTGCATGTGTGTGTGTCTGTGTGTGTGTCAGAGTGAGTGTATTTGAGTGTGTGTGTGTGTGGGAGAGTCTGTTTATGTGTACGTGTGTGTGAAATAGTGTCGATGTGTGTGTTAGAGAGAGTGTTTGTATGCATGTATGAGAGAGGGTGTCAGTGTGCATGTGTGAGAGAGAGTATCTGTGTGGGTGTGTGAGAGTGTCTGTATGTGGGTGTGCATGTGTGTATGTGTGTGCTTCCTGACGGCACCAGAGGCTTGGATTCAATTCCCGACTTGGGTCACTGTCTGAGTGGAGTCTGCACAGCCTCCTTGTGTCTGCATGGGTTTCCTCTGGGTGCTTCGGTTTTCTCCCACAGTCCAAAAATGTGCAGGTGAGGTGAATTGGCCATGCTAAATTACCCCTTAGTCATGGGGATTAGCAGGGTAAATGCATGGGTTACGGGGATAGGGCCTGGGTGGGATTGTTGGTGCAGACTCGATGGGCCAAATGGCCTCCTTCTGCACTGTAGGGATTCTATGATTCTATGACTTCAGTCATGGGTGGGGTGGAGAGCACCTGAGATGTCCATGGTGGGTCAGTTTAATTCCTGTTATGATGAGGGTGCCCTTTAAACATGGCACCCCAATCTCCAGGCAGCCTGGCTTTGCTGGTGTGTTGAGGGCCCATCCCCTCTGCATGACAGTGTGGAACACATCTCCTTGGTGTTTTTTAGACAGAGTGTCGTAAGTTCTGGAGAGAAAAGATTTGGAGAGAAAACAAATGTTTTTCTCTGGAGAGAAACGCATCAGTTTTCTTACCGGAAACAACACTTTGCCATTTCTTGGTAAGATTCCCCCCTACAGATGGCAAATATTCTCAATTTTTTGGTTGTGAGGAAACTACAGCTGTACGTGCCAGCATAATTTTACTCATTTTACTATCCTCGCACATAAACCTGTGAGGAAGTCTTTCTATCACCTTTTAAAAATCATTTAGTAGTAAAAAAAAGATTGATTTCATTTGCCTGAATTAAAAAGAAATGGCAAGAGTAATACAGACACGTTGCAATGTTGAAAAAAGAGACATGTTGCTGAAGTTTTTCATTTTGCACTTATCAGGACATATGTGATTTCAAACGACACAACTATTTTCACTGCAGGGAAAAAATGATACTGATTGCTTAAGGTGTTGGAGACAATGATGGGAGTGAGTAGGCTCGCCTCACTCCCAGGTAAGTTTACAAAATGTGCAAAGCATGAACATATTCCTTTTCGTTGCAAAGAATGGGTCCATGCATCAGCATAAATGTCACTTACAGCAAATTTCAATGAGGCATATTATGAGCTTGAGTGATCATCTTAAATTGGTTGTTAGCATAGCTATTAGCTCACTCAGGACTTTTCCAGAGACTTGTTGGCTATGATAACTATCACTGAGCAAGTATTTGAATATCTCAATGATATAGATGGCAGAGAACAAGCCATAGATTTGATCAGATAAATTATGGACAATTTAAGAGTTAAGGCAACAAAAAAATAAAGTCAAAGGAGATTTTAATAGGCATCATAATGTTCCTCTTAGCAATCATTTTGTAACAACAGTTGTACCCAATGAAGATTTGTGAAAGGGAAATTCACATTTAAAAAGACTTAGGGAGCAATCTTACCGGTCGTTCACATCCCACTGCCGTTGCAAGCAAGGATGGAGAATTTGGTGCTTAGCCAAATCTCCATTCACCTCAGCAAGACTTGAAAATCCCACTGGCGTGAATGACTAGACAATTTAATCCTCTGATTATTTTCAGAGAGAAGATCGACAAAAAAAACTTAGAGGCAGTCCTAAACAAATAAACTGCACATTAGATGTCAGTGAGCTGGAGGCATTTGTAAAGAGTAAATTAAGAAATTTTAAACAATTAAACATTTCTTTTGTAATAAAACCAACAATACTGGCTTAGTGAAGGCAATAATTGATTTAGAAATTAATGGGTTGTTAGTCCTGCTAACATGATGGTTGAGGACCTTTTTGATTTTTTTTCTGATTGTCAACTCTACTATATTGCCAAGGATTTTTACCCAGATAGTTCCAGACTTAATGGCAATATAGAGAACCATTTTAGTTCCGTAATCCAAAAATCTAGAGTTTTGATAATTGGCAATCTATCACAATTGGTTCTATTCTTCTCTCTTCAATGAGATAATAGCTACAAGAAATGCAAACACAATTCATCTCAATCTAGGACAGCATGATTTCATTACAGCAACAACCAGTGAAGTGAAAACATTATCATCCTTCAAGTAAAAGCAGAAAACGATTGAAATACTGAACGGTTCTAGCAGCATCTGTGGAGAGACAAACAGAGTTAATGTTGGAGCTCTTTCATCAGAGTTCTGGTTATTGCCTCACTATTGAGCACCAGAGACCCTTTGCCAGTCAGATTTTTAGTCTTCTAATGCTGTTGACTCCAGGACATTGTCAATATTTAAGGACATATGAATGTCAACATCTCTCAGTTTCCTCCTTTGCATTGTGTCTTACAGTTTATTAAACTTTTTTTTACATATATCATTTCAGATTAATATTTTCTCAACAAACTCTATATTGACTGGTCAACACTATCTATTTTAATCCATTGTATCGGCACAATCAAATAAGGAAGAGATTGGCTTACAATTATTAATATCAAATTGCCTTAGCCCCTCTCTCATGGGGCCGAATTTTACCGTCCCACCTGTCACGGGAATCAACGTAAACGAGGAGTGGACCATGGAGAGGATGCTTGACCTCGGGTGGGATTTTCCGATTTTTGAGGTGAGCAAGGCTGGAAAAGCCCACCTATGGATATCTTCCGCACTTGCTTTTTTGATGGAGACTTTTGGTCAGATATATGCACAAGCCATAGACAAATTAAAAATAAGAACTTAGGAACATACAAACGAGCAAGAGGAAGCCCTTTGAACTGCTCTGCCATTCAGTAAGATCGTGGCTGACGTAATTGCAACCTCTCGTCTACCTGAAGTAATCCTACACCCCCTTGTTTATCAGCAGTCTATCTGGGTATGTCTTGGAAACATTCAAAGACTCTGTTACCATTGCCTTTTGAGGAAGAAGAGAGAAAAGAATCTCCTAATTTCTGTCTTAAATGGGCAACCCACTACTTTTTCTGTGACCTCTAGTTCTATATTCTCCACTAAAGGAAACTTTCTCTCCACATCAACCCTGTCAAAACCCCTATAGGATCTTATATGTTTCAATCAAGTCACCTCTTACTCTTCTAAACTCCGGTGGATACAAACCTAGCCTGTCCATAAGACAACCTATTCATTTCTGGTATTGGTTAAGAATAGAATAGAATCCCAAAAGTGCAGAAGGAAGTCATTCAGCCCATCGAGTCTGCTCCAACCACAGTCCTACCCAGGCCCTTTTCCCATAACCCCACATGTTTACATTGCTAATCCACCGACACTAGGGTCAATTTAGCATGGCCAATCAACCTAACCCACACATTTTTGGACTGCAGGAGGAAACTGGAGCACCCAAAGGAAACCAATGCAGACACAAGGAGAATGTGCAAACTCCACACAGACAGTGACCCGAGGCTGGAATCAAACCCAGATCCCTGGCACTGTGAGATAGCAGGGCTAACCACTGTGCCACCATACCACCCTTTATCTTTAGTAAATTTTTCTCTGAACTGCTTCTAATGCAAACAATCCATACTTATTTGTTCCAATTTACGCTATTAGTTGATGTTTTGAATGCTACGTGCATTGAGCCTTTGGTTTTGTTCTTTCATTATTTTGGTAACCTCTAGCTTTGATTGTTGTTTTATTTTTAGATTTGTACAACACTCACTTGATCTTTATTAATAGTGCGTTCGGTGATGCTTCATGCATTTTGTGCTGTGCAAGACTGAGGGAGGATGTAGGCTGGATTGTGGAGTTCCAAAATAGCAGTGGTGAATGCACATTGATGGACAGCATGACCTACTTGCACTGCATGCCATCGTGTGGACATTCACCTCTTTACCAGTACTGCATATGGTGCATGATTCATTAGAAGTATATGCAGATCCCATTTTGAAACTTTAAGGGGTCTTGTAGCTTTCAAAAAATGGACACCCCAGAATCCAGTTTTTCCCTCACAGAGTAAGGTCATGTCAACTATCAAGTCTGCACTGGTGTTTTTCCTCCAAATGTAATTTCATTTTGCTGAAATTTTGGCTGAAATTTTCCAGTCGTGTCACTCCCGGGCATTGTCAGAGGCACGACAGGAACATTTGTTTTCCTGTCCCACCCACGATAATGCCCGCGATTAGTGGGGCAGAAAATCCTGGCTTTTATCTTTCTCTACAAGCTATCTAATTCCATTTTGTAAAGTTTGCGATCAAAAAACCCACATTCTAATCATGCTCTATGATAGCCCTTAACTAGGTGATGGCCTAGTGGTATTATCACCACACTATTAATCCAGAAACTCAGCTAATGTTCTGGGGATCAGTGTTCGAATCCCATCACAGCAGATGGTGGAATTTCTTTTCAAGAAAAAATATCTGGAATTAAGAATCTATCAATGACCATGGAACCATTGTTGATTGTCAGAAAGCCCCATCTGTTTCACTATTGTCCTTTAGGGAAGGAAATCTGCTGTCCTTACCCGGTCTGGCCTCCTGTGACTCCAGAGCCACAGCAATGTGGTTGACTCTCAACTGCCCAAGGGGTTCTAGGGATGGGCAATAAATGCAGGCCAGCCAGTGATGTCTAGGTCCCACGATGAATAAAAAGGATATAATTCTTTTTGTGATCTTATGTTTGTGCTTTCTTGTTATTATCTTGCCTGCCCATGAGAAAAAAAGCCTTCTGTATTTACTCTAAAGAGCACTTCATATATTTTAGATAAAAGCAAAATACTGCGGATGCTGGAATCTGAAACAAAAACAGAAAATGCTGGAAAATCTCAGCAGGTCTGACAGCATTTGTGGAGAGAGAATAGAACTAACGTTTCGAGTCTGGGCAATCCAGATTTAAAATTTTGGCTCCATTCTCTCTCCACAGATGTTGTCATATATTTTAGGTCTCGACTGAATCAATGCTTAGCCCTCTCACTTCCAGCCAAAAAAAAACATAACTTCTTAAGTCTCTTATTACTGTAAACTCTCATCTTTGCTAAGATCAACTGCATTTTTTTTCTACTGCTTAGACATCCTCTCTGTAATGTAAAAAAGTTAATTACTCCTTCGTGGCCTCCTCTATTTAATAATGGCCGATTTTGTAGTTGCCTGGGAAACTGCATGTAACATATATCTTTTCTGTATCTTAGAAATGCATTCATTTAAAATGGAGGGGGAATTGTGTCAAGAATTGCAGCAATTAATGTACCTTCACCATAGCCCTCTGACATATTTTAAACTGCGTCATTGAATGAAGCAAGTCCAATCTAATGTGTTCTTATATCAAAGTTTTATAGCCATGGATCAATGCCTCAGCATATGTTCCCTTTAAATGAATTCCACCAATAATAGATTGTCCATAAATGTGCCTTCAGTATAGTACATCCATCTTCATATATTTTTTGAATAGATTTTTTAACACAAGCAGTTTGGTGTAGCATTAGTTATCTCTGACTGTTTTATTTCAATTGGCTTGAGCAGCAAAGGTGGCTGATATGGTTGTGATTAATGGTATGAAATTCCTCACAATCTTCAGCAGTAACTCCGCAGTTACACCGCTATAATGCCTTAAAGGGTGACGGAAGCAGATTCAATAGGAAACTTCGAAGGAATGTCAGATAAATATTTGATGGGGAAAGCTTCTCTGGATAATGGGAAGAGTAATACTAGTCGAGACACTGGGAGATTTCCCCAGCTTTTCTTTGGCATTGTGACATGTGTTAGGGTACCAGATCAGAACCACAAGGAATATTATGAAGCCAGACTAGGCCCCAACAGTTTTCCCTTTTGGCACTAGTGTGAGGATTGGAACTTTCAATCCAGGTGCAAATTTACTGACAAACTGAAAATTTTTTTCAAAACAAACTTTATTTAACAACACAGTCTCAATGAATTAGTAAAACATTTAACAACTGAGATATGACAAGATACAAGTTGTAACTGTTTACCTATCACTGTGTGTTCCAAACAAGCAATATTCTTCTTATAGACTTAAACTCCTCTTTATAACTAATTAGCAAAACACAGGCATAATTGCTACGACTTAGGTTTGCAGACTTTGGAGTTTTCAGAAAGCCTTTCCAGAGAAAAAGAGAATGAGAGACACTGTTTTCTTCAGGCAGCCCAGGTAGCAACTGCTTTAATATTAAAATGAAACTGAAAACAGCATTTCTTTCCTGCAAGCTTAGCTCCTCCCATTAAGCACTGAAGCTGTCCTGTCAATCAATCTAATCAAAACTCCATTCTGAACCTCAGGGGGGACATAAGTAAACAAAAGTTCCATTAACTCTACAAAGTAACCCATTCCTAGCTAATAATCACATTCTTAGCATCTGCAGCTTGTTTACCAGATGGATTGTCTTTTGTAACAAAACACTGTTTCTTAAAGCAACCCCACCTTAAATACAAGATAGAGCAAAATGGCACTGTATCATTAAACATGCGATCACATATATTCCTCTGAGAAGGCAGATGGTCCTTTGGAAGACAACACCTTTGTCTGTGCAGTGCTTCCTTAGTTTTGCAATGAACTTTCAGCCTAGATTAGCTCCAGGACTCCCAAGTGCCTGTTATGTATTTATTTTACTCCGCTGGAAATCAGGACACAGTTTAAAGGATGCAATGCTTGTCTTTTGTTTGTGTTGTTCCATTGACTCCATTATGTTTAATGGCTATATCCATAGGCTCCAATCATGACAAGTGAACTTTAAAGAATTGCATTTATTTTTGTGTCTTTTGCAATGTTAAGGATGTCCGAAGCATTTCACAGACAATTAAGTGTATGGGGTGTAATGACTTGGAAATGTTTCTCTGTTCCTTCACTGTCACTGGGTCCAAATCTTGGAACTCCCTCCGTATCAGCACTGTGGGATATACTGACACCAATGGCCTGAGACAGTTCAGGAAAGTAGCTCATCACCACCTTCTCAGGGGCAATTAGAAATGGGCAAGAAATGCTGGCTTGGCCAGCAATGTCCACAACCTGTGAACATACAGTTAGGAAGTGATGGTTTAATGCAGGAAATGCAGCAGCTAAATTTTACAAAGCAGTGTTCCAGATAATCTACTTCAGCAATTTACTTGAAGGAAAATGTTGGTCGGGACATGGAAACATAGAAAATAGGAGCAGGAAGAGGCCACTCGGCTTTTCAAGCCTGCTCCACTATTCGTTATGGGCATGGCTGATCATCCAACTCAGTGGTCTGATTCCACCTTCCTCTTATATCCCTTGGTCCCCATTTACCCCAATAGCTATATCTAGCTCCTTTCTGAAAACATACATGTTTTGGCCTCAACTGCTTTCTGTGGTGGTGAATTCCATAGGCTTACCACTCTCTGGGTGAAGCCATTTCCCCTCATCTCAGTCCTAAAATGTTTACCCCATATCCTTATACCATAACCCCTTGTTCTGGACATTCCCACCATTGCAATCATCTTGTCTGCATGTACCCTGTCCGGTCCTGTTACAATTCTATAAGTTTCTATGAGATCTCCCCTCATTCTTCTAAACTCCAGTGAATATAATCCTAACCTTTCCTCATATGACAGATCTGCCAACCCAGGAATCAGTTAAGTAAACCTTCTCTGCACTCCCTCTACAGCAAGGCCATCTCTCTTCAAACAAAGAGACCAAAACTGCACACGATGGGTGGGGTTCTCCAGGCGTGTGTGTCCCAGGACCACAAATCCTCGCCTGAGTTCAGTGGACATTTTGAATGGTTTGCCTAATTTTCTAACTCTCCCAGTACAATTCCTGCAGAAGGTGAGACGGGAGAATTTCATTGAATATTCCAGGCGTGGCCGCCCAAGCACTATGTAACTGAAGCAAGACATTCCTGCTCCTGTATTCAAATCCTCATGCGCTTCTTTACTGCTTGCTGCACCTGGATGCTTACTTTCGGAGGCACAGTGGAGAACCCCCTTCCTCTCCTTCAAAATAGCTCTATGGAATTTTTGACTTCTACCTGGGAAGGCAGGCTGGCCCCGGATTGAATGTCTCAACCAATGGGCTGTCATTACAGCATGCCTTCAGACTGGACTACGGTAACAGTCTAGATATTGTGTTTGAGTATCTGCAATGATACTTAAATTTTACAATCTCTTGGCTTTAAAGTGAGAGCACATTGAAGGCTGACACCTATTATTTGCTTGATGCTTTCTGAACATAATAATTTGTCTTGGAAGAAAATGAGAACATATAAGTAAATCTAGAATTCATTTCCAGCTGGAGATGAATAATTGTGTTTTAATTTTATTTACACAATCAGAGGCTATATACGGGATGGTTTTCAGACTTCAACATAACTTAGCACCTTATTCTCCTGTTCCAGCTTGTCTAATATTTTATAATAGATTGGTAAAGTTGTGAAATTGCTTACAGGGAATCTGCAACATATAACACTTTTAAAATGATTCATTTCTTGATATGGGTATTACAGACAAGGCCAGCATTTATTGTCCACTGTTAACAAACTTTGAGAAGCAGGTAGAGATCCACCTTTTATATCGCTGCAGTTCATATGATGTAGCGTTGTTAGTTAGAGAGTTCCAGGATGTGGACACAGTGAGGGGAAAGGCATGGTAATATCAATCCAAGTCAAGACGGTGTGCAGCTCGGAGGGAAACCTGGAAGTGATGGTGCTCCTTGTACTTACTGTTCTTGCCCTTATAGCTGGAAGAGTTTGTAAGTTCTGGGGTCGCTGCCATATAAGCCTTGATGAGTAGCTGGAGTGTATCTTTGTAGATGGTACACATTGCTGCCACTAGTGGTGGACCAAATGTTTCAGGTGTATCAATCAAGTGTGATGCTTTTCTCCTGGATGGTGCAGAGCTTCTTTATCATTGCTAGTTTCCAGAAAAGAGGACAATATTCCATCATGCTCCTGTCTTGCACCTTGCATATGGTGGGCAGGTTTTGAAGGGGGTATGAGGTAAGACAACACGCGACGAGGAGTCAACTGGCTCCTCTTCGCCCCCTCCTTCTTTGACCACGGCAGGTTTTTTGGTTTGAAAAGGATATATTTGCCAATTCAGTGAACATTACACTACTTATACACTGTGCTCACAAAAGAATCAATAGGGCTGCTTTTCTTGAGTTTATCAAAGAAAGAGGTTAGCTTTATTATACTTAAATTGATCTAAGTTACTGAACTGGACGAGCTGTGTAAATACTATGGCTAACAGAGCAGATCAAAGACTAGGAGTCCTGCATCAAGTAACTCACCTCCTGACTCGCCAAAGTCTGTCCACAATCTCCAAGGCACAAATCAGGAATGCAATGGAATACTCTCCATTTGCTTGTGTGAATGCAGCTCCACCAACATTCAAGAAACTCAACACTATCCAAGACCCCCTTCCACAAACCACCAATGAACAGTGGCAGCACCGTGTCCCATCTACAGGATGCACTGCAAGAGCTCACCAAGGTTCCTTAGGTAGCACCTTCCAAATCCACAACCATTTTGAGGGACAAAAGCAAATGATACCTGGGAACACCACCACCTGGGACTCACTCACCAGCCTGACTTGGAAATATATCGCCATTCTTTCACTGTCGCTGGGTCAAAACCCTGGAACCCAATCCCTACCAGCATTGTTGGTGTATCTACACCTCAGGTACTACAGCAGTTCAAGAAGGCAACTCAGCACCACCTTCTCAAAGGCAAATAGCAATGGGCCAGCACTAGCCAGTGTTGCCCACACCTTATAAATGAATGTAAAAAAGGTGAATAGCTCAAGTGATTGCCATGGATGCTTTGTTAATGAGACAGAGGATGTGAGTCTCTCCCTGAAATAATTGCCTTTGATAGGGTTTTCGGACAGATTGACTCCATTCCAATGAATTGGAGTTTGGAAAGTATAGGAATGTAAACTGTGATTAGTCATGTTGGGCTGCGAGTTTAAGCCTCCAGTCTCTGCTTTTAAAAAAGATCTCTTTTGCCAGCCGATTAAAGAGAATTATTTGTGTAATAATAATAATATTTATAATAATACTCTACAGAATTCCTGGCCTCTTGAATCCACAGTAATTATGTGGTCACCCAGATAATTAATGAATGGTAACCTTCCAAGATGTTGATGTTGAGCTATTTAACGAAGGCAATACCATTGAATGTCAATGGGCAATGGGTAGATGACACTCTCTTGTTGGAGACGATAATTGCTTGTGGCATAAATGTTAATCGCAAGTTCTCAGCCTAAGTCTGAATATGGTCCAGGTCATGCTGCATCTGGACAGGGACTTGGAAGCTGGAAACATGCTTGGAATATCAGAGATCATCAGAAATATTTGCTGGTTTGTATTTGCTGATGTATTTGTGACAAATGAATGTCCATAAAATCACAATGCTTTATTGTCATGACCCTGCCTTCAGCCAATATCTCACCTACGCAACCATAAATATCTTCACCACTTTTATTTCCACATGAAGGGGAAGGCACTGAAGGTGCAGCATAAAGAGGATAAATCAAAGGCAAAATTTGTGTTGCCATCACTGTGACAAATGCAGGAGGGAAAATAAATAATTAACAGAAGAAATAAAAACATAGGATGGAATTTTCCCATCTCCCCCACCATGGGAATTGTAGCTGGCGGGATATGAACCATACTGTTGACCTCAGGCGGGATTTCCCGACTTTTGAGTGCAGCTGGAAAATCCTGCCCATATTCTGATGTACTGATGTTAGGTCGGACCAGGGGGAGAATGAAAGGAAGATATAAAGTATGCCTTGAATTATTGCAGAAAAACACATGGAAAAATCAAATAGTCAACAACTTTAGGAAGTGTAGTGGAGGACATGCCACTGTCTACATCAACGTGATGAAGTGGAAATGTTCAAGACCTTCAAGTTTCTGGGTGTTCAGATCTCCAACAATCTGTCCTGGTCCCTTCACGCTGATGCTACTGTTAAGAAAGCCCACCAATGCCTTCACTTTCTCAGGACGCTAAGGAAATTCAGCATGTCTGCGACAACTCTCACCAATTTTTACAGATGCACCATGGAAAGCATCCTTTCCTGTATAACAGCTTGGTATCATTCCTGCTCTGTCCAAGACTGGAAGAAACTACAAAGTGTTGTGAACGAAGCCCAGTCCATCACGCAAACCAGCCTTCCATCTATTGACTGTCTACGCTTCCTGTTGCCTAGGAAAAGCAGCCAGCGTAATCAAGGACCCCATGCACTCCGAATATACTCTTTTCCACCTTCCTCTGTTAGGAAAAAAATACAAAAGTCTGAGATCATGTATCAACCGACTCAAGAACAGCTTCTTCCCTGCTACCATCAAACTTTTGAATGGGTCTATCGGAAATTAAGCTGATGTTTCTCTGTAACTGCAACACTATATTCTGCACCCTCTCCTTACTTTCTCCACTATTTTTCATTTATATAGCTCACAAGAATCAATACTTTTCAGTGTATACCAATACATGTGACAATAATGAATCAAATCAAATCAAATATTCTTGTCACTCCATGATTCTGAAGAGCTGAATCTCTGTTCTCCTTGAGTGATATGTGACTGATTCATACCAGACACTGGACATTATTCATCAGTAAATCAGGCTGGAGAAATTGTACAGTTACATATTCTTACTATACCCGGTTCAGGACAGTTAGTACTGCTGCCTCAGAGCCAGGGACCTGGGTTCAATTCCTGGCTTGGGTCACAATCTCTGTGGAATTTACACATTCTCCCCATATCTGCATGGGTTTCCTCTGAGTGCTCCGGTTTCTTCCCACAGTCCAAATGACATGCTGGTTAGATGGATTGGCCATGCTAAATTCTCCCTCAGTGTACCCGAACACTGGAGTGTGGTGACTGGGGGATTTTCACAGTAACTAATTTGCAGTGTTAATGCAAGCCTGTAATAAACTTTAAACCTTGAACGTACCAACGACTACACTGAATAAAATTAAAAAATAGATATGATGGTGATGAGGTTTGTACTGAAATGATAATGGCCAAGACTGGGAAGGTAGTGTGATGCTGTTAATGCAGATGAGAATGTCACAAGATTTAAAAAATGTTCATAAGAAACCAGTTAATTGGCAGTTCTTAATCAGACTTACAAAAAAGGCTACAAAATGGAAATAACAATGACTCCCCTGGATAGGAACAGACGATAAGAATGGTCAATAATAAATGGGTAACAAAAGAGGGGAGTAGCAGAAAAGAAGATATCCAGTTTCAATTTGAATTATGATATTATTTCCTGCAAACTAAATTGCATTTAATAAAGCGTAAAGAAAAATGAAATAGATGTAGTCATTTAGATTTTTAAACTGCAATGTTATTCCACTTTTCTATCCTTTTATTATTGATATTCCATTATCCTTGTCAATGATAATGATCAGATATTTAAGTTACACATTCCTCTGCTCTATTTGTGCTACTTGCTATTAACGTGATCACAGCTCTAACCACATTGTCGAGTGGCTCATGACTCACCAGGAGTGTCTAAAAATGTGAGAGGTTACCACACATGAAACTGGCTTGCACCACGTAGAGCCAACCTGCACCTTGTCAAGGGGAGATACCTTGTCAAGGGGAAGTGGTGGACATCATTCTGACAAGGAAAAAGGGCTGAATAATCCTGCAACATGAAAGAGAGTGGACCACCAAAGTTTTCCGACACTGCAGTGGAGACCCTGGTTGTGAATTCCTAGAGGATGGGTGTTCCGGAGGAAGCCATTCAGACAAACTCTCAGAAGACAAAGGTTGTTGCGATGGCGGGAATCCAGTCCCGATGACATGAATGCAGTACTGCAAAATAGTTCAATGATCTCACTTAAGTGGCCAAGGTTAGTGGTAGCATCCTCAAATGGTACCAGCACCAGCAGTCCTAGATACGAGGTGCTGCATGTGCATACCCCCATCATTCACCGCCCAACAATCTCGCTCAATTAGGACTCAGCTTCACCTCACCCTCACACGCTTAGTACTAGTGCAAGATTTGCACCCACATCTCATCTACTGCCAGATGTGTATCCACGTAATTCAAAAAATTGTGTTCCAATTGATAAATCAAATGGCTTCTGCTCTTAATCCTTTATACACCAAAGATGACATTAGGGGGTCACATGAATACAGAAGCCATATTGCGCAAAGGCACTTCTTCAAACATTAATCCTTTCATAAAATATCAACTTGCATACACTATCATTTGCAGTTACAAGTCAGGTGCACACATAATCTACAATGGAAATTATCATGCATGTACAGAAAACTGTTTGTTCTCGTCTATATTACTTTCATCTGTACACACACACACACACACACACACACAGATAATTCTTCAGGTGGATAGGTCTTCAAGTGGTGCATGTGTGTGTGTTGTTATTGGCTGTTCGTTTGGTGTCCTGTCCTTCCCGGCTGGGCTGATGTTTGCCTCTCTGTGGAATGTCGTTATCATGTTGAGTGTGGCTGCTGCTTCATTGCCTTTGTTGGGAAATGATAAGTAGTCTCACAACACCCAGGTTAAAGCCCAACAGGTTTATTTGGTAGCACGAGCCTTTGGAGCATTACCCCTTCATCTGGTGAGTGAGAGGCAGGGGGCAAGGAGCAATGATCCAAAAGCTCGTGCTACTGAATAAACCTGTTGGACTTCAGCCTGGTGCTGTCGGGCTACTTACTGTGCCCATCAGTTCAACGCCGGCAACTCCACATCATTGTTAGGAAATGGTTGATGCCTGGGACTGAGGGTCCTTCAGTTCACCATGTGGTCGATGAAATCACGTCACTCTCACCAGCTGTCTGCTATGAAGGAGCAACTTCTCCAGTTGCATATATATATCCGCAGTAATGATGGTAACTTTGCTACACAGATCTCAATTTGCCAGCTGTGCTGTCTTCTGTTGGAAGCATTGAATGCTTCAATTTCCAGCTCGAGCAATAATTTGGCAGTTTTATCTAAGTGAAATTTGGTGTTCTGTTGTTTTGCCTTGATTTTGTTACTCCTACTGGCTTTAGTAATTTTTTCACTATTGGAAGAGTAGTTTGATGTGGCATAACATCAGTTGCTGGACTGGATTCTCCTCTCTAAAATGGCCTTGTCCACATCTGCGCTGAATCTATTTGATTTTTTGATGATCCAGTTGGCAATTTTCACTGCTGCCTCAATCTTCCTATTTGACTGGGAATAGTGTGGAGATGATGTGTAGAGCTGAACTGCCCAGTCATTTATGGAGCACCCAAATTTGTCACTCATGAACTGAAGGCCATTGTTTCTCATCACAATGTCTGGAATGCCATAATATCTGAAGTCTGCTCTGAAACATTCACAATCTCACTGGTAGTCATTGACATTAGTTGGTCTAGCTCCCAGCAGTGTGAAATGCCAAATAGCATGCGCAACCATCTGTGGTTACAAATGGCGTCCAGAACGTCATTAGGAAACCATTGCTTTCATCCACCTTTACTTGCCTGTGTCCATCCTTCACATTTAGGTAAAGATTGTTGCCTTGAAACATTGCAGCAACATTTCTTCAATGGTTGAAGTGGGGTAATAGGATCCCTTCAAAGCTTTATTGAGGTCCTTTGGATCGATGAACAATCTCAGCTTTCCATGATTTTCCATAGCTACCCAATCTTAAGACGTTGTCACTTTCCTGATTCCTCCCATCTTTTCAAGTTTCTCCATCTTGTTTTTCAGGTTGTACCTGAGAACAGCTGGAACTCCCCTCAAAAACTGCAGGGCGCAATCTTACCAGCTGTTCACGCCACACTCCCATTGTAGCGAGGTCGGTGAATATGGTGCCAAGCCAAATCTCTGTTCACTGCAGCAGGATGGGAAAATTCTGCTGGCACAAACGATGATAAGATTTCGACTGCTGAGTGAGTTTCATACACTTATTAACTTCAAGATGATGATCACCAGAAAGGCATCAAAAACCTGTGAAAATATCTTTGTGATTTGTCAAAATCTGTTCAGCAGTCAAAGGTTTTACACTGTGAAAACACTACACAACAATTCTGGTGTATGGAGGTTTACCAGACCAAAACTTTGACTTGTTTCATCTGAGGTGAGTGGAATTTGTTCATTGTCTACTGTTTGGAAATGCAGACCTTCACACAGAATCATTGAATCCCAATAGTGCAAAAGGAGGCTATTCAGCCCATCAAGTCTGCATTGACCACAATTCCACCCAGGTCCTATCCCCACAACCTCACTTATTTACCCTAGATAATCGCCCAACACTAAGAGGAATTTGGCCTGGCCAATCCACCTAACCCGCGCATCTTTGGACTGTGGGAAGAAACCGGAGCACCCAGAGGAGACCCACACAGACACAGGGAGAACGTGCAAACTCCACACAGACAGTGACCCAAGCCAGGCCTTCATTCATCCCATTTCACTGGGAACTCACCTTAGCTTCTTCTCTTGGGGTAAGCATTGTTTCATCGTATATCCTCAACTTGACCCTTGATAGCTTCATTGTTGGGTCATCACCTTGAGCAATTTCACACAAGTCTGTGAAACTTATGATGTTGCATTTGATACCAATGTCTCTCTGACATTTCGTACTAACTTGATGTTGTCCTTCTGCAGTCATCATTTCATCACTTTTTACTTTGAAACTTGATGGTGCTAACCTGTTCCAGGGCGTAGAGTGTTCCATCAGAGTCATCAGTTGACACCTCGCCAGCAATCATTTTATAGTTTCGCTTTTATTCTTTCCAGCAAAACAATTGCATGCAAAGTGATTCAATTTCTTGTAGTTAGAGAGTACTGCTTTCCCAGGTTGGGTATCTTTCCTTCCTTTTTGTGTGGTGTCTTCCAGATTATTTACATCCTGTACTCTAGTCCTAATCTTTCTTTTGTAAATATTTGTTCCTTTTCTTCATTGTCTTGTTCTTGTAAGGCCTAACTACCTCATATTATGGAAGTTCATAGAATCATAAAATCCTACACTGCAGAAGGAGGCCATTCAGCCAACTGAGTCTGCACCAGTCACAATTCCACCCAAGCCCTGTGCCCATAACCCCAAGCATTTACCCTTTCTAGACCCCCTGACACAAAGGGGCAATTTAGCATTGCCAATCAACCTAACCCGCACATCTTTGGACTGTGGGAGAGAGAGAACCGGAGCACCCAGAGGAAACCCATGCAGACACGGGGAGAATGTGCAAACTCCACAAAGCTGGAAATCGAACGCGAGTCCCTGGCGCTGTAAAGTAGCAGTGTTAACCACTCTGCTACTATGCTGCCCATATTCATTAGCTGACAGCTAATACTCTCCAGCTGATTATTAACAACCTCCACATTTCTGCACATTCCAATAGCTTTCTTGACAATACCTTTCTCTTCTCCCTCAGGTGCTCAAAATACGATCATTTGTTCATTTGTTCATAAGACAGTCCTATCCCTGATGAGATCATCCCTCACTTGCCCAAAACACAACATTTAGCGAGACATCTGAGTGCAGTTTCATTTTATCAGCATTCTCCTTCTCTTTCTCAGGTCTGGTGTTGAATATGCAACATACATAAATAAAGTTAGATTAAAGGTTTATTTGGTAGTATGAGCTTTTGGAGCACCACTCCTTCATAGGTGAGTGAAGAGTTTGGTTCACAAACAGGGCATACATAGACACAAACACAATTACAAGATAATAGTTGGAATGCAAGTCTTAACAGGTAGTCAAATCTTTATAAGTGCAGACAATGAGAGTGGAGAGAGGTTTAAACACAGGTTTAAGAGCTGCGAATTGTCTCAGGCCAGGGCAGTTAACGAGATTTTGCAAGCCCCAGACAAGTTTTGGGAGTTACACGTAGTGTGGCATGATCCCAAGATCCTGGTTGAAGCCGTCCTCATGTATGCGGAACTTGGCTATCAGTCTCTGCTCGGCAATTCTGCGTTGTCTTGTCCCTTGAAGGCCATCTGGGAGAATGCTTACCCAAAGATGAATACCCTTGATTGCTGAAGTGTTCCCTTCGACTGGCATTCCAACCATTATCTTGTAATTGAGTTTGTGTCTATATATGCCCTGTTTGTGAAACAAATCCTGTACTCACCCAATGAAGGAGCAGCACTCCAAAAGCTCATGATTCCAATTAAACATGTTGGATTTTAACCTGTTGTGAGACTACTTACTGTGCTACCCCAGTCTAATGCCAGCAACTCCACATCATAAATAAAATTCACAGAAGGTTAAAAATAGGGTTCGAAGGCTCTCAAAATTTTACTAGACTGCATTTTCTCGTTCTTCAGTGAGGTCTAGGTTGAGGGTACAAACAGCTTGTCACACTTACAGGATAACATAAGAACTAGGAGCAGGAGTGAGCAATTCAGTCCCTAGAGTTTGCTCCACCATTCAATATTGTCATGCTAATGTCATCTCAACCTCAACTCCACTTTCCTGCCCGTTCTCCAAAACCCTTACCCTGTTAAGAATTAAAAATCTGTCTACTGCCTCCTTAAATTTACTCAATGTCCCAGCATCCACAGCACTCTGGGGTAATGAATTCCACAGATTCAAGACACTTTGAGAGAAGTAGTTTCTCTTCATCTCTGTTTGAAATTTGCTTATCCTAAAACTGTAGCCAAAATTTTACCACGGGAATCAGAGCACGCGAGGGGCGGACAATGGAAAGGTCCATTGACTTCGGGCGTGATTTTATGGTTTTGGGACGAGCGAGGCCATAAAATCTCACCCCATGACTCCTGTTCTAGATTGCCCCACAAGAGGAAGCATCTGCTCTATGCCCATTTTGTCAATATCTTTTCTTATCTCAGATATCGCAATTAGATCTCCTCTCAGTCTTCTAAATTCTCAAAAGTATCAGCCTAACCTGCTGAACCTCCCTTCTTATGACAAACCCTCATCTCTGGAATCAACCTAGCGAACCTCTTCTGAACTGCCTCGAAAGCCACTGCATCCACTGGTCTTACTCTGCATACTACTGGTGTACCTCATTGCACACAACCTAAACCCTTCACCAATATTGATTCTAGCAAACTTGGATTGGAAGTATGCATGCTGTCATCAATGTTATCTTGAATCTTTCAAGTCCACTCATAGCATCCGAAGAACACATGCTACAGATGTAAATTTTGCACAGTCATTTTTCATTTAAAATAAAATCCATTTTGTTTAAATTTGAGAATCGATTTCCTCCCTGTTGATAGGAAATAAATTTGAATGGTGAAATCAAGAGTTCCAGTAAAAGAAGGTCAGGCAGCAATGGTGGAGAGGAACAGAGTCTGGAATTCTCCAACCTTGCCTGCAGCTGGGGTTCTCCAGTCCCACTGCTGTGAATGGAGATTTGGCTGAGCACTAAATTATCCGTACTTGCTGGTAACGGTAAAAGGGTTTGCGAAACAGGAGAATTCCAGCCAGGGTGGTATTTTCTGCACCAACTGCGTGTGTTTCCTCGCGGTGGAAGGAGCCCGCCATTGGTCTGTGGCAGGATCTACGGGTCCCACTGCTGTCAACATGTGTTCCCATTGTTTGTGCCCCCCTGTCACTGAGAAACCCACAAACAGGTTTTGCCATTGGCGGGGCTGTAAGATCTTGCCGGTGGGAATGGCTGGGAAGGTTCTAGTCCACATCTTAGGCCAAAAACTTTTTTCAGAAAAGTTCTGAAAAGAGAGATCACTGACCTGAAACATCAACTTTTGTTTTTCTCTCCACAGATGCTGCCTGGCCTGCTGAGTGTTTCTATTTTTAATTTAGCTTTTAAGGAGCTGCAGACTTTTGCTCTTGTCTTCACAAAAAGTTTATCTCCAGAGAAGCTGAACTTCCTTATGCACCGTTCCTTGGAGAATGATGGGTATAGGGTCTTGATCTCAGCTGAAAAATTCTCTTGGAAGGGTTAGAATGACTACGATTGGGCCTGTTTTAATCTTGTTCTCCCTCCAGCTAAAGGCTTGTTTGGTGTTTTTTTCCTGCTGCTCTCCTCAGAATGCAATTCCCAGAAAGGGCTTCAGTAAAAGTACGAGCATTGTGCCAGAAACCTCTCCAGAGCTTTGAATGTTCCGCAGCAACTATAAGCATTTTAAGATTGTCCAAGTAACAAAATAAAGTCATAAATGTTACAAGCAAGAACTCTCCAAGAACATTTGACCATTTTACCTGAGAGAAGCCGTAAATCTTTTATAATCCTTCTGCAAATGGCTATATAACCAATGGGCTTGTGCTGTACACAGTTACCCGATGGAGGGAGGAGTTGCTGGTGGCAAAACGGGTAGAGGCACAAATGTTGTTCCGATTTCCAAGCACGTCGTCTGAAACTTTTGTGAGTTTTCTCAGACTTCAGGAGTGAAATGCTGCACCAGGTATTTATTTAAAATGGATACAGCCCCTTTTCAGGAAACTGGGCTCCTGGCAAGTCCTACTTTTTAATTTTTTTAATTCATTTGTGGGGCATAGGTGCCACTGGCTGGGCCAGCATTTATTGCCCATCCCTTGTTACCCTCAGAGGGTAGTTGAGAGTCAATCACGTTGCTGTGGCTCTGGAGACACCTGTAGGCCAGACCAGGTAAGGATGGGCAGATTTCTTTCCCTAAAGGACATTAATGAACCAGATGGGTTTTTCCAATAATCGGCAATAGTTTCATCAGTATATTCTTAATTCCAGATTTTATTTATCGAATTCAGATTACCATGGCAGGATTCGAATGCAGGACTACAGGACATTAGCTGAGTTTCTAAACTAGTGGTCTCATGATAATACCTCTAGGTCACTGCCTCCTCCGTTTCTTTTGAAACTCCTACATGTTGCCCATCATGGTAACTCTACTTGTGCAGCTGTCATATCTTTGCTGCACTACATCTTTTCTTAATTTTCAATTCAGCTGAAGCATTGATTGTATCACATTTTTGCACACAATTCTGTAAGTGTACAGTGCAGTGCCACCAACAGCAAGTGTGCAGAATGACTGCTCAGCCTGTTTTGTGGTGTTGGTTGATGGGATCTCTCCTTTCCTTCTCTACGAAACGGTATGCTATGTCTGTATCATGCGCAAGAAACAGTACTTTACACTGTATACTAATACATGTGACAACAATAAATCAAAATAAAATCAAATCAATGGTGACCAGGGAAAGAGAATTCCTGTTCTTCTTTGTGGAATGCCGTGAGATCCTTAACAGCCATCTGAACAGATATATATGGCCTCAGTTTAATGCTCCCACCCCAAAGGCACTGGGATAGCATTTCTGCTGTGAGTGCAGTTGGCAATCTGGGCAGAAGCTCTACATGAAATTGCTCCACTGATCGGAAGTGCTTTTCTCCTGCACAGTTTCACTCAAACCTGTTTTCAAATCTCCAAATGCAAAGTTTGGAGGCAGGGCTGCCTGCAAATATAATGACTTCTTACACGAGAGCAAAAGAGTGCAGAAATTCGATGCGCGTGCGGAATGTGATCTGTGCTTAAAACTCGCGAATCACTACTGGTTTTCAGAGGGGTAGGAGAGTGCCCCATTGACAGTGCAGGGATGGGGAGGTGGGGTAGGGGGGAAATCTCCAACGGCAGTACAGGTGTGGGGAGAGGGGAGGGAAGAGAGCCCCAGTGACAGTGCAGGGGTGGGGAGGGGGGAGGGAAGAGAGCCCCAATGACAGCACAGGGGTGGGGACGGGAGAGGGAAGACAGCCCCCAGTGACAGTGCGGGGGTGGGGAGGGGGTGGAAGGGAGAGCCCCAGTGACAGAGTGGAGGTGGAGAGAGGGAGAGGGAAGAGCTCCAATGAAAGTGTTGGGTTGGGAAGAGGGGAGGAAAGAGTCCCAGTGACAGTGCAGGGCTGGGGAGAGGGGGAGAGAAGAGTGCCAGTGACAGAGTTGGGGTAGAGAGAGGGAAAGGGGAGAGCCCCAGTGATAGTGTAGGGTTGGGGAGAAGGGGGAGAGAGTGTCAGTGACGGTGTGGGGGTGGGGAGAAGAGGAAGGGAGAGAGTCTCAATGACAGTGTGGGGGTGGGGAGAGGGTATAGGGAGAGCCCCAGTGATAGCATGGGGGTGGGAGGGGAGGAAGAGAGCACTTTGATACTTCTGTGGTGGTCACCTGATGCTCGTTGACATGGTCCTCCGCGTCTATGGGGGCACTGGAGGAACTTATTTTAAACACAGATTGGGGTGCCCTGTGAAGATAATGCCCGATCTCAGTGGAGCCAGCCTTGCCAGTTCTCTCAGGATCCACCGGCCAGAGGCACAAGCCAGGCCCCCAGATTTTCTGTGCAGTAAGTGCTAGAAAATCCCGTCTGAAAAATTGGCTATGTTTCTGGAGAGACACTTGCTGGTTTCCGTCAGATCCCGGGAAGGATCTTTGGGAAGATTCCATTCCAATACGACAGAGTTTTAGCAACTTTAGGTTACTGACTCTCATTAGACCCTTGATCCCCCACAAAATCCAAAACAGTTTTGAGATCTTCCACCACGAAAACAAATGCCAAGTATTTGTTTGCTGTTGCACACCCACCCATCATACGCTTTAATCTGATTTTCCAATCTGTACCTGGAGAGCTGACATATACTTTAATTACTGCACAATAAAATTGATTCCTTCCTGTACAAAAAATGCAACCTTGGAAAGTCAGCATAAACAGGATACAAACTGAATACACTGCTGCAGTAAATGCTACACATTGTTTTTGAGGGACTCCCATAAATCACGCCTGAAAGGTTTAGAGTAGGTCAATGAGGAGAATTATACCAGAACATTACATTCTATCAGTCAAGACAAGTTCTTGTTTCTGTGATTCTGAGTGTGAAAAGAATCGTTAAAACTAATACCTTCCTTTTAGTAGGAGATGTTTTAAAACCATTTATTTCTTTTTTTAAGAAAAGGCTATTTAATTATTTTAGGTAGATACAGAATAATTAACTTTAAATTGACTTTAAACTTGACTGAACACAACTGAAAGTTTTATATTGACTGTGTTTTATGTTAATTTTTTTAAGAACTGTATCTTTATTCTATTTGATATGCTGTGTGTTATTCTGCTCAAGCAAAGAGCAAAATTAAGTCTTGTACAGCTTCTACTGTCTTGGTCCAGTGTCAAAGGAATAAAGGGCAAAGGTAATTTTAGTGTTGTGTGATAATCGGAATAATTGGCAACCACCAGGTTAACAACAACAACTATTCATTAACTAACTCAAGCTACGTACAGAAAAATATTTATAGGATCAAGAGAAACCAGAGTGTACTAGCTCTTCAATATGTGTCTTCTCCATTCAGGTCTAGAGTTGACTCTGATGGTATCAGCCTATCCTCAGCCCCAGGATTCACAGGTAGATAGGGCAGTGAAGAAGACTTTTGGCTTACTGGCCTTCATCAATCAGGGCATTGAATATAGAAGTTGTGAAGTTATGTTGCAGTTGTGTAGGATGTTGGTGAGGCTGCACCTTTTAAAGTTTACTTATTAGTCACAAATGAGGCTTACATTAACACTGCAATGTAATTACTGAGAAATTCCCCTAGTTGCCACACTCCAGCACCTGTTCGGGTCAATGCACCTAACCAGCACGTCTTTCAGATTGTAGAAGGAAGCCGGAGCAAGCCCTCGCAGACACAGGGAGAATGTACAAACTCCACACAGACAGTAACCCAAGCCGGGAATTGAACCTGGGTTCCTGGTGCTGTGGGGCAGCAGTGTTAATCACTGTGCCACCGCCTGGAATATTGTGTTCAGTTTTGGTCACCTTGTTGTTGGAAAGTTGTTATCAAACTGGAGAGTGTGCAGAAGAGATATACAAGGTTGTTGCCAGGGCTCAAAGGACTGAGTTATCGGGAGAGATTGGACTTTTTTCTTTGGAGCATAGGAGACTGAGAGTGATCTTATAGAGGCGTATAAGATCATGAGAGGCATGGATAGGGTGAGTGCACTCAGTCTTTTTCCCAGGGTTGGGGAATTGAGGGCTAGAGGGCTTAGGTTTAAGTTAAGAGGGGAAAGAATTAATGGGGACCTAAGGGGCAATATTTTTATATACAGGGTAGTACATATATGGAACGAGCTGCTAGAGGAAATGGTTGAGGCAGGTACATTGACAACATTTAAAAGGCTTTTGGATAGATACATGGATAGGAAAGGTTTAGAGGGATATGGGCCAAATGCAGGTAAATGGGATTAGTTTAGATGAGCATTCTGGTTGGCATGGACCAGTTTGGGTCAAAGGGCCTGTCTCCATGCCATAGGTTCCATGATTTGCGAGTTCTCGCCACTTTAGGCTGTCACGTCACATGGCCCTGAAAGACAGTTGCTTTCATGTGTCACATTATATGAAAAATAGTTCAGTCGACACTTACTGCATGTGCCACGAAGCAATCAGATGACCCAAACTTCCTGAGATGTTGCTGAGGTAGAAATTCAAGTCTTGACTTTCCATATATTAACCGGTAAATGGGTGGTGAGGAGTTTGATACTGACAGAGGTGGTGATGTGGGGGCATCTGTATTTTTGCATTTTGTTTTATTTATTTTTCATTCGTGTCACAAGTTGGCTTACATTAACACTGCAATGAAGTTACTGTGAAAATCTTCTGGTTGGCACACTCCAGCACCTTGTCAGATGCGCTGAGAGAGAATTTAGCATCATCAATGCACCCAACCAGCATGTTTTTCAGGATGTGAGAAGAAACCAGAGCATCCGGAGGAAACCCATGCAAATACAATTAGGACGTGCGGACTCCACACAGTCAGTCATCCAAGCTGGGAATCGAACCCGGGTCCCTGGCGTTGTGAGGCAGCAGTGCTAACCACTGTGTCACCATGCACCCAAGTCAACTTGATAAAATATTTGGATGGATTTGTAAATGAGCAAGCAAGACCACCTGCCTGAATTAGGCTGGACCTCACCCTTTGATTTCAAATTTATTCATCCCTGTGCTCCTCCTTTCCAGCCTCTTCCACATCCCTGACTTCTACTGCAGCAGCTTTGGTGACATGCCTTCAGCTGCCTAGTCCTAAAGCTCAGGAATTTCCTCCAAAAATCTCTTCATTTTGCTTTCCCTTGCTCCTTAAAACCCATCTCTTCAATTAAACCTTTCATCAGCTGCCCTATTATTTCGGTGTTCAAATTCAATTTTCTAAAGTTCTTTGGGTTGATTTGCTACATGATAAGTACCATACAAATGCAGGCAGTTATTGTTACTGAATGAAAATTGGGGCTAATTTTAAGACACTAATGCAAATTCTTGGTACAAATGTGCAGATCATGTGCCATGCCAAGTTTTGATAGCTACCTCTGGCCACCAGTTTTGGATGGAGGATTTCCTGTTGCATTTAAGTCAGGTGTTTGATCATTCAAATCAACTGGATTTTCACAGTAGATCTGGGGGGCTGGGAATTTCCCACTCGAGGTCAATGGAACTTTGCATTGTCTACTGCAACCCTGCCCCATCGTATGATTCCCATGGCAGGCGGAAGGGGAAAATTCCATCCTGGGTTTCTGTCACATGCATTCTGATAGTTCTTAATCTAGAAGATGAAATTTTCCCCATGTATAGGTATGAGAAACTTAGGCGGATTTTTGCCTAAAAAACAGACAGAATTGTAATCTTTATCTGAGTATCATCCCCAATTACCTGTGAACTGAAAGGCGCATTATGTCATTTCAGAGGGCAGTTAAGAATCAACTGTTTGGGTAAAAAAAAGATTGTTTTGAGAGATGTATATTTGTGTTGGCAGATATTAGAAATAATGTAAAATTTTAAGTGGGTTTAATGTAATATTTTTGTGCCTGGAAGGGTAAAACCTTATTATTCCATTCATGGTTCCATCCATGTTTCCATGTGTGGGGGCTCCTTTTAATTTTAACTGTGTTTCTATTGTGCTTAGAGAGGGTTACGGCGTGAAGAGTAAATAGAAGTAGCAGCAGTTGCTTAGCAACTGGGGACCTTTTAAGGTAGGAAGGTTTGTTTAAGTTAAGTTTGTTACAGTTGAGGCAGGACACTGGCAGGGGGTGAAAGGTTGTGACCCAATGGTCCCGTTAGCTACAGATATAAATCCTGTTAATTGCTGTTACATCCAGCAAGCAGACAGAAATGGGATTTGTTCTGGCGAGTTCTCAGTTTGAGATTTTGCCCTCACCCACTCACCACCCCCCCCACCCCCGACACAGGTGATTCAATCACGTTCAAGGCTACAATGATGGTGAACCTAATTTCCATATATTTTATTACATTTAAATGAGATTACTGGGCTTGACACCACAGCGTCCAAATACAACACATCCTCTCTATCTGTTGGCATGATGGCATGCTGGTACAAATCACTACTGGTTTTCAAAAGCAAAAACATGTCATGCTGACCATGCCAGGGGTGCCAGGCTGCCTGTAAGCTCGGAGTGTTTAGGGACAAGGCTGGGCATTTCCCTCTGCTGGAGGTGCAGTGCCACGGGAGTAGTGCCAAGGGGGCACATGAAGGAACAGTACCAAGGGAGATCTAGTGGGGGGATTAATTTCCTTCATAGGGAGGAGGAGAAGAGGAGGTTCCCCTCATGTGCGGTGGAGGGGGTGCGGGGGAAGTGGAGAACAATGATATCTGATAGAAAGAGGGTACCTGAGGTGAGAATTGTGATGGTGGTGGTGGGGGTTGCTCCAGTGCTTGGGTTGGGGCTGATCCCATAGGGGGACCTGAGCTCAGTGGGCAAGAGGGGCATTAAGTTTAACTTTGAGATCAGGGCATCTTTAAAAAGGGCACCCGGATCTCAGAATCCCGGTTTTGCTGCCATGTTTAGGCCACAGCTCTCCAACTGGCTGTGTGATCCTCACCAGCACTTAGTGATCAGGCAGGAAAAGGCATCTGTGAAGCTAATGAGTTTCATACAGCTTTCCTACCTGATCTAACACTGTGCAATTTTGGGACAGTTGCAGCTAAAGTCTCTTGACCCTGTCAGAAGACGGACTGGACAGAACATGGGAGCTGCAAAGAGTCCAGATAACCAGTAAATTGGGATGTTAAGAATGCCTGAAGAAGACTGATGCTACGACAACACAGATAAAGGTATTGATCAAGAGAATTCATTGGGAAAAGGAAACAAAGGATTCTGAGTTAAAGAGGCAATTGCAGTAATTAGCACTGAAATTCCACCTCACTGCCCGCCATGGAATCGGAGCAGGTGAGGGGCAGACAACAGAAATGTCCATTGATATCAGGCGGGAATTTTCAGTTTCGTTCGAGCGACATTGTAAAATCCCACCCCATATAAAGGGGTGGTATGGTGGTTAGCACTGCTGCCTCAGAGGGACCCAGATTCATGCCTTGGGTGACTGTCTGTGTTGAGTTTGCACGTTCTCCCCCCATCTATGTGACTTTCCTCCGGGTGCTCCAGTTTCCTCAAAAGATGTGTGGGTTAGATTGATTGGCCGTACTCATGATTGGTTCCATTGCTCCTTAGTGTCAGGGGGATTGGTAGGGTATAAGTGTATTAATTGGATAGAACCTGGGCAGGATTGTTTTTGGTGCAGGCTTGGTGAGCCAAATGGCCTCTTTCTGCACTGTAGGTTTTCTATGATTCGATCTCAAGATGGTTCAGAGAATTACTTGAAGGAAGTCAGGCTATTGCAGATTATGGATATTTTGTTTCAAAGGGAGAAAGCTTTTCTTACGTCTAACAAAATAAGTAAATAAATGAACATTCTGAGAGAAAGAGTAGCACAGCAATCATTAACAGTGGGGTATGATACAATTTATATTCCAGGAAGTTTTATGAAGGAAAGATCAGGATGCATCTGCAATGGCATCCCGAGAGCTCAGCATCCAGCTTCCCGGCGAGAATAGGCTCTGCCCACTCCTCTTGCTGGAAAGAATCAGATTTGGGAACATTGTTTTCTAAGTATCATATGATTGCACCTGGGAGCTCACCCAAAAACTGGATACAATTTTCTCCTGTTTTCATGCTCTTAAAATACTTTTGTTAAGATTACCAATTGCCTTTGTTTTGGGTAATCAATGTCATTTTATAATATGTTGTGTAATTTTCAACTAAGAAAACAGTGCTTTAATAATGTAGTAAGTTATGTGGTTAGATATTTGTGATGTTTTGTTATTGTGTAGAGGAGCAGTTGGACTGGAGATTCAGTGCAGAGAGCTATTCGATAAGAGGGGTTTTACCTTACGTTTTTCTGAGGTTTTTTTTTCTAAACTGGGAGTGTAAAACCGGAAGTAGGCCCCAGTGACACCTGAAAAGGTTTTTTTTCCTTTAAAAGGTACTTACCCTCGCAGGTTCAACCTCATTGTTTCCAGAGGAGCAGTTGGAGTGGAGATTCAGTGCAGAGAGCTATTAGGTAAGAGGGATTTTACCTTACTTTTCTTGGAGGTTTTTTTTCTAAACTGGGAGTGTAAAACCTATGAAGTAGGCCCCAGTGACACCTGGGAAGGTTTTTCTTTCACCCAATAAATTTGAATGGAGAGGAAACCTGAGACTCTAGACTTCTAGAGTCTCCCATCCTCCCCCCTTCTCTAACCATAAAAAAAGGGCTTGGAGTGAGAGCAGGTAAGCTTTCTTCTTTTTTCACTTATTCCTCTAATCTAAGGGGGTGAGGAAATATCAGGCAAGATCTTTCTTTTTATCTGGAGGGAATGGCAGTGAAAGCAGTGCAATGTTCCTCCTGCAGGATATTTGAGGTGAGGGATGCTGTTAGTGTCTCTGCTGATTTCACCTGTGGGAAGTGTACCCATCTCCAGCTCCTCAAAAACCGCATTAGGGAGCTGGAGCTGGGTGAACTTAAGATCATTCGGGAGGCAGAGGTGATCATAGATAAAAGCTTCAGGGATTTGGAGACTCTGAAAAATGAATGTAGATTGTTGACAGTGAGAGGCACTGGGAGGAAGCTGCCAGCGTGGGGATCCCCTGTGGTTGTTCCCCTCAGTGACAAGTATTCTGTGTTGGATACTGTTGAGAGGGATGACCTACCAGTGGTGAGCCAGAGCGACCGGACTTTGAGCACTGAGTCCATCTCTGTGCCTCAGAAGGGAAGGGAGGAGAGCAGGAGAGCAATAGTAATTGAGGACACGATAGTTAGAGGGACAGATAGGAGGTCCTGCGGCAGCAAAAGAGACTCACAGGTAGTAGGTTGCCTCCCGCGTGCAAGAGTCCATGATGTCTTGGACTGTGTTTTCAAGATCCTTAAGGGGGAGGAGGATCAGTCGCAGGTCGTGGTGCACATTGGTACCAACAATGTAGGTAGAAGGAGGGATGGGGATTTAAAACAGGAATTTAGGGAGCTAGACTGGAAGCTGAAAGCTAGAACAAAGAATGTTGTCATCTTTGGTTTGTTGCCAGTGCCACATGCTAGTGAGTTGAGGAACAGGGAGAGAGAGTGCAGATTAACATGTGGCTGCAGGGATGGTGTAGGAGAGAGGGTTTCGTTTGCTTGGATAATTGGAGCACATCCTGGGGAAGGTGGGACCTGTACAAATGGGATGGTTTGCACCTGAACCAGAGGGGCACTAATATCCTGGGAGGGAAATTTGCATCTGCTGTTCGGGGGGTAAACTAATTTGTCAGGGGGATGGGCAAATGAGATGTTGTCCAAAAGCCAGTGTTGAGGGTCGCGAGGTACTCAGGAAGGTACCAAGATTGCAGGAGTGTACAGGCTGACAGGATGGTGGGTTGAAGTGTATCTACTTCAATGCAAGGAGCATCAGAAAAAAGGTAGGTGAACTTGGAGCGTGGATTAGTACATGGGACTATGATGTTGTGGCTATTACGGAGACATGGTTAGAACAGGGACAGGAATGGTTGTTGGCAGTTCCGGGGTATAGATGTTTCAGTAAGAGTAGGGAAGGTGATAAAAGAGGTGGAGGAGTAACATTGTTAATCAAGGATAGTTTAACGTCTGCTGAAAGGCATTTTGAGGGTGATCTGCCTACTGAGGTAATATGGGCTGAAGTTAGAAATAGGGAAGGATAGGAGTTTTCTATAGGCCCCCAAATAGTAATAGAGATGTGGAGGAGGAAATGGCCAAGCAGATTATGCATAGGTGTGGGGGTCACAGGGTAGTTTTCATGGGAGACTTTAACTTTCCAAATATTGATTGGAACCTTTGCAGGTCGAATAGTTCGGATAGGACACTTTTTGTACAGTGTGTGCAGGAGAGTTTCCTGACACAGTATGTGGATAAGCCGACAAGAAGCGGGGACCACATTGGACTTGGTACTGGGTAATGAACTGGGCCAAGTGTTAGATTTGTTTGTGGGAGAGCACTTTGGAGGTAATGGCCACAATTCAGTGTCCTTCATTATTGCAATGGAGAGGGATAGGATCAAATGAGAGGGCAAGGTTTATAATTGGGGCAGGGGTAATTACGATGCGATTAGGCAAGAATTAGGGAGCATAAGATGGGAGCAGAAACTGTCAGGTATGGGTACAAACGAAAAGTGGGGCTTTTTCAAGGAACAAATACTGCGTGTATTTGATAGGTATGTCCCTGGCAGGCAGGGAGGAAATGGCCCAGTGAGGGAACCATGGTTCACAAAAGGAGGTTGAATGTCTTGTTAAGAGGAAAAAAGGAAGCGTATGTAAGGATGAAAAAACAAGGTTCAGTTGGGTTGCTTAAGTGCTATAAGGTAGCTAGGAATGAGTTAAAGAAAGGGGTTAGGAGAGCTAGGAGGGGGCATAAGAAGTCCTTGGTGGGTCAGATTAAAGAAAAATAGGTGTTACAGCTGTTCAAATAGGAAGTTACCACGGTGGGCAACATGGAGGACTAAGCAGCCCCAAATGACAAAGTAGGCTTTGCCAGTTACCCTGAAAAGGGATTGCAGCCTTTTTGAGTAAATTCCTGGCCAACAGTTTGTGTTTGAATTCTGAGAAATATCACTGAAAGGTTTGTTCTATCTCTGTTGTCGGTTAGCCTGGGGCTGCTTATGCTTGATAAGATTCTGCTGGAGGTGATGGTCTTTTGTCTGAAGAAACATTTTTTAATTGGGATGGGGTGGGTGAGATAAGGGAAAATGCGGGTAGGTGAGGTTTGAGCTAGGGGAAAATAAAAGTCTCATTACCCCTCAAAAAGCTTCTCCAGCATCTAATGGTGCTCTTATGTTGTGGCATTTTGGGAATGCTCAATATAATTTATCAAGAAACAGGGCCAAATGAGTGATGTTGGATCACATAACTGCTGTGAGTTACGAGTTTTGACTTGAGAATGGTTTATTACTCAGGAAACTGTAGAAGCCGAGTTGGGAATTTGATTCATACCACAGTGTTTTATTGAGTTTAGGGATTAATGACCAACCTGAGATATAAAGTGTGTTTTTTTCCCTCCCCAAAGCAGAATTATATTATACAGTTGGGTGACCAAGGCTTGCCAGAGAAGGACATGGTTCCTTCAAAATACAGCACCATAGCTCTTCAGATTCAGAATATTCTTATTTTAAAATCAAAACCATTATTGATAAATTGCCCACAAATATCTGCATATGTGACTCAGAACAGCAAGAATCACTAAATGAAACAGGGTAAATAATGTTAGTTTTTCCTGTCTTGAAGAAATTGGTTACCACATTTCCTGCATTACAGCAGTGATTATTGTCATACGAGCATGAGGATATTACAAATTTTAAAGGTATATTTTGTTGAGGTGGTTGGCTGTTGCATGTAGTGTGACTGGGAGTATGTAGGTTCAGGCAGTTCTGAAGCCCAAGCTAGTGCCTAATTGCATATGGATAAACACATGTGAAATTCACAATCCCCTTGTTACTGATAGATCATCACAGAAAGAACCATGGAGAGATCAAAACCCAATGAGTGTTAGGTGAATTTGAATGGATCTCATTGAAGATTCACTATATGGTGATGGTATATCTCATCTCAAACATAGAAACATTGGTTGTTTGACATTCTTGGGAGATTTATCGGTCTAACACATTACATTACTTAGAAAAGAACTTTGAACTTGTCACAAGTCACTTTGTTGCCGTTTTAAAAAATATAACAGAGGCTGTTCTGAAACATCAGAATCACCACTTAAGCCATCAAACCAACTGTAAGGCAAGCACACAGCTTAGGTAATATTCAGCAATATTTTGAAAGTGAGAGAGGACTTCCCCAACCAGCCACCTCCCCCTCTCTGCTCTGGTCTGGATGAGTGCAACTCCAACAACACATGGGAACCGTGACATAATCCAGGATAAAACAACATACTTGATTGGCACCACTTTCACAACGTTCAATCCCTCCTCACCGACGAACAGTGACAGCCCTGTCTACCATCTACAGGATGCACTGCAGGAACTCACCTAGGCTCCTTAGGCAGCATTACCCTGACCTTCTATGAGCACAAGGGCAGCAGATACATGGGAACACCACTATCTGAAAATTTCCCTTCAAGCCACTCACCATCCTGACTTGGAAATACATCGCTTTTCCTTCACTATTGCTGGGTCAAAATCCTGGAAGGCCCAAACAACACTGGGGGTGTACATACCACATGGGCTGCAATGGTTCAAGAAAGCAGCTCACCACTGCCTTCTCATAGGCAATAGGGGTGAGCAAGAAACGTTGGCCAGCCAGTGACGCCCGCATCCTGTAAAGAATTTTTAATCAATATTCACACGGGTGGGGTAGCAGTGAGATGCCATGGTTTGAGAAGCTGTACAGAGTGCATGGGCCAGTACGTATCTTCAGGTGAGAAGAGAAAGGAAGAAACTTAAAAAATCATTTTGAAAAGAAATTGACATCATAGATGTACTGTTTGAAGATAGGTTTAGATCACCAAATTTTATATCAGACTGAAAGCTGATACTTTTTGTGGCTACGTTAATGGTTAAGAGGATTCTTTTACTGGACAAAAGGAAGAGTTGAAAGCCTGTTCATTGTTTACTGTCTCCTGTAACCTCTGGAAGCGTTTCAGGAAACAAGATAGTTTGGAAAAAACTGAACGCAGCAAAGGAAAGTGGAGTGATAGAAACCTCAACCGGAATATTGGCCTTGAATTTCCTGGAAAGCTTTTGCTGTAAACTATGCCACAAGAGCAAGTATTTCCCCAGAAGGGATCCCTTTGTAATTCGCTAATGCCAATTTCACACCAAGCATTGCTTAATATGAATTTCCTTTGAAATACTTGGACTGCTTCTGAGGTATATCCACTGAATCCTCATTTATTTCATTAGCATAGCTCCAGTACACATGCATGCAAGAGCTCAAGATTTAGGAACAGGAGTAGGCCATTTAGCCCCTCGAACCTGCACCACCATTGGCTCATCTGATTGTGGTATATACCCCACAGTGCCAGGGACCTGGGTTTGATTCCCGGCTTGGGTCACTGTCTGTGCAGAGTCTGCACATTGTCCCCGTGTCTGCATAGGTTTCCTCCGGGTGCTCCGGTTTCCTCCCACATTCCGAAAGACATGCTGGTTCAGTGCATTGTCCATGCTAAATTCTCCCTCAATGTACCTGAACAGGCACTGGAGTGTGATGACTAGGGGACTTTCACAGTAACTTCACTGCGGTGTTAATGTAAGCCTACTTGTGACACAAATAAATTTTGAAACTTAATTCTTGATTGCCTTGTTGAACAAAAATCTATCCACCTTAGCCTTGAATATGTCCAGTGACCCAATCTACGCTGCTCTCTGCAGAAGAGAATTCCACAAACCAAGAGAAAATAAACATTCTCCCCATCTCTGTCTTAAATGAGAGATCTCTATTTTGTAAATTATGTCATGTGGTTCTAGACTTTCCCAGGAAGGAAAACATCCACTCAGCATCCACCCTGTTAAATCCCCTCAAAATCCTTTATGCTTCAATCAAATCACCAACGCAGCCTCAAGGGGTCAAATGGCCTACTCCTACTCCCAAGTCTTATGTCCTTCTGTGCATAAGTAGTGGAGCTCTGCTGATGAACTAATTGAAGACTTAGTAGATGTACCTCAGGAGCAGTCTACGTATTTCACATTGAACAATGTTTGGTGGGAAACTGACATTAGTAAATTTTGAAGGAATTTCTTTAAGAGAAATATCTACTCAACAAAGAACAAAGAAAATTACAGCACAGGAACAGGCCCTTCGGCCCTCCAAGCCTGCACTGACCATGCTACCTGACTTAACTAAAACCGCCTACGCTTCCAGGGACCATTTCCCTCTATTCTCATCTCATTCACGTACTTGTCAAGATGCCCCTTAAAAGTCACTACCATATCCACTTTCACTACTCCCCCAGCAATGAGTTCCAGGCACCCACCATTCTCTGTCTAAAAAAATCTGCCTCGTACATCTCTTTTAAACCTTGCCCACATACCCTGGGAAAAAGCTTCTGACTATCCACTCTGTCCGTGCCTCTCATAATCTTGTAGACTTCTATCAGGCTTCCCCTCAACCTCCGACGCTGCAGTGAGAACAAACCAAGTTTCTCCAACCTTTCCTCACAGCTAGTGCCCTCCATACCAGGCAATATCCTAGTAAATCTTTTCTGTGCCCTCTCCAAAGCCTCCACATCTTTTTGGTGGTGTGGCAACCAGAATTGAACATTATATTCCAAGTGCGGCCTAACTAAGGTTCTATAAAGCTGCAACATGACTCACCAATTTTTAAACTCAATGCCCCGGCTGATGAAGACAAACTTGCCTTATGTCTTCCTGACTACCTTCTCCACCTGCATGGCCACTTTCAGTGACATGTGCACCCGTACACCCAGATTCCTTTCTCTATCAATACTCTTAAGGTTTCTGTCATTTACTGTATATTTCCTATCTGTATTAGACCTTTCAAAATGCATTACCACACATTTGTCTGGATTAAGCTCCATCTGCTGTCTCTCTGCCCAAGTCTCCAACTGATCTATATCCTGTTGTATCCTCTGATGGTCCTCTTCGCTATCTGCAAATCCACCAACATTTGTGTTATTTGCAATCTTATTAATCAATCCAGTTACGTTTTCCTTCAAATCATTTTTACACATTACAAATAGCAAAGGTCCCAGCACTGATTCCTGAGGGATGCCACTTGTCACAGCTCTCCATTCAGAAATGCACACCACTTATCACAACTCTCCATTCGGAAACTCCTACTGCCATTCTTCTAAACTCCAATCATTAAAGATGCAACCTGCTGAATTTTTTCTCATAAGACAATGCCTTCATCCTTCTCTGAACCTTTCCCATGCAAAAGAATGAGGTCTAAATATTCATGTCTGATCTCCATGCTTCAGAAGTTTGGCTTCGGGGTGACAATAAATTGGTTGACTGACATCATTAGTGTTGCACTGGTGAACTGCCTTGGGCTGATATCTAGGCAGGATGGCACAGTGGTTAGCACTGCTGCCTCACAGTGCTAGGACCTGGGTTCAATCCGGCCTTGGGTGACTCCCCATGTCTGCATGGGTTTCCTCTAGGTTCTCTGGTTCATTCCCACAGTCCAAAGATGTGCGGGTTAGGTTGATTGGCCATGCAAAATTGACCCTCAGCATCAGGGGATTAGCGGGTAAAGAGGTGGGATTACTGGTATAGGATCTGGATGGCATTGTTGTCGGTACAGGCTCAATAGGCCGAATGGCCTCTTTCTGCACTTTCAGGAATCTGTGATGATTCCATGATTGCAGCTCATTGATTGTGGAGGGCAGAGAGATCAGTCAGCTTAGAAGGCAGATGATGGCCTAAGGTACGATTGTAGGAGGAAGAAGACAACTCTGGGAAGAGGGGCTGAATGTAGCCGAGCTTTTATTCTGGAGCAGCCTGCAGCCCATATGATTAAGTGCAGAACAGCATATTTTCAGCTTCAAGACATGCAGGATAGAAATTTATAGGCATATTTAAGTCCATGTTTCATCTCTTGTTCACTCTGCTTTCTATATGCAAAGTAACTTGGGATGCACTTATCCTAAAAACAGGCCTTGTGTACTGTAGACAGTATAATTATGTTGTCAATTTTGAATACATCTGCAGCAATTTGTGACACACACTCCAGCATCTTAGCACTTTTCACTGCCTTCACTTTCATATCATAAAACATAACTTAAGACTGTGAAGGGCTTCTTGTCATTCACCTGAGGAACACATCAAGCAGTTCGAGAGACTCACATTCAGTTAAACTGTTAATTTAAATTTAGCTGAGGCAAAATTGTTCAGGGGGATTTTAAGTTGACAGACTAAATGTAATACAGCTATTTTCAATCTTTTACTCAGCCATAATACTCATTCTGCATTCTTTGGGTTCTTACCATTATGAATTGGAATAAATTATTTTAAAAATGATGCTTTATGGTAACGGTGCATTAACCCTCTACCCTTACTAAGATGAAGAGTTATCATTGCTGTTGAGTGTCCTTTTAGGAAACACAATGTTTTTTCTCTTACAAATATTCTTTATCTGTGGGAACATGCTTATTAATGCCTCAAATATCTGTGTATACCATGACCAGATATGAGGGCGTGTACAATATTGAAGGTATTCACAATGGTGAAGGCTGACGGTGTGAGGAGTGTGTGATGCTAGTGTGCCTTTAAGAAATGTATTTTTTTTTAAATTATGCTCCCTGCAGTTTGTAAGCAGGCCTTTATGTTTTATTTTTGCACCAGCTGCCTGCTTAGATGTCTTTTTATTTCTGCTTCAATGGTTTAAATGGGATTTTGTTTACTTTTACTCTGGGCTTCATGCAGTGCCTAGTATTTTATGACCATTTGTATTGTTAGGGGAAAGGATGATTGATATCCCAGGTGACAGAATTTCTTTCATTTTCAGTTTTGGGCTGGTGGCTGCTGTTTTAGTTTAGAAAGTGTTTGGATATCAGACTGAAAAGCAATGTCTCTCTCTCTCTCTCGCTGATATTGTAAATTCTGTTGGCTAGTGGAAGCAGGTCTTCTTGCCTTCCTGGAGTGAGAATTCTGTCTCTTGTAGTGGTTTGCTGGCTGAAAGCTGCAGGCCAGTCATGTCATTATCTCTACCTCAAGGGTTACTAGAAGTTACAAAGCTGGGAAGTCTGAATTTCAATTCTCCAACCAAAGGACTATGTTCCAGCATCACGTGACCATTCGTATTTTCCGTGCTGAGCCTGTGGAAGGAGTAAGTTCATAGGGAAGTTTGTTTGGTTGGAACATTTCATAGAGTTGTTAAAGTTTATATAATATCATGGGTTTTATTCTTGTTTATAATTGGTAAAAGTTATTGCGATATGTTAGCTGTATTCTTTAAAAAAAACTTTGTTTGGTAAAAGCTCCCTAATGTGTCACTTGAATCATACCTGAGGTGCAACATCTCATACTTCCCTTGCCAAGTTCAAATTGTAAAATGTATGATCCAGGGGCTTCGTAAAACACTATGGAGTTTCTGACCTGAATTAATACAAGTGGAATACTATCTTCCTTCCTTCCAGTGTCAACAACAAAACACAATCTATATTTACATAGCACAAGAGATATGGTTAAAAAAAATTACCATGGTGCTTCACAAGAACAGTCTCAAATAAAAATTTGTGACGGAGGCCCATAGAGAGGCGAAGATCAAGTAACCAACAGCTTAGTCAAAGAGATTTGTTTTAACCTTTGTCTTAAAGGAGAAGTGAGAAGAATAGAGGCAAGAATGTTTCACAAAGATGTTCCAGAGCTTACGGCCTAGGCAGCTGGAGTGCTGACAATGGTAGGGTGATTAGATTTGGGGATCACAAGAGGCCAGAATCAGAAGATCACTAAGATTTATAAGACTGCAAGAGGCTATTGAAATTTATAGGGGCAAGGACTGGGAGAGTTTGAAAACAAGGATGAGGATTATAATGTTCAGACTGGAAGCCAATGTATTTCAGCAAGCACAGGGGTGAATGGGGTTTGCTGCAAGTTATGATACAGGTAGCAGAATTTTGGCAAGTCGCAGTAAGGGATGGGAAGCCAGCCAGAAGAACATTGGAACAGCTGAGTTGAGAGTAACAAAGACATTTGTGAGAGTTTCCTCATCAGCTGGGCTGAGGCAAAGGCGTAGATGGTGTTTATAAAGCTCCAAGCCACTCTTGATAAAGTACAGATCATGGAGGATTCTGTTTGAACCCTCTCTTAAACATAATCCTAGCAACGCGCCTTAAAGACTATAAAAGAACAAGCCCCCTTTTGGACTAACATCACATAAATGTCCTGCAATAATTACCTTTATTATTTGAGAAAAATGCCATTATGTCAATGTGGTAGCATGGCCCTTTAAGAGGACTTAACTTGAGGGTCATGTGATCAGGCTGGAGCCAATGGCGGGAAGCTGAGCCAAACAGGAGTGTGCATCGGGTTAAGGAAGGTCTCTCAGTCAGGGACAGAGAGGAAAGTTGTTCAGTCATGTTGTTTCATCAGTCTAACCTGCTGAATATAGAATTATTTATTGTTGGTAATAAAGCCTTTGTAATATTCAATGGGGTTTGATTTAATGGGGCTTGAATCAGAAGTCAGGGTGACAGACTTCTTGTCTTAATTTGTTATAAAAGATGCTTGGCCTGTTGGTAAATGGGTTAAAATATTTTTCCCCACAATCCAAGTTTTCATGTATAATGATCTGTTATTTTAGAGGAGTGCACAGCAAATTGTAGCTTAGCATTTACTCTGTTGGCCCTGTGAATTGATTCAAGAGTAACAGCTGTTGTTTTGCCACACACAATTCTTCAGGGGGAGAAGACAACACAGGTCAAATGGGTGACCAATCGATGGCATGGAGGGGGCTCTTCTGCTGGCCCACTTTATAGAATTTTTAGACAGCTCTGCAAATGGGTGAACAAGAGATCTACTTGTTTCAGGCAGAAAGATACGTACAGAAAACCAATGACTTATGCCAGTTGTTGGAACTCACTTATGCTTTTCGCCACAGATGGAAGAAATGACGTAGATAACAACCCTTGAAGAGACAATTGGCGATTACTCAACATCAGGTCCAGAATATCATTATGGGAGTTTCTGTGGGAGTGCAAACCTCCCAGCTTCACAAAAATACTGTGTGCATTGCCAGTCCATGCTTGACACTCCACCACCACCACCAACCACACTCCCCCACAAGCCAACCCAGGCAGTGGCATCATGCTATTGCCGCTGGACTAGTAATCCAGAGACCCATGATAATATGCTGGTGACCTGGGTTCGAATCTCACAACAGCCAATGGTGAAATTGGAATTCAATAAAAATCTTGGATTAGAAGTCTAATGATGACCATAACACCATTGTCAATTGTCATAAAAACCCATCTAGTTCAGTAATATCTTTAAGGAAGGAAATCTGCCACCATTACCTGGTTTGGCCTACACATGATTCCAGATCCATAGCAATGTGGTTGACTCTTAATTGCCCTCAGAGCTGGGCAATAAATGCTGACCCAGCCAGTGGTGCCCACATCCAATGAACAAAAAAAAAATCAATCAACCTTCCCCCCCAGCCCCCACCCATATCCTGGTGGCTGATGAGGCATTTGAGTGATTGGAATTATTACCATCTCATGGGTTTCCTGTTCAAGTATCTGTTATGGACCCTCCATGCTGGTGCTATAGTTAAGAAAATCCATCAACACTTCCACCTTTTCAGAAGGCTAAGCGAATTCGGCATGTCTGCTACAACTCTCACCAATTTCTACAGATGCACAATAGAAAGCATCCTTTCTGGATGTATCACAACTTGGTACATCTCCTGCTCTGATTACAAATAGTTGTGAAGGTAGACCAGCCCATTATGCAAATCAGCCTCCCATCTATTGTCTCTGCTTACACTTCCACTAACTTAGGAAAGCAGCCTGCATAATCAAGGACACCACACGCCCCAGACATACTCTCTTCCAAAAAGGTCAAAGGTCATTTACCAACTGACTCAAGAACAGCTTCTTCCCTGCCACCATCAGACTTCTGAATGGTCCTATTGCGCATGAAGCTGATCTTTCTCCCTACCTGTAACTGCCATGCTAGATTCTGCACTCTATTCTTTTCCTTTTCCCCTATATGTACTTCATGAACAGTATGTTTTGCCTGTATAGCTAGCAAGAAACAATACTTTCACTGTATCCCAATGCATGAGACAATAAATCAAACTAAATTAAATCAAATCTTTTGTATCCACTGAAGTGACATGGAGCATGCATAAACTCACAGAATCCAACAGTGCAGAAGGAGGCCATTCAGTCCATTGAGCCTGCACCAACCACAGTCCCACCCTGGCTGTATCCCCACAACCCCATGCACTTATCTTAGCTTCCTGACATTAAGGGGAAATTTAGCATGGCCAAGCCATTTAACTTGCATACTTTTGGAGTGTGGGAGGAAACCAAAGCACTCGAGGAAACCCACGCAGACATGAGGAGAATGTGCAAACTCCACACAGACAGTGACCCAAGCCAGGAATTGAACCCATGTCTCTGGTGCTGCGAGGCAGCAGTGCTAACCACTGTGCCAGCGTGCCTCCCTAGTGAACGGTATTTCTCCTGTTTGGACGGTGGATAACTCTGAAGGATTGGTAATTATTCTGCAATGTTAATATTATCAACTGAACCCTAAGAGATTGGTAGAAAGGGACTTGAACTTTTGGCTCTGCAATCCCTACCTTTAGTGAAAAATTGGTGAAAGGCGTCTGGCACTGCATATCTCTCCATTAGTCATTTCTAGAAAGGGAACAGAAAGCTCTAGCCTCAAGTGACATCTGAATTTTGCTCTCCCCTGTTGATGGATCCAATTTGTTTTGTGTTGGACAGGTGAACAGTGCTATGATTTACAACAAAATTATCAAAAGGATATACCCAGCACAAGAGTCGTCCATTTCTAAGGCTGAAAGAATATTACCAATGTAAAAGGACAAAGTAATTAGGAAAGTAAAGGGGGATTAAATAGTTAGCTGAATTTTTATGGGAATTGCATGATTAGAGGCTGGAGGACTGACATATGAAGAAGGAGATTTGAGAGAATGGAGTGCCCATTGGTTTCCCGCCATCATGGCATTTGCCAGCAGCAGGAATGATGGAGGACAGCACTCCTTAAAAAGTTTCTTCACACCACCCCCTCTGGCATTTTACCAGCAGTCGATGGACACACCACCTCATGGGGAAACCACCTGGTGAACACTGGCAACTTTCTTGCTGTTCATGGGGAGGGGGTGGTTCCTAAACAGACATCCTGTGGCCCACAAAAGGGTGCTCCCCATAGTCATACCCACCCCTGCTCTCACCAATCATGCCCCAGACCTTCGCCTGGGCCTGCCTAACTGCTCCAGCCCCAAATACTTCACTGAAACCCACATCCATCACTGAATCTCTCTATTGATTGCAATCCCAGCCTTGAGGGTATGGGGGCGCTGCTGAGACTAACAATAGGCCACTTCCCCGATTGGACATCTTTTAAAGGTACAAGGCAGCTCAACAGCACCAGGGGTCCTGGTTTTATTCCAGGCTTGGGTCACTGTCTGTGTGGGATTTGTCTCTTCGTGTCTGCGTGGGTTTCCTTCAGGTGCGCCTGGTTCCTCCCGTAGCCTAAAGATTTGTGGGTTAGGCGGATTGCCGGCGTTGGACTGGGGTAAACAAAGTTTGGACTTAAACCTGGTGTTGTCAGACTTCTTACTTAGGTGGGTTGACCATGCTAAATTGCCCCTTAGTCTCAGGGAGCTGGCTAGGGTAAATGCATGGGATTACGGGGATAGGGCCTGGGTGGGTGCAGACATGATGGGACGAATGGCCTCCTTCTGCACTGGAGGATTCTATCTATAACAGCTGCATTCAGAATTGGGGCTTCCCCAAGATCGAGGTGCCCCCAGTGTCCTGGTATACTATCAGGTCCACTAACATGCAGACAAGATCCAGCTCAGTGTTAAAAAATAAGACCAGATGGCTGTGGTACACAATGGTTAGTTTTACCCACAAGTATTGGATGGTAGATTCCCTGGGAGCCTACCAGGGGAATCAGACATATTAATTTTGTGGATTTTAATGCACCGGTTATGAATTGGAAAAATCAAATCCTTTTCACTTCAGTGTATTGTCACCCAGCCAGATATAGTACATATCTTCTGGCAGCATTACAATACTGGTGTGAGTAATAGGATAAGAAATTGATGCCAATGATAAGAGAGGGGAAAGGTCATCCCAGAGCTTCAGAGCGGTTAGTGGAATCATACCGAGGCACTGGAAATATCATTGGAAATGCTGGCCGAGCACTGCACAGTGAGAATAAAAAGCAGTGGTGTTCACTTCAGAATAGTTAGGTCCCTGGAGGTCAAAAATCAATCATAATAACATGCTGCCCTATTCAAGGTTTCTAATGGAAGTCACTCAAGTCTCTGCTCTCTGGATCCTGATCTCTATGGCAACCCAGGCACAATGCAATACTGCAGCAGCAATTGAAAAGTCCTACCAATTTCGCATTGACATTTTCTTGAACAGTAGCAATTATTGAGATGTTTTGTTATTATTAGCTAAATTAGTTGAGTTTTATTCGGCGTTCGTCCTTTCTGTGACGCAGAGTGATAGATTACTTTCGAACCCTCTGAAGAAAGTCAGAGAAAGGCAGTCGGGCGGAAGTAATGTTTGAATAAAGAAAATAAAAATGCCAAGTGGCACTGAACAACATTACATCGTTTATTCTGCAGGAACTGACATAGTTGATACAAATCAGCTATTGATGGCATTTTTAATTATGCTAATCATTGTGCTATTTTTACCCCTCATTTGCATACCACAATGTAACATTCCAATTAAATTCTCCGTCATTACAATCATTGCGAGCACATGAGGGACGGTGAAACTGCATGTTATCTAAATCTCGAATGTAAATGTCTTTAATCGTGGAAAATATTTGTGGAATAGTTCATGTTGAATTAAGAGGTACACCAATTAACTGAGACATTAGAAATAATTTGATGTAATTTCAGTAATGGTGAATGGTTAAAAAGTAAAATAACTGGGAAGATCACCATTGCCATGTTGGTTAATTGAGTTACTATTCTAAGTGGTCATTAATTGTTTTCCTCTTGCTCTAATCCTTAAAGCTATTTTCCATGAACTTCTCTGCTTTGTCCCTTCATGTCCATGAACCTAGTTCCCTAGTCTCCATTCTAGCTAAACTGATGATCAGCCAACCTTTCTTCTAGGCCTCCACACTGGCTGACAGCGAAAGGCCATGATGGGCAACTTAGGCTAGTGAGTGGGCCGCATGAGTGGCCCTCCTTCATTTCAGTGGGTGCAAGATTGATCTCAGGTTCGTTCATTACTCATGAAACCATGAATAAGATTAAATCCATTAGAGACATGCTGAATATTTAATTACGAGTTGCAGAAAATGCTTAATCGTTGTTATATATATAGAACTATCATCAACTTCAAATTATAAAAATATTTACACCTTGGACATGTTGGGCGGGATTTTCCAGCTGCGCTTGTGCCAAAACTGGAAAATCCCCATCTGAGGTCAACGTGACGGATGGGAAAATTCCTCCTGCCGTACGCAATGAACACACACCTCACTTTATGTGTGTTTCGCTTCAGTCACGCCTGTTGGAAAAAAACTACATGGATAGAAACCAGCAAAAGGTGGCAATGCTACACATTGGCAATAGTCAACAAAATGCTTCAAGGGCTGCATGTGGCCCCTGGGGCCCAGGGTGCCCACCACTGCTGTAAAGGGTACTATTTCATCATGTCCCCTCTCCCAGTCCAAATCTCCGTTATCATTCCCCAGCTGAAACATCCACCTTTCATCCCCCCACCCCCCACACCCACCTCCTCCCCACAACTGTCTGTGAAAACTATCACCCCACCTCCAGCTTCCCTTTACTCGCCAAACTCCTCAAAGGTTTTGTTACATGACTATCTTTCCCACAAATCCAATTTCAAACCTCACCAATCAGGTTTCTTTACATGCATGCACCTCTCAAATGACCCCAACCAAAGTCATAAATGACATCCTCTGTGACTGTCTGAATGGTGCTTTACTTTCCTTCTGTGCAACCCTCGACATAGAATCCCTACAGTGCAAGAAGAGGCCATTCAGCCCATTGAGTGTGCACAGACATCTGACAGCCCGCCCCTGCCACTCGATCCCTGTACCCCCACACATTTATTTTGCTAATCCCCCTAACCTACACATCTTGGGGCACTAAGGGGCAATGGCCAATCCACCCAATTTGCGCATATTTGGACTATGGGAAGAAACCAGAGCCCCTGGAGGAAACCCATGCAGACATGGGGAGAAGGTAAAAACGCATACAGTCAATCACTGGAGGCCAGAATTGAACCCAAGTCCCTAGCGCTGTGCGGCAGCAGTGCTAACCATAGTACCACCATGCTGCCCCAAAGTATTGACATTCTCAACATATCATCATCAAACGCTTCCCCTCTGTTGTCCAGCTAAGTGGGATAATTGTCACTTGATTCCACATTTTGGAACAGCCAGACAATTTCCTGCTTCTCCATTTGAATTACTTCTGGAGTCTCACTATGGATCAGTCTGGGACCTCTCAGTTATATGTTGTCACTGTAATAGAAAGTCATGTGTCTGGATTTTATTGGGGGGGGAGTTGTACTGTGTACTGGGCAGGGGTGGTTTTCCAATCCAACCATATCCAAAAAGGCCATTTTGCAGCAAGACCATATTGTCAGTGGTCTCAACAAACTGAGGGTGGGACTTCTGCCCCTCAGTGAGAGGAAATCTTGCTTACAAGGTCTTATTCTCAACCTGATTGGCTGACAGTTCTAGTTGACTCAGCAGTGTCAGAACTGACTAATGGACAATGTTTGGACTGCCAGGAACCACCAGAGAGAGTTAAATCTGTGATTGGGGCAAAGATCGACTTGGGAGTGGGGGAAAGGATATAAAGATTAGGAGAGGAACGAAATGGGGAGGGGGAACAGGACATCTTGAGAGTATCCTCAATGTGCTTAAGTCAACCCCCAATTATCTGCCCCTCCTTTCTTCCCACCATTTCAACAAAGTTGTTATAAATATGGCCTTCTCAATCTTCCCCTCCTGTCACTGCATTGTGTATTGGCAATGGAGGCAAATTGAGGACCTAGAGTGGGCAATAATTGGTCGTTCATGTTCTCAATAGTCCTAAATGCAGGCTGGCTAATGGATGGCTTCTCACTCCTTGTATTAATGGGACTAGGCTGTGGCCAGCGGGAAGTAAGAAGACTACTCACTCCAGATGCTCTCAGGCTGAACAAGGCAATTTGCAGCCTTGGTGTTTGATTTCACTGAGCTGAACTTCTGACCTTATGCACTCTCCATCACAAGCCTGCCTACTTCCTCCTTGGTAAGATTGCCTAGTCTCAACTAATTTGCTGCTGAAAACATCATCCATGTTTTTGTTACCTACAGATTTGACTATTCCAACACTCTCCACGGCAGTTCAGAAGGTGCTCATCCATTCACACTATGCTCGGTGACCTACATTTCCTGAGTTATAATTCTCCAGTGTCTCAGTGCCTCCATGATCCTGCTTTCCTCTCTTTATGTGACTTTCTCTTATAATCCTTCAAGAACTTTGTGCCCCTTCAACTCCAGTCTAATACATTCCCCATTCATCTTCCCCTGTCATTGGTAACCATACCTTAGCCTTCCAGGCCCTAAACTCTTGATTTTCCTCTCTTTAAGTCTCTCTTCTTCTTTACCTCACGTGCCCTTTAAGACCCTACTTAAAATCTGCAGCTTTTGCTAACTCATGCAGTACTTCCTGACGTATACTTCCTTGGCTCAATGTCGATTGTTGTCTGATTACTCTCTTATGAAGTGCCTTGGGAATCTATTCCTATATTAGAGGCACCACACAAATGCAAATAATTGTACTTTTACTGTTGCTATCTAGATTGGGAATTTCAGATTTGAATTATAGCATTGGAACATGTTTGTGCTTTGGTTTTCACTGGAGCAATCGTCAATCTTGCCTGTACCATCACGTACAATATGATGTGAAGCTATGAATCCTTTGAAACGATAGGGCTCCCTGTCTGGCTCAAAGCAGATAATTTTAATTTTTATTGCTGAGTGAAAAACGAACAATAACGAATCAACCGCCCATTTTGTGCCCGGCGTGTAATTTTCTATTTTTGGCTGGTGATGAAGATTAAAATTATGTTCAGTGAATTTGTTCAGTAATTAGTTTAGAAAGACTAAAATGAAAGGAACTTAGGTTCAAACCCAAGTCTGAGCTAAGTAATCCTAGCCAGGATGATAATAGGTGGGCAGGAATTGTCCTTAGTGCACCACTTCTTGGGGAAAATAAGCCAAATCTCCCATTTATGATGACTTTTCAGCATGTGTGTGGATGATAGGCACAGTGGCGCAGTGGTTGCCACTGCTGCCTCACAGCATCAGGGATTGGGTTCAATTCCGGCCTTGGGTCACTGTCTGTGTAGAGTTTGCACATTCTCCCTGTGTCTATGTAGGCTTTCTCCAGGTGCTACAGTTTCCTCCCACAGTCCAAATATGTGCGGGTTAGGTCCATTGGCTAAATTACCCCTTAATGTCAGGGGAATTAGCATGGTAAATACATGGGATTGCGAGGATAGGGACTCATGGAATTGTTGTTGGTGTAGGCTCAGTGGGCCAAATGGCCTCCTTCTGTAATTGACCAGAACAGGTTTGTTCTCAGCTTTGATTCTCCCTCTCTCATGGTCAAAATCTATACTCCCACTGGCTGTTGAATCTCACAAATGTAACTTCTCTTAAAATTCTTTCATGGGATGTGAGCATTACTGGTTGGAGCAGCACTTATTTCTTATCCCAAATTGCCCAGGGGAAGGAAGTGCTGAGCTGCCTTCTTGAACCCACAGTGCTGTTAGGGAGGGAGTTCCAGGATTTTGACCCAGTGACAGTCACTGACATATTTCTAAGTCAGGATGACCTGTGGCTTGGAGGAGAACCTGCAGCTGGTGGTGGTCACATGCATCTGCTACCTTTGTCCTTTTCAATGTTAGAGGATGCAGGTTTGGATGGTGCTGTCCAACACTTTCCAAACCAAACATGATCACTTCTGAGGGACTAGATCATGAAATGTCACAACTGACTTGCCAATGGCTTCAGAAAAAAATGTGCAAAATTAAAACAAAAAAACAGAGGATAGGAAAATGGGCAGACAATCTACTTTGCTCACACTTTTGTATTCCAAGTGGACGTCTCAAATATCATTTGCAGGGACATTCACAAACTTGCTTCCAACAGACGTACGCTGTCAAATGATAAATGTCAGTGAATGGCATTTAGGTCCGATTATTCTTCTGGGCTCCGAGAATGGAGACCAAAAACAAAGAAGATATCAGCTTCATGATGTTAGCTTCTAGTGGAGATGTTAGCACGCAGTAAAATTTGAAGAATGACGTCCAGAGGTCAAGAGCCTACACTTGCAGCATTTTGGAGCCTGATATTAAATTACTTAAGGGTTGCCAGCCATCTATCATTCAGTTGTAATGTCAGTTTGAAGTTAGTTGTATGTTGAAAAGAAAGTTACAGAAAAAGTTATGTTGAGAATCAAATTCACACAAATATAGGTGTTTTTTTTCCCAAATGAGAAAACCTGGCTGAACAAATCTTTGAGGTAAAGTCAAGTTCGGGACATGCTGAAGTGGATGAATATTAAGGAACTGGGTTGTTCATTTATACCAGAGTTGAAGTTGCTGTAAAGCTGAATCACCAAGTAGCACGTTTGTCAAATCTTTTTAGTAGATAACAATATCTCCAAGAGATTAGGAGAATTAAAAAATGAAGGTTATATTCTAAGAGGCATTATCTGTTTGAGATTAATCTGTTTTAGTCAGGTTTCCATCACTCCCCATGAAAGAGCTTGGATTCCATTGAGAGTTTCTGGGACGTATGTTGTTGAATCATAATGATATGAGGTCAATGGAGTGAAATGTTTATGGTTTTTGATTATAAATTAAACACTTGTGGGCCTTTCTAGGAGACTAAGTTGTGATGATACTGTGCCTTTAAGAAAATATTTTAACCATATTTCTCTGCAGGATGTTTCTGCAGTCCTTTGCAATTTGTTGGCTCTGTGTTGTTTATAGCCGGTGTCCTTTATTGTTGCTGAGGCAATATAATTGGTATCATGTTGATTTTAATCTGGACTAATGCAGTGTTCTGTGGTTTTAAAGTGCCCCTGGGATTGCTGAGTGAAGCTTAATTGAGGCTGATTGACAGGTTCTGTCATGTGGCTAGGGACAGCTGTGCTTCACAGAATGGCCTAGTTTTTAGTTTCATTTCACACTTGCTGCCAGAAGCTGACGGAAGAGGGCAATGTCTCTCTCTCTCTTTCTCCAGGGGCTTTCAGGGGATTCCAAGACTGGGGTGCCTCCAGAAATTTAATCCAGCATTCAAAGGACCAATTCACAGCAGACATTAAAAAGCTGAAGATCTAGTATCACGTGAGCATACTTGCTCCTTGTGCTAAATCTGGAGAAGGGTGAATACTTACGGAGTGCTGTTTGACTTGGAATAACAGAGATAGCTTGCTGTTAAGATTATAGTGTGTCATGTTTAAATTTTGTAATTGTGTAAATTATGCTAACATACTGTTATATTTTCACTGCATTCTTAAATAAACTTTGTTTGAAAGAAGCTCCCTAGTGAGTCACTTGGATCATACCTGGAGCGAAACACCTTAGGCTCACCTGAATGCCAAATTCAAATGTAAAAGTTAGGGTCTGGGCTAACTTCATAAGACACCTTGGAATTTCTGGCCTGTGTCTTAAGAAATTGAAAATCTGAAGGCTCCTGTAATCACTTAACTTACTTTTTAATAAGCAGAAGGGTAATCCTCAAGGGTAGGGTCAAGTGAAAATGACCACTGAATTGCACAGTTGAACTCAGGCACTGGACCAAGTTGTACACTGGTGTTGAGAGCGGCCAGACAAATCCCAGAAGTGTGGGCTGAATTGGCAAAAGAAGTTTACAGCTTTTACAGTGAATTTTTTTTTCAAATTAAGACCTTGTGTGAAGCCAGAAGGGATATGAGATACTTTCAGAACAAATAAAACATTTATCAGATAAGGCTTTAGTTTTAGGGATTTGAAAAAGTACAGCCAACTTAACAAGGCATCGGGAAAATAGAGTATTCAACGAAAAAAGGTTTAAAATGCAAGATTTCGAAGGTATAATCTATTATTTTTGATGCATTTAAATGGAAAGTGTAGATCGGAAAAATCAATAACGCAGAGATCAGGGGACAGATGAAGAGCAGGAAATGTGAAACATACACAAGAGGTGGGTTGAATTAGAATATAAGTTGCAGAGTTGTTTGTCCCAGATGTGCACTGTTGGAAAACAACATTGACTCAATTAGTAACAGATGTGAAAAGAGTAATATACCCTAAATACGATGCAGTTTTCTTGTTTTCTATATTCCAAAGTCAGAGACAAAATATAGAGAAAATATTTGAGGTTTTAACTTAATTTGTTGGAAGGGATCTCGGAGGGGAACTGGTGGTGTAGTGGTATTGCCAATGAATCCAGAAACCTAGGGTGATGCTATGGGGACACTGGTTCAACTCCCATCACGGCAGATTGTGAAATTTGAATTCAATACAAATCTGGAATTAAAAGTCTAATGATGACGCCCAAACCATTGACATGGAAACCAATCTAGTTCACTAATGTCCTTTAGGGAAGGAAATCTGCTGTTTTTACCCAGTCTGGCCTACATGGGACTCTAGACCCACAGCAACGTGGTTGACTCTTAACTGTCCTCTGAAATGTAGTAAGTCTCTTGGTTCAAGGGCAATTACAGATGGGCAATAAATGCTGGCCCAGCCAGTGACGCCATTCCCATGAACGAATTAAAAAAAAGTGGTGAGGGTTAGTCTGCTCTTGACTTATTGATTTTTTGGTGAAGTTAAAAATAAATCTCGTAGTGGTGAAGCAATGAATTTATCAATCTGAACTTAACAAAGGCATTTGACACTGTTCTATATAAGAGCCACAACTTGCAGCTAGTGAATGCTGAATTACCATTTGGCTGAAATGCAATGTGGAGTAGCATGAGGGCAGGTATCAAGTTGACAGTGTTTGCAAACTGAAGGTCATTGAGTTGTGTAGAGGATCATTTAGATCAGACATATTGGGATGAATTTTGGGACATCACAGGAATCAGAGGAGGCAGGGAGCGGACGGAAAGGGCCATTGACATTGGGAGAATTTAGCATGGCCATTGCACCTAATGTCTTTCGGACTGTGGGAGGAAATCGGAATACTCAGAGGTTAGGTTGACTGGTCATGCTAAATGGTCTCTTATTGTCCAAAGATGTCACGATTAAGTGGATTAGCCATGGTAAATGCATGACTTTTTGGTTTGATTTGATTTATTGTCACGTGTATTAGTATACAGTGAAAAGCACTGTTTCTTGAGCACTATACAGACAAAGCATACCATTCGTAGAGAAGGAAGGAAAGGAGAAAGTGGAGAATGTAATGTTATAGGGCGCAGAGAAAAATCAACTTAGCGATTGAAATAAAACATTGACAGAGAGTTTAAAAGAGTTAGAATAAAGTTTTAGAAGCGTAGAATGAGAGTAGAAGAATTAGAAGGTACGCTGGGCACAGCTTGCAAGAGGTCTCCATGCTCTGGTGCCATCTTGGATCCTTGGCACTTGGTTTATGGGGTTAGGGTGGAGGATGGGCCTCAGGTCTCTTGCTTCTAGAATCACAGAAAGGTACTTTATAGATAGGTGAGGCGAGGTGGGCAATTGTTTTATTTGCTGCTGTAACTGTGATCGGATTTGGTCCAATGCCACAGCACATTGTGCAATTATCTTGGTTTATTTTTAAGTCCCTTTCTGTGGAAGGATATTGGTCAGTAAGATTTAATTTGACCTTACTATTGCTGTCATTTCCAATAACCACAGTAATTGGGGATTATCGGCATGACAGGTGCAGATGAATCATTCATTTCTTACTCACAGTTCTTTCTTCGTGATATGGCCAGTTAACTCATATCACATTTTCCCATTACCACAGTGTAAACAACCGATATGATTTTTTGACAGTCTTTATTGAAACTAATTAAATCTTAAAAGATAAACCATAAGGATCACGGTTTAATTTCAGATGTTAGAACCTCGACATAAAGATATCAGATTTCTGGTGTATTGCAATATATGAAACCCATCACACACACAATGGCATTTTTTCATATAGTGGAGAGTAAAAAGCAAGTTAATTATAAGAGATCAATAGAAAGTGGACTAGAACAACCATAATAAAATCTTTTTCATGATCAAAGCCGATTGTATTTATGATACAAATTATATTAATTCTATCTGATCACCAAATCAATATCGCATAAAAATCTGGAATTATATACTAAAAAGCCAAATTCAATAGTGATAACCTAAGTGAAATGCTAGGCACATTCCTTTATTTGTCAGGCTGCTATTCATAGCGTTCAGTGATTCTGGAAGTTGGCGATTTTAATATTGGTCCACAGATAATGGGGTTTTTGAGTGATATTTCACAACTTGCTGAAAGGATGGGGAGTGCATGCCAACGTTCAGGATGCACAAGAGAGTTTTAAAATGGTTGTGGTAAACATTCAAGGATTCTACTGAAGAATTTATACCTCCTTCCTTTTCAAATGCTGACAGAATTTCATTGTGTGCTGCCAAAAGAACGCAGTGCGTGGCCATAATCTTCCTGTTGTGGGGCAATCCAGAACAAGACTTTAGGATAAGAGGTAGCAGATTCAAAACAGAGATGAGGAGAAAATGTCTCTCTGAAAGGGTGGTGAATCTGCGGAATTCACTGCCGCAAATTGCGGTGGATGCCGGGACATTGAGTAAATTTAAGGAGGAGGTAGACAGATTTTTAATTCGGAATGGGTTGAAGGCTCATGGAGAACAGACAGGAAAGTGGAGGCCATGATTTTACTGAATGGTGGAGCAGGCTCAAGGGGCTGAATTGCAAACCCCTACTCCTAGTTCTTAGTTTCTTATGAACGTACAGTCTGAGAGTGACCTGAGGCAGGTTTGGTTGTGGCTTTCAACAGGCAGTTGGGTGATGATTTATTGGGAAAACAAATGGCAGCACCGCAGGATAAGGTCAGGGGAATGGGACTGGCTGACTTGCTCTTGTCGAGAGCTACCACTGAAAGAGTGGGCTGAATGGCCTGCTTCTTTGCTGCGGTCGTGCTCTGAGTTTCAGTATTTGCTGGGTTTATTCCACTTTACCCACAAAGCGTTGGCTATTCCTGAACTGGAGAAATGAATCAGGACAAGCAGAAGTGCAGTTACTGGAGTGGATGTGTGGGATTGCATCTTATATAAATAGATGAACTGAAAGCCAATGGGAATCATATCATACTACTGGCTGGTCATGATGAAATATTGTGGGAAAATAATCCTTGCAGCACAGAGGTGGAGTGAGTTGAGGGAGCATATAATCTAGGCCATGGTAGCAGGGTAGTATTATCAGACTGAGTCAACATTGCTTTCTGAAGGGGAAATCAAAGTTTGCCAAAGTTACTTGTGTTTGTGAGGTTGTAACTGCCAGTGTAGTTTTTAGGGGTATAATAGATACCTTGGATATCATAGAAACATAGAAAAACTACGGCACAATACAAGCCCTTTGGCCCACAAAGTTGTGCCGAACATGTCCCTACTTTAGAGATTACTAGGCTTACCTATAACCCTCTATCTTACTGAGTTCCATGTACTTATCGAAAAGTCTCTTAAAAGACACAGAAACATAGAGTGCAGAAGGAGACCATTTAGCCCATCCAGTCTGCAGCAACTCTCTGACAAAACATTCCACCAGGCCTTTCCCCCTTAACACCATGTATTTACCCTGCTAATCCCCCTAACCTACACATCTTTGAACAATAAGGGGTAATTTCCCATGGCCAGTCCACCTAATCTGCACATTTTTGGAATGTGAGATGAAACCAGAGCACCTGGAGGAAACCCACACAGACATGGGGAGAATGTGCAAACTCCAGACAGTCACCCAAAGCTGGAATTGAAACCGGATCTCTGGTACCGTGAGAGACCAGTGCTAACCAATCTGCCACTGTGCCACCAACCCCCTAGTTGTGGCGGGATTAAGTCTTCTTGGATTGATTCCAGAAATGATAGAATTATCCAATGAGGTGACATAGGACATTTTGATTTTCAGACGTCATCAGTGCCACATAAAATATTGTTGATGAGATTAGGGCCGGGATCTCCTGGCCCTGCCAGGACATGCAGTGATGGGAGACAGTCGAGGTGATGCAGTGTCAGGCTGACCAGGAATTCACTGATGTTGGTGAGACTGGAAAATCCCAGGCTAGAGGTCAGGAGTTTTAGATTCACATGAATTGTGGATTGGTTAATGGCCAGTATCAGAGAGTAAGAATATACAGATCATTTTCAATTGGCAATTACTTGCAATCTTTTGGGCGAGGAAACTGAACGTAATACGTTCAAGCTTACTGAATAAACTAGGTGGGTATGCAAGCTGTAAGCGGATGCAGAAAGGCTGCAGCAACAATATAGAGAGATGAAGTGAGTGGGATAGGTGGCAGATGCAATACAACGTTGGAAAATATAAAGTGATCCAGCCTGTCTAGGAATAGAAAAGCAGAATATTTGTATAAAGTGGGAACCTGGTAAATGTGAACATTCGAAGGGATTTGTGTGCTTGTACTCTGCATGAATCACAGAAAACTAACGTGAAACTACAGTGAGAAATTAAAAATGCAAATAGTGAGTTAGCTTTTAGTGCAAGGATTTGGAGAATAAAACTGAGTATAATTGCAAAAAACTCAAAGAGCTTTAGTGAGGCAGCAACTGGAATATTGCGCACAGTTTTGGTCTCCTTACCTCATGAAGGATATACTTCCCTTAGTGGTGGCATGATTAAGTCTCACATGATTGATTCCAGGAATGATAGGATTGTCAAATGATGAGATTGGGTAGTATGGGGCCAGCCTGGCTAGCTCAATTGGTAGAGCATGAGACTCTTAATCTCAGGGTCATGTGTTCGCGCCTCACATTGGGTACAATTGTTAGAGCAGCATGGTGGTAGAGTGTTTAGCACTTTTCAGGCCCCCGGCACCAGGGACCTGGTTCAATACTGGCCTCAGATGACTGTCTGTGTGGAATTTGCACATTTTCACTGTGTCTGCGTGGGTTTCCTCTGGGTGGTCTGGTTTCCTCCCACAGTCGAAAGATGTGCAGGTTAGGTGTATTGGCCCTGCTAAATTGTCCCTTAGTGTACCAAGACGTGTAAGTAAGAGCCATTAGCAGTGTGGCTGTGTGGGGTTATGGGGATAGGGCTTGGTTGGGATGCTCTGTCAGAGAGTCAGTGTATATTGATGGGCCGAATGTCCTTCTTCTGCCCTGTAGGAGCCTATGAATCTTTGAGAGGTGATCTTGTTGAAACTTAGATTATTAGAAGACTTGTCAGGGTGGCTGAAAGATTGCACGAGTTGGACAGTCTGCATTGAGGAGAAATGTTTTCACTCAAAAGTCCAGTGGCCTACTCTGGCCTCTCTATTCCTTACATTCCTACGAGGGCCCATCTGATTTAGGGCCAAATCTCAGCAGGGGGCATGCCCCTAATGAATTATATGCAAATACATTGGTGGGCCAGCTTTGAAATGTGCACAGCACCAGAGGTGAGGAGTTGCTTTTCTCTAAAGCTTACAGAGATTATTTATGAAATGCATCTGCCAGCGATCTACATGAAGGAATGTATCCTGCAGTCTATTTACATTCATCTGAGCCTCACCCCTGTACAATCACTTTAGCCTTACAGCTGTAAGTAAGCACTGTTTCTTTAAACTTGCCTCCCAGCCTCCTGGCTCTGCGATGTGCAGTCTTGATGATTCACACAGTCTGAGTAAATTGAGTAGACGATGAAGTATAGCCTCTTATTTGATATGTCGTCTTATCGAGAATCTGTCTGCGCTGGGAATGATAACATGTAACATTTTAACTCTGAATCACATGCTGTTAATCAAATTCTTTAAATTTCTTCTGACCTGTTTAGTAGCAAATGTATAAACATCATAAATATGTTTGGTGAATTTCAAACACACAGTAATTTTAAAAAACTACAGCGCAGCATATTTCATTGCGATAAGGCAAATTGGAAACAGAAAAGAATTTTTCTTTCTAAAGGCTAGTACTGGGGACTAGCCAGAACTTAATGTAGTACCCGAACCACTCCTGATTGGTTTGGAAGTTTGAATATAATGACTGAAATCTTGCATGATTCCACCTCACTCCCTATGACTAAAGCAGTTTACATAGTCAAAGCAATAAAATGTATGTCAGAGCAGGTAATAATGATGCTCTGGCCAGATTGCATTCAGTTCTGGTCATCAAGGAATAAAGAGTCATTTGGGTCCCAGAAACGGTGCAGAGAAATACAAAGAGATTAATGTCACCTCTCATTGGTCTGAGTTATGAAGAAAGACTGGAGGAAATTGGGCTTTACAGACTAAAATGAGGAAATCACATCGAGGTACCTTTAAGGCTTTAGGCAGTGTTGTGCTGGAATATTACTTTCAAATAAACTTTCTTCCATGGCAACATTGCTATAATGACACCAATGAGGCCCATGAGTTGGCCTCTTGGAGTACAAGCTCTCTGAGACCATAACTTCCTCTCCAACCAGGGACGCTCACCTGTATATTTAATGAGGAGCTTCTGTTATAATGTAACCAGTGATAACATTGGATTTGTTAAAATGCCACCAATGGTAACAGGCCAAGAGTAAACAATGTAACCAATGACAAAATGATGTGTGGTCAGCTGACTAAGTGACCTGCTATAAATAGAAAGCAGGTGGGAATTGTCCAGCGCTTGTATGGCCCAGGGTATGATTCCAAGTGTTGGGGTAATGAAGATTCTTTATTAAACTCTTTTCTTTGAGTTACTTACTGAAGTTAGTTCTTTTATTACTTGCAACTTGAAGCCCCTATTGCCAGCTGAACAGTGTCAGGTCTTCTGGCACTTCTGATTCTAATGTCGTACCTGAAGTTCTCTTCGGAGTGGAATAGAGTTTGTAAATAAAGGAAATTTGGTGAAGAGATACTAGATCCTGAGGAATTATTTCATTGTATTGTGTACTATATGAAATTCTGGAAAGCCCCACTGAATCAGATTGCTAAACTTATGAAATGTTGACTCTATTCTCTCTCCACGGATGCTATCAGACCCGTTGAGGTTTTCCAGCATTCTCTGTTTTTGTTTCAGATTCCAGCATCTGCAATATTTTGCTTTTATGTGAAACTTCTTACGCTGTTCCCCAACTTGTTAAGTATCTCAAGCATCGTGTTAACTTCCCGTGTCTCTCTAATGAATGTTTGAGCAACTGAATTATTTTTTGCTATTCTTTTCTGGTGATGAGTTGTGCCTTGGTGTCAACAACTATGGTTATAATATGAAGCTAAAATTTGCAAAAAACCAGCCATCCTTCAATGGTTTCAAAGCGTTTTAAAATAAATTAACTTTCTTTTGATAAATGCACATGGTTTTCAGACTAATGGAATAATGATTAATTGTTTTAAGCTTTATTCAGCTGAGGAAGTAGATTTACCAAAAGATACACAAATTGCTGGAGCTGATCAGACCATGATTTCTCTTACCTTTGGGATGGGAGTCATTTGGAAAAGTTGTTGCCAACTATATTTTCACTTGTCAGATCCTGTTGTATGGTATGTATGCCACTGTTATCTTGTGATGCATTGCTTTGGTTGCTCCTGAGTGAAACTGACTTCTTAAATGCCACTTGTGGATGAGTTTTTGTGGCATAAAAGCAAGGGTAGCATGGTGGCACAACGGTTAGCACTGCTGTCTCACACCGCTAGGTACCTGAGTTCAGTTCCAGCCTTGGGTGAGTGTCTGTGTGGAGTTTGCACATTGGACTATAAGGACAAAACCCATGCAGATACAGGGACAAAGATGTGCAGGTTAGGAGGTTTGGCCATGCTAAATTGTCCCTTAATTTCCCAAAATATATAAAGGTTAAGGGGGTCAACGGGGTAAAATATGTGCGATTATGGGGATAGGGCCTGTGTCGAAATTTATAGAATACTGAAAAATTGGCACAGAGCAGGCGTGGGGAAGATGTTTCCATTAGTAGGATAGACTAGGATCCTGAGAGTAAAGGGACAACCCTTTATAACTGAGATGAGCAGAAATTTCTTCAGCCAGAGGATGGAATTCAGCCAGACTATGGAATTCAGTGCCACAGATGGCTGTGGAGGCCTGGCCATTGAGTGTACTTAAGACAGAGATAGAAAGGTGCTTGAAAGGGGATCAAAGGTTATGAGGAAAAGGCAGGAGAATGGGGTTGAGAAACTTATCAGCCAGGATTGATTGATTGGAGCAGACTCAAGAGGCCTAATGGCATAAGTAATGACATAAGTAACATTATATTCTCCACTCTCTCATTACCTTCTCAATGAATGCCATGCTTTGTCTGCAGAGAATACAAGAAACAATATTTTAAACTGTATGTTAATCTGTGACAACAATAAATCAAATCAAAATCAAAAATAATGCTGCTCCTATATCGTATGGATGAGTCAGTGCAGATAGGCTGAATGATGTCCTTCTGCACTGTAGGGATTCAATGATTCTTTAAGTGCTGTGGAGACCTTCATGGCAGCTGGCATTGAACTGTAGAATTGTGGGTGGTTGGCCCTATTTCAGATCTCCATTGAGTAGCTCACTGGTTAACCTCTGTTTTCTCAGACACTGTTATGTCCAGGTAATTAAATCTACTAGGTTGACCCACTTTTATGAGATAACAACACAAGAACCTGCACAAAGCAATGACCTCTCTGTGACTCTGGTTTCTAACCTTAACTGCAATCTGTCCAGCACTGATCGCAATACCTGCGATAGTATGCGCAGTTCTCCCGCACTGAGAATTGGCTATCTTTGTTTCCTTCTTTAACCTCGGGCTTTAAACATTCCCCTTTCAATCCATTCACTTTTCCATTACTGTGCAATGTTGTATGAACTACTCCTTGACAATGACCTCTCGCAGGGCTTTCCCCTCATGCTTGAGGAGATGAGCATTTGGAACAACACTATAAACACAGATGATTATCTATTAGTTCCCCCCTCCTCCACCACACCGTGCCCCCACTCCCCCTCTGCTCCCCCTACTGCACCCCCCTGCCCAACCCCCCAACATTCCACCACTCCATTCATGCCTATTTTGATAAGATTTACAAATAGCAGAATGTCAGCTCTTGACATCCTGGTGCTGAAAATACATTAGTTATTGCCTTTTCTTTTAGAAAAATGCACTTTTCTGCTCTCTTCTGGGATGTGCTTTTGAACTGTTAGTTATAAAGGCACTTCAGAGAGTAATTAATCCATATGATTGGCACTGAACCCACTGAGCTCCAATTCTGTTTATCTTGGATAGAAATATGATATACGAGAAGGAGGTTTGCTTAAAATATTTCACGTAAAACATGACTTACTAGTTGATTGCATCAATTTAGCGTCCATTGGATGGGATTTTACAGCCTCGCTTGTCCCAAAACCGGAAAATCCCATCCAAGGTTAACGGACCTTCCTATGGTCCAGTCCCCCCACCTGCTCCGATTCCCCTGGTGACCGGGGCGGTAAAATTCCGGCCATTGTATCAGGATAGTGCCCACTCACATTTTTAAAATTTTATTAGTGTCACAACTAAGGCTTACATTAAAAGTGCAATGAAGTTACAGTGAAAACCCCCTTGTCGCCACACTCCGGTGCCTGTTCAGGTACACTGAGGGACAATTTAGCATAACCAATGTATCTAACTTGCATGTCATTTGGACTGTGGGAGGAAACCCATGAAATATGGGGAGAACATGCACATTCTGCACAGACAGTGACCCAAGTCGGGAATTGAACCTGAGTCCCTGGTGCTGTGAGGCAGTTGTGCGAACCGCCGTGCCACCTCAAAATCAATGGATTTTTCATAGCTCATCACATTTTGCAGCCTGCGACATGACTATCAAATTCAGTCGATTGTACATGAAGAATTCCATTCGGTACACTAACACTAAAATATAAAGATCAAAGAACAATACAGCACAGGAGCAGGCCCGTCAGCCCACCAAGCCTGCACCGATCACATTGTCCTATCTAGACCAACTGCCTGTATCCCTCTATTCCCCGCCAGTTCATGTGTCTATCCAGATAAGTTTTAACATAGCTGCCTCAACCCACTTGGCAGCGTATTCCAAGTCCCCACCTGTGTCAAAAAACTTCCCACACATCTCTACTGAACCTTTCCCCTGTTACTTTGAACTTGTTTCCATTTGTAATTGTCATTTCTGCCCTGGAAAAAAACCTTCCAAATGTTCACCTTGTCTATGTCCCTCATAATTTTATAAACCTCTATCAGGTTACCCCTCAGCCTCTGCCTTTTCAAGGAGAACAATCTCTCCTCATAGCTATACCCTCCATACCAGGCAACACTCTGGTAAACCTTTTCTGTCCTCTCTCCAAAGCCTCCATGTCCTTCTGGTGGTGTGGCGACTAGAATTGGACACAGCATTCCAAACTGGCCTCACCAACATTTTATATAACTGTAACATAATTTGCCCACATTTATACTTGATGCCCCGGCTGATGAAGGAAAGCATGCCATATGTTTTCTTCACCATCTTTTCCATCTGTGCTGCCACTTGGATAAGTACTTTTAATTAGTTAAAGATAAGTCCAAGTGTGAATTGTCGAGCAGGTGGAGCAAGGGGTTAGAAACAGTGAAGATTTAAGGTTGGTTCACCTCAACCTATGGCATGTTTTAAACCAGTATTGGGAATCTCATTCTCAGGCAAAGGTCTTTCAGGAAATGCATCTGTATTAATGTGTATTTAAATGGTTTTATTTCTATTTCTGGTTCACACCAAACTGGCATGAAATTTACTAACGCCCAAATTAACTTTGTAGTTCTTTTAAGAAGCATTGAGCAAACAAATGAGTGAACATGGCTTGGCTCAAACAATCTGGCTTCCATCTGACAGAGACCATAACAAATCCAATTGTGGAGAAAAACAAAATGTAAGTCTGTTGCTAATTAGTGCATGTTTGAACTTTGAAAAGAATTGCATCCTTTGCATTCAAAGCAAAAGCAACTTTAAAATATTTGGGAAGGACTGGGAGGTGTGCAAAAATGCTTCCAAGCTGGGTGGAAATGAAAAGCTTTCCCCACTGGTGTTAAGCAAAAGCAGGCAGGGAAGCTACCCTCGCGATTTCCGAAGTTTATACAGTGGGTAATGAGCAATGCAAAGTGGGAAGGTCTGAGGTTCACTCGCTGGCCTCAGCTGAAATAGCTGAACTCAGTGAGGACAGTAAGGGGGTGCTGCAGCTCGCCTCAGCACATTTTGAGAGTTGGAAATTCGCCAAAGTCACTGTGTGTGTGTGTGTGTGTGTGTGTGTGTGTGTGTGTGCCTGCCAGCACTCGCCACTGGGATTCACCTCGGAAAAGTGGTCACTGGCGCAACAAGACCAGTGGAGTCATTCAGCCTCAAGGATGATAATGATTCAGGAGAAACAGAGGAAACCAACACAATGTTCAATAAATGAAACAGCAGCAGATCAAAGCATTTGTTCAGAGGGTGAATTGGTTGGAGGCAGTCCAAGATAAGATTCAACATCATGAATTGGAAAGAGTCAGAGCAAAATTAGAAGCACTTGGGTGGAGAAATTTCACTTTATCTTTTAGATTAGAAAAACAGCAGGGAGGAAAACTTCAAAAAACAAATTAAAATGTAAATGTACATTTTGTAACTGTAGAATTAGGAACTTTTTTTTGTTTTAGAACCGAGCTACAATTGTCACTATGTCAGCAGATAAACAGGCAGCCAGCACATTCTTATAAAACTCTTGTAGCAAGTATTTTGGTGGAAGCTGTAAACTATTTAAACCAGATGAGTCAACGCTTGTTTTAAACTAGATCAAGAAAGTGAAATGAACATGATAAAGACTTGTCTTCTGATTTTAGCAATCTCAAGCCTTTTGTTAATATGAATACTTCTTTGCAAACATCAATAATACTGACATTCCTTTGAGTCAATCTCCATTTTTTGTCCATTGGACAATATTTAATCATATTAAGAGTTGAAACTAAGAGTGAAAATCCTGGCCTATCCCACGTTCATAGAATCATTGAATCCTCACAGTGCAGAAGGAGTCCCTTCGACCCATCAAGACGACACCCACAACAATCCCACCGAGGACCTATCCCCGTAACCCCACATATTTACCCTGTTAATCCCACTAACATTAAAGGTCAATTTAGCATGGCCAACCAACCGCACATTTTTGGAGTGTGGGAGGAAACCGGAGCACCTGGAAGAAACACACGCAGATACGGGGAGAATGTGCAAACTCCACACAGTCACCTGAGGCTGGGATTGAAACCAGATCCCTAGCGCTGGGAGGCAGCAGTGCTAAGCACTGTGCTACCGTGCCACCCAGTGTTATCTGTGATCATGTCATTCTTACACTTGAATAGATTAATATTCATTTAACTAATGTAGACAGTAGCAATAGAGGCAAACAGAGAGTGAAATTAATAGGGATGACAACATCTGTTTAATGGACTGGGCTGTTTTGAAGTCTATTGAAGCGTTGCTGGATAGTTGCACTGACTTGTTAATTTCTACAGGGCTTGCCACCACAAAATTGAATGTGTCAAGATGTTGCCATGAGGGCGGATGCTGTTTTCCTGCTACATCTTCCTCTCCTTGCACTGCCCCGCCCTCCACCACTCTTCACCCCTGCCAGTGAATGGGAAATGCAAGAAAATTAAATTTAGTTGTAATCCAAATGCGCTGCAATAATGTTAGATATGGTGTGACAATTTAAACTAATATACAAACATTGTGCAAAGTTGATGCCCCTCATCTTCGGGGCAAATCTATTGGAACATCATTAATAAGGCACATTTGTACCTAACAGGCAACTGTCTTTCAACAAATGCAGTAGGGGTGAGGGGTTTTCCATATTGTTATGGAGCTGGACCAGAACCCCAAGTTACATTTGCAAGTCTGCCTAGACAAAACAATTTTTCTTTTTGGAATAAGTGTGAGGGTAAGATATTTCTCTTCAGGGGTAACTCCACTGACAAAGTTGGATCTTTTATAGTGAAATAAGCTTTATTTAATAGCATGGTTTGAATATAGCTTGAACAAATGAAGCAGATTAACGATTAACAGTTGAACAAAATATTTTTAAAATGATCTTTGTTCCGAGGCACCCTCCGTGCTCTTTGCAAAGCCTGTGAGCTTGCAAAACACCATGCTTCCTATTTCCAAGTGATGGTTGATCTTGTCACGTAGCATAATGTTATTGGAGAGGTTAACACCAAAAATCAAGCAAGTGAGTTCTCATGGGGGCTGGGGGGCGGGGAGTGGAATAGCTGGGAATAAAGGGAGTTAGATCACAGGCGGGAAGGTGTGCCTTCATGGGGAGCCTGCCTAAGGCTTGGTAACCCTGGCCTATTCTCCAAGATTCTGATAACCCTCCTCAAGACTACCCCCTCTCCAGTGCCTTCCTTGTACATACTCCTGACACTTAACTTTTTCCCCGGACTTTGAATCAGGAAGTTTTTTTGCAGCCACTGGAGGGACTGGAAATCTTTCTGCCACTCTGATGGGCCAGCAGCTCTCCGAGATGAGACTTTCTTCTCAGCGAGGAACGGAGGTCCTGCTGCCAGTTAGACTTGTTAAAGGATAAAATGGTAGAGGGTCTCTCAGAGTCTGTGGGGATGTGTTCCTCACTGACTCGTCAGATGGTGAATTCTGAGCCTCTTCCATCCAAAAGATTCAAGCCCAAGTCTCAATTTGCATCACTAATTACAATGCTACATATGGTGTTGGTGTTGGAGGGATGTCTGAAGGTATTGGCTCTGCGTCATGTCCCCATACTCTGCTAGCATTACTCCCCTCAATAGTTGAAATCAATTGATGACCAAATTTCTCCATTTGTGTTTGTCCAAGGTTGATGCTTTTTCCCCATGTATTGGAATCCAGATTGCAAACTCTGATCTTAGCTTTCTGATTGTCTTTAGATCTAAGTTTGGGAATCCTTTAATGCTGGTGCGCAGTTGGCTGTAGAGTACTACCTTTGGTATGTACGAATCCTTCATGTCAATCAAGCGGAGCAGAGCTCTCAATGCTACAGATACAGCACTCTGCATGAGCCTCAGTTTTAGGGATTTTCTCCTGTCACCTGGTGTTGCAAATATGTCTCTGACTGTGGAGATGGAATGCTTCTAGTTGTTTTATCATATACCTGTAGGTTGTCTAGTGCCCATAGGCATGATGACACAGCGGTTAGCACTGCTGCCTCACAGGTCCACAGACCCAGGTTCAATTTCAGCCTTGGGTAACTGGCTATGTAGAGTTTGCACATTCTCCTTGCGTCTGTGTGGGTTTCTTCTGGGTGCTGTGATTTCCACCCACAGTCCAAAGATATGCAGGTTAGGTGCATTAGCCATGCTAAATTGTCCCTTACTGTCTGAAGATGTGTAGGTTAGTGGGTTTAACAAGGCAGGGAGGTGGGTCTGGTAAAATGCTCTGTCAGAGAGCTTGTGCAGACTTGATGGGCCGTAAGGCCTTCTTCTGCACTGTAGTGATTCTATGATAAAGAAGTGATATAAGAACCAGTGCCAGGTAGGCATTGATCTTTATTCTGAGACACACTCCATAATCTTTCCAAAGTCTTTGAGCCTTTGTCATCTAGCATAATGTCACTAGAGAGAACACTCCCATGTTCACAAAACATCTGTCCTGAACAAAGCTGTATGTTGTTGACAGTTCTTGGAGAATGTAGTCAGGAGTGGGTTGATACAAGGTCTGTCTTCTTCAGACTTATTGTCAGGCCAAAGTGTTCTGAAATGAGGGCAAAGCGATCAACAAGAATGTCACCTTGAGTATGTGCTACAAGAGCAACAGAGTTCATTTAATAGTTTTTCAAGAGTTTCTATGAGTATATAAAATGAAAGAGAGTACTGTAGCTAAAGGTGGGTGATGACCATGGGGAACTAATAAAGGAAAAGAAGGAAATGGCAGAGACTTTGGATGAGTGTTTATTATCTCCCTCCATAGTAGAAGACACAAAAAGAAACTGAATAATAGGAGAAAATCAAAGGGCGAGAGGAACTCAAAACAATCATTATTATGAGGTTAATTTTTTTTTAAATTCATTTGTGGGGCATGGCCGTCACTGGCTGGCCAGCATTTATTGCCAATTCTTAGTTGCCCTTGGAGGGCAATTGAGAATCAATAGAGCTGTGGCTCTGGAGGCACATGTAGGCCAGACCAGGTAATGACAGCAGATTTCCTTCCCTAAAGGACATTAGTGAACCAGATGGGTATTTCCAACAATTGACAATGGTTTCATGGTCATCAATAGATTCTTAATACCAGATATTATTTATTGAATTCAAACTATCATGGCAGAATTCGAACCCAGGCCCCCAGAACATTAGCTGAGTTTCTGGATTGATAGTCTCGCGATAATACCACGAGACCGATGCTTCCCTTAGAGAAAGCTTACCAGGCAAACTAATGGGACTAATAGCTGAATGATCCCTTGGACTAAGAAGTAGCTGCAGAGATATTGGATACATTGGCACTACTGCTTCACAGCTTCAGGGACCTGGGTTCGATTCCTGGCTTGGATCACTGTCTGTGTAGAGTTTGCACGTTCTCCTCGTGTCTGTGTGAGTTTCCTTGGGGTGCTGCGGTTTCCTCCCACAGTCCAAATATGTGTGGGTTAGCTTAATTGGCTATGCTCGTATTTGCCCCTTAAAGTCCTGAGATGCATAGGTTAGTGGGATTAGCAATAAATATGTAGGGATATGGGGCTGTGGCCTGGGTGGGATTGTGGTTGGTGCAGACCTGATGGGCCAAATGGCCTCTTTCTACACTGCTGGGTTTCTATGATTCTATGATTGGCAATTTGCTTGAGTCTGGAAAGATCCCAGTAGATTGGAAAGCCCTAAATGTAATGCAAAGATAAGGGAGATAGGAAGCAGTAAATGTAGGCCAGTTAGCCATGCATCCCTCATTGGGAAATGTAAGAATCCACTTTTGAGGAAATAGCAGCAGGACATTTAGAAAATCATAATCCAATCAAAGAGTTAACCCACTTTTATGAAAGGAGAATCATGTTGAAGAAATTTATTCGAGTTCTTTAAGGGAATAACAAGCACAGTGGATAATGAGAACCAGAAGATGGATTGGAATCAATTCATAGATTGTTCACTTGGTTTATTTGTGGACTGAAAGGATTGTCTTTTGAGAATAGGTTGAGTAGGTTGGATTTAAACTTAGTGGAGCTTAGAAGAATGAGAAGTGATCTTATTGAAAGGAAACAAGATTCTCAGGGGAGGCAAAGGCAAAATACTGTGGATGCTGGATGAAAGGTCTGGAGAAGAGCATTGGCTCTATTCTCTCTCAGTAAGAAGTCTCACAACACCAGGTTAAATTTCAACAGGTTTATTTGTTAGTAAACACCACTAGCTTGCGGAACGCTGTTCCTTCATCAAGTGAGTGGACTAACCTGATGAACCTGAATATACTCAAGGTGGAACTAGGCAGATTCTTGTACTGTCAGTTATGGGGAACAAGCTGGAAAGTGGACTTGAAGCAAAGATTGGATCAGCCATGGTTGTAAAGGACAATATGGCCTACTCCCGCTCCTAATTTTTTTCTGTTCTTGTGACATTTTGTAACTTTAAAAAATGTAGTTCATTAGTGACACAGTTTTTGATGTAAAACTCTCATTAGAGTAAGGTAGTGAGGAATTTGGTCTGACCTTATTAAGCGGTTACTGTATATCATTGCTGATTGTAATTTCTGTTCTCATATGGGTAAAATTTCATAATTAATTCAAGATTTATAAACAGGAAAAACATTATCTGTATGTCTGGGTTTTGAAGGATAGTAGCCAGGCAACCATTGATTCAGAAAGTAAAACTAACAAGGCTTCATTTTTTAAATTAATGCTGTATATTATTTGAAAGAGATTCTATTAATGTTTTATTTGCCCCCTTCTGTGACGTCTTTGCACCATACAAGTATCCAGGGAAACTGCAAATGTTCTCTGGGGTGTTGATCTCTTCAACTAGGAGGAGTACAAGAGTGATCCTGGGAGAGTTTCCTTTTCATTCATTTGCATGTTTTCTTTATTCATTCGTGGGACATGGGCATTGCTGACTGGCCAGCATTTTATGCCCATCCCCAGTTGCCCAACGGCAGTTGAGAGACAATGACATTGTTGCAGCTTGGTGTCACATGTAGACCTGACAAGATAAAGTTTCTTTCCTTAAAGGACATTAATGAATCAGAAGGTTTTTTTCCCCAACAATGGATAACAGTTTCATGGTCATCAGTAGATCCTTAATTCCAGATATTTTTTATTGAATTCAAATTCCATCTACTGCCATGGCAGGATTTGAACCCAGGTCCCCAGAACGTCATCTGAGTTTTTGGATTAATAGTCTAATGATATTGCCACTAGATCATCACCTCTTCCACTCAGTGAGGTCCCCTCTATTTTCCACGTGAATGTAAACAATTCCCACGCCACTGTTGGAAGAAAAGCAGGGCAGTTTTCCTTAGTAACCTGGTGAATATTTACTTTCAAACAGCATTACTAATAAGAGATTAACTGGTCATTCATTCCATTGCTGTTTATGCACCTTACTATGCCCAAATTAATTGCAGCACACAGTGACTACAATAAAGTATTAAAACAATAAAATAAAATATTAAGCATAACAATACAATAAAATATTAAAACAGTGATGACAATAAAGTACCTATCTTTTGTGTGTGATGATAATAGTGCAATTGATGTGGATTTTTTTAATGTTAAAGGGGAATGTTAAAAAAAATCAGCTTTTTGCTAGAGGCACTCAGTATGTTTGGAGTGAATACAGCTCAGATTTTGGGAGAACAGGATAATTACCCATTTCAACTTTGCGAGTGTTTTTTTCAGTGGAGCAAATGGGCGTTTGTATATTTAAGTTCCCCTGGGATTTCTGATTAGAGTGATTGGTAGAGTCATGTGATGATAAGAACATAAGAACATAAGAATTGATGTGCCTAATGTGCAGAGCTAAGTTTGCAACAGAGACTTTTGCAGAGAACAGTTAATTGCAGCTGACGCCTGGTTGAAGTTAAAAGGACTTTACAGCCTTCTGCAACTCTAACTCCATCTGAAAGCTCAACAATTTATAGCAAGTATGTCTGGGTTTACTAACTGTGTTTATTTTAAAATGGTTTTGATCTATATATAAATGGGGCTTATTTAGAACTGAAACAGTCATAGGCTAGGAAATAAAGTTGTTTCCTTTTATTTTAAAATATTGTTCAACTGTTAGTGGTTAAGCTGATTCATTTGTTTGTGTTATATTTCAACAAAGTTCTTAAATAAAATTTATTTTACTATAAAAGATCTCTAATTTGTCAGTGGAATCTTTCCAGGAGTGAATCATCCTGTTCTCACACTTATGTTAACATAGAAAAATTGCTGGGCTTTAATATAACTTGGGGTTCTGGTCCAGCACTGCAACATGTGAAACATTTATAGACTTACTTTAGCTGCGAAATAGGCTACATGAAATACAAGTCTCTTTGTTTCTTTACTCCTAATAGTTGGGGAAGGACCTTCCTCTCAATTGGTAGATTTCCTCCATGGTGACATTGAAATTTAAGTCCTCATTCACTGGCTGCACAGAATCTCAGCACTCAGGTCCCTGAATTCAATGAAAGATATTGCAGAACTTCACAGTGTAGAGAGAGAGAGAAAACTCAGACCTTGATGACGACATGGTTGAAGGCATGTCCTTTAATGGTGGACCAAAGGGATGCATAGGAGTTGGAAGATTGCGGAGTTCTCAGTGAATAATAGGGCCAAAGGTGTTGCGGAGTGTGAAATTGCAAAGGTATATGAATACAGGGATGAGAACTTTCAGTTTGAATCATCACTTATTGGGTGTTTTAGCAACAGGGACAATGTGTGAATGAGATTTGCCATAGGTTGGATTGAGCTGAAGTTTGTAAAAGATGAGAGGCCTGCAAGGAGAGAAATGAATGCTTGAGTATGGAGATGACAAGGCATGGAAGAAGGTTACAATAGTCAATAGGTCAAAGTGTAGTGGAGACAGGCAATGTTCTGGAGATGGATATAGTTGGTCTTCACAATGGGGAAGATTTGGGGATGGAAAATCTAATTTGGATCAAACAGATGGCTTTAACCTGAGAGAGTGGCCATGGAGGAGGATGGAATCGGTGATGAACATACAGAATTTCTGGCAGGGGCTGAGCACCCATGGTCTTCCCAATGCTTAAAGCGGGGACAACATGGTTCATCCAAGATTTGGATATCAGGACAACGGGCTGAAGGTGCAGAGGCGTGGAAGGGTAAAGGTGGAGATGGTGGAAAGGTAAAGCTGACTTGTTGTTTATATGGAAGCTGATGTCCTTTCTTTGATTTGTATCACTGTGGGGCGGAATGTAGATTAGGAGGATTTCCTGTAAGCATCAAACTAGGTTAGAGGTCAGAGAGTAATCAACTTCTAGAACAAATTGCCATCTTATAAGTGACAGTATATTTGCTGTCCCTCTAACCTGTCCAATTAAACCAGTTACCACTGCTAACTGTCCCTTTAAATAGACAAATATGGATGGCTGCAGGAAAAAAATGGGGCTGTAGAAGGGGCCCCTCAACCCATTGAGTCTCACTGACGAAACTACACCAGATCTACGATAATCCCACTTCCCAACACTTGGTCCATAAGTCGAGACTGATATCATATTTAAAGTGCTCATCCACGCACTTTTTAATGGTTTGTGAGGTTTCCTGCCTCTCCCAATCAGTGCATTCCAGACTCCCACGACCTGCTGGATGAAATAAGTTTTCCTCGGATCCCCTCTGAACCACCTAACCCTCATCTTAAAATTATAGCATCTTGTTACTGACTCTTCAAACATAGGAAGCAGCTGCTTCCTATCCATCCTGTCCGTACCCCTCATAATCCTGTACACCTCTGTTAGCTTCCCCCTCCACAAATAAATCGACCATTACACCAAAGGAAAATGAGAGGGATTGTCTCTGCAAACTGTAAAAAGGGAGCTGAAAGAGTCCAGGATGAGGCTGATATGGGTGCAGGCTCAAAGGGGCAAAGGACCTACTTCTTTTGTTCCCTATCACTGTGCACAAAATGCTGAGATGTTCCACTGTATGGTCACTGGGAATCAATTTTGATTGCCTTTAGTGGGGAGGACTGGGAGTGGAAAGACGCAAATAGCAATTTCCCTGAATTGGCCGAGGTTTAGTTCGATCACTCCCAGGAGATCAGATGTTGCTGTTTGCAGCAAATGTATTAATGTTCAATTATTGCATCACTGTAGGGCACAGGCTCAATGGATCAGCTTTGTTTTGTCTTACCTGTCATTTTTGGCAAGAATTATTGTCCTAGTATAACATTCCACGTTATCAATCCTCTGTGTAATACAATTCTAATCTTGCCTTTCATTCTTGTGATGGCAAAATTATATCTTTTAGTTTGAGTCACTGATCAGTGGAAATATTCATTCCCCCAATCGAGAGAATTATAGAGTCCCCATAGTGCAATAGGAGGCTATTTGACCAATTGAGTCTGCACCAACTCTCTGGAAGAGCATCTTTCCCATGTCCACTCCCCTGTCTTATCCCCATGACCTCACGCATTTACCATGGCTAATCCACCAAGCCTATGCACCTTGAGATACTAAGAGGCAACTTAGCATGGCCAATAGACCTAACCTTTGAGGCAGCATGGTGGCATAGTGGTTAGCACTGTTGCCTCACACACCAAGGACCCGGGTTCGATTTCAGCCTTGGATGACTGTATGGAGTTTGCACTGTCTCCCTGTGTTTGCGTGAGTTTCCTCCGTATGCTCCAGTTTCCTCCAACAGTCCGAAAATGTGCAGGTTAGATGGATTAGCCATGCTAAATTGTTCCTTAGTGCCCCAAGATGTGTAGGTTAGGGGAATTAATGGGGTAAATGCTTGGAGTCATGGGGATAGGGCACAGGGTAAGATGCTGTGTAGAGAGTTGGTGCAGACTCGATGGGCCAAATGGCCTCCTTGTGCACTGCAGGGGTTCTACAAACTTGTACATCTTTGGACTCATTGGCTGGAATTCTACCGCTGTGCCCACCATGGGAATTGGAGTGGACGAGGGTCAGACAATGGGAAGGTCCGATGATCTTGGGCGGCATTTTACGGTTTTGGGACGAGCGAGCCTGTAAAATCCCGTCATAATTTTGGTGAGTTTTATCTCAACAAATCTCCTTATAATTTAACATACTTAATTCTACTTCATTTCCCCTTCACCCTTCACGCCAGTAGAAAGAGCTTCACTTTATCTGATATCCACTCACAACTAAATCCTTGACATTCTTCTAGGGTGGGATATCCGAATTATCTTTGTTCAGTGTCTCGCCAAAGTTTTCAAATCCTACCTAAATCCACTGGGTAGGAAAGGAATGTGCAACACAGTGCCTACGTTATTAGTGAAGGGATCAATGGCTGATTTCAGAACTTGTACATTGGGAAAGCCAACCACATACAGAATCCTTTTTAGCATTTTCTGTATTCCTTACTCTCACCCTTGGTAGAGACAATTAATCAAAAGTTCTACCTTGAAGCAGAGAAAAGCACAGCTGTGAAGAGATGATCAATAAACCGTGTGTGTAATAGAAAAATTGAAATCAAACGGAGTGAGTTCTTTTCATCCCCTTCCTTGCTTTCTTCATGTAAGTGGAAGGCAGCCACACACAATAGAGTCAGTTATTGAAGATCCAAGTGGCCTGGCTGAGTGGGCACTTTTCCGAATGTTGTACAAACGTTCCTCTCACCGCAAGGCCTCATGACTTGTACATTTTAATCAATACTTTCAATTGCAATAATTGCTGCCGGGGTAGAATTCTCCACCTTGGAAATAAGAGCTGTTGGCGGGGGAGAAGAGGGAGTGGGGGGTGGGGGGGGGGGGGGGGGGGGTGGGCGGGGGATCTGGGAACATTTCTTGCAGCAGAGGCTTTTGGGAAGTTGCATCGAATTGGATGATGCTGGCCGAATGAATTCTGAAGGCTTAGGCCATCCCAGCATTTGGTGCAGGGGAAGGTCTAAATGATGCTCTCCCTGTCGCCATATCCAGTGGTCAAATTTAAAAGATACCTGGACATTGACTAATCCGCTGTTGAAGGTGGAGATGGGCCCTTGTTCACAGGGAGTTACGGGCTCCTAGATTCAGTGATGCATCCCTCCTTGTGCTGCTCCATGCAGTGGTAGCCAGGAGGGGCATCCTCTGCCCCTAGGATGGGAGGAGGAGGTTGAGCCATCAGACCAACCCTGCCTTGGAAGAAGTCATGATGTGGAGATGCCAGTGTTGGACTGGGGTAAACACATAAGAGGTCTTATAACACCAGGTTAAAGTCCAACAGGTTTATTTGGTAGCAAACACCCCAGTAGCTATCGGAGAGCTTGCTGCTCCTTCATCAGGTGAGTGGCACACACCTGATGAAGGAGCAGCAAGCGTTCTGAAAGCTATTGGCGTTTGCTACCAAATAAACCTGTTGGACTTTAACCTGGTGTTATAAGACATCTAACTTGGAAGAAGTCTCCAGGGTGGGTCCATGCCCAAGGTCTCAAACACTGGGTTGGAATGCTGGGAAATAGATATATACGCTCATCTCATCTGTGCTACCAGGGTAAGGGAATCCTCAACTGCCCACACTCATCTCATTGAATGGTAGAAGAGATATGGACCTCAGTGACAAGTCTCCATCTGTGTGGCCCATACATAAAAGAGCTACTCAACATGATAAAGTGACTGCTCATAGCCCTACTGCAATCCATCTAGCCTGCAGGTGGATAGGCCATTGTGGCTCCCTGATTTTGATTTGATTTGATTTTTTATTGTCACACGTATTAGTATACAGTGAAGAGTATTGTTTCCTGTGTACTATACAAAGCATACTGTACACTGGGAAGGAAAAGAGAGCGTGCAAAATGTAGTGTTACAGTTATAGCTAGGGTGTAGAGAAAGATCAACTTAATGTGAGGTAGATCCATTCAAAAGTCTGATGGTAGCAGGGAAGAAACTGTTCTTGAGTTGGTTGGTACATGTCCTCAGACTTCTGTATCTTTTTCCCAATGGGAGAAGGCGGAAGAAAAAATGTCTGGGTTGTGTGGGATTTTTAATTATGCTGGCTGCTTTTCCAAGACAGCAAGAATTGTAGACAGCATCAGTGAATGGGAGGCTGGTTTGTGTGATGAACCTAGCTTCATTCAGGATCCTTTGTAGTTTCTTACGGTCTGGATGGAGCAGGAACCATACTAAGCTGTGATACAACCAGAAAGAATGCTTTCTGTGGTGCATCTATAGAAGTTGGTGAGAATCTTGGCTGACATGCCAAATTTCCTTAGTCTCCTGGGAAAGTAGAGAAGTTGGTGGCCTTTCTTAACTATAGTGTCAGCATGGAGGGAATAGGACAGGTTTTTGGTCATCTGGACACCTAAAAACTTGAAGCTCTCAACCATTATCACTTTGTCCCATTGATGTAGACAGGGGCATGCCCTCCATTATGCTTCTTGATGTCGAAGACTATCTCCTTTGTTTTGTTGACATTGAAGGAGAGATTATTGTTGCCATACCAATTCACCAGATTCTCTATCTCATTCCTGTACTGTGTCTCGATATTGTTTGAGATCCGACCCACTACGGTGATGTCATCAGCAAACTTGAAAATTGAGTTGGAGGGTAGTTTAGCCACACAGTCATAGGTGTACAAGGACTATAGTACCTACCTAAAAGAGCTACAAGGACTATAATAAGGGGCTGAGAACACAGCATTGTGGGACACCGGTATTGAGGATAACCATAGAAGAGTTGTTGTTGTCTATCCTTATTGACTGTGGCCTGTAGGTTAGGAAGACTAAGGTCCAATTTTGATGGGAGCAGCTGAGCCCCAGGCCATGAAGTTTGGAGATGAGTCTCCACACTTCCACTTCCACACACAGAGTTCAGATGTTGTCTGGAACAGAGGAGAGGCAAAATCGATTGGCATTGAGGGCACCAGCAAGCACCACTAATGACGTACCTCTGTAAGCCTTATCTATTTGCTTTGGCTCACTGCTCTAGAGAACGCTGCCCCCAGACGCTTTTGGACACAGACTCATCCCTTTGATCTGCTTTTCCCAGCCCAACCCCCATGCCAATTCACACCTGCATAACCAAACCCCCCTACTCACAGACACACCACAGCTGACTGCTACCCTTCCCCAACCTCACCCATCCCAACATCGCGCAGCATCTCTCTTTTCCCTACCAGCCTCTGCAGCCTCTCATCCCTGTTTTGGCCTTCACACTCGCCCCACTTCTTCATTCATCTCCTCCCTCTCTGATCACCACCCCTTCCGTACAGACGAATACTGTCCAGTGGTACCCCCTGCCCACCTGCAGTTTGAAGGTCCAGCAAAAGGGTTTTACGCCAGTCTGTAGTGAGAGTGGCAGCCTGCTATGACAGGCAGGAGTGCGCATTCCCATTCTGCTGCCACTTCACACCGGCAGGAAACATTTTTCAGCTCCCACCGCACTGTCCCATCCCCAACCATCTGCCCACCATTAAACCCACCACAACGGGACAAGATGGTGGGGGGGTACAGGGAACATTGGTGGAGCTGAAACATTCCACTCTTTATCCTGGTGGCATCCGTCTTTCTTCAGATTCAGAAGATTGAGGGATTATTGCAGTGAATTATTAAATCCTGTCTGCCTTCTTTCTGTTAGCTTGGTGGCACAGTGGTTAGCATTGCTGCCCCATGGCTTCAGGGACCTTGGTTCAATTCCTGGCTTGGGTCACGGTCTGTGTGGAGTTTGCATGTTCTCCCTGTGTCTGCGTGGTTTCCTCCGGTTGCTCCAGTTTCCTCCCACCGTCCAAAGATGTGCAGGTTAGGTACATTGGCCATGCTAAATTGCCCCTTAGTGTCCCAGGATGCATAGGTTAGAGGGATTAGTGGGGCAAATCTATGGGATTATGGGGATAGGGCCTGGGTGGGATTGTCGTCAGTACGGACTCGATGGCCTTCTGCCCTGTAAGGATTCTATGATTCTACGATTCTGAGGTATTCAAAGAAAATTTCCACCAAAACTCCTGACACTGACTCTTCAGCTAACATCATTAACTGGATGATCTTAGTCATTTATTACATTGCTACTCGTGGGAACTTTCAGTGCTGTTTGACTAAATGACAATTTGATTACACCTTAAAAGTCATTCTGACTGTGAACTGATGTTTGATATTCGGAGGTAATGAAAGGCACAATATAAATGCAAGATTTTCTTCATAGTTGTTGCACCCTGAAACGGAAATGTTGTTAAACATTTGGAGCAGAGATGGGAATAGAACACTGGGAAAGGGCGGGCTATGAAGATGAGTTGGACGATTATTCCTCCAAAGAATTATGAAGAACAGAATATACAACATCTGTCTACGTGGCTCTCTGAGGCTGTGGAAGCCTGTGGGTGGTCGGGGGAACGGCCGGGCAGTGCCCATCCGGCATTGTTCGTCTGACTGTGCCCACTGGATACCTTGGCATGTGGGCACAACTAGTGTGTGGGGCAGTCCCAAGGGAGTGAAGCCTGAGTGGAGGTAGGGCTTAAATCATAGTTATGATTGGGGTCGGTGCTATGCCTAGGGGGGGCTATGATTGGAGGACTATGACAGGTGGGCTATGTAGGGGAGGCTATGCAGCAGGGGGGTGCAGGGGTGAAGCATGAAGGGGTCATAATGGGGGGCATGTCAGGCGTCATGATGGGGAGGCATGTCGCGGTTCGGACTGAAGATCCCATCAAGAGGATCATGATGTCCCGATGCCAGCCACTTGTATGAAGGAGGGGTTGGGGGAACATGCTGGTGATGACAGAGTTGTGTCCCAATGTCTGTGGGTAGGAAAGGAGGGGGGGTCTCCCATTGCACTGTGAGATCGGGGGTGTTCTTGCAAAACAGCGCCCATGCGCTCTGCAAATGGGTTCAGTGGCGTGTTTAGGTCCCCACGCCCGGTGTGAAACTCATCAGTCTCCAAAAAAGTGACTGAATGAGGCAAATGGCAATCCAGAGGGCGCCTGATAGACTGGTGCAGATTGTTCCAGTATTCTTGCTGTTATGAGACTGAGGCCGGAATTTTCCTGCCGTTTACGCTGGCGGGCTTCTCAGATCCTGCTGGCAGCGGATCCACTACTGTGGATCCACCCCAGCAACGTGGGGTGACATCGATGGGAATTGCCATTGACCACAGAGGGACAGGAAAACCCTGCCGCCAGCACAAGTCATGCCGTCTTCCGCCATCTAGAAACACGCAGCTGAGAGAATCACACCCTTTAGAGGGGGAAAATTCGACCCTGTAACTAACAGCTCGGAATATATAAATTGACAAGTTCCCTCATGTTTTTTTTTCTCTTTTTGGCAATCTGGTTGGGATTACGAACTTGTCGTTTAATATTAATAAATATAATTAGAGCTCTTTCTTGATGATTTTTATGCAGTGATAATATCCACTGTTTCTCATTCTTCAGATGATTACCAATTTATATTAAAAAAAGGCGAAACAATCTCTTTTGGATCAGTAAGATTGTATTTGAAAGGCATTATGTCACTGCACATTATTAATGATATTCAGGTGACATTTACATCTTTTGAACATTAATTTTTCAGCTCATGATGTAGCTTCTCGTACAATTAGAGCTTAATTTAATCATGTCCTTTCTTCTGAAAATGTTTTTTCCATTGTGATCACAGCTAAACCCATCATACACTGAACAAAGTACCTCTCGATCTCCGTTCTGCATTTGATTTCAAATAATGCAATTAACTCAACTTTTTTTCAAATAGATCCTCTTACATTTATCATTCAAATGAGCATTTAAAAAGTCAAAATTAAACCACTGCGTTATTTATACAACATCCTAATCCTGTGTTATCACTGACTAATACCCAAGGTGGCAGGTTAACACTAAAAACTGGTAAAAAAAACTATCTTATCTCATTCAATGCTTAACAGTGTGACATTACACTCATGAAAAAAAGTGTGGTGGTATTTTCAGTACCACTATTTTTGAATGAATCATTTTTTTTATTTTGGGGCAATGCTATAGAACCAGAATCTTTGACAAGGTAAGTCCAAAGATGTGCAGGTTAGGTTGATTGGCCATGCTAAGAAATTGCCCCTTAGTATCCAGGGATGCGGAGGTTAGAAGGATTAGTGGGGTGAAGGTGGAGGGCAGATTTGATGCTCTGAAATTGTTGAACTAATGTGCAATTTGGAAGTCTGTAAAGTGCCCAATCGGAAGATGAGGTGCTGTTTCTCCAGTTTTTGTTGGGGTTCGCTAGGACATTGCAAAAGGCCAAGGATGGACATGTGGGTGGGAGGGCAGGCCGGGATGTTGAAATGGCAATTGACAGGAAAATCTTCGTCCTGCTTGCCTATTGGAAACATTGGATTCAACCAAATTGCTTTCAAATCACTATAGAATCATAGATAACCTGCAGTGCTGAAGGAAGCCATTTGGCCCATTGAGTCTGCACCGATTCTCCAATAGAACATCCCACCCAGGCCCTTGCATAGATAAGAGCCTGGAACAGTCAATTCTACCATTAACTCAGTACTCTGTACAATAGTCCATTTATGGCCAAGTGGCATTATGCAGTTATGGGGAGGCAATGGCTTTAGTTGAATTATCACAGACAGCTTGCAATCTCCAGAAGCTGTAGCACACTGTGGGCAGGCTAAGTGAGGGCCAATTGAGACTTCCACCCTTCACTGCCAATTGGATTGGCAGCAGATCCATTAGCCCAGGCATTGCCAAGAGCACATTAGTGGGCACTGAAGTTACTGCAACAGGGAACAAGAAGAAAGAGCTTTGGATTAATTGCAAACAAGCAAATGCATGTATTTATTTGTGGAACCTGGCTTATTCTCTGTTGATCTCCTGTGACAACTGCTTGCTACCATTTATTTTGTCTTGGAAGATGTGTGACGTGGCGCCAAGCTTCATGATAGGCTGGTATGACAGAATGGGATGGGATTACTTACAGCTTGTTCTTCTCCCCTTACTGACATATTTGGGGTGGAATTATCTGGCCGTTCACACCAGTCAGATTCTCTGACCCCGCTGACCACCAAAATCTCCATCCTCACTGGTAGTGGCGACAGGGCGTAAACAACCAGAGAATCCTGACCTTTATAACACTCTGGTCAGGCTGACCACAAAGTCTTGAGATGTTGGCTATCTTTTTTAAGTAGCAAGAAGACAAAGCGTTCAATTCTCTACACTATAAAAATGTTCACTTCAAGCTATTTATAGTTATGGCAGCTTCACCACTCAATGCATTGTGCCTTTAACTCTGTATTATGATGTATGTGTTTGTTTTTTTCCTCCTGTTTCTTGCATGTAATGCTTTGTAATATTTTGTCACAGGCATGGCTGGGAAACATTTGCAGTTGTGAATCATTCCTGCATTGTCTTGATTCTGTAATGTTTGTGTATGGATACAGGAAAATACAAATTTTGGTTTAAATTTACCACACATTACTTATTACTCTCTTTATACATTATTTCTTTCCCAAGTCTCCCACTCTTTCCTTAGATTGTGCTTTATTCTTCTCATTTAACTTCTTCCTCTGGTTCACTCTCCTTCTTTCTCTTTATTTCCTCTTTCTTGTTTCTGTTTCTTTTATTGACATTTTCTCATTTTTCTTGTTCAGTTCCACTGTTGTACCCTCAACCTCCAGGTGACAGTGAACATTCAGATGGTCAAGGTTTTTGGTTCCTCAAGTCAATTTTGAAACAAATTGACAATTTGAGGCTTGATGTCATAAACTTCCCTCTTTGCTAAAAGACAATTTGTAGATTGGGAAACGAGCTGACATTTTATCAGTTCTGACTATTTTGAGTTGAAGTGAGCCATTTCGCAAATTAATCTAGCCAACCGGGACAAATAAAAAAATCTCAAGTTGGCCATGAAAACGTTGGTCCAGACACTGCTGCAAAAATAATAGCAAGGTTAAGGTGCCTGCCATCCTTAAGTGTGTAAAAGATCCAATGATTTGGGGTGAGGAGTTAATTTAAGTTTATTTATTAGTGTCACAAATAAGCTTACATTAACACTGCAATGAAGTCACCGTGAAAATCCCCTAGTCCCCACGCTCTAATGGAAATCCATGAATGTCTACTGTCTATTGGCATCTGACCTGCACACTCCGACTCATCATAGTGCATTAGGGAGAATGCAGGTCAACAAGATCCACATCCTGATAGTGTCAAAGATAGTGCCAGACATGATACTGAACAAGGAGAGTGATGCCAGCTATCACTTTCCTACCTTGCCTGGGGGTTCTCCAATCTGAGTTGTGTACAGCTATGGCATGAACTGAAAGACATTTCTGCATTCCTGAGGCTTGGTGTTCCAAAGGGTTAACATTTGTCCCCAGACTGTGCAACCAGATCTCACTCTGGGTATTAAATTAGCATGCTGGACTCCTCAAAGAATCATCAGTTAGTCACTTTGGCAACCATGTTCATCTTGAAGAGAAACAGTTGATTCTTGAGAGGTTTGCAATTAGCTTTTGAAGCAATTCCCCGGAGGGCAGCCTCAATCTTCAGGCTCTTCAATGCTGTGTAGTTAAGCAACCTTGCATGAGAGCAATCAACACCCTCTCACTGCTGTACCTGATAGTCAGAGTTTACAAAGAAGTGGATTAGAACTTCCTATCCAGTAATCCTCCCTGGCCTCTTACGACTGACAGAGTGAGGGTTATAGGTTTCACTGCATTCAGTTGAGAGGGGCTTTATGCCTCATGAGGCAGGGTGGCTCCCCATCATTGATATCCCCACACTGCTCTTGCATCAAGTCCTCTCCCAATGCTGGACTACAGGATCTTAGACTCACACCCAATACTGCTCCTTGATTGTGGATACCTTGCAGACACAACAAGGAATTAGCTTTTGAATCTACTGTTTGAACAGTAACCCAACATGGTGGAACTGGGAAGTGATACCTGCTTGGCAGCCAGCACATCCCCTCGGAGCACGGGGTGACCTGACATGAAGGGTAAGTAAAGCCTCTGGGTGACTCACATAGCTCCCCCCCCACAACCCTCGCCCTCCCCCATGGTGTCAGTGACCCTCAACCCCCAGCCCCAAGCTGTGTGTCCCCAGCAGCCTCCCCAGTGCCTCTTGAGTGTTGGACTGCCCAACAAACAATGGCTGCCTGAGCACTCACTTCCAATATCCCTCTTGGAAGTGACGGTGCCAGGTTCGCACTAATGTAGAGTTATTGTAAATGGTGCAGGCGTGATGTCACACCGCTGCCAGCTGAATATTTGGTTGGGTCTCAATGTCCGGAGTGGGTGCTCACTAATGATCTGCTAATGCATTCAAATTAGATCCCTGTCTTTCCCCGATTTTGGGATGAATCATGCCAGTGGAGTGATGTGGACATCACTCCACCCTCGAGGTTCATCCAAAATCAGAAAATGCAATCTTACTGGTGAGAATCATGTTTTTCTGAATTCTCCTCATTTTGAGCCATTCCTGTGGACGGAGAAAGTGGGCTCAGGATCCCACTCTTTCTTTACTTTCTTGTTTTTCTTATCTGTCTGATTTTCCCTCTTGCAGAAGTATTTATTTCTTTTTCCTCCTTACTCTCTTCCTGTGTTTAATTCCATTCTCGTTTACACAGTCTGCTTCTCCATCATCCGCTCTGTTTCTTTCTCCATTCTTAATCATCATTGGTTAAGGTTGGTAGACCACTGGATTCAGCATTGTCAAGGCTGCAGACGCCCCATCTCGTGTCATTCCAACTTACACTTCAGCAATTTGCAAACAAAAGATAATACAATCTGAAAGGCGTGAAAATGTTCTGTTTCAGTAGTTTTCATCACACAGTATGATATCTGAAAGCACAGGACAGAGCACAGCTTCCACAGTAATGCCCTTTTGCAGCACAGTGGCACAACGATTAGCACTGCTGCCTCACAGCGCCAAGGACCTGGATTCGATTCCCAGATTGGATCACTGTCTGTGTGGACTTTGTACATTCTCCCCGTGTCTGCATGGGTTTCCTCTGGGTGCTCTGATTTCCACCCACAGTCTGAAAGACGTGCTGGTTAGGTGCATTGGCTATCTTAAAATCTCCCTCAGTGAACGTGAACAGGTTGCCGGAAAGTGGCAATAAGGGGATTTTTGCAGTAACTTCATTGCACTGTTATTGTGACTAATAAATGAACTCTTAGCTCCTCCTTGAAGCTGTTTTCCAGGCCCTTTAGGTTTCATAGGGCCTGGGACACAAGGTCAGCTGCAGTTAAACCTAACAACCAAATTAACTTACGGACAGCCAGCCTCACCAAATCTTTAAGTTACCGAATCCGCTTCCTGGGGGAAGGATTGCCTGCCAGTCTCTTCTTCCACCTTGTTAAGCCGGATAAAGGCAGCTGGGATTGAATTTTTATGACTCAACCTACAGCTGTTTTCTTGGGGGGTTGAAATCCTTGTCTAAGGATACTGTTATCTGACTGAAGAGAGTGGTGCACAGTGCAAAACACAACTGGTGGTGCCAAAATATTTTGCAGCATCCATCCCACCACAGGACACAAACTCAGCGACGAAAAGAAAGGAGTTTTCATACAAGCAAGCACATTCTGTGTCAACATTAAAGCTAGTGAATGATTTTAAACTCAGCGTTACACTGGACTGGTTCAGAGTAAAGGTCAACTAATAGAACTTCGAATCCCGCAGTACAGAGGAGGCCATTCAGCCCATCGAGTCTGCACTGACAACAATCCTACCCAGGCCTATCCTATCCCCATAACCCCAAGTATTTACCCTCTGAAGCTCTCTGACACTAAAGGCCTGATTTTACCATTTTGATTCTAAGTGCTGAATCTGGGCGTAATTCAGATCCAACTTGGAAATCTGCTTTCAGGCGCCCCCATACACACTCATCCTGAAAAAGAAATCGTGGGTCTGAATCGTGCAGTGGGCAGAGTTTAGCAGGCCCGAAATGATCGGAGCTCTGAACTGCGCATGCGCAGTTAGAAATAAAATTGAAAAGTGTGCCCATGTCAGATCGCTCCCGAGCCGCAGAAAGCAGATAGAGGGCCTGGGAGCTAAAAGCGGGAGCGATGGTGCACACACACACACACACATCACTGTCCCCTCTTATTCACCCACCCCCCCCCCACTACCCACAGACATCACTGTTCCACCTTATTAACCTCCCCACTAGCCAGACCGATCGTGACCCCTGTCCCCCTCAACCCCACCTATCACCCACAGAGTGGCTGCAGACCTCCTGCCCTCCCGCCTGCCCCCCCCCCCCACTAGAGATCCACCTGAACACCCCCCCCACCCCCACCGCCAGTGAGTGATCAGACCACCACCTCCCTCCCCACATCTTAACCACCTTCCCTCCTTCCCGCCCCTCAGAACAACCTGGCTTCACTCCTCCTTCCTCCTTCCCCCCAGACAATGGTCTGGCATTACTCACCATCACCCCCACCCCCCCCAGAGGAAGATCTAATCCGCCTCCTCCTCCCTCCCCTGCAGACAACAATCAACCCTCCCCCCCCCTCGTCCCAGACAACAATCAACCCTCCGCCCCCCCGTCCCAGACAACGATCAACCCTCCCCCCCCCTCGCCCCAGACAACCATCAACCCTCCCCCCCTCGTCCCAGACAACAATCAACCCTCCCCCCCACCCCACAGACAACGATCGGCTCTCCTCCCCTACCCCCCCCCACCCCCCAACCACCAGAGATACATCTGAACCTGCCTCTTCTTCTCCCCCCATCCCCAACCAGACAACGATCTGGCCTTACTCCCCTCCCCCCTCCCAACCAGAGAATGATCTGACCCCCCCACCCCCACCCCCACCCCCCCAGCCACCACTCTGAGTCAGAGAGCCGTTTTGGAAGCTCTGAACTCACCCTTCAGCAGCTGGAGTGACCGATTCAAAGTTTTATTCAGCTGGTTCATTTTGGTTCGATTCCGCATCGGCAAACACCGCAGCAAAGGGGGAAATGCCGATAAAGTTGGGGGGCAGTTCATTCATTCAATTTAAATACATTGCAAAGTGGCCATCTGCGCAGACGTGGGCGCGGATCGCACGAATGGCCTCACACCCGACTTTACCACGTTTTCACGCCTGAAAATGGGCACAATGCTATGGTAAAATCAGGCCCTAAGTGGCAATTTTGCCTGGCCACCCAGCCTAACCCAAACATCTTTGGAGTGTGAGAGGAAATCGGAGCATCCGGAGGAAACTCACGCAGGCACGGGGAGAATGTGCAAACTCCGCACAGACAGTGATCCGAGGCCGGAGTTGAAGCCGGATCCCTGGCGCTATGAGGCAGCAGTGCTAACCACCGAGACGCCCTAAATAAACGATGCAAGACTATTTACTCACATGCTTGGTAATTAGATCAAGGCCAAATAATTCTAACCACTTTGAGTGTCTGCTTACTCGGTCAAAGTTATAAATAATTAAAATGTTTCCATAGAAATCTGTGTTGCATAATTCCAAACATGAAATCACGAACAGTTTATATTAGGACTGGGCACTCAGTTCCAGATGTCACATAACAGTATAAAGTTCATAAATAACTTTATAATAATGGAAGCATTATAGCTGAGAGTTGCATAATGAAGGAGAGATTGGGGTGGCATGGTGGCACAGTGGCTAGCACAGCTGCCTCACAGCTCCAGGGACCTGGGTTCAATTCCTGGCTTGGATCACAGTTTGTGTGGAGTTTGTACATTCTCCCCGTGTCTGTGTGGCTTTCCTCTGGGTACCCTGGTTTCCTCCCAAATTCAAAAGATGTGCAGGTTAGGTGGATTGGCCATGCCAAATTGACCCTTAGTGCCCAAAGATGTGTGGTGTAGTGGGATAAATACGTGGGGTTAGTGGAAAATAGCATGGGGTTGGGCCTGGATAAGATGCTTTGTCAGAGAGTAGGTGCAGACGTAATGGGCCAAGCGTTCTCCTTCAGAACTGTAGGGATTCAAAAGTAAGATAAAGTGAATGAAAAGGACTTCGCTGAATGTTTTATCACTCAAGTACAGACAGCTTGAGTGAAATCAACTTCAGTGGATGAAATAATAACATCTTATTACAAACCACTTGTAAATTTCTACAGAAGTTATTTTGGCATACGCACACTCGTCCTCCTCCCTGGTCAAAGTGTCCCTTATTTTGTTTCATAAGGGTTGATCACCCTGATTTAGTCATTAAATCGCAACCTAAATACTTTTCAAGTTTTTAACAATGTGCCAAAGATGTGCAGGTTAGGTAGATTAGCCATGCTGAATTGTACTTGACTGTCCAAAGATGTGTAGGATTGGGGGATTAGTAGGGTAAGCACCTGGTATTGTGAGGATAGAGTGGGAAATGGACTTGGATAAGATGCTCTGCTGTGCAGACTCGATGGGCTGAATGGCCTCCTTCTGCGCTGTAGGGACTCTATGATTCTATGAATTCTATTCATTATTTTATAGAATACAAAGAAATCTTGACGATGAGGTGACAAAATGCTTGATTTATATTTTTGTAAAGACCGTTAATTCCATTTTCAGTTGTATGAGAATTCTCAATCTTGTGAGCTTGAATACTTCATAACAAGCAAAAGCTCATGGTTTGAATGTTAGAGCTGTTGTGATTCTATTCTAAAAATATAGTCAGGAACTACAAAAAAGCTGTTTATAGAAATGGTTGGAATTTTCTTGGGATAAAAATCCCACATCAAAATCGAATCTGGATCTGATTGCTGAAGCCCCAGTTTAAACTGCTGGTATATTTGAGATTGAAGTGAAGTTGCACAGATTACTATAGATGACTATAGAAAGTTATTTATGACTTCTAGAATGCATATAGCCACTTGAGTCATTTGGAAATTCTTTCTGATCATAAAGAGGGAAACTTGATCCAGGCAAGTCTCATTCTACAAAGAGTCTCATTTGCAGTGGGTCTATGATTGTACATTTTAAAACCTCTAGTCATTCATATGACACTTTAACAGTCTTGTAGAGTTAAGATGCTCTATTCTAAATCGCAGCAGTTCAAATAAAGATAATAACAACTTTACTGTTAATCTCAATCAAACGCAAGAAACATGAACCTCTCTGTGTTATTATTTCATTTGCTTAATGGGCCATTTATTTTCCTGGAAAATATTTTCAGTTTTGAGTAAGTCAAGAACTTAGCTGGGAACTGATATTAAATAAGAAAGATTTGTATTTGCATATTGCCTTATTGCATTAGGAGCGGCAAGATGGCACAGAGCTGAGCATTGCTGCCTCAGAAGGCCAGGGACCCAGGGTCGATTCCCAGCTTGGGCTACTGTCTATGAGGAGTCTGCACATTCCCTCTCCCTCCATGAGTTTCCTCTGGGTGCTCCAGTTTCTTCCCACACTGCGAAAGATGTGTTGACCAAATTAAATTCTCCCTCAGTGGGCCTGAACGGGTGACGGAGTGTGGCGACTCAGGGATTTCACAGTAACTTCATTGCGGTATTAATATATGCCTACTTGCGACACTGATAAAAAAGCTTAAACACCACAGCAATGTCTCAGAAAAACTCATTATGGGCAGTGATGGCTATGGAAACAAACGGGTAGCCGTATTGACACATCAAGGTGTCACCAAAAGCAAGAAGATAAATGACAAGTTAAGGAGATGTGTTGGGCAGGATTTTATGGCCTCGCTTGTCCTGAAATTGCAAAATTCTGTTTACAGAATTTTCCCATTGTCTGTGGTTTGCCCACTCTGAACCCCGTGGCGGGCAGGGTGGTAAAATTCCGGCTGTTGACTCATATCTACAAAACTGTTTGGAGTATGGCGGTGGGCATGGGGTAAGGGATTGGATTATATTAAAATGAGAGAAATATGAAGAACAGAAGGAAAAAAATAGGAGAAAGAGAACAATCACATAGGCCCAAAGAAACTCAAATTCTGAGCAATCTGTAAGAGAATTACTTCATAGACAACACAATTCTAACCCAGCATGATTTGAAGACAGCGTCGGCAAACCATTTCAGAGATGAAAGGCAGTATGCAACACAGTAAATTGTCCAGAGAATGATCTTGACTTTAAACTATACATTCAATGTTTCTGGCGAGGCCTTTCATTTGTTTTTTTTCAGATTTGATAATGTTCAAGGGCTACTTTGGACTGGAGCCTCAGTTTGACTGGAATTCCAGTGTGACCGCAAGCAATTCATTTCATTTGTTACCTTAAGCAATGACCCAGCGCTGAACCCGACTTGAACTTGCATCCTTCAATGTAAATAATGTTTATTTAGACTTCTGTGCCGTCTGCTCCCCGTACGGGTTATGCAAGTAAAATGGATGTCTTCAACAGTCATCCAAACATTTGGGATTGCAGTAATTTATGAGGAGAGGAGGAAACTAAATGGATCTCTCAAGAGTTTTAATGTACCATCTGAGATTAGTATAAACAGAGCAGAAAATGTAACAAGAATCTTAACTTGTGCAACAGGGCCTGGCGAGAATTTATAATAAAAAAATTAATTTGAAAAAAGGGGAATTTTACCTATATTTAAGGCAATATAAAATCAAAATACTGAGCAGGAATGATAAGAGAGGGACGTAAGTTGATGCAGAACTAGTTCCTATACTATATTACAGTTGAGTCTCGTGTTGAGTTAATCTCTGAAAAATGTAATGTAATGCAGGTTGCCTGCGTTATACTCATCATCGTAACAAGGAAACAGATGTGAATTCCAAGAGGAAAAGGGACGATCAGTGCTCATGACATGATTTTACTCATTATCCTACGCTATTGTCTTTGTTCCCAGGCTCCTGGTATTGATATTCATGTATCCATTCAATTTTGAAAGGGAACGGCTGAAGTGTATTAATATGGAGGGGTCAGCAGTCAAGTAGGAAATGAGTGGTGGATTTCACGAGAACACGGGGAGAACGAAACAAAAGCAAAGAGGCTTATGGAGTCAGGTGGAGATGGTTTAGCTTGCTGCAAAAGGAGGATGAAGGGTGGGGTGGTGTAGAGAGCTAAATGAAGCAACTCAACGTTCATGATGATTGATCTTGTGCTGTCTCACCACTTGTCTAAGAACATTAAGGGTGGTATTATCCAGCTGTTCCTGCGCAGAATTTTTTTTAACGGTTATTTATTAGTAAGCTTCACATTAACTGGAATGAAGTTACTGTGAAATTCCCCTAGTCGTCACACCATGGCACCTGTTTGGGTCAATGCACCTAATCAGTATATCTTTCAGACTGTGGGAGGAAACCAGAGCACCTGGAGGAAACCCACGCAGACACGGGGAGAACATGCAAATTCCACACAGGCAGTGACCCAAGCCGGGAATCGAACCCAGGGTCCCTGGCGCTGTGAGGCAGCAGTGCTCACCACTGTGCCACCCTTCTATCCAATTGTTGAGTACCCTTTCCTGCTGCAGAATGAGCGAGCCATGAAAAATGCCGAAGATGTCAGCCAGACAGGAAGATGCCATGGCTGGGCAGTGCCCAGCCACCTCCTCCATTGGAAAACATGCCTAAGGGTGGGATTTTCCCATCTCCCTGCGATGTATTTTCCAATGGTGGAGGTGGCCTGCCATTGGCCCGTGGAGGGATCTTTTGGTCTCGCCAGTTTCTATGGAATTGTGTGCGGTTCTCCCCGATTATTGGCGATTGAGATTGTGAAAGTATGAAAGACGTTGGAAAATGGCAGGCTCCATCAGTTAAATGCTAATCTGTACTCGGCTTGGAAGCTCACTGATTTCATTAAAACAAAATTGGGCCATAGGAATGAGTCGGGTTCAGTGAACTAACTGCACACATAACTGAGCACATCTGCTACACAACTGGTTTAACCATCCAGCATCAGATCTTGACCACATTAAGAACCATCAAGCCTTACAGGCCATTCCCGAAACTACTGCACCAAGATCACAGAGCAAAGGGAAATTTGTGCCTTCTTTAATCCACTACAAATCAACATCTCAAACCCTGTTCTGATTTTAACTTTCACCAAAGATATGCAGGTTATGTGCATTGCTCCTTAATGTTCTGGGATGAGTAGATTAGAGGGATTAGTGGGGTAAAAATGTGGGGTTACTAGGATAAGGCCTAGATGGGATTGTTGTTGGTGTGGACCCGATGGGCCAAATGGCCTCTTTCTGCACTGTAGGTTATCTATGTTTCACAAGCTTTCTTATCATTATCAGCACACTATTTTCAGCAAAGACTAATGATGGTAGGCGTAAGGATAAAAAGGAAGCCTAACAATATCTTGCACCATTAAGCTTATTCATAACAAACTAGAAAAGGCTGCAAACAAATGTTGTTTGCATTCATCAGCCTACTTAGTACCCATAGAAACATTTCCAGGTCAGAGGCAATAGTCAAAGAGCTTCCTGTGTTTTATTTTGGGTGCAATTCTCCCATTCTGAGACAAAGTGCCGTGGCATGGGTGGGAGCGTGGAATGTTTCCCACTATCCTGGCCAAGGGAAAACACGCTCCAACCTTATGAATTTTTCACATGAGTGTTTCACCCCACATTCAGTGGTGAGGCTTAAACCACTGCTGTATATTGAAAAGGCACCCAACATCACTGATCGACTGTTACAAGAGAGAAGATGGAGCTTCTGAAAATGAAGATAGAACTTCTGCAACATTCTGAGGCTGGAAGAAAGACCCTCTTCAGAACACCTGATCTGGAAGGTCCACTGTAGACACACCCCTAATGTTCCCTGGTGTTCCAGGGGCCAGGGTTGAGGGTGGCCTCCATCCTAATCTTTGGAAGCAGCCCCAAGCATCGTTCAGCTGAGTCCTGACATCTGCACGCTATGTTGTTCCAAACATGTTTCACTTTGGCACCATGGGGGGTTGTGGGGTGGGAGGGGGGGTGGGGGGGAGTTGGGCATCCCATCAACACAATGAAAATAAGGTTTACGCTGGCCTCTGGTGGATTTTCCAACCAATCAGGCCGGGAAGCAGAAGTAGATCCCGTCAATTTCTGTGCCTCCCGTCATAGTCTCTCCCCCATATCCACCATTGAACCCATTGGTGGATGATTGGGAGAATTGTGCCCTTTGAATCAATATTACACCATTATTGATTCACATTTGTAATTCTACAATGCCCTGATGCTTAAAGTACAGTTCATTGACAATAATTCAGAATGGATCGACTTCCAGCTTTATTTAACAGTAGTAATTAAAAATCTTCATTTTGTTGAGGAGCTCAGTGAGTGATAGGCCCCCAGGCAGTTTTGAGGGAAAAAGGGACCTTTGTGTACAAATCCATAGATCCTTAAAAGCTGCAACACAGGTAGACAGGGTGGTGAAGAAGGTATCTGAAATAGTTGCCTTCATTAGCTGGGCCATAGATTATAGGAGCAGGGAGCTCTTGTTACAACCTTGTAAAACATTGATTAGGCCACAGATGGAGTATTGTGTACAGTTCTGGTCACCACACTATCAGAAGGACGTGGTTGCACTGGAGAAGGTGCAGAGGAGATTCACCAGGATGGAAAGTTTCAACTATGAGGAGAGACTGGATAGATTGGAACCGAAAGAGAAAATGCTGGAAAATCTCAGCAGTCTAGCAGCATGTGCAAGGAGAGAAAAGAGCTGACATTTTGAGTCCAGATGACCTTTCGTCAAAGCTGGATGGATTGGGTTTGTTTTTCCCTAGAGCAGAGGAGGCTGAAGGGGGACCTGATAGAGGTATACAAAATTATGAGAGGCGTAGACAGGGTAGACCATAAGAATCTTTTCCCCATGGTAGCAGAGTCTAGGACCAGCGGGCATAGGTTTAAAGTGAGGAGTAAGGGAATGTGAGGAACAAAAAGATTAACCAAGAGGTAATGGGAATATGAAACGTGTTGCCTGAGAGGGTGGTGGAGACAGGTACGGTTGCAACATTTAAGAAGCATCTGGACGATCACTTAAATTGCCGAGGCAGAGTAGCCTATAGTCCAAGTGCTGATAAACGGGATTAGTACAGATTTGTATTTGATGGCCAGCATAGACATGGTGGGCCGAAGGGCCTGTTTCTGTACTGTGTGACTCCATGTAGCAATTTTTACAACTGGTGGAATTCCAGGCTAGATGTTAGGCCCACAGCATTAGAGTCCTGATTCTCCAATTCACGTCTGCAGGAGTGTTGCTCCTTGCTTTGCAGTCATCCTGAATATATATACAATTCGAACACATTTAATGCTTGAAATTCAGAGACACAAAGAGAATCTGGTTTCAAATAATGTGTCAGTAAGGAAGCTTTCAAAAATAATACTCTTCCCCCATTTAAATAGATTGCAGGAGTACTGGGTGTGATTACAGTTTCCTCATATACACTGGCAGTGTTGTTTTTCAGTAAACAACTATTGATTATCAGTCAACAAAACTGAACCAAGATCCTACCATCATTAATCCTTTATTGTAGACATTGTGCATCGATGGCTAAAAGAAAAGCACTGGCAGGCATCATTTACTATTATAGCTGCTCTAGAAGAAAGAGACTGGAGGCAGAGCCAAATAGAATAAGTCTGAGGAGTTAACAACAAGAACAACTTAAGTTTATTTATTAGTGTCACAAGTAGGCTTACATTCACACTGCAATGAAGTTACTATGAAAATCCCCTGGCCGCCACACTCCGGCCCCTGTTTGGGTACACTGAAGGAGCATTTAGTACGGCCAATGCACCTAATCTGCACATCTTTGGAGTTTGGGACAAAACCGGAGCCCCTGGAGGAAACCCATGCTGGCATAGGGAAAATGTGCAAACTCTGCACAAACAGTGACCAACACCAGGATTTGAACCAGGTCCCTGGTGCTGTGAGGCAGTAGTGCTAAGCACTGTGCCACCTGTGCCGCACACTTGCATTAGTATAGCAACTTTAACATGGTAAAACATTCCACGGCCCTCCACAAGAAGTGCTGTTAAACCAACTCCAATGCTGAGCCAACATGAGGAAATTTTGGGGGTGATTTTAACCACGTTGCCCCACCCAGCCGATAAAATCACACGAGAGCCAATAAATTCGCACCCGGTTTCTTGCCTCTCGTGATCTTTCCGGATCTGGATATCCGGAGCATACAGTCTTCCCCCGCCCCCATTTGCAGCCAGAGGCTGCATAAATTATTTGAATATCTGTTAAAACTAATTTAAGTTAAGTTAGTGAGCCCAGGACACATTTGTCCTATCTCACTTCCCTCTGTTGGCTTGAGAAAACACTTGGCCCCACAAATGGAGACCGGCTGTGATTGCCTCGCTGGTGAAACTGGAGGCCATTGAGGCCCCCCTGGGAGAACAAGGACAAGGCTTCTGTTCTCTGGTTCAGATGTGAATAGGTTAAATACCATTTTTGCAAATCATGGCTGTCTCCAAACCCAAGATTGAGATTATTGCTTTTTTAAAATGAATGCATAGGACATGGGCATCACTGCAACTATTGGCCATTCCTAATTGCCCTTGAGAAGGTGGTGGTGAACCGTCTTCCTGAGCCACTGCATGTGGTACAGAAATACCAACAGTGCTGTGTTAGGAAAGGAATCTAGAATTTTGATCCACTGATACTGCCATTTTTGCACTACATTTCCATCTCAGGATGGTGTGTGAGCTGGAGGGGAAATGGTAGGTGGTGATGCTCCCATGCACCTGCCTGCTTTGTTCTTCTAAGTGATAGAGCTCATAGGTTTGCAAGATGCTGTTGAAGGAAGCTTGGTGAGTTGCTGCATGTTATAGATGGTAAGCATTGCTGTTGCAGCAGTGCACTGAGTGAACATTTATGTTGATGGACGGGAATGCTCATTGAACCACTTTGTCCTGGATGGCGTCAAGGTACTTGAGTGTAGTTGGCGCTGAACTTATTCATGCAACTTGACAGTATTCCTTCACACTCCTTGTGACTTTGAATGGTGGGCAGACTTTGGGAAGACAGGAGGTGGGTTATTCAGCCTCTGAGCTGCTCTTGTAGCCACAGTATTTATATATTTTTGTATTCATTCATGGGACATGGGCATCGCTGGCTGGCCAGCATTTATTGCCCATCCCTAGTTGCACTTGTTCAGAAGGCAGTTGAGAGTCAACCACATTGCTATAGGTCTGGAGTCACATGTAGGCCAGACTGGGTAAGGACGGCAGATTTCATTCCCTGAAGGACATCAGCGAACAAGATGGGTTTTTCTGACAATCAACAATGGTTTCACGGTCATCAGTAGATTCTTAATTCCAGATTTTTTTTATTGAATGCAAATTCCACCGTCTGCCATGGTGGGATTCGAACCTGGGTCCTCTGAACATTACCTGAGATTCTGAATTAATAGTCGAGCGATAATACCACCAGGCCATCGCCTCCCCATAACTGGTAATTATATGACTGGCTCAGTTAAGTTTCAGGTCAAACCTAATTGCTACTTTGACATTTTCGGCTGCTTTTCAATACGTTACACAGCATCATGGAAGCCAGCTTTCTTTGTTCTGGATAGAGCAAAACATGAGGGGAAAAGCACCACCAACAGTAATAGTAGCTGCATCAGAAAGTACCACCAGCAGTGCCTGAACCCCTCAGAATATAACAGGGAAGAGAGACTCCGAACAGTGTGAGAGGAGAACGTAATTCTCCACAAAGTTCAGTGTGGACCTCTGTAATAGGAGTTGCTGTCTGAGGGCCTGGAGGTACTGGCAGGTGGGGGGGTCATGTCATGTCAATGTCCTTCAAAGTCACCGCAACCAAGACCTTTCAACCTACTGCAGGGACACCAGCCGTACCTCCCAGCAGCATAAACCAGGTGACCAAAGTCCACCAGTGCTGGATAACTCATTTTTCAAAAATTAAACTCCAGTCCTAGAGACCTAGGGGGCGGTTTTGAGTCTGCAGTCTCTGTCGTGGAAATGGTGGAACATATTCAAAATCTGACTCATGCTGGCGAGTTTCCGAGTTTCTGATCTTACCGACGCCTTGCAGATGGAGTGCCGTGAAACACGTCAAAGGGCTTCAGAAATCTCACTTTAATACACTAGCATACCTCCAGGACTTTCTTCAGGACTTTTTACCTCATCAGATGTTCAGCGGGCACTGGCATGATGTCATGTCTCTGCCAATACCAATAGCTCTACATAAGCGTGAGCCTTCACCTCCGGGTGAGAGTTCAGAGTGAGTGCTCAGGCAGCCGTCACTCTCCAACATATTCACTGCTCAGGGAATATGGGGGGATGACACAGGGGCACATGGATAACTGCAACTCAGGGCTATGGGTGGGGGTCTCAGACTCGCTATATCAGGGGGAGGAGTCCACAGGGGTTACTTGCAGTCCTTACCTTTCCTTCATTATGTGTCACCCCCTTGCTTTAAAGAGTTTGTGAAGGTTGGTATGCAGGCAGTACTTCCCCTGTGTTCTGCCCTGTCCTGTCCATGTCCTAGCTGAGGGAGTGCCCTTCCTTAGTGGGGGTTAGCCCAGGTGGGAGGACTTGAAAACAAGAGGCTCAGCCCTGGGGGACTGTGAGTTACCTGGGTGAGGTCCCATGAGAGACTTTGAGGCAGTATGGAAATTTGACGACTGCCCTCCTTGGTATCAGGGGCTGAAGGCATGCCGCTCACTGGGAGGGGGCTGTCAGATGGGCTGAAAATGCCTATGGTCCCCTGGCTTGAAGGCCCAGTGCTGTACTCCTGCCAATATTCTTACCTTCAGGTTCCAGGGGCTCTGTGTTCCTCCATGAGATAGAGGGATGGCTGGAGTGAGATCTAGAAGCCCCACAGCTTCTCTGGCATTGACACTCATGGTTTTCCACTAGTGTCTGCGCCATGTAGTCAAAGCCCGGCACCATGGAGTTCACGCCTTCAGACATGGAGGTCAAGAGCTGAACAATGGTGCGGACATCTCCTGCCATGGAGTACACGTCCTGCGCCAAGGTCTCCACTGCGGATGCCAAACTCGCAGTGTTGGACTCATTGAGCTGCACTGAACTCATCATCTCCTCAGATAAAAGGCAATGGGCTTCCACTCTGAGGAGGGCTGCTGTCATCCTTTCCTGATGCTCGTGACTCTGCCTTTGCTGCTCCAGCAGTTGTGGGATGATCGGGGTCAGGGGCACATTGTGGACAAGGGTCTAAGCAGAGTCCTGGCCTCCAACATCCCTCTGAGTGCTGGTTCCTTGGGGCATCCCTGCCTCTGCTTGCTGTGAATCTTCAGCTGTGAGGTGCTCACTGGTGAGTGACTCAGAAGCCTTTCCACTTAATGGATGCTCTGAGGTGTGACACTCTGTTCTGCTGCTGGGTACAGGTACAGGTGTAACGCCTCTTCAATGGTGGAGTTGGAGAATTCCCCTTCTGAGCTATGGGAGCCCAATTGTGCCAAGGTGTGTGAGGATGGTCTGACCTGTTTGGCTGGTCAACCTGCAAGAGAATGGAGGTGGCATCAGTTTTTTACAGAGGATATGGAGGGAACATTGATTACTCACTTGAGACTTGAGGAATGACAGTATACCTGTTGAAGATTCTTACATTTCTCTGCTGCCCCCATTTCACCAGCAGTGCAGGCACACTCTCTGCCCCCCTCCTCCCCCCTCCCATCCCAACCAGCTCAAGGATTCGCTCCTCAAAATGTGTAAGGATTTTTCAGCTTGGGCATGGCTCCAACTGCCTGCACCCGCTGATGCCTGTTGTGGTTGAGTTTGTCCTGCAATGACACAGAAAGGGAGAGTGTGAGTGGGAGTGTCGACACTTAAGATGGTGATGCAGTGTGGCAGACATGGGGCTTGGTGGGAGCTGGAGTATGAGCAGCGAAGCAGCTACTGAGGGCAAACATGGTGACTGTGGCAGGGAGGAAGGAACCTGGTGCCTCGTGGCTGAGTGATAGAAAGGGATGGTGGGGGGGTTGTGAGGGGGGTCCAGTGAGAGACTGGGGATGGTACTTTGGCTGAGCGAAGAAGATCATTCATCTTCTTCTGACACTGGTGCGCTGATATCTTCTGGAGGGCGTTTGCACTGACCAGGGCTGCCACTGCATCCCAGGCGAGGGTGATAACCCTGCTGGGAGGCCGTCCCCTGGAGCAGGGCTAGTGTGTGCCCCACCTCTGCTCCACTCCATCCAGAATCCTGGTCAGGGGTCCCGTTTGAAAGGTCAGGAGCTGACTTCTTGCCTGCCATCTCCTGCATCAATTATGGAACAAGTGCTGGGGAACTGTTTGTATGGAGCTCCCCTGTGCTTGCAGCAGGGTTGGGTGTGGGGAGTGGGGGGCCGGAGGTGGGTGGGTTGGGGGGGGGTGGGGAGCAGGGGCTGGGTGGGGTGGTGCGGGACTGGAACCTCTCCAGTGCTTGGTTAAGTCATTGTGGGGCGAATAAATCAGAGGGAACATGCTGCAAGTGTGGCGTGATTCCCATGGGGATAAAAATGATCGCTAATGAGGCATAAGATTCGGTCTGAAATCCTGCCACTGCCTTCAATGGGAAACATGCTGGAAAGCAGCACTTATTTTTTGGTAAGCTTGTGCAGTAAATGTAAGTATTCAGAGGGTTTTAGGTATCCTCGTACACAAATTACAGGAGGTTAACATGCAGGAACACCTAGCCGTTCAAAGGTAAAGAGTATGCCCATATTACTGCAGGGGAGTTGGAATATAAGAGTAAATAGATCTCGCTGCATTTACACGGGGTTTTGGTGAGACCCCATATGGAGTAGTGTGTGCAGTTTTGGAAGGCTGTACTTGCCTTAGAGGATGTGCAATAAATATTTGCTGAAGTGATTCCTATAATAAAAGACTAGTCCTATGATGAAACATTGAACAGAAAGGGGATACACTCTCTGGAGTTAGGAGAATCAGAGGATCATAAAAGAATCATAGCATCCCTACAGTGCAGAAGGAGGCTGTTCAGCCCATCGAGCCTGCACCAACCCTAATTTCCCCAAGGCCGTATCTTCATTACCCCACATATTTACCCTGTTAATCCCCCTGATATTAAGGGGCAATTTAGCATGGCCAATCCATCTAACTTATACATCTTTGGTTTTCCTCCGAGCATACATGGGGAAAACATGCAAACTCCAATTGAACCCGGATCCCTGACGTTGTGAGGCAGCAATGCTAACCACTGTGCCACTGGGCTGCTGCTCCTTTTATCCCACCTTTGGATAAGGGAAATGCAAAAAATGCAACTGATGCCCACTCATTTTGCCCAGAGTAAGTGAGGCTGAGGAGATTAGAACAAGGGCTCATAGTCTCAGGTAAGAGGGTTGGTTATTGAGGACTTGAGAGGAGGAAAGACTTCTTTATGTGGGGGCTGGAATCTCAGGCATTCTCTAGCTTTGGATACTCGATTGATAAATATATTCAGCACTAGTCACTGAATTTTTGGACACCAAGGGAATATATCAATAAGGGAATAAGGTGAGAGAATAAAGTTGATGTAGAATTTCAGACTGAATGACAAAGCAGGCTTGAGAGTATGGCTACTTCTGGTCCAATTTTTGACATTCTTGCATTCCAGGAGGGATGCAGTTGGTACCTCTCCTGTCTATCAGTGAAAGATGTGGTCCTTCTGCAGGTGCTGGAGCAGATCCCTGCATCCTTGCCCTCATTTTCTCCACCAGGATCTCCAGGGAGGTATCAGGGAAGAGTGACGCCCACTTCAATATCACCTCCCCGAGCCCCACACCCAACCTTGCTTTCAGCCCATGACTCATCTGTAGAAGCAACAACCTCTCCAAAGCTGTTGAATGGAGGACGCAAGCATACCCGTTTTAAGAAGAGCATCCTCACTCAGACTACAGTGGCTCAACAAGCTGGCACACCGTACCTTTCCAAGGGCAATGACGGATCGTCAACAAATGCTGGCTTTATTGCTTCTCAGCATTTTGGTTGAGATCAAGCGTCAGATCAAGCCCAGGATGGGATGAAAAAGCTTATTTTGTCAGATCTGATTTTGTTTGTCTTTCTTGCGGGGACTTTGAGTTGTATTCAATTGGATTTTGAATTTGATTTTTGGAGAAAGCAAGGTATGGATTTGGGTTTGCCTGGTCTACTCTGAGCCTTGGCTTTGTAACTTTAAGCGTGGAGTTAAAAGTACTATATACAAAGTGCAGTTGGGAAATTGGCAGAAGTTTATTTGGGAATGTTGCTGTAATCTGCAGGCAATCAGAAGGGCAGACTCTCCTTCAAAAGCCTGAGACACTTTCATTCACATTAACAATGTCAGGGTGGTGTGTCTCTTGGCTCACGTTCCTCATGTCCCCCTGAAGTTTAATTCAGGGCTTTTTTAATTAGTGGTATTGCTTTGAAGCCAGGAATAGAAAGGTTTTACTGCGTATGAAACCTATGTTGCAGAAAATTTAATCAGGAGCCCATGTGAGGATTGGTTCAAAGCTGTTGCACGCTGAGATTCTTCAAAAATTCAGGGGAATCAATTTGGACTTCTGCAGCACTGAATTCCTTATTGAACCATATGCTCCGGCAACCTGGTGCCAGGAACAAAATACATCAAAGTTGCTGTTGCATTAAGTCCAAACTGACAAAAGTGTTCATGTTGTATTTGTTTTGGCGTCAAGAGTGGCAAAATTGTTGCTGACATTTGGAATATTATCTTTCATCTCCTAGCACCTCAGTAACAGTCGAACTAATTGGCAGCTTTTGATGACATCATCTACTGGGGCAATGTCAATTCTTTCACTGTCTGGTGAGGATACTGAGGCCGACTACTCTGTGTCTTACTGATTGATTGAACTTATTTACTATTTTCACATGCATTGGGATATGCGCTGTCCAGACACAGGACACAGATTTAAGGTGCAGGGAAGCAAGTACAGAGGAGATGTTAGGGGTAAGTTTTTCACTCAGAGGGTGATGAGTGAATGGAATCGGCTGCCGTTGGTGGTGGTAGAGGCGAACTCGCTGGGGTCTTTTAAAAGACTTCTGGATGAGTATGTGGGATCTAATGGGATTGGGGATTATAGATAGGTCTATGGCTTAGTAGGTTTGGATGTGATCGGCGCAACTTGTGGGCTGAAGGGCCTGTTTGTGCTGTAGTGTTCTATGTTCTAAAACATACCGTGCATAGTGTACATAGGGGAGAATTAAAGGAAGGGCAGCACAGTAGCACAGTGGTTAGAAGTGCTGCTTCACAGCTCCAGGGACCTGGGTTCAATTCCCCGCTTGGGTCACTGTCTGTATGGAGTTTGCACATTCTTCTCGTGTCTGAGTGGGTTTCCCCTGGGTGCTCCAGTTTCCTCTCACAGTCCAAAATTGTGTGTTAGGCTAATTGGCCATGCTAAAATTGCCCCTTAGTGTCCTGGGATGTGTAAGTTAGAGGGGTTAGCAGGTAAATATGAAGGGATTTAGGTGTAGGGCCTGGGTAGGATTGTGGTTGGTGCAGGCTCGATGGGCCAAATGGCCTCTTTCTGCACTGTAGAGTTTCTATGATTCTACGAGGGTGAAGAATGTACTGTTGCAGTCATAGCTAGGGTGCAGAGAAAGATCAACTTAATATACGATAGGTCCGTTCATAAGTCTAATGGCAGCAGGGAAGAAGCTGTTCTTGACTTGGTAGTGGTTTCAGACTTTTTCCCGATGGAAGAAGGTGGAAGAGGGTATGTCCAGGGTGTGTGGGATCCTCGATTATGCTGGCTGTTTTTCCAAGGCAGTGGGAAGTGTAGATGGAGTCAATGGATGGGAGGCTAATTTGTCTGATGGACTGGGCTGTGTTCACAACTTTTTGTAGTTTCTTGCAGTGTTGGTGAGAACAGGAGTCAGATCAAGCTACAATACATCTTTTGATGCATCTGTAAAAATTGGTGCGAGTTTTAGTGGACATCCTGAGTTTCCTTAGCCCCTTGAGAAAGTAGAGATGTTGATGGCCTTTCTCAAGTATAACATTAGCAAGGAGGGATCAGAACAAATTGTTGGTGATCTGAACACGTGGAAACCTGAAGCTTTTGACCACCTTCACTTTGTCACTTTTGGTGTAGACAGAGGCATGTCTTCCACTTCACTTCCTGAAGTTAATGATTATCCCCTTCATTTTAGTAATATTGAGGGAGAGATTATTGTTATTGCACACTTCAGCAGATTCTCTATCTCCTTCCTGTACTCTGCCTCATCATTGTTAGAGATCCGACCCACGACTTTGGTGTCAGTAGCAAACTTGAAAATTGAATTGGAGTGGAATTTGGCTACACAGTCATAAGGAGTATAGTAAGGGGCTGAGGACACAGCCTTACGGGGCACTGGTGTTGAGGACAATCGTGGAGGAAGTGTTATTGCCTATCCTTACCGATCGCGGTTTGTGGGTTAGGAAGTGTAGGATTCAGCCGCAGAGGGCGGAGTTTGGAGATGAGTTTTGTTGAGGGTGTTGGAGGCTGAGCTGTAGTCAATAAAAAGTTCATGGAGTTCATTTCCATTGTTCAGCGAAATCTTCATCAATTTTCTTAAATTATTATGAATTTGCATCACATCACAGAAAACATTCCAACAGTTATAAAATATTAACACCTAAAATGTATTTAAAAATCTGCTTTCGGTGTAATTTGCTGAAATGAATGGAGAATTTTGTGTTAATTATACATTTCAGGAAAGTGGCACGAAATTATCGTCAATTTAGCAATGTTCTACTGTAAAATTTTAATATTGAATATTATTGGAATGAAATGCAGACCCACTGAATATCAATGATTCTACAAAATTATAAAATATCACTTGCTTCTTTTGAACAATTAGAGTACTGAATATCTTTTTCAACTGCTGCTTCCCCTCCGCCGCCTAATTTTGACTCAAAGGTTAAGGCAGGCTCTTGCTGAAAGTGAAATCTTATGACAGAAAGGAGATCAACAAGTAATAAACTGCATTTAAATATAGAGAGCTGCGCTTTATTTCCCAACAGAGTGGATCACAGGAGAGAATGTCTTTACCGAAATAGGTCAAACTCGCTCAAAGTGAATGAGACTTGACAGTCGTGATGAAAGAGTGATTGAACAGGTCATGAACTCTACAAGTGGTGGTGCCTCTGTGGCTCAGCTGACTTATAGTGACTGTTGTTTGATGGTGAGACAGGCTCCCGGCCTAATGAACATTGCACGGAAAATGGCCACTTCCAGCCAGATGAAGCTTTTCATTTCCAAAAAGTCCTGGATCATTGTGAACCTGGTCTGGCGTGGTTGGAGGTGAACTTTAAAACAAAGAACTTAGAACAGTTGAAAGAGAAAGTTGTACTTGTAATGCCCATTCACACACGCAAACAACTAGAGGAACACAACTCTTGTTAAAACATTAGGACCCTGATTCAAGTCCGTGTGAGAGTGATAATGGCAACAATTGGAGATATCCATGTTGCTTGCTAGCCTTCACTATTAAGTCCCATTTCAGATACCTGTCTGGATACATCATGAATGATGAGATGGTCAATTAGTAGAAAAGGTAAACCACTGTGAGCGAAAGGAGTATGAATGTATGGTGGAGAGTCCTACGGAAATACTATCCTGTGAAAGGAGAAGGAAACCTGGAGCGAGAGAGACCCAAGGATTGCTTGTAAGGTGCCGAGCTACCTCCCGATCCAAATATTATATTTGGGTCTTGTTGTAACGCATGAAAAGACTCCGAAGTAGGCCTGTAGAACTTAAACAAGGGAACAGTTTATATCAGGTCTCCACACATTCACTGTCAGTCCTAGACAGACTCCCTCATGGAGTCACCTGACACACACCCTTAAAGGGGCAGCACACACCTTAATCTACATACATAACACCAAATTACTTTGCTAAGCTTCTTGAAAGCCTAAATCCATTTTATAAAAAAAAAGTCCTCAGGCCCAATGGGCGCTCTGCTGACTAAAGTATTGTTTGGTTCCAAAGGATACATTGGGCACTGACTATTGAACATTAGTGTGTCTTTTGCCTGCCAAAACCTGGCATCTGGCAGGTGTATGGTGCCAAGGAGATGGTAAGAACTTTGGTTTTAACCAATTTGAAAGAAAAATAGTTGTTGCTCATATAGACTCAAGTTATGACTTATTCCACCATTTGAGCATTTCCGTATGACTGAATCTCAAACTAGTTGTTTGTTCCAAGACAAAGGTCTTCAAGATAAAGAGTCACATGCCAATATCCAAAATGATAAAATATGGGAATAGCTATTGAGAATGCCAAAGTCTGTAATTTCTGAGGCTACATAAGAAACAGTTCTCATTGTTAGATGGATGTGGTAAATAAGGCATACATCCATGAAAGACAGATGGTTAGTAAAGTGACTTACAGACGATTCAGGAACAGTAACAAAAGGGGATGGACCTTCTTTGCTCAAAAGAGATCAGCTGGCAAAAATACAAATCACACAATGTCTGATATCTGGAAGTCGCAACAGTTGAATAATGAAATTTGATTAAAGAAAGGAACATAAAAATAAAAACAAAATTAGATATAGCTGTAAATGTAGAACTTACATTTGTTAAACTCAGGCTTTTGTGTAGTCCTGAGTTTAGCCATTCGATCCATTTACCAATGCAGACAAATAATTGGAGAATTGGAAAGTGTAATCAAGAGTATGGTTGAATACATTTTAAGAAGCTTTTATAAGTGAACAGAATAGTTGGAAGGCACATAGGTTGAGAAAGTAGGGTTGAGATAGCTACAGTGTCCTGGTTTTAATGATAGAATGATATGGAGGTAATGCAGAGGAGGATAAAAACAGAAGAACAAGGTCAAGGCTGGAACATAAGGATGATGGAGGTTGCAAAAGTACAAAGACCATGGAAGGATTTGTAGATGAGGATGAGGATTTTAAATTCAACTATAATCCCAAGGAGAGGAGTGAATGGAGGTTTGTTGAGGACTAGAGTGATAGGTGAGCAGAATGTCATGTAGGGCAGCCTGAAACTCTGATGGCAACAAGGAGGACCTATGGAAGTCAATGGTTAGATTGTCAACAAGCAAGACTCTCAACAGTAGTGTGGTGGAGCTGGGCAAATTTGCAGAGGTGTAACCTTGCTGGGGACCAGGGTCAAACAGGACATAGATGTCACATAGCATTTCTGCTTAAGTGAGATGCCAGGGAGTTAATGGTACTGACATACAGACCTATTTTAAAGTTTATTTATGTTTATTTGTTAGTATCATAAGTAGGATTGTATTAAAACTGTAGTGAAGTTACTGTGAAAATCCCCTAGCCTCCACAGTCCAGTATCTGTTCGGGATAATTTAGCGTGGCCAATGCACCTAACCAGCACGCTTTTGGACTGTGGGAGGAAATCGGAGCACCCGGAGGAAACCCACGCAGACACTGGGAGAACGTGCAGACTCTGCAAAGACAGTGACCCAAGCTGGGATTTGAAACCGAGTCCCTAATGCTGTGAGGCAGCAGTGCTAATCACTGTGCCACTGTGCTGCATTTTAATTTGGGCAGAAATCAGCTTTTCTGAACATTGAAGCAGACAACAGGCTGTGTAACCCATGAGTCCTGAAGAATTGTATCTCCCAGCAGCCATTTGCATGTCCTGAATTTAACTTTCATAAGGCACATATTTGGGTTTTGATTCCTCCCACCTTTGTAAATGGGTTTAAGGCCATGCAGGTTTTAGGTCTGTGATTAAAATAGTGCACACTTCCCAATAGTGTCAGCAGATCCAGTCACTGCTTTTAAAATTAGGTCTGGTTACACTGAGGTGGGAGGCTTTCCACATCTAAAGCCAGTGAAAATGAGAACCCTGCCTGCTATTCTCGTGCTTGCTGCACATTTCAAATCAGCTCCATTGAATTTTTGCTGGGAATCAAATAAAATGGCTGACTGCTCAGGTAAGTGTTCCCCAAATTGTAAAAATTATAGAGAATATCAAATGCTTTTGCAGCTCCAAGCTTAAACACAGCAGAGAGAAAGTGTACTAAAATTGAGAAGGAGACATTGGATGGTTTAGTGGTAATATTGATAGATTATTAATTCAGAAACTTAACTAATTTTCTAAGAGCTTGGGTTCAAATCCCATTATGGCAGGATTAGTGGAATTTGAATTCAATAAAAAATATCTGGAATTAAGAACCTACAGTTGGCCATGAAACCATTGTCGGAAATAACCATCTGGTTCACTGATGTTCTTTAGGGAAGGAAACCTGCTGTCCAGTTCTGGTCTGGTCTTCATGTGACTCCAGAATCACTGCAATGTGGTTGACTATCAACCACCCTCCAAGGACATGGGATGGGCAATAATGTTCCACGAATGAATAATTCTACTAAATTTCACTAACATCTCTAAAATAGGAAAAGTAATTGCCACATGGACTGTAATGTCTTGGCTCTGATTAGAAGGAAAATAAGCCCCTCCATGTTGGTACCAAATATAATGGTGATCTATATGCCTGAGTGTTCTCTAATGGTATGTGAAATTCAAGAATTGGGGGGAAGAATGAGGAAAGTAGCATTTATGCTTTTAATACATCAATTTATTTTGTTGTTAGCTTCTAAGTGGCTGCAAAGATGTTGGAAGCACAACCCAGTGAGATTCTAAAGGTATCGGATGATAGAATGTTTTGCTGGCTGGAAAAGAGACCTGTAAATGATAACTTCTAATGACATCATGACAACTGGCTAGACTCAATTACTGAAATGCTATTTAGTATGGAAATTAATTTTGGTCATTTCTAAAACGCAATTCCCATAACATTGTATCCATCTCAGTGGGCAGCGATAGCCAGCTGTTACGGGAGTGTTAATATGCCAGGATGCTCAGACACAATTCTTGGCTGAGGACCTGGCAAACTGGCAGTGACATTGGCTACCCAGATTATTGTACTCTGTGTAAATAGTTGGTAAATATGTCAAACAGAAATATTGTTCTGCTCCACCCATAGAAATGAGCAAGTAAATCATGCCAGAGGAAGCATAATTTGTTTTGTTGAAAAGAAAGCTCATGTATACTTTAGCACCTATTAATTTAGAGGAGGCGATGGCCTCTGGTATTATCACTAGACTATTAATCCAGAAACTCAGTTAATGTCCTTGGGGCCCGGTTTCAAATCCCGCCATGGCAGATGGCCAAATTTAAATTCAGTAAAAAATATCTGGAATTAAGAATCTACTGATGGCCATTGTTGATTGTTGGAAAACCCATCTGGTTCACTAATATTGTTTAACGAAGGAAATCTGCCATTCTTACCTGGTCTAGCCTACATATAATTCCAGTTTATTTATTAGCATCCCAAGTAGGCTCACATTAAACTGCAATGAAGTTGCTATGAAAATCCCCTAGTCGCCACACTCTGGCACCAGTCCGGGTACACTGACAGAGAACTTAGCATGGCCAATGCACCTAACCATCATGTCTTTCAGACTATGGGAGGAAACCGGAGCACTTGGAGGAAAGCCAAGTAAACATAGGGAGAACATGCAGACTCCGCACAGACAGTGACCCAAACCGGGAATTGAACACAGGTCCCTGGCGCTGTGAGACAGCAGTGCTAACCACTGTGCCAACCACTGTGCCACCGTGCTGCTTCCAGAGCCACAACAATGTGGTTGACTCTTAACTGCCTTCTGAAATGCTCAACAAACTATTCAGCTGAAGGGCAACTAGGGATGGGCAATAAATGTTGGCCAGCCAGTGATACCCATGTCCCACAAATAAAATAAAACAGATAATTATTCTAGATTTCAAGCAATGTTCAGTATATTTCTACTTCAGATTTTTTGAGGCAAGAATTAGAAATATGTGCAGCCAATAGACAACATCACCTGAAAACACTTCAACTTCCACGTGTACATTTACAACACCCACTTCTCTCTCACCGCCGTCAACCTTGGCCCCACAACTGTGGTATTGGAGTCATATAATAAAATTTATAATTGCTAACAATGTGCAGCCTGGACAGAGGGAGTGCCAACATTATTCAATGTGCCTCAGTAACGTTGTTGGACCAAAAATGACAAAGGTCCATCAATACCACTTCATAATCCTGGATTGTCATCAATGGTGACCTATTTTAATATTTTGTTCTGCTGGGATTTACATTTCTTCCACGGATATTGCTGGAGTTTAAGTTGCTTCCATCTGAAACCTGTTACATCAAAAGCATTGAGTTATTGCCAAGGTATAATTCTGGGGAAAAAAAGCACTAGTTTGAATTCAAAAGCATGTGTACAAAGTGTTCAAACACGTCACATTATGCTGGAACTGATCAGTATCAAATCTCCAGAGTAGTAGCAATCTTGTTGACGTTTTCAAGATTATTAATGGCTATGATAAGGTAATTAGTCATAGCTTCTTGCAAGAAGGCACACATTTAAGGTAGCTGCAATCTAAATTGAAAGAGAAAAGTTAGAAAGCAATATTTTACGAATAGAATGGTCATAATTTGAAATTATCTGCCAATTTTAACACTGAGATAGGGTTCATTCCTTTAAAAGGGAACCAGATTGTCGAGAATAAGACTGATATTGAGAAAATAACGTTGAACAAGGAGGGAGGCATTGGCCTAGAGTTATTATCGCTGGACTATTAATCCAGAGACCCATCTAATGTTCTGGGCACCCAGATTCAAATCCCACCACGACAGGTGGTGAAATTTGAATTCAATAAAAATATCTGGAATTAGGAATCTACTGATGACCATGAAACCATGTCGGAAAAACCCCATCTGAACTGACAGATAACTGACAATCATCTTTCTATGTGCCAGTTATGACTCCAACCAGTGGAGAGTTTGCCCCTGATATCCATTGATTCCAGTTTTGCTAGGGCTCCTTAATACCAAACTTAGTCGAATGCAGCCTTGATGTCAAGGGTTGTCATTCTTGCTCCATCTCTGGAATTCAGCCTTTTTGTCCATGTTTGAACCAAGGCTGTAATGAGGTCAAGAGCTGAGTGACCCCTGGCGAAACCCATACTGGGCATTACTGAGCAGGTTATTGCTGAGTGTGCTGCTTGATAGCACTGTTGATGATCCCTTTCATCACTTTACTGATGATCGAGAGTAGACCGATTGGGCCTTAATTGACTGGGTTGGATTTCTCCTGCTTTTTGTGTACAGGGCGTACCAGGGCAATTTTTCACATTGTCAGGTAGATGTCAGTGTTGCAACTGTATTGGAAGAGCTTGGCTAGGGGAATGGCAAGTTCTGGAGCACAAGTCAACAGTACCATTGCCGTAATGTCATTAGGTCCCATTGCCTTTGCAATATCCAGTGCCTCCAACCATTTCCTGATATCATGTGGACTGAGTTGAATTGGCTGGAGACTGGCATCTGAAATGCTGGGGACCACTGGAGGAGACTGAGATGGATCATCTACTTGGCATTTCTGGCTGAAAATTGCTGCAAATACTGCCTTATCTGTTGCAGTGATGTGCTGCATTCCTCCATCATTGAGGATGGGGATATTTGTGGAACCTCCTCCTTCAGTGAGTTGAAAATCCAGAAAATGAAATGCTTTTGCAGTTCCAAACTTAAACAGAGCAGAGAGAAAGTATACTAAAATTGGGAAGGAGACATGTGCATTGGGGGATATTATTGGTAGACTATTAATCCAGAAAATCATCTAAAGTTCTGAGGAACCGGGTTCAAATTCCGCCATGGCAAGTGGTGGAACTTGAATTCAATAAAAATAGCTGGAATTAAGACTTTACTGATGACCATGAAACCATTATCGTTTGTTGGAAAAACCCATTTGGTCCACTAATGTCCTTTCGGGAAGGAAATCTGCCATCCTTACCTGGTCTGGCTTACATGTGAGTCCAGAGCCACAGCAATGTGGTTGACTCTCAACTGCCCTCTGAAATGGCCTAGCAAGCCGCTCAGTTCAGGGTAAGTAGGGATGGGCAACAAATGCTGGCCCAGCTAGCGACGGCCATGTCTTATGAATGAATAAAACAAATTAAAAGCTCATGGGAAGAAAAACAGTCCAGACTTGACAAGTCAAATGGTCTACTGTAACATTCTCTACTCCTGTAACTTTATAGTTGGAAGTTTATGGTTTCATTTTACAGAAAGTTTAGTTACTTGCAGAAAATTGAAATCCAATTATTGCAGTCTGTGCATGAACCTCATTGTATTGCAATAGATGTATCACCTCTCCAGTCTGTCAGGAGATGTAGGTCGGAATTTTACTGCCTTGCTCACCCAGAATTAGGGCGGGAATGGCATTCTCTGTTGGCCTCAGGCAGGATCTTACAAGCCTCGGATAGGCGAGGTGGTAAAATTCTGGCAGCAGGGTTTGAACACTGGATGGTAATGATCTAGACTAACTTCCTGCCATGGAGTTGAAAGCTGAATGATAATTAAAATAGCAAAATTATAAAGAAAAATTTTTTTTTGAGAAGTCATCTTTCTCAGAGCTGCATATGGCAATTCTTCATCTGACAGCATCATATAAGTAGGAAACCTTTTTTCTTGAATGGATTCGTTGATAGAATGAATGCCCCCTGAGGTACCTTTGCTTAGTCTGAAAAGGTGATGCCAGTTTTCAAAGCACAGGCCTGTTCAAGTTTGGCCAATTCCCTTTGCACTGGATTCCAGGGCATTAAAGGTTAGTTGGTTGCTAATCGCTAATGGCAACTTGAGCAGGTCTTGTGGCTCTGTAGCTGGTGCCCCAACCTCTGAGGCTCTGAGTTTAAGCCCTGCTCCAAGACTTGTTGGTCATGGAAGGAGTGTCTGTAGGGTTGCCAAAAGGGTTTATAAACATCAAAAGCAAATTACTGCGGATGTTGGAATCTGAAACAAAAACAGAAAATGCTGGAACATCTCAGCCGGTTTGGCAGCATCTGTGGAGAGAGAATAGAGCCAATGCTGCCAGAGGTGGGTGGCATGGTAGCACAGTGGTTAGCACTGCTGCTTCACAGCTCCAGGGTCCCAGGTTCGATTCCTGGCTCAGGTCACTGTCTGTGTGGAGTTTGCACATTCTCCTCGTGTCTGCGTGGGTTCCCTCCGGGTACTCTGGTTTCCTCCCACAGTCCAAAGATGTGTGGGTTAGGTTAATTGGCCACGCTGAGAAATTGCCCCTTAGTGTCTATGGATGTGTAGGTTAGAGGGATTAGTGGGTGGGATATGAGAATAGGGCCTGGGTGGGATTGTGTTTGGTGCAGACTCAATGGGCTGAAGGGCCTCCTTATGCACTGTAGGATTCTAAGATTTTGAGTCTGGATGATCCTTCATCAGAGCTCAGGTTTATAAACAAACTGCTAATTTTTTCAACCTGGCAGATGGTAAGAGTGTGAAAGATTCCTGGTCAGCTGTGCTTGATGCAGAATAGGGACTTTTAGGCTATAACCACCTGTTTTTCTCTGACAGACAGAGATGCATATGGTTCCTTGCAGATTATGGCTTAAGTATGGATAGATGCAACGTTGTGTATTAACAACTAATAATCACTATTTGTCATTGCAGCTGCATGGGGAAAAATGCGAAACAGAAATTAGACTTTTCAGCTGTTTTTGGGGTACTTATGTTCAAAGCTGTTAAATATCTGGAGGAATAAGAAAGGAAATTTTAGTGTAATGGGCAATAGAACAGTGGCATGGGGCAGCATGGTGGCACTGCTGCCTCACAGCGCCAAGGACCAGGGTTTAATTCCAGCCTGTGTAGAGTGTGCATGTCCTCCCCGAGTCTGCATGGGTTTCCTCCGGGTGCTCCGATTTCCTTCCACAGCCCAAAGGTGTATGGGTTAGGTGGATTGGCCATGACATATTTCCCCTTGGTGTCAGGGGGATTAAGATGGGTTTACAGGGATAGGGCCTGAGTGGGATTGTTGTCAGTACAGATTCGATGGGTCGATTTGCCTCTTTCTGCACTGTAGAGATTCTATGATTCAATGGACGTAACTGATACAAACCTCTATCAAATGGTGCATGCGTCACATCTGTACAAAGGCAACTAATGAGTTCGTCCTGACCAGTGGAATTCTATAAGCTACAAAGTGGGCATACTGTACAGCAGGCTTCAAGGAACACTCATAAAAGTTGCATCACAGCAAAAGCACAATCCGTGTGCAGGCAAGCAATAAGATTTTGCAACTAAAAATGTGTATATCTTGCAGAGACGTACTGCCATGAGCTATCCACAGCTGGTTCTATCAAGCACTGCCGTGACATAAAACTGCTAACTAGGCAATGGCTCTAGGAACTTACAACTTCCCTTAATTACTTAACGTTTTATTGTGTCCAAAGGCAATGTAATGTGTATGTGTGCAAGAGAGGCATGGCACTGGAGAGCTTTGAATGACGTGGAATGCTTAATGAAAAATGAATGCAGCTGGCATGGAATCATTGAGACCAAGATTGGCAAGATGACATATTTATTAGCAACCAAACAAGATCCATTAAGGTAGCTCATTAATAATGAATTAATTGTCACTTGTTGAGTGGCCTCATTGAAAAGCGATTGGAAGTTCATCTTTCTGACTGTGCTGATTTCTGATGATAATCTCAACGTAGCCAGTTACAGTTGTCTGATTACTACACATGACAGCCTTCACCAAGACAATCAGGCTTTTATTTTAACCCTCAGGATGAAATTAAATCAATTAATTTTTAACTGTGAAACAGATCACTGTGTATCCCATTAACGTCTGCTACAATACGAGGGCCAGGTACGAGACTGCACGAACCAGTGGCACACCTTGACTGTCAAAGCTGAAATAGATTAGCATGCAATCCAGTCATTACTTAGCGCACAACTAGGTGCAAAACATCAGATGATCTTTACTGATTGCTTGTCAAACTGATTCAAGCTAAATTGTCCTTTAGCAGAAGAATCCAAAACAGTGTTCCCAACAGACTAATTGGACAGATCATAGCCTGTACTTTCCATGTAATAGAGAGGCATCGGTTAACTTTGACAATTTGGTCGAAGCTTAATTGTTTTCTTAGAATGGCAGAAAAGGTCATCGTCTACTTAGACAAAAATTCAAACAATGCAATGATGCTGGAGCACAAAGTTAATTATTTTGTCTTTTATAAAGAACTCCAGTAAGTTTATTTATTAGCATCACAAGTATTGTTACACTAATGCCACAATGAAGCCACTGTGAAAATCCTTTCGTTGCCACACTCTGGTGCCCGTTTGGGCACACTGATGGAGAATTTAGCATGGCCAATGCACCTAACCAGTGTGCCTTTTGGACTGTGGGAAGAAAGCGAGCACCTGAAGGAAACTCACGCTGACACAGCGAGAATGTGCACATTCCGCACAGACAGTGACCTAAGCCAGGAATCAAACCGGTGCTAACCACAGTGACACTGTGCTGCCTAGAGCTTCCACTTGATAGAAGATGAGGCAACAATAAGGGCCTAGAATTTTATGGGGATCTATACTGGGGGCAGGGGTGGGCGGTGGTTGTTGGTGGTTGCATTGGAAGCCAATAACGGATGCTGAAGGTTGGGAATGAAGAAAACTGGCCAATCTTAATGGCAGTGTCTCAATGAGATAAGTCTTCGCAGGGTCCCACTCCACAGAGGGAGAATCTGACAACAGAAGTCAAATAGCAACAGGTTTAAAGTGTAAAATCTGTGTGAGATATTTAACATACCAAGGATTATGCTTGGTGTTCCACTACCATGTTCAATAATAGGCCACATGTCTCCTCTGGCATCTTTTGCTTTTGGCTCACTGGGTAAAGGAGATTTCCTTGTTTTCTGGGAAGAGCAGGCCACATGTTTCTTTTCAATGATGTCCTGATGAAATACCAGTAGTTTGACTATAAATTGTTGTTTCCTTTACTGTTGGTATTCTTGTGGATCGTCCTGATAAGTGCACCAGAAAAAGTTTTGACAGCATGTCGCTTTTTCCAGCAGTACTCAAGTTCTGTATTACCGAATGATGGTGTGGATTCCCTGAAAATTGTGATTTGGCGGGGAGGGGATAGTGGGGAACAGCAGGGGCTGTACTAGACCCTTAAATACCTGGACAAGTCTGCAGAGGGCACTCCTGCTCCACCAGGGGTTCAAAGGCAAAGGGCTGGATTTTCAACATCAAGGCAGGAAGATCAAGTTAGAAAATTTCCCAGTTTTCCCTCCGTTAATCTATTTGCTTTAAAAGAGCGCCCGCCTACCATCTCCAGAGTCAGTTCAGAGGTGACCACAGAGGCAGTGTACTGCCAAAATGAATTGGTTAGAAAACTCATTTGAGTTCCTCCAATTATTAGGCCCACTAGCCCTCACCCACCACACCCACCAACTATGCTCTCTCATATTCCCATGCCACATCCATGCCCCTATATCTTCCATGCGTTCTCCATAGTCATGCACAGAATATCCACCGTGGGCACATCTCATGTGAGGATGAAAAATATTAAACGTCTAACAAACTAGTAGAGGTCTCAGTCACATATACATGCTGCTTAAAAAACCCTCTACATTCATGTAGCCTATTTAAAAAAATCTCAAAATGTCAATCTGTTTAAAAATAAACTTATTTTTGGTAACCCTATCAAAGGCAGCTAATCCTTTAATAACTTCCTAAAACTATCACTCAAGATGTGAACTTGCTGAAATAAGTGTTTTGTAACCTTTTGAAGCCCACCAAGCATTCATTATAGGCATAGCCATAACAACAAACCCTGGGAAATATTAACATCAGGTCAACTGAAACTGCACGAACAAATCACTATTTTTCCCCTAAACTACACCAGACTGCCTTACAATCACTGCACTCCAATACTGAGTGTCTGCTTTTTTATGCTAATTGATAGCTTTAACCTTTTTTTATTTTTAAAAGCCTGGGGATGTAAATCACTTCAGATTATGATACTCAAACAGACCTAATCTGCCTTTGACAGGCATTTATGTTTCCTCCATAAAATTATGGTTCCCACATTGGATGGAACCTGAGTACTGGTAGGAGGGGGAAGGAGAGTATGTGGGTGGGGGAAATCGCAAGAATTAGTGGCCATAATGGCATTTGCACACATTGCAAATGGGCCCAGAAAATCCCAGCCAATCTGCGTGAAACCTCTTAGAACCTCAAAAATGTGGTCAGTTTGAAGCCAGCCCTAATTCTCAATGGCCGTGGGGAATCTGGGCTTCCTGCCTGTGTAATTCACACCTCAACTCCTTGCCTGTCATTCTTAAAGGTCTCTAGGTTCATCCTGACCCAGTGACAGGAGTTTAGCTCTCACTTAATCCCTCAAGCCCTGTTCTGTCATTCAATGAGTTCATGTGATCTTGCTCATGTTGATATATACTCACCTTTGACCCATATCCCTTAACATCTTTGGTTAACAAAAATTTTTGATTTGAAATTATCAAATGGTCCAGCATTAACTTCCATTTGAGGAAGCGAATTCCAAATTTCTGCCACCCTTTATGTGTAGAAGTCATTTCTAACTTCACTGGCGAAAGGCTACCTCCAATTCTGAAGGCTACATTACCTAATCCTGCACTCACCAGCCACACCAAATGCTTTCTCTCCATTTACCCTATCAGTTCCCCTTGACATCTTGAAATTTTTAAACGTTACTCTGGCTTGGCAACTCCTCCAACCTTGTCATGCTGTCAAGGACAAGACAATGTGGGGCAGGGTTTCATTAGGTCTGAAAATAACTTGGTTTAAATTTTATTTATTACTGTCCCAAGTAGGCTTACATCAATGAAGTTACTGTGAAAATCCCCACTCTCCGGCGCCTGTTTGGGTACACTGAGGGAGAATCTACCATGACCAATGCACTTAATCAGGAATCCTATCAGACTGTGGGAGGAAAATGGAGCACCCGGTAGAAATGCACACAGACACGGGGAGAACATGCAGACTCTGCACATACAATGACCCAAGCTGAAAATCGAACTCGTGTCCCTGGGGCTGTGAGGCAGCAGTGCTAACCACTGTGCCACTCTGTGGCACCGATGCTACCATCAGGTCAGCACTCTTGAGCATTAATTACATCCCAACTGCTTTTAGTGGTCCAGAGTTTGTACTGGGAAAGCTGGCAACAGAACTGATCGGAAGCAACAACAACTTTTGGTCATTAGGATTTTAAATCCTCACCTGACCTTTGCCTTGTCCACTAGGGAGGGTTGAAAGCAGAGTGAAGTTTGTTAATGAGATTCGAGTATATCAGAAGCAATTTTTGGACTGGAAGAAGAAGAATCATCTGCTCCCTGAAGACATTGTCCTGGTTGTGCTGAACTTGTTAAAACCTATTAATTAGTGTCAAAAGTAAAGAGGAGAATTGGGAAAAATGCTAAGTGATTGGAAAGAAAAATCACCTATAATAGAAACACAGGAGCACTCAAAAATCATAATTATAAACTTCTTTGACCTATGCTGAGCAGATGGCATACTCCTTCTGCATGAGGTCCACTGGGGGTGAAGGGAAAGTAATTGTAGTTGAATGATCTGATCTTCATTTGAAGTAAGTGGAAAATATGTTTTGCTTCTTCTTGTTCACAATACTCCACATTTCTACCAACAATGACCAGAATTTTCTGACCATTTGCACTAACAAGATTCTCCGGCCCTGCCGACAGCGCACCCACTTCCATAGATTTCCAGGTAGTGTGAGGTGGCTTCAATGGGAATTTCCACTGACGGTGGTGGGACCACAGGATCCCAGTGCCAGCAAACAGTGTGCCATCTCATGCCATCTAGAAAAGTGCTGAGGAGAGGCCAGAAAATCTCATCCAAAGCATTGAAAATGACAATCATGCTCCAAAACACTATTTCAATAAGGAAACACCTGTCTGCTGAATACACCAAGATGGTAATTTTAATTATTATTCATTCATGGAAATGTATTGCTAGTTTGGTCGCCATTTGTCTGTCTCTTATTGAACTTGAGCTGAGTTGCTTGCTAATCCATTTCAGCAAGCATTTAAGAATCAACCACATTGCTATAGATTTGGATTCAAAAGTAGTCCATTTCATTTTTGAAAGAGGCATTAGTGTTTTTAAGACAATCAATAATGGTTTCATAACATTCATTGAGTTTTTAATTCTAAATTTTTATTCATCTGCTGTAGTCGGATTTGAACCTGGATCCCCCAGAGTCTGGTAGTCTAGTGACAATGCCACTATGCTACTGTCGGTTACAAATGTTACTGGATGAGTAATCCAGAGAGCCAGGCTAATGCTACGAATATATAGGACTGGTGTTGTGGGAGATTCTTATCAGTAGCGTGATTCTCTTAAAAACTTAAGAAAAACTAAAAAATTAAATTTGCATAGGCAAAACCTTAGCTCAACATGTAACTAAAATGTATTATGTACATGAAAAATCATTACAAGACAGACAAGACAAGACATTAACCTATGGTCGTGGGAGTCCTTCAGATGGTCAAATGACTCTGGATCAGAGCTAAAGATTTCTCCAAAGATCTGAGGCACTGGGCCAAAATTCAGAACAATTATACCTTCTGATGTTTAAGATACAGCTTCTAATTAGCTTAGATTCAATTTCATTTCATATTAACAGTTCAGTCCAAAACATGACAGATTACCTCAGCCAATTATAATGCACTATTTGACTTAAAGATATTCCATTTCCTGTACTAAAACTGGATTTCGTCCTTCTGGCAAGACTCATTTCCTTGTTGCTATGTATCTTAGGATGCTTCCACCCAAATACTATTCTCTGAGGCACACTGCCAAAACAATCTGATAGTGTCCTTTCTGTACCCGACAAATGACACCTTCTATGTCTTGGACAATACAGCCTTATAAATTTAGACATTAAATGTTTCAATAACTGTCCCTAGACTGGAAACTATATTGTATATTCTGCTAATGGATTTAGCTATTGAACTCTTGAACTTTACCTCTGTCTCTGCAGTGCTCACATTTTGACTGAGGTGAACAAATATATTAGACTTATACTAAATACATTAAAATACATTATTCAACATACAAATATAGATACTTCACATTTACTTTAATATTGTTATAGCATTCATATATCAGCAAACTGTTAACATCATATTAGGCGAAAATCACTGTTTCCCTCCCAGCTGTACTAAAGCTAAAAATCTGCCTGTGGCTCTGCTGGCTTAACTCAGAACTCCCTTCCACAACTGGATTTTCAAATCTCAGCGCAAGTGTGAATCAGGTTGTGAAACGCTGAACCTTGAGTTGTTTTCTCCCAAACGCAATTTTTTCCTACCTTCCTGATCCCGTATCATCTTCATGTGGCCTTTGAGTGGGTTGAGCAGGCCCTGGATGAAAATTCCCAAACATCTCTTCCGAGGTTGGGGTCGCCATCATGAGGACTATGAGAGAATTTTATTTTTCCCCCATGCAGGACAAACAACTATTGGGTGAGTTTTGTTTCTTTAATGATCTGGGAGAATGTTAAATCAGACACACACTAGAAGCGTAGGGGACAATTCTCCCATCCCGACTTGCAACTTTTCTGGTGGGTCAGGGTAGGAGATGCACGTTGCCAGCCTTGTCCTGGGATTTGTGCATGCGCAGGGAATGCAATCTCCCAGAGCCGGAGAACAGTTGGAGGCCAGACCCTGCTGGAAACCGACGGGAAGACAGGTGAATCATTCGGATTTTTTAAAATGCATTTTAAGTGTATTTTAAATGTAATTATCGAGAACTTCATTGTCCTGATTGAATCTCCCACTTCGCCAGGAGCACAGAAACCCCACTGAAATGAAGGGGGTGGGGGTGGTAATTGTCCCCCCACCCAGGGGGCCTGGTGATGGAGGGTGATGCTCCCCGGGCATGGGCACTTGGCAGTGCCAGCCTGTGCCACCTGGCACTGCCCAAATACAGTACAGTCCTTTGACCATCACCACAGGCCTGTGCTATCAAATAACTCCCAGAAGGTTAATAAAGGGCAGTGCTAAGGGGGCGGGGCCTATTGTGGGCAGGGCCTAGAGGTGATTGGTGGGGGTGGGGGGTCCCTTTTGCACTCTGCATGGCAATCAGTGTAGGATAGAGGGAGGGCAGCGATTGGGGTGGGCTGGAGTGGGGGGGGGGAGCTTGCTTCCCGGGTCGGGGCTTGCTTCCTGGGTTGGGTATGACCCTGGGGGGAGGTCAGCTGGGGGGGTGGTCTGCCAGAGTGAGGGCGGGGGCTCAAGGCTGGCCCGGGAATTGTTGTGGGAGCCATGATCAGGCAATGGGGACGGCTGGAGGGGCAGCACTGCGGGGGTCCCGGGCTGGCCAGCGATTGAGACAGATCAGGGTCACTGTGCATGCACAGAGTTCCAGAGCTGTCAAACTCCTGCATGAAAAGGCCCTGCCCCCACTTGCTGTTTAATAATATTTATGATTAGGATCTTTGCAGTGCACAGAGTGTGGAGATTTGAGTGAGGAGCTGAACTGACAAAACAGTTGGGATATAGAAAAGTTTTCCCATTAATTCAGCGCTTTTGGGAGAACCGCCCCCATGATCTATAAAGTATTATAGTAGTTTATTACCAAAGTGTGAATAATACGAAAGAAATTCAAGCAATGAGGCTCACGGTCTTTTGCCCATAAGAGACTCCTGTAATGCTGGCTGGCCTGGAGCTTGAGTGGTCCTGGCACCTGAGTCCAGGTGAAGTCCAACATACCCATGTTGAATCTCCCCTATTATAGTGTGGCAGAAACAACCTTATGGTTGGAAAAAAATATACAAAAATAATGGTTGGAGGTCAACTTGACCTGTGATGACAATGACACTATCATTTGGTTCAAAGCATAGCTGTATGCGTCCTTAGATTCTCACAGCATGGGTATTGCTATGTTGGGGCTGGCGAATATATTAACTTTTTACTTTCTATACAGTGGCTTATATGTGTTATTTTTTAACCTCCTCAAAGCATTTACGCCCACTGGGCCTGCTGAGAAGTCAGGATCATCCTGAAAGATAAGTGTAAATTGTTTTGACACCTTCAAATCTCACTATTCAATGCTATATTACAATATAGATGTGTACTAATGCAGTGATTCAACCTGTCCTGCAAAGATAAGTTAACTCTTACTTTGATCAGCATTGTGCAATTGCTGTCACGCATTGATTTTCCAACTGTCAAATGTGATGCAATGCATTAAAAAATGTAAAACAAAATGTCCCGTCTGCCTCTGCTACCATATTCTGTGCCGTGGCTTGAATTGCCTGACCTCTTTGGCTATTAAAAAGACTCTTAGGCAATGTAGTTGAAAACTTTCATTGTAAAAGCTACAATCATTATGAATGTTTGGCTGAGTTTCAAAAGCTGTATGTGACTTCGGCTCAGCATGTGATCTAATGATTCAAGGGTGATTGAAACTTTTAAGAGGCTGTAATAACAGAATATGTTTCTGAAGTGTTATCTTGCTTGTTGACATTCCTAATAAGCATTGAAAGGATTGCAATTTCTTTTTGCATTCGAGTAGTTTTTTCCTTCCGTTATCAATGACATTATCGGTTTGCTTTCAGGGTTCTATTAGGTTGTCAGAGGTTTAATTTTTTAGGATTATTTTGAAATAATAGCATTGTTCCTTAAGACTATATATGGTGCCCAATGTAGAATGCATGGAAGTGGTGCAGGAAATTTGAAGTGGCATGCTGTGCCATGTGGGATGGGTACAGGGCGAGGGTGTGAGGTTTAGTGGGCCTTTAATGCTGAGACTGGGATACTGTGCTCCAAACTGAGATCAGCCTTCCAAGAGGTGGTGATAGCTTAGTGGTATTATTGCTAGACTATTAATCGAGACACTCAGCTAATATTCTGGGGACCTGGGTTTGAAACCAGCCATGGCAGTTGGTGGAATTTGAACGCATTTAAAAAATCTGGAATTAAGAATCTGCTGGTGACTGTGTAACCATTGCCAATTATCGGAAAAACCCATCTGGTTCACTCATGTTCTTTAGGGAAGGCAATCTGCCATCCTTACCTGGTCTGGTCTACATGCAACTCCAAAGCCACAGCAATGTACTTGGCTCTCAATTGCCCTCCAAGGGCAACTAGGGATGGGCAATAAATGCTAGCCAGCCAGCGACAGCTATGTTTCACAAATGAATAAAAAAAAATGATTTGCCTGCCTCTGTATCTACATTCTTCACAACTCCTTCATGGTTTGCAAAATGCAACACAAAACTGACTCCTCTATAAAAAGACAAAAATTCCAGGCAAAGTCATCAGGTTTGCAGGTCAGATTTTCACAGATGCAGAAGAAAATCTGGACCATGGGTTACAATCTCACCCTGACAACTAAACCTAAATGCTTGTCTTTGTGGGAAACCACCTTCTCTCTTTTTGACTCATTTTTCTTATAGAGAGCTTAATGATTTAGGTGAAAAAAATACTACTGTGACTAGACCACAGCAATTATACTTCTCGGAGCATTTTTGTAGTCTTGACATTACTTTGTCTAATCTCATTTTAGTCCAAGAAATGCTGTTGAATTAGTGATACAATTAGTTGCTAAATGATTTAAAGCTGTTGCTATGAACATCACAATGTCCCCTTATTACATTTGCAAGTATTCCTAGTTAGATTGAGAGTGAATTTAATCGTTGTGTTTACCACATTGTTGAGAGAAGAAACACAAGGATTTAATCTGACATTAAGAGAATTGACTACCTCCCTTAAAAATATCTGCCAACGGCTCAAACTGAAAAATAAAAGCTGACAGCAATTGATTGATCCCACCGCATGTTTTAAATAAGGTAAATATAGTTTATGTTAGTGGCAGAACTTATTAATGTTGCAGATCTCGGCAAAATATCCCTACCGTTTGTAATGCATTTTTTTTTACAAGGAATTCATTGGAAATCTCCTCCTCAGTGGAGGATATAATAGAAACCTGCTCCAGATTTGTGCATGCATTTTCACATTTTGATGAAATTTTTGAAAGAGACATCACCTCGCTGTGAGTGAGCCACAACACCAATTCTGGACCTGTGCTGCACTGAGCAAGAGGCCCCTGCTGAGAGTATTGAATTTACTCTTAAATAATAAATAACTCCTATTTGCATGATGCTTTAAAAATCTGCAGGATGCCTCAAGTCTTTCACAGCCAGTGGATTTCTTTTGAAGTACCATCGCTGTTCCTTTGCATGCCAACATGGCGGCCAATTTGCGCATAGTAAGATCCCACGCCAGCTAATGCTGCCAGAAACCGATTCATCTAATTTTGGTTGTATTTGCTGGAGGTTGACTATTAGCCAGTGTGGGGAAAAAAAATTGCATTCGGACATTGCGTTAAAAAAAATTCACTTTCTGCACATTACATACATGTTAAACATCTTTTTAAAACATTTACAAAAAAAAATTGACCCAAAGATGTGTGGGTTAGGTTGATTGGACATGCTCAGTTGTTCCTCAGGGGGATCTAGCTAGGGTAAATATGTGGGGTTACAGGGAAAGGGCCTGGGTGGGATTGTTATTGATGTAGGCTTAATGGGCTGAATGGCCTCTTTCTGCCCTGTAGGGAGTCTATGAGTATAATCCATCCAAAGAACGCTTGCAGCCTCTACTCACTTCAGCTAAAACCAGAAAATAAGTGTGCAAATAAATAAGGGCAAAAATTCACCTATCATCAGGGCAGAAGTTAGGGCAAGATTGCAGCCCCAAGATGCAATACTGCCAGCTTTCCAAGCCCACATCGGAGGTTCAAACTTATGCTCTTTCAATCCACGTGTGTTTGCACTGGGACATGCATGTTGGGGACACAATCTGCTTAAGTCAGCTTGTGCCTGGAAGTTACAGGCCTATGTCTCCTCTGAAACATACCAAAGTAGCACTCAAAGAACAACCCAGCACGGGAAACAGGCCCTTCGGCCCAACGAGCCCGCGCCGCCGACTCCTTTCCTATTATTTTCGAAGCTCAGTTGTGTACTGCAGTCCAGCAGTGGGTTTGAACTCATGACCTTCTGAATCCGGGGCAAAAGCCCTATCACTGATCCAAGTTGACACTGGTATTCAATATTATATACTCAGTTCAAATTCTGATTTGAACTTTTCTGCAGCTTTGAAACAGAATACATTAAAAACATTAAATGCCATTTCAGGTAGTAATCTGAACCTGCAGTTCAGATGCTTAAAAGTTGATTAAATGTTGCCCCTGTGGTTTATGGACTCATCTAAATTCCTTACTTAACTGTGATCACAAAAAAAATGCATCATCATTCTGACAGAACTTTAGATCTTCACCCAGACATGCAGGTTAAGTGGCTATGAGTTACATGTCAAGTAGTCTGACAGAAGTCGTATTGCTGCTCTTTGGAGAGAAGTTCTGTGCTGGTTTCCGTTCAAAGTTTCAAAGATCCAGGGAAAACCTTGGGCACAGCGAAGATGTTATTCAAAGATTGGGGAGTGGGTGGGTAGGAAGTTGGGTAGCGGGGTGACAAAGTAGGTACAGCTTGGATTTCAATATTGGCAGGGAGGTGGAGGGCAACACTGCGAGGGATAGGACTAGGTATTGTGACTATGGCTTCTAATTAACGTCAATGACCGGAATTGTCCGGCGGTTCACATCGGCGGGATTCTCCAGTCCCGCCGCCAGTGCATCCCAAGCTGCGGGTTTCACACTGCTGTGGGGTGATGGCAATGGGAATTCCTATTGATAGCAGTGGGACCAGAGAATCCTGCCGCTAGCAAACGATGCAGCACTTCCCGCTGGTGGGAAATACATGGTTGGGAGGCTCAATGACTTGAATTCAAAAACTCCGTTGCAAGTTGACCAGATTCGTGCATGGTGATGGTACTAAGCTCAGGCAAAGTGGTAGAACTGAAGGAAGTTGCACAGGATGTGTTGAACAAAATATGCATGCTGTGGGGCGGGGGTTAGTGGGGTGGGGGTATCAATTATGTGAAATTTAACACCAGTAAACGTGTGAGAAGATAGCTGGGTCACGTGTATCCCATGAATGGTGTCGATGTGACTGAGGATAAGACTAAGAGCAGAATTTGAGGGTAAAATTTGGTGGGTGGTGGGGCTTCTGCCCCTGGAAAGATCTTTGGACAGTATATTCCCTGCCAAACTCCTCAGTCATTTAACATGTCGGGGAACATTCATTGGCTGGAGGTGAGATTTCTGCCTCTGACTTTACTGGGGAGGGTGGGTGGGGTTGGGGTGGGAGTCATGGGGAGTTGCCTGGCGGAAGAATGTGGCGGGGCATTAACAGAGAGGCTGGGGATGGGGAGGAAGCACACAGAGGGGAGCAGACATTGAGGGGATACCCTCCCCGAAAGGGAATACCTTGTTCCCCATTCTCCCATGGCTTGAGCTAACTTTTCAGCCACCCTCTTTGTCCTTGATCTCCTCCCAGCGGCCCCTAAATTGTGTCAGGGTGGGAAGTGGCTCCCCATCAGCCTTGTCTACCCTAATAAAATGGTGGATAGGCTGGGGGTGAGCAGGAGGGCAGAGTAAAGGCCACCCAGGTAATTCTATGAGTCCCCCTGCAGGTGCACATTAAATTTTATCCCCAGACTCACAGTTTTTTTTTACATTAGTCACAAAAGTAGGTTCACATTAACATCGCAATAAAGTTACTGTGAAAATCCCCTGTCGCCACATGCCATACAGGCACACTGCGGGAGAATTTAGCAGGACCAATACACCTAACCAGCATATCTTTCGGCCTGTGGGAGAAAACCAGAGTAAACTCATGAAAATACAGGGAGAACGTGCAAATTCTGCACAGTCAGCAACCCCAGCTGGGGATCAAACCCAGGTCCCTGGTGCTGTGAGGCACAGTAAGAAGTCTGACAACACCAGGTTTAAGTCCAACTGATTTATTCACTGCTGTGGAGCAGCAATGCTGACTATTGTGCCACTGTACCAGCTAGTGGACTCGATGCTCAACATTTCCAATCAGTGCAGAGCAGCAGTTAACACAGTCAATAGAACATGAGTGCACAAACAATGCAGCAGGATACAAGTGAGAGGAAATTATCATCAAACTTTCCTACCTTCCATCAGATTTATTCTCAAGTATTGTAATTTTCTGAGCAACAAGGTAAAGTACACAAGAACCACAGGATTGTCCCCTTGTGTTGGGAGTCTAGGCTATGAGGAGACATTTGCAGCTTAAAAAGAAGATGCTTGAGTGATGATTTTTATTACCGCACAGTGGTATGGAAAAGGTTAATCACAATAAAGTTGCTTCAGCATGATCAATGAGTACAAAATAAGGGGATATTGGTTTGAACTAATCAAAGGATTGATATTAGGAGGTTCTACTCTGCGCATACAGTGAACTACATTCAGAATAGAGTAATAGAGACAGTGAGACAATTAGAGGCTACACTGGCGGAAGTTGTGAGATGGGGTTGAGAAACCTATCAGTAGTTATTGAACAGCAGAGCAGATGGGTCAAATGGCCTCATTCTGCTTCTCTATCTTATGGTCTTAAGTGTAGGGTTGCTTTGGATGGATGAATTAACACTGGCCGAATGACCTCTCATCTGTAATTATCTTGTGTTATTGTCAAGAAAATTATAAGTCTCTTGCACAGTTATGTATATTTGTAAAAACACCTGTTCACCTGTCTGGCTGTGCAGCTCTTGAGCTGAAGAGGTTAAACTACTGTACACACATTCTTAATATGTGGTGGTATGCACAAGAGCAGAATTTACTCATTTATTCTGCATTGATATACTAGAGCCCATGCAAGACATTCAGCAGTGTTCTCCAAAAGGTGGTGCTACCATTCTTTTAGATTGTTGAAGGAAGTGGCGTAGTGATATTGTCACTGGATTTGTAATTCAGAGACTCAGGATAATGCTCTGGGGACCTGGGTTCAAATCCCACTACAGCAAGTGGTAAAATTTGAATTCAATTAAAAAAAAAATCTGGAGTTAAAAATCTAATGGTGACCATAAAACCACTGTCAATTTTCACAAAAAACCCATCTGGTTCACTGATGACATTTAGGCAAGGAAATCTGCCATCTTTACCTGGTCTGGTTTTCATGTGACTCCAGACCCATCGCAATGTAGTTGCCTCTGAAATGGCCTAGCGAGTTATCGATAGCAATGAGGGAGGGACAACAAATGTTGGCCCAGACAGTGATGCCCACACCCCATGAAAGAATTTTAAAAAAAGGTGAGAACTAGGTTTATTTAAAACTAATAATAATCCCAAAGGACTCCACAGCAATTTGCCTCAGAGGACTATTGGTTCAGAGATTTGACCTCATAAGCTAGGCCAAGTTTTCATTTCATACTGAGAAAGTGCTACATTGCCTGGAGTGCCGTCTATCCAAGGAGTTAAACCGAGGCACTGCCTATTCTGAAGAATGTTATAGTGTTCCCTTTGCCTTATTCGAAGAGCAGGGGTTTAGTCCTGAGGTCCTGGCCAGCATTTTTTTCCTCAATTAGTAGTGGCCAGAACAGATTAACTGATTATTTATTTCTGTTGCTTTTGGGACCTCTCTGAGAGCAGAATTGGCTGCCCTATTTGCCTAAAAAAGCGAAAATGGCTACGCAGACTAATAACTCATTCACTGTGAAGCACTTTGGAATAAAAACTCCAATTTGTCTTGGATCCAAAGTGGATGACCTCACACTTGCTCACAATGAGGTATTAATTGTTACATTAACGTGAGTTACCATTGTGCTTGTGTCAAAGTGTTTTACATGGGCTCTGAGTCAATGACATAAATAGCACATAGAATTTGAGTTGTTCAGAGACTGTGTTATTATGTGGCCAATTTGTGAATTAAATGTTCATAGCATTGTTAATCATCTTGGACATGGTTCACTTAACCTGGATAACGACCTGCCAAATTATTAAGTAAAATTAATGTAATTTGTGAAAAATGGGACATTCTAAAAAATAAACTCTTGGGTCTGAATTTTCAGGATGATGAGTGTCTGGCATCTGCCATCCTGAGGGTCAGTGAGGAACACATCCCCACCGGCTCTGACTATTGTCATTTCACATTCAACTGAGCGTTGATTGGCAGCAAATGGAATTTCTGTCTTTGGATGGAAATTCCTCCTTGAACAGCTCTCTGGCCTTCTCAGGCACAGCGCTGCAGTGGCCAGAAGAGGTACTGTCGCACCGTGCCCAAACTTGAAGTCCCAGGATTGCACTTCAGGTAAGTACTAGGGATTGCAGGATGGGAGGGAAGGGGATGCCTCAGGTGGTAATGAGGTGGGGAGTGATCTCAGTGATGGGGTCATAGACTGAATGGAGGGGTAGGGGAGGCCCAGATCTCCCAGGTCCTTGCAGGGAGAGTGCCCTGAATCTGAAGGGGTCTTATCCCAATTTTGGCATAGGCCCCAAATGTTAGTGAGGAAAACTTTGCAGGGTTGAGAGAGGGTTTGGCTGTTGTCATTTCTGGTTGATGCAGGATGGCCCGTCAGGGTTCATTCCTTTTGTTTTCTCTGTAGCAGTTGGATACAACTGAGTGGCTTGCTAGGCCATTTCAGAGGGCATTTAAGAGTCAATCACAGTGACTAAATTGGCAATTACATCACTTGACCCATTTTGATTATATTTTTATGTTAAAATCTAATCTGAGATTTTCCTTCCAGTAAGCAGTTTTGATATGGTGACAGGAATCTTAACTCCAATAATGAGATCGCATCATTTTAGTTGTAAAACATGGTTTTAATAATAAGTATATGACCTAAAGTCATCGGTGTTTTGTCAAATCTTTGGGCAGTTTTCCTTCTGCACTTTGAAATGTGCAACTGAACAATGTTTTAGACATTGATATAACCCAAGACCTGGACACAAAACTGTTGAACAGGTGAACAACTCCTACTCACAGGACATTTCTTGTGTGCTCTAGTTTCCATTACTTTGATAATCTGCCAGAGTCTTAGAGAACTGGACATCATTTGAATGGGTGTCCTCAAAGCAAACGAGTTTCTTTCCAAGATTTGCAGATTGTCAAGGTATATCTTCAGACAATATCCATAAATATTTCCTACATTACCAAAGAGTTTAGCTAGGTGTATTGAAATAAAGAGCAATAGAAAATGCAAAAGGGAAATACTACTAGTTGAAGCCATTCTTGTCATCTGACACTAAGTGTGCCAACATTAGTTTAACCTTTTCAGATTTAGCGGCCTTTCAAGTCTCAGTCATTCCAGGCGAGTTCATGGGCGAAGAAAAATAAGCTTTTGAAAACTTAATAGCAGGTAAGAGATAACCAAATGACATGGTTTTTATAAGGTGATTACTGTCTCTTTGTTCAGAATTCTTATTCTTTGCTAGCCAGGAGTCCAGGAGGGAGTAGATTGGCAGGAACTGTCAGAATCTTTCTTTTAAATCATTTTGAATTATTATGATTTTACCTTATTTATTGCCTTCCTGCAGAGGATTCATTGGCTATATCATTCGGAATGTACTTGCGCTGTGAAACATTACTTTGTATATTGAAAGAAATGTCAAGATATGACAGTGGTAAAATAATTCTTCGTATCAGTCTTCAACCACAAATGGATCCTTGGTGTGATTCAAGTGACTCAGGAATCTAGACACCTGAAGAGGATCAAAATACTATCAAACATTCTTACGTTGACTTTATGCCAGTCAGTGCACTCTGCAGCTAAAGAACATTTTGTCGGTTTCCATTGCCAAATTGCACTTCCTGATAAGAATTCAGCTTTGTCACCAGCAGTCACATTGAGTGAACTAAAAACACAATTTGAGCCAGCTATTTTGCAGTAGATTTTATCAACAGAAATAAACCTGACATTTCTCAATATTTCAGGTGATACTTAGAATCGGCTTCTTTATGTTACAGTCCTATGCTATTTGGCTATATTTTATATTTAAGGTGGGATTACTTTAAGAGGCAGTGTTATGTTTAAGAGTCGATTTGTTTGGTAAACATGTAACTGATGCTAAGAATACAGGTTAATAACTGATTTTAGTTAGGAAAGTGTTACTTTGTAGACTTAATGGACCTTTTGTTTATTTAGACCAGGATTTTAGACCAGGCTATACAGATCATCCTGGGAGGTTATAGATAACTTATAATGGGAGTTGTTTGTTATTGGTTAAAGGATGGTGTGTTAGCTGTGGTGGTGTATTTATATTATAACTTGCTGGTTTACAAGTGTTGTGAATTGTTTGTTAGTTGAGGATAACTCGCAACGTATACTAGCTATTTGTTAATGTGCTATGTTGGTTTGCGCTGTATTAAAAATGGCATGTTGTTGTTGATATTGTGTTATATTGGGTGTTAATTTTTAATTTATTATAGTGAGATTGTATTCTGGTTCGTAATTTGAGAGTGTAATATATTTTGTACTTGTGAATTGTTTAAATAAAAGGAGTGATTTGCAGAGTCACATAGTTAATGAAGGAACTGAGCTTGCAGGAAAGAACAGTTTCGTTTTCATTTTAATATACAAGCAGTTGCTATCTGGGCTGCCAGAAAAAAGAAATGTCTCCCTGTCCCTCTCTTTTCAAAGACATTCAGAAAACTCTAAGCTTGGTAACATAAATCAAAGTCAGCGTGCCTGTATTTTGCTAACCAATTTTAAAGAGCGGCTTGAGTCTATAAGAGAAATATTGTTTGAATGGAACTCATAATGATATGTCAGCAGCTAAGAATTGTATCTTGTCATGTTTAAGCATTGTTCAATTGTTAAAGTTTAAGATAATTCATTTGCTATAATTAAACTATTGTTAAATAAAGTTTGTTTTGATAAAAGCTTTCCAGTCTGTCAGTAGAATTGTGCCTGGAGTGAAAAATCTTATCCTCACACTAATGCCAAAATAGAAAATTGTTGGGGGCTAGTCTGTTTTACAAATGCCTTAGAGTTTCTGATCTGGTAACCTAAAACTTACCACTAATGCCATTCAGAAAATATATTTTGTGCCCGGCTTTGTTTTTTTTTTGTCTTTTAGGGCAAACCAAATAAACCAACTCAAATGAACTTAGGGACAAAGTAAAAGGAGCAGCTCCCCAAAAGGAAGGGGAAAAGCCCAAACAGAAGTACAAATGGAAACTTAAAACATCAAATCATAATGTGATTATCAGGGTCTATAATGCACCCTAGCCCCTGCGGTGCCCAATGGGTTTGTGCCTTTGTTGAAAACTAAGAAGAATCAAAGCACAAATTAGCACTGAAACCTCATTGGTTCATTGGAAAAAGGTGCCAACAGTATGGAGCAATGCTCTTGATTGGTATGTTCTCCGTCTCCCCATAACTATGTTGTAATGTTTTAGGAATGAGAAGCTAATTAGGCCATTTAAGCCATTCCTAACCTCTCCACTTACTGGTATTCTAAAATCAAAAGTCCTCTATCACCTTTACCATCAGGATTTAACTTATTCCTTTTCTTAGACCCTGTTATTTTCTGTTCCACTACATCTGTTTGTCATCACCTCTGTAATTCTATTGCCGTCTTAGTGAAAAAAACATTCCCCCAAATTTTCCATTTTCTTTGACAACTTTTAACTTAAAATAGTGTTGATTCTTCAATTTCTGCTGCCCACAGGAATACACTCTTGGATCTTGCATGCATGTGAAGGTCATTAGAACATCCATCAGTTCCTCGATTCCTGCCTTTGTTGACAGAATGAAGTCCAAAGATAGACAACTTTTCCTAATCACTTCGCCACCGTAAGTGACAAATCAGTTTTGTACATCTCTCCTTCAATAATTCTGCAACTTTTTAAATTGTAATCCCAGTACCATTTCTGAATAAAATAATTTTATTTAACTTTAATCATTGCATTTTTTTTGACTGCCTGTATTCAATGGACATTGGCATCAACTGACACATGGATGGCCTCCTCCTGCTTCTACTTCTTATGTTCTTAACTCGCAGTATTAAAAGCCAACACACCAGACCTCACTACTCCTCAGTTATCATCAATGTAAAGACTTAGAAGTTTATGGTGCAGAAGGGGGCCATTATTACTCGCTGTATCTATGCTGGTTCCTTATCATAGCATGCCAAAATTAATCCCATTGGTTTCTCTGTCTGTAACTCATGGGGGTAAAAGCTCAGCAGTGAAAAGTAGGATTGTACACACCAGGAGTGCAGTGAAAGTTTACCAGACCAATTCTTGGGATGGCAGATCTGTCATCCAAGAAGAGGTTAAATTGGTTAGTATTATATGATTGGAGTTTAGAAGACTGAGAGGGAGTCTTATCAAAACTTATAAAATTCGAATAGGATTAGACAAGGTAGATTCAGAAAGAATGTTCCCGATTACCTGGGACTTCGATGTTGTGGCCATTTCAGAGACATGGATAGAGCAGGGGCAGGAATGGATGTTGCAGGTCCCGGGGTACAAATGCTTTAGTCGGAGTAGAGAAGGAGGTAGAAGGCGGGGTGGGGTAGCATTATTGGTCAAGGACTGTATCACAGTGTCAGAGAGGAAGTTTGATGAGGACTTGTCTGTTGAGGTAGTATGGGCGGAGATTAGAAATAGGAGAGGAGAGGTCACCCTGTTGGGAGTCTTTTATAGACCTCCTAAAAGTTCTAGAGAGGTTGAGGAAAGGATTGCGGAGACGGTCCTGGTTAGGAGTGAAAGTAATAGGGTAATTGTCATGGGGGACTTTAACTTTACTAATATTGATTGGAATTGCTATAGCTCTAGCTTGTTAGAGGGGTCAGTTTTTGTTCAAAGTGTGCAGGAAGGTTTTTTGACTCAGTATGTAGATAGGCCAACTAGAGGTGAGGCTATATTGGATTTGGTGCTGGGTAATGAGCCAGACCAGGTGCTAGACTTGGAAGTTGGTGTGCATTTTGGTGATAGTGACCACAATTCGGTTACGTTCACCTTAGTGATGGAAAGGGATAGGCATGAACCTCGGGTCAGTAGTTTTAGCTGGGGGAAGGGTAATTATGAGGCTATTAGGAGAGAATTAGGAAGCATAGGTTGGACTAGGAGATTACAGGGACTGGGAACGTCCGAAATGTGGAATTTTTTCAAGGAGGAGCTACTGCGGGTCTGTGATAGGTATGTCCCTGTCAGGCAAGGAGGATTTGGTAGGGCTAGGGAACCGTGGTGTACTAAAAAAGTTGATTCGTTGGTTAGGAAGAAAAAGGAGGCTTATGTTCGGATGAGGCTTGAGGGCTCAGGTAGTGCATTAGAAAGCTTTAGATTGGCTAGGAGGGAGTTGAAGAGGGAGTTAAGAAGGGCTAAAAGAGGACATGAGATGACTTTGGCTGATAGGATTAAGGAGAATCCTAAGGCGTTCTATAGGTATGTCAAGAACAGAAGGTTGGTTAGGGCAAGATTAGGGCCAGTTACAGACAGTAGAGGGAAGTTGTGTGTGGAACCGGGAGAGATTGGAGAGGCATTGAACCAATATTTCTCTTCGGTGTTCACGCAGGGGGACATGAATGTAACTGAGGAGGACACTGGGGTGCAGGGGTGTAAAATAGAAAGTATTGCAGTTGATACCGGGGATGTGCTGGATATTCTAGAGGGCTTGAAAATAGATAAGTCCCCTGGTCCGGACAGGATTTACCCTAGGATTCTCTGGGAGGCTAGAGAGGTGATTGCAGAGCCTCTGGCTCTGATCTTCAGGTCATCGTTGGTCCTGGTATAGTACCGGAAGATTGGAGGACAGCGAATGTTGTCCCATTGTTTAAGAAGGGGAACAGAGACTTCCCTGGGAATTATAGACCGGTAAGTCTTACTTCTGTTGTGGGCAAGGTTTTAGAAAGAATTATTAGGGATAGGATTTATAGTTATTTGGAGAGTAATGAATTGATTAGAGACAGTCAGCATGGTTTTGTAGCAGGTAGGTCGTGCCTTACTAACCTTATTGAGTTCTTTGAGAATGTGACCAAAGAGGTGGATGGGGGTAAGGCAGTTGACGTGGTATATATGGATTTTAGTAAGGCGTTTGATAAGGTTCACCATGGTAGGCTTCTGCAGAAAATGCAGATGTATGGGATTGGGGGTAATCTAGGTACTTGGATCAGGAATTGGCTAGCAGATAGGAGACAGAGGGTGGTGGTTGATGGTAAATATTCGTCATGGAGTTCGGTTACGAGTGGTGTGCCTCAGGGATCTGTTTTGGGGCCACTGCTGTTTGTAATTTTTATTAATGATCTGGATGAGGGTATAGTTGGGTGGATTAGTAAGTTTGCTGATGACACCAAAGTCGGAGGTGTGGTAGATTGTGAGGAAGGGTGTCATAGTTTGCAGGGTGACTTAGACAGGTTGCAGAGCTGGGCCGCGAGGTGGCGGATGGAGTTTAATGCAGAGAAGTGTGAGGTAATTCATTTCGGTAGGAGTAACAGATGTGTTGAGTATAGGGCTAACGGGAGGACTTTGAATAGTGTGGAGGAGCAGAGGGATCTAGGTGTATGTGTACATAGATCCCTGAAAGTTGGGAATCAAGTAGATAAGGTTGTTAAGAAGGCATATGGTGTCTTGGTGTTTATTGGTAGGGGGATTGAATTTAGGAGTCGCAGCGTCATGTTGCAACTGTACACAACTCTGGTGCGGCCGCACTTGGAGTACTGTGTGCAGTTCTGGTCCCCACACTACAGGAAGGACGTGGAGGCTTTGGAGAGGGTGCAGAGGAGGTTTACCAGGATGTTGCCTGGTATGGAGGGAAGGTCCTATGAGGAGAGACTGAGGGATTTGGGGTTGTTTTCGCTGGAAAGAAGGAGGCTAAGAGGGGATCTTATTGAAACATATAAGATGATTAGAGGTTTAGATAGGGTGGATAGTGATAGCCTTTTTCCTCGGATGGAGAAAGCTAGCACGAGGGGGCATGGCTTTAAATTAAGGGGGGGTAGTTATAGGACGGATGTCAGGGGTAGGTTCTTTACCCAGAGGGTGGTGAGGGATTGGAATGCCCTGCCTGCTGCGGTTGTAAATGCGCCTAGTTTGGGGGCGTTTAAGAGATCTGTGGATAGGTTTATGGACGAAAAGGGATTGGTTTAGATTAGTGGGTCAGTGTTTTTTTTTTAAAAAAAACTGGTTGGCGCAACATCGTGGGCCGAAGGGCCTGTTCTGCGCTGTAATGTTCTATGTTCTATGTTCTATGATTGTGGGGGAGTCCAGCACTAGGGGTCATGGTTTGAAGATAAGGGGTAAACCTTTTAGGACTAAGATGAGAAGAAATTTCCTCACCCAGAGAGTGGTGGATCTGTAGAATTTGCTACAACAGGAAGTCGTTGAGGTCAAAACATTGTGTGATTTGAAGAAGAAGTTAGGTCAAGCTCTTGGGGGTAAAGGGATCAAGGGATATGGGGTGAAGCGGGGGATCAGGGTATTGAGTTTGATGATCACCCATGATCAAGATAAATAACAGAGCAGGCTCAAAAGGCTGAATGGTCTACTCCTGCTTCTAGTTTCTATGTTACCTCAATTTTTATTTTCCTTGGACAATATTGCCAGGATCTTTAAATTTAAAACCAAGAAAAAGTGGCAATGAAACTAGGATATGAGTCTCCAGAAAGATTTTGAAATATTGTTCTATGAAATTTGGTGGGAAAGTTCAGCTATGGTGAAACATCGATATGCTTTGCTACAATCCCATTTCATACTGTTAAACCAATTTCTCCTCCTTTATCTTTCTGGACTATAAATACCTTCCCACTTTTCTTTTCAATACTGCAATGGTTTATGTCTCAAGCTCATATCATGAAAGTTCGTTCTGTGCATCAGCTACACTCATGATAAAGTAGACTTCTCTGAAACTCTTTCAAATGGGAAATTTTAAATGGATGATTCCTTGTCATCAACCCCTTAACCAGCGGAAACTGGGGGCAGGATTTTCAGGTCACATGTGCCCGAAGGCCAGACATTCCCGCATGAGACCAATGGACCTTTAAATAGTCCACTGAATTATCTGTCTCACCTGCTACAAGTTCCGCAGGGAGGGCAGGATGGAATCTCCCGGGACACTGAGGGGCAATTTGGCACGACCAGTACCCTTTTCTGAAGCCCATCATAATCTTAAAAATCTCAGTTAAATCTCCCGCAAACAATCTCAAGTGGAGATTGTCCTAGTATCATTAGTATGTACTCCAAGTTCCTATCTTTGGAATGTCATGACTTTATTGTATTGAATTCTAATATGTCAACTCCTTACTTATTGATAGAAGCGACTAAGGCAATAATCACAGACAATAATCTTAACACTATTGGACATTGTCCCAGGTCATATCATGGGCCATGTTCTGTTTTCCAAACCTTCTATTTAAAAAAAATTAACAGTCCCGAAACCAACAACTGTTAGATTTCATTTGCTCCAAAATGTATTCAGATGTCTGACCATATAATCTTTGTTGGGTTTTGTTTTCTACCTTTCAACTTTCTATTGTTAGCAAAATACTTTCCCACTGGGGGAGACCAATCATCATAGAATCCCTACAGTGCGGAAGAAGGCCATTCAGCCCATCGAGTCTGCTGTGACACCAATCCCATCTAGGCCTTATCCCTGTAACCCTACATATTTACCCTGCTAATTCCTCTAACCTAAGCATCCCGGGACACTGAGGGGCAATTTAGCATGACCAGTACACCTAACCTGCACATCTTTGGAATGTGGGAGAAAACTGGAACACCCAGAGGAATGCCATGCAGATATGGGGAAGGATGTGCAAACTCCAGTGACCCAAGCTGGGAATTGAATCCAGATCTCTGGAACTGCGAGGCAGCTATGTTAACCACTGTGCCATCATGCCACCTGTAAAGACGTCAGGCATTTCATTTCCTTTGCTTAATGAACCCATCCATGCCAGCTACCACATTGAATACCATATGTTATGCATATTGGATTTGGCACAGGTAAGCATAAGATGTGTTTACTCCAGGTATGATTCAAGTGAGGTTTTATTAAACAAAGTTTATTTAAGAACACAATTAACATATAATAAAAAACTTAGTTTAACTTTGACCAATTACAGAAGAAAGCAATCATGACATTGTATAAATATTAACAGCTAAATATACAGTTCCAAACCAAACAATCCCCTAGTTCTAGGCTTAGCACAGAAAGCAAGTATGCTCACGTGATGCTGAAGTTTGCAGCTTCACAACCCTTGCTGTGAATGAGCACTTTGGATATGGAAATAAAACACTGAGACTTCCCATTCATGGAACTTTCAGCACACCTCGAGAGACAGACACTACTTGCCTCTAGCTTCTAACTAGCCAGCCACTGACAGCAGAATTTCCAAAAACAGGGATTGGGACAAAAAAAAACACAGCTTCAGCTTACAGTCCAAATAGCTTCTGCCAAAATGAAAGTAAAACCTTGGATCCATCCTGTGAAAAAAAAAGTCCCAAGCCACCTGACCTGTCAATCCTTCGCAAATTAAATCCCTGACAGCTATTCCAAAAACTCAAGGACACTGCGTTATGCCCAGATTAAAAATAAACATTGCTTCAATTATCCTGCTTTAGCAACAGTAAAAAAAGTTACAGACAACACAACTTCAAAGCAAAAAGGCAAGGCCTGCTGAAAAAGAACTGCAGAGAAATAGAATTAAAATGCATTTCTTAAAGGAATAGTAGTGTCACAATATATTGATATCTGGCATATATTCCTTTCACAATCATCATGTGCTCTGCACCTACTATATCACCTGCTGAAAAGAATATTTCTCCTTGAGAACAATTGGTGGCCATTCGGCAGTATTGCTGTAAAGGGAAATATTTTTAATTGAAGCATTTTGTCTTGCTCTCATCAGAATATTTCGTGAAAATACCAATGTAAGGGAAAACAACAAGTTTAGATTGTATGAGAAGAGAGTGCTAGTAATTGGTTAGTGGAATGTGATTGGTAGAGAAATTGCCACGGAGAATGCGGCAGTTAATGATGACTGACAGTGAACTGCCAAACTTTGTTTGAAATTTAAACAAGGCAGCTTGACTCTGATTGGCCAAGGCATTTCCCTGAGGAATTAGCCACAAAAGGCTGTCACTTATTTTGTTTAGCAGAAACATGTTCTTTCTGTCTGCAAAGCACAGGACCCTGTGAATTAATATTTGTAGCTTCCCATACAACAAATGTGCCACAGCGTGCATGAGCACAACTGACAAATTTGTATTAGTTGTCAGTGTAATTCTTAGCACACTGAGGATTATTTAGCAACCTTGTCCAACTGGCAATCACATCTAATGTTGGACACTGTGTTTTGGCGGTGCATTAGCACAGTGGTTAGCACTGCTGCCTCAGAGCGCCAGGGGCCTGGGTTCAATTCCCAGCTTGGGTCACCGTCTGTGTGGAGTTTGCACGTTCTCACTGTGTTTCTGTGGGCTTCCTCCGGGTGCTCCAGTTTCCTCCCACAGTCTGAAAGACCTGCTGGTTAGGTACACTAACCCGAACAGGCGCCAGATTGTGGCGACTAAGGGAATTTCATAGTCACTTCATTGTAGTGTTAACGTAAACCTTACTTGTGACTAATAAATAAACTTTGAGTTTTGCAAGTACAGACTGGTTGGGTACGGTCTGTACTTTACCCATTATGAACAGTGGAAGGGATATGCTGTTTGTTGTGATTTGCCAGACTCTGGGACATACGACCTTCATCATCTATCATCACACTGGCACTGAAATCGATATACCATAATTACACATCTGTATGAAATGTTGGTTTAGCTTGACGGCAGCACCTTGCTTAGTAGCAGTGTGAAACAGCTATTTTCACCTATTGCTCAAATTTTTGAGAGGTCTTGCCCTTCAAGGGCCATCTCAGTAGAATAGGCACTTTTCAGGGCTGCAAGTGACAGAGTTTGCATGATAAAAAGTGCGGAAAGGAACACGGACTTGAGGATCTTAGAGAATGAAAGGGAGTTAGAGGTTAAATTAATAGTTTGCCTGGCCAAAATGGTCAACAGTAGACTTTATAAGAGAAAAGGTGGCGATTTTAATTTGAAATAGAAAGGGCAAATATTTTGAGGAGAGGTAAGCATTTCTAGCGTCAGATAAGAGAGTTGGGATGGGTGCAATGGGGTTGAGGGAATGGGGAATGCAGGACTAGAAGTTGTTTAGTCAGACGTTCAGTGGATCCAAAGTTAATAAGGCAGGAAATGAACCTTTTGATTGTAATTAACTTGGACGGACTTGGGATAGGTGAGTAGAGAAGGTGGGCTTGATGGCAAGGGGAACCAATAGCAACAGCAGAACTTGTTGTCTCTGTGTTGATAATAAGCCAGCCATGAATTCCTTATAATGAGATTGATTTTTTTAAGTTTATTTAATTAAGCTTACGTTAACACTGCAATGAAATTAGTGTGAAAACCTCTTAGTCGACACACTCCTGCGCTGTTCGGGTACACTGAGGGAGAATTTAGCATGGCCAAATGCACCTAACCAGTACATCTTTTGGAATGTGGAAGGAAACAGGATCGCTCGGAAGAAGCCCACACAGATAGGGGGAGAACATGCAGACTCTGCATAGTGAATTGCGGCGGGAATTGAACCCAGATCTCTGATGCTGTGAGGCATCTGTGCTAACCATTGTGCCACCATGCTGCCTGTGGTGGAGGGGACCTCTTTATCCTCTAGAATGATCTTCAGCTGTGGAAAGTTCATTTGGAAACAGGTTCCACACAACAGTAGGTTTCTGTATTGGGATTAGAACTACATTCACTCAATAAAATCAAGATTATTTGAAAAATATCTTCCTTTCCAATTCTTTAATTGTTTTCTTTCATAGCCTTAGGTTCCCATTTCTCTCTGTCAGGTTTTGTCACTTTGTCTTTCATTATCTTTTCCTTCGTGAACATCTCCTGGAATTACTTTACACTGCACAATCTTTATCTCAAAACCTTGTCAAAATATTCCCGAAGCTGTCCAATTTATCAGAACAGTGTGGTAGATTAAGATACATAAAGGTCAAAGGAAAACTGAACGTTGAATGAGACAATTGCAGCAACCATAGCGAAGAAATATCCTCTCGTAACTTTTAATTTAATGCTAATTCAGCTGAAAATCTCATCTGTAAAGTTGTGGTTGCCAAATTAATGGGCCATATTTTGTCATCATGATAACAGTGAGGCTATCAGCACTCACTGTTATGAAAGAGTAACTGTGCTGTAACTTCTGGAATTCTTACATACACTGTTAGATCCAGGGGTTTATGTCAGAGATTAACGCTCCTTCATAATGTGCACTGTTGCAGTTCTTGCTTGTAATCTTGGTACCACAATGGCAAGAATTCAGAATACATAATGATTAGTTACCAGTTAAGCATCCAGCTATGGAAATAAATGCACTTCTAACAGAGGTAATAAATGATAAGTTGCTGTACAATCAACCTGATCTAAGAAACTCATGATGTGGCTGATGAAGGAACAGTACTCCGAAAGTTTGTGATGCCAAATAAACCTGTCGGACTTTAACATGGTGTTGTGAGATTTCCTAACGTGAAAAAGTTCATTTTATAAGTGTAGAGTCACATTCCTACATACTGTAAATTTTCAGAAAAAACAGTCTTTTCTTTTGCTTTTTCTGTTTGTCACCTTCCCTCTCTGCCCTGATGCTATCAGTATTTCCCAATTTTATTTTTGTTTCCTGTGCCTTATTTAAATGCAATTCACATTTCCCATCTTTTTGCTTCTGGATTTGGAGTCTGTGTGGCTCAATGCGGATTCCAAAATCTGAATGGTTGAAGATGCTTGCTGTTCCTTGTCTGGTCGCAGCAGTTCAATTTGAGAGCATGAGCAGTTTGTGGGATGGGGAAAGTTTCCATTGCAAAGTTGTTTTAAACTGATGCAAAACATTGTAAAACATTGCAATAACTTGTGTTGGGAGGGTTTTGGTTACAAAATATTATCTCTTTAAGATATTTTAGTGGCCTTTAGTAAATTAAATCTTTATTAATAAGTAGGGCTATTTACATAAGTACAGTAAAGGTTAGAAGCTGGGAGTTATCTTAACCTGTCTCTCTTCAACAGTACACTGACCCCTGACGGTACTGTACTCAACCCTGCATTAACTATGTTCCAGATGTTTACACTATATTATAGTTTATCTTGGATTACGTTGAAATTCCTTGATCTTTCGGGCTGATTGGCATGGAAAGATCCAATGCATCTGAGCAGAAACTTCAGGATAAATTCTGTACTGGTGGACACAAGACGTTGGGTGGGCTTTTCCGGCCACACTCGCCCAAGACCGGAAATCCCTGCCTGAGGTCAATGGATCTTTGTATGGTCCACCCCCGCCTGCTATGATTCCCATGGTAGGCTGGATGGGAAAATTCTGCCACTTTTGTTTAGTTAGCTAAGCAGATCCTGAAAAAATTAGCTATCAAATTCACCTATTCAATTTTAGGTTATTGAGCGTAAGACTTGTAAAACAAAATTCTTTTGATGTAGTAATTTTGTGCGTTCATCATTCTTGATAGCAACATTTAATTGTTGCTTGCCGGATAGCATTATTATTAATTGTATTATTGTACTTACATGAGAAGTAACATTAAAGGATTAACACTCTAATTCAACACATGCAGCCCATCAACGGATCCGAAATTTCTGCCTGAAGTCAACAGATCTTTGGCTGATTCATTAAAATTTTCCAACCCCATCCTGCTACGGACAGGAATCGAAAATGTGCCCTCCGTTTTTCCAATAGTGACATTCAATTCTCATGACTGCCTTACTTAGCAACAAGACATTTTTGATTTATCAGTAAGATTCAGAATTTAAATGAGCTGCAAAGAACATTGCATTGTATTCAATTTAGTCACATGAAGCTGTGAGCCGATAGGCATGAGGCTGGAGCTAAGTAAGTAGCATGCCTGGAGATAACAGCTACTGGATCAAGTAGCATTAAGCTCACAGGAAGAAAATGAATGGATGTTTCAGAGTGTGGGATATAACACTTCACGGAATAAATGGAGAAAGAATAAGATGTTTTGAGGATCAGCAAAGTGCTTTCCCAGATCAGCATAACTTCAAAAATAGAGGAGGGAGAATTTATGCTCAGAGATGAGCTGGGGAATACTGAGAATGCCATGACAGATGAAAGAAGGAAAAACTCAATGTTTCCTTAAAAGCAAGTTTGACACAAAGGAGAAGACTGGCCACGGCGCTCAGATTTTAAATTGTAAAATCCTTTCAAGGCTTCATATCCAATCTTCAAAAGCCCAAGCTCACATTCAAATTGGCTGGGATTTCTCGCCAGCTCACATTTCTGTTTCCACATTTTTAAGGCAGTAAGACAGCTCTGGAAAGGTGAACAAAAGTAAACGACGCCAGCCAGAGAATCAAGATGAAGAAAATGCTGATGTGTTGAAATGATTACATTGCTTAGTACAAAATTACACCTTAAACTTCAGTAGTACAGCAGAAGAGTGATGCATTTAGTGGAGCAGGTGGTAGAAAGAAAGGGGAACTCCATAAAGGGCAGCCTCTCCTTTCCTTCCTTTTCAGGGGGCAAGAAGGAAAGGGGTTGGGTGGGGGAGTGGGGGGAATTATCTTTTGGTGGTGCCCGTTATGGACCACCCTTTTCCCTGCCCTTTGATTTTTTTTAAAGTGGCCTGTCCATGCTCTGAAACTAATTCACTCTTATTCATTTATTTAAATAATGGCAGTCCGCTGAATTCGGCACCCGCCAACCTATAATGAAATCACTCCTTGCTGTGATCACTGTGGCTGCCTGGGCCCTGTTTTTGGGGCTGGTGGTCTGGTCTTAATCCTGCCCTGCCACCAAACTAAATCTGGCAATTTGTAATACTTTCTGGTAAATTGGGATATTTTGGTCGACAAAATCTGGCTCTTAGTGTCATGTGGACAGGATTTATCCATAGGCTTTGGGACCCAACCCATCAAGCTTGCACCAACAACAATCCCACTTTGGCCCTATCCCTGTAACCCCATGTATTTACCCTGCTAATCCCCCTAACACTAAGGGGCAATTTAGCATGCCCAATCCACCTAATCTGCACATCTTTCAAATGCGGGAGGAAACCGGAGCACCCAAAGGAAACCTATGCAGATAGGGGGGGAGCTTGCAAACTCCACACAGACAGTCATCCAAGGCTGGAATTGAACTCGAGTCCCTGGAGCTGTGAAGCAGCAGTGCTAACCACTGTATCACCTCACTGCCCAAGAGGTGAGGGTTGCTGTACACATCAACATGGAAGCTCCCTTGCTGCTTTGTACACCAGTGCAGAAGTTCACAAAATCAAAGTCATAAAACATAGAAACATAGAAGATAGGAGCAGGAGAAAGCCATTTGACCCTTCGAGCCTGCTCTGTCATTCTATCACAATGATGGCTGATCGTCCAACTCAATGGCCTAATCCTGTTTTCTCCCCATAACTTTGACCCACTCGCCCCAAGTGCTATATAGCCGCCTCTTGAATACATTCAATGTTTTGGCATCAACTACTTCGGCAGATCCGTCAGGATGAAGGGGAAATGCTCCGCTGGATCCGGATCGGCCATGACTGGGGCCAAGGCACTGTCTAAGGAGCATGGATCGACCAGCCGCAGTGGTCACTTTACACTGCCATTGGAAGGCCACCTCCATTGCCTGCATACAAGGTGCTGGTGCAGTGGGAGGAGTGCTCCATTAGCAGAAAACGCTACAGAGGTTTCATAATCACCGCTAGTAGACTCTCAATCACCTTAATTGCCTACCTGCCTCTATGGTGCTGACTGCTGATCCTCTTCCCAACTCACTTCTGGGAAATCTCTTAAGTGGCGGCTATGTGCTGGGCACTCGCTCTGACAAGGCTCCTAATTTTCCCACAGTCCCTTTCGCTCTGCAACTTGGGGAAATTCCAGTCCTTAGCTGCAGGTAAAGAATTCAGCCAGTTAATGACCGGCTTAAGAAGAATTTTCTTCATTCGAAGAATTGAACCATTGGAATTCTCAACCCGAAAAGTCTGCAAATGCTCCATTCTTGGGTATATGGAAAAGTGGGATTGCTAGATTTTTGGACACAAAGTGAATCAAAGATATGGAGATGGGGCGGGGAAGCTGTTAAATAGAATCATCGAATCCCTCAGTGCAGGAGGTGGTCATTCAACCCATTGAACCTTCACCAACAAACAAACCCACCCACGCCCTATGCCCGTAACCCCATGTCTTTACCTTGCTAATCACCCTGACAATTTTAGCATGGCAAATCAACCTAGCCCACACATCTTTGGGCTGTGGGAGGAAACCGGAGCACCCAGAGGAAACACATGCAGACATGGGGAGAACATGCAAACTCCACACAGACAGTGACCCGGGGCTCTAATTGAACCTGCATTCCTGACACTGTGAGACAGCAGTGCCACTGGTCAGGCAAAATCTTATTGAAAGGCAGAGCAGACTGGAAGTGTCATATAACTTACACTGGCTCTTAGTTCTCATGCCTATGTTGAATAATTTTGTATTTATGAGTAAAGAGGATGAGTGAGTTCCCAACCTCTCAGCTGTGTATATCCCACCAGCAGGATGTGGCACATTGCTTGCAGCGGGATTCTCTGATCTCTCTGCTGTCAATGAGAATTCCCATTGATGTCATCCTAAGCCAACGGGAAAACCGCGGACGGAAGTGCGCTGTCGGCGGGACTGGAGAATCCTGCCGGCATTAACAGCTAGAGAATTCCAGCCAACTATTCTCTACTTATTGGGGTGCGATATTAAATAATCAAATAAAAAAACAGCTAGTTGAAACTAATTTCTTTAAAACCATTGTTAGTTTTTGTCTTCAATGCATGGTCATAAATTGGAACTTTATTGTTGGAACTTATCATAATTGGTTCCATTGAAAATACAGATGAATGCAATATCCTTGGGATATTATTGAACTTAATAAGCTTGCAACCTGGCTGTAATTGGCTTTAGTAAAGAATACAAGGCTGTCCAAGTTATAATTCTTTGTTCTATGACCCACAGAACCACCCTACCACCTCCCCAAAAGACCACATGTTCAGTTTCTTAAAGGCGGCTTATAACATTATTAAAATCCATGGGCAAAATTGGCAAGCAATAAGGTCATTGAGTCCGCTGGGTGTTCAGAATAATAATCCAAGGACCAAACTGGTCTTAATTGGTCTTGACTGCTTACAGCATTCCGCTTTTTGTTTCTCTTATGTTATCTTAAATGATAGATAATTATAACTCAGAAAATTAGGTCCATGGAATTTCCACGTTATCCAGTTTTGAGATGTTAGCCACCTGTACTCATTATTTAATGCCAAAGTAAATATTTTGAAAATGTTACATGTTACAAAAATTTGGTTGCACTGCTTTTGCATGAAGGAATGAAATAGTTTCAAATCTAATATAGTAGGTTAAAGGTTCAGATTTGTAACATGTTATAAATGACCAGTCTGTGAAATCATCTTTGTTGCTGTACATGTTTTTACAAAGGAAAATTATTTATGTATCTTTTTTAATTTAGTTGGTAAGAATGGATATAGGTAAGGGCAAGCAATCAGCAGAGATGTTATGGTTAGAAATGAGGACTTAGACTGTAATACACCACTTATTATCTGCAATTAAGTGGCAGAATGTACAAATTCAGCTTATAGCAAAATCTGAGTTGTTTCAATAGGTGACTTGGGGGCTAATTTTCCCATTCCACCCACCAAGGGAATTGTAGCAGGCAAGGGGCACACCATTGAAAGGTCTGTTGAACTCAGGCGGGATTTTCTGGTTTCAGGACGAGTGTGGCTGGAAAATCCCATCCTTGAATTTTCATATACAGTGGATACAGCAGGATCACTCAAATCATTAAGGTGATGAATTTCTTTACTGCATTTAAGCTAATCTTATGGACAGAACTTGCATGTTCTCTGTTACTGCCTGTGATCAGTATGGTTGTGTGTAAGAGGTGAATGTTTTCAACGATGTCTCAAATTAAAAAATTCCAGGAGCAAGCCTTTTGTGAGTTTAGGCATGTAGGAGATTATTTATTGTCACACACATATCCTGAATTTTATGAAATAATTCATTCAGTCGTCCCATACACAAATTTACATGCAAAACTCAGATACTGATTAACAGCTACAGCTTATATTTATTTTGTGGCAAGTCTGTAGTTTCTCAGATAAAGTCAATGGTTTAGTTGAAGTGAAGGTCTGGCAAAGCAAAGAATTCTCAGTGAACTATAATGTTTCTTGCAGTCAAGTTTCGAGGAGGGGGGATCTCAGGTGAACTCACGATTGGAACAGGTTGGGAGTCAATCTCATGATCAATATCCCTCAATTTTAAAGCATTTCTGTTCATTATCTTGGCTGTTGGGATGATGTGGAGCTAACTGAATGGCTTTTGGTAAAACTCTGTCTGCAAAAGGCAGCAAACATTTTTGTCCCATCAAGTGATTTTGTGCAATTTCAAAGTGTTTTTCCAAATAAGGTGAGTAATTGGGTTGTTTTGTTGGACAGGGGTGTATGGTGTTCACAATAGGGGACAATAGCAACATTTGTGTTTATAATGGTTAGTCTCCAAAGTCCCAGGAAGGTGTTGAGAATGTTGTGTTGTATTCTCAAGAATAGCTAATCAGCATTTCTGTCTGAATACAAGGCCTATGTGATTCTCACATTTGATTACCATGGAGGTGGGCTTTGGGAGTTGAATTGTTTCTAAGATATCCTTGAAAATTCAAAGACATAGATATTGAGTATAGAGAGAGAAGCTGGACGCTATAAATCTCTATGGTTCACCGGGCAAGGATATGGGTAAGAGCCCATACCTTGATGGAAAAGACAAAATTTGTGAGGATTTAAAACAAGGCTGGAAAAATTGTCTAGCTTGTGTTAGAGGGAGAACCACCAAGAAATAAATTCTCACCATGGAAGCCATCCTGTGTTTAAATGTTACTGAGCTAGGAAAGAAAAGGAATGGAAGTAAACATGTGAATCAGAATCAATTTGAATGGGTCTGCGGAAATTGAATGACTACTTCAGTGATAGAAGTGAGTCTTTTGGCTCCATCAAAACTAAAAAGGGGAAATTCTGTTTCTGTTTAAAGTATAGGTTCCTTACAAAACTGGTGTCTGTTGGTACAGGCAAACTAGACTAAAGTCAAAGTCTTACAACATAAAATAGTGTCAGGTCATGCTTTCAGCTATCAATTGGACGTTTAAATTCCTTTTTTATTAAATTATTGCTTTCTCTGGAGGTCGTAACATGAGGAAATAGCTGTGGAAATTCCAGCTGCTATCATAATCTTCCAAAATACTCCTCATTCGGCTTCTTAGATTGGAAAATTACAAATGCAACTTATTTAAGAAAGGCGCTGAAGAGTGGAAGAAGGAGAGAGAGAGGAAGAGAGGCAGAGAGATAGTGCAACAGAGACAGGGACAAAGAAAACAACCGGTAAATTATAGACCTGTTAGTCAACATCTGTTCTGGGGAAGTCATTGGAATCTATAATTAAGGTCAGAGTGACTGAGCACTTAGAGAAATTTGAGCTGAATAGAGATGGCCAACATGGATTTGTAAAGTTTAAACAGAAAATGCCAGAAGTTACTCAACAGGTCAGATTTTCAATGGTTGCAATATTTTGCCTAAGGATTTGTAACAGGTCAGGTCAAGTCTAATGATCTTAATTGAATATTTTTGCCCAAGTAACAAACTAGATAGGGAATGTCTAATAGGCGTTCATTGAGGGTCAACATAAGAGATATCGAAGTTTATGGAATTGGAGGCACAAAGATTGAAGGTTTTACATGTTGTATAGACAGGAGAATTAAATTACAAAGAGATACAGCTAGATTCAATGAATGGTTGAAACTGTAGCAGATGGATTTCAACACACTTAAGTGTGGGGTCATCCATTTTGAATCAAGAGGGATGGCATTATTTAAATGGGGAAAAGCTAAACAACGTGGATGTTCAAATAGATTCAGGGAACAATATGTACTGTAATTAATATAGTAATTGAAATAAAATCATACAGGCTAATGAAACATTAATCTTCATAAGCAGAGCTGAAATATGAAGGAAATTGAGTTTTGCCACAGCTAAACAAAGCCCTCGTTCTGGGCACTGCACCCAGTAAATGGCATATTTGCCTTGCACAGAATGGAATGCAAATTCACCAGAAAATTCCCAGGGCTCCAAAGGATTTTGATTTAATTTAGTTTATTATTGACACAAGTATTACCATACAGTGAAAAGTATTGTTCCTTGCATGCTAGACAAAGCATACCATTCACAGAGAAGGAAAGAAGAGAATGCAAAATTTAGTGTTGCAGTCATAGCTAGGATGTAGAGAAAGATCAGCTTAGTGAGAAGTAGGTCCATTCAAAAGTCTGATGGCAGCAGGGTAGAAGGTATCCTTGAGTTGGTTGGTCTGTGACCTCAGACTTTTGTACCTTTGTCCTGATGGAAGAAGGTGGAAGAGAGTATGTCTGAGGTTCGTGGGGTCCTTAATTATGCTGTCTGCTTTTCCAAGGCAGCAGGAAGTGTAGGCAGAGTCAATAGATGGGAGGCTGGTCTATGTGATGTTACTGGGCTTCATTCATGACCCTTTATAGTTTCATGCGGTCTTGGGCACAGCAGGAACCATACCAAGTTGTGATACAGCCAGAAAGAATGCTTTGTATGGTGCATCTGTAAAACATGGTGAGAATTGTAGCTGACATGCACAAAATTACACAAACTAGGCTTTTATTGCCATGAATATAAAAGATTGGGTGTTGATTTGATTAGGATTTTCAGGTTTTTGAAGGAATTGATAAGGTAGATCAAGAAAGATGTTTTGTGTCCTTGGGGAGGGGTTGGGATGGATGGGGTTTCCATCAAAAGAGGACACAAGGACCTGAATTCTCCCGTTGTTGACGCTGACAGAATTCTCGGGTTCCGCTGGCTGCGTACCCCACCTGTGGGTTTCCTGGCAGTGTGGGATGACATCAATGGGAAATCTCCATGACAACAATGGGACCAGAGCATCCCACCACCAGAAAATGGCACACAGCCTTCTGCCACTGGGAACTACGCGGGTGGGGGGGTGGGTGGGTGGAATTCAGCCCACAATTAAAATTAGAGGCAACCCATTCAGGAGAGAAGTCAAGAAACACTTCTTCACCCACCAGGGAGTATGGACCTTTCCCCCACAAAAGGCAAAAGATGCCAGCTCAATGACTGATTCTAAATCTGATATAAGACAGGTTTTGCCAAACAAAATCATAAAAGTATGTAGTGCTAATGCAGTTGGATGAAGTTAAGATACAGATCAGCCACAATCTCATTGAATGGGAAGAGGCTTGAGAGGCTAAATGGCCTACTCTTGATATTTTACCATCAAGTCTTTAATTACATTTACAAACAAGTAAGAAGCCTTACAGCACCAGGTGAGAGTCCAACAGGTTTATTTGGAATCACAAGCTTTCGGAGCACTGCTCTTTCCTCAGGTGAGTGTCCACATCATTTACAAAAAAATCAGCTATGTTTATGAAGACTTAGCATTACAATTGTGAACTATGGTCCAAGTTAATCAGCTGTGAGGAGAATTGCCTCATCACTCCTGCGACAAATCCATATGCGGAAAGAATATCAGCTAACAGGATTCAGATAAAGACTGGAATTCTTAATGATAACTACCAAGCTGGCATTTCTAATATGTATTCTAGAAAATCCATATATGCAAATCATATTCGTAGGAAGTTCAAATGTTAGAGCATAATTCAAATGTCAGCACGTTCTTAAGGGCATTTTAACTCTAACAGTGATGGCATGGGCCTGATTTTAGCCCAGTCAATACACTTGCCTTACATAGGGTTAAGGTTGGGCTCTAAATCACTAATCTTGAGATAGCCGCTATATAAGCTTTCTTCACAACACTGGACCAAAACTGTAATGTTTGAGCCAACCATCGTTCTGGACGTAATAAAAGATGACGATTTATCAGAAATTATTTTTCTTATTTGCAATAAATTTGTAATATTTCTCCAGTCTCCCAGCCGTGTGGTTCTCGGTGACGGGAGGCAGTGCACCCTTCGCGGCCGGTGAGATTCACTGGTCCAGCTTCCCACTGAAGCTGCCTCACACCACCGAGAAACCCAGGGGGTGAGAATTCTTGTCAAAGTGTTTGCTATTGTCTTTGACATTAACAGTCCCGATTGTGTTAAACTGCTTCTGAAAAGAAAATTCGGCTTGCTCCTAATCTCAGTATCTACAAAATGAAGGTTTATCATGTTCTTGTGTAGTTAATGAATGAGAACCAAGGGCCATCATTTAACACAGTTAGCCAATGAAGACTGAAATGATTAAATGACCTAATCACAATGAAATATGACAGGTCAAGTCCCTTAATGCTCTTTCTATATGGAATTAAGCAGAGCAAACTCACTGAATGTTATCAATGAGCCAGTGCATTTGAATGCAAATAATGTGTCATTTTTATAATTCTTTCCATGCTCTGATTACTGTAATAAAGCACCAAAATCAGGTTCATTTCCACTTATAGTTTATCATTGGTCCCATTGCGCTTCAGCAAGGCGTCACTGTAAAGGTTACATTTGGAAGCGATTTAACTTCAGATGCTGTCATCCTTGTGAATCGTGCCAAGTATAATCTGTGATGGTATTAAAAGTGATATTTAACCTGCTGCCAAACTACCTTGGAGCAGAAGTTCTTTTTATTTGATTAATCTGTTGGACCTGTCCCTAATTTTTCAGCATTAGAACCTCATTGTGCTCCTTCACTGAGAAGCTAGTGCTTCGCAAGAGCCTTGTCAAAGTGTCGGCGTTCCGCTGCACAGAAATTCAAAGAGTGTGTGTGTATCATCCGACAGAATGACAGGCTGCATACACCTCAGATTGCCAGCAGTCTTAATTATGCACTGGTAAGAAAAGTAGAGAAGAAAGTTGACATTGTATCTGACTAATTTCCACCTGTCTGCTCCTCTCCCACACGGCCTGAAGGCTGATCACTCCAGTAAGGAATTCAGAAGATCGGCACATCACCGGCTTAATTTCTGGGTGCAATAGCCAGCAGCACGATCTTGGGGTCACCACCAGGCGAGACATTTCCAATATATTCCAAAAACATTGACAGGAGACGTGAACCCTGGGCAACAGCAGGGATTCTTAATAAGAACATAGAAAAGAAAAACCCAACTGAATGAGCGATGCACTGAGCATGTTAATTTCTTGTATCAGCAATGGTGAAATTGGCCGCTAAAGTTGTGAATTTGTGCTCTCAGCTTGTTAGCACACAGAAATAATGACTTAAGCTTCCAAGTGGCTGGAGAGAAAATAAAGTGTTGGCCATGGATGCAAATTTGGACTGCTTCTCTCGCAGTTCTCAATGGAAAGAGAGCACGCAGCCGCACATGATTTTTTAATGACTATCCCAGCAAAAAATTCACAAGGTTGCTTTATCTTTTGCCATTTTCTTCTGCCTTCCCGTTCCCTGAAGCCGTTAACTCTTTGCTGGAGTGGAGATTCGTAAGCGGCCATACGGAGCCTTCTGTTGTACAACCAACTGGTCACATTGCACACATCGACTGTAGCACCAGGCTTTGGGGGGCACAATTTAACCACAGAGGGCGGTACTGCCAAGCATGCCTTTGTTTCCTCCTAGGAGGATCATTCGGATAAGATTCTTAAAGGACACTTACAAATGTTTCCCTGTTGGCAGCAAGAGCAACTGCCCCAACCCTTCTTCAGCGTAGACTAAGAGATAAATTCTCCAGTCCCAACCACCGTGAGATTTGTTGAGGGCTGGGCGGAAAATCTGGTGGAACATTTAAAGGTCGGGAATACAACCAAGATGATGATGGAGCATGGCGACTTCTTGCAAGCTGTACCCAGCATTCCCTCTAATTCTATCTTTTATTCTTATTCAATGCTTTTAAAACTCTAACTCTTTTAAATTCTGTAACAATGCTTAGTTCAATCTCTTCCATCAGACTTCTGAATGGACCTACCATGCATTAAGTTGATCTTTCTCTACATTCCAGCCATGTCTATAACACTACACCCTCTCCTTCCCTTCTCTATGAATGGTATGCTTTGACTGAATAGCATGCAAGAAACAATGCTTTTCACTGTATACTAATACACGTGACAATAATAAATCAAAACAGATCAAAAGAGCTCGTGGAAAAACCTGCCCTCTCCGCTCTGACAAACGTTTATCCTGACTCTATTCTCTCTCAGTAAGAAGTCTGACAACACCAGGTTTAAGTCCAACCAACTTATTTGATAGTAAACTCACAAGCTTTCAGGGTTTGCCCCTTCGTCAGGTGAATGGAGAGTTCTGGCCTCAGACAGAGCATATAACAGACAGGACAGATAACATGCTGTTTTATGCTCTGTCTGAGGCTAGAACTCTCCATTCACCTGACAAAGGGGCAAACCCCGAAAGCTTGTGAGTTTACTATCAAATAAATTGGTTGGACTTAAACCTGGTGTTGTCAGACTTCTTACTGTGTTTCACTCAGTCCAACGCCGGCATCTCCACATCACATCTATTCTCTCTCCACAGATGCTGTCAGACCTGCTAAGATTTTTCAGCATTTTTTGATTTTGTTTCCGATTCCAACATCCATAATATTTTGCATTTATTATTGCAAATCTTCCATTCTGTAGCATGCAGTGATTTATTGGACCACACATTTATCAATTATTCAATAAAATAGCATCCTGGTATCATCTGAAGTTGAATGTGTTTTGTTGCAAATCCTACTACATTAATGGAGAGGTTTCCAAACTATGTTATTATCTCACTCACTCTCACACACACACACAAGGAGGCGATGGCCTAGTGGTATTATCATTAGAATATTAATACAGAAACTCAGCTAATGTTCTGCTAGACCCAGGTTCAAATCCCACCGCAGCAACTGGTAGAATTTGAAATCAATAAAAAATATCTGGAATTTTGATTCTACTGATGACCACGAAACTATTGGAAAAACCCATCTGGTTCACTAATGTCATTTAGGGAAGGAAATCTGCTGCCCTTATCTGGTCTGGCCTACATGTGACTCCAGAGCCAAACAATGTGTTTGACTCTCAACTGTCCTCCAAGGGCAACTAGGCATGGGCAATAAATATGGTGCTGGCCAATTAGCGATGCCCATGTCCCAGGAATGAATAAAAGCAAAACAGAAGAAATAATTAAGTTATAAATCTGACAACCTAACCTTATTTGGTCTCCAGTACGGAAGACAATTAAAACAAGGCCAGCCTCAAGTTGTTGATGGAAACAATATGGCTATGCATAAATTAGAGAACAACATATTCTCATATCAAGAGCTGTTCTGATTGCTCAAGTCAGATTTCTTTTTATTATTTTATATATTGTGTTGAAGTGCTGCAGGGCCCTAGTGTAAACTATCTTGTTCAGTTAAAGTAAATAGCTTGTTATGTATTCCATCAGTAAATAAATAGATCATAAGTTTTAACCTGAATAAAACATTGGCAAAATATCCTGGGGCTTACAGTGCACTCACTTCAATCCAACAGCCTGCAAAGCAAAGTTATGGGTTTGGAGAAAATATACCCCAAGAACAGTCATTTTCCGAGCGATCTTGAGACCTTTACATGCACAAAACACACACATGCGGTAAGTCTCACAGCATAAGTTCAAGGGATGTATCATTTGTTTTGGCATCAGCTTGTTTTAACACAGGGTGTGGCCATGCCTGCTAAATATTATGCCGCAAAATTGTCCCAAGGCTGTGGATGCTCCAGAGACTAATAACATGCTTTGTCGTAGAAGGTTAAGGACAGTAAAAATCAACACCACACAATTTGTTTAATCTGCCCTGGCGTACCACATTCCCTTGTGCGCTAAGCGACCGACTGAATAAATTGACACAGCAAGTTTGCAAGTTTTGAAAGTCAAATCAGTAACCTGCCAGGTAATTTACATGCAAAGTGTATTCAGACAGAGCTTTTTGCACACTGATGATCTTCTTCTCTGGTGCAAAATTATCCCTCTGTAAATTGGATTTTTAGATGTTTTGCAAATTCACAACTAAAAAAGTAATTACTGTGAGTAGGAAAAATTTGTTTCATTTTTGTTTTTCTTTAAGTCAGCATATTGGCTCATAAAATATACATGAAGTCTTGTACAGTATATTTCTGATGCAGTAGATGTCACAAACAATTACCGTAAGTTGATTAACAGCTAACATAAAAAAAATGAAAATATTCTCATTAGCAAGCAGTTACACACCAGGTTCTAAAATATTTGAAAATATTTTAAGCAGTTCCAGTTGCTGTCTAAACAGCTCATGGTTGTCATAGGTTTAGATATAACTGATTTATTCACGTTAGCTGGAGGCAATTTCCACACTGACCCCCTCCCCACCTCCACCCACCCCACAAACCTCATCCAGAAAGTTAAAGAGGGGGCACGTTTTTGAAGTAATATTCTTGGATGGGTTCTAGCAGTGTTAACTAGAATGTTAACACTTTTATGATATTTGATAGAGGTGTTCAACTTGATAGAGTTTTCAAAATTGTGAGGAGGCTGAGCAGAGAAGATAGGAAGAAACAGTTCCCGCTCTTAAAAGGATCAGAAACGAAAGGGCACACGTTCAAAGTGATGTGCAGAAGGAGCGAGTATGACATGAGAAACATCTTTATCACACAGTGAGTGGTTCGGGTCTGGAATACGCTGCCTGGAAGTGTGGTGGAGGCTGGTTCCTTCAAGACATTCAACAATGCATTAGATAATTACTTCAATAGAAATATAGTCTCTACAGCACAGAAGGGGGCCATTTAGCCCGTCAAGTCTGCACTGGCTCTGAGCATTCCACCCAGGCCCTATCTCGTTACCCCATACATTTACCCCGCTAATCCCCCTAACCTATGCATTTTGGGGTACTAAGGGACAATTGAGCAATCCACCTAATCTGCACATCTTTGGTCTGTGGGAGGAAACCGGAGCACCCGGAGAAAACCCATGCAGACACGGGGCAAATGTGCAAACTCCACACAGTCACCCAAGCCGGGAATCAAACCCAGGTCTCTGGAGCTGCGAGGCAGCAGTGCTAACCACTGTACCATCATGCCACTCTAACTGTGCTGAGTTATAAGGAAAAGGCAGGAGAATGGTGATAAATCATAACGCTCATTCAGGCAACTGGCTCAAACAACTGGCACTGTGACAATTCTGTGAGTCAGGATTTATAATGGCAATTGCTCAGGGTGAACATAGCATCAACGGTGTACATGGACTACGGCAAGAGTGTTGCACTGACGTCAATGTGTAATACTGATTTGATGCCAGCAATGAACTGTCAGCCTTGTACTTTCTCTTCATGCATGCTTCCTTTGTGTCTTTGCCAGTTCTATGCAGTGCCACCCTTGTGGCTGCAGCATTGCCTGTGGAAGGCTTCAGTGGAGGGAGACTCTTGAAGAACAACCTTGAACAACTCAAGGGGAAAAAAATCTTGACTTTGGACTGTACCACTGGTGGCACCAGTCTCAACTGGCTAGCAACAGCAAGGGTACTGCTGGAGGACACAAATGCTTTCATCCTGAGGGAGCACGGCATCACTGCACTCCATAGAGCTCATGTCACTCCCCGAGAGTGGGGCATTGGCAGTTGTTGGAAGATGGTTTGCTGGACTGTTTTGATACACTTCAGGCCCCATTTCACACTGGGGGCATGATAGTGGCAGACTGAGTGTTCACTGCAGCACCCAGGCTTCTGCTTGTTGGACAATGGAAGCTGAGAGATCAGCCGTTCGATGCTGCATCATGGCTGGGTTCACAATTGTGCTGAAGTAGTTGGATGGCGCTCGCCATGTTGGAAAGGATGGGTTTCTAAACTCTGCACAAAGCTCTGTGTCACATTGATCCTGGCCTCCTCCGTGTTCTTATTTGAGGCTGAGATGAGATCAGCCAAAATCATATTGATTGGCGGAACAGGCTCGAGAGGCTAATTTTACACCTCCTGCTCCTACTTCTTCTGTTCTTAATATTGAGTGCCAATATTGTGGCAGACTTCACAGTGCACCATGCATACCTATCAATGTTCTTCTGTGGAGTCCTGCCCTGTCAAAGTGCTCTGAGTTCTTTGCAGCAGAACTCATGTATGACTTCACCCACTGACAAGCTGACACCTATACCATCCTTGCCCCACTGCGCTGGCTGCAGACAACTTATATGTCAGTCTTAGCACATGCAGTTCTTGCCTCTATACTATCCTTGAAACCTACACAGTGTCAGTACCTATGAGTGGGGAATCAGAAGGTAGTTTGCCTTTGTCAACACTACACTACCTTCTTGATCTTGCTCCCCTGCTTGCCCAGCTAACACTTCCTGGGAATCTAAAAGGAAAACAAACCTACAAAAGGCATTTATTTATATCACAAATAGACTTATGCTGCAATGAAGTTACTGTGAAAATCCTCAAGTCGCCACACTCTGCACCTGTATGGGTACATTGAGGGAGAATTTAGCATGGCCAATGCACCTAACCAGCACATCTTTCAGTGGGAGGAATCTGGAGCAACTGGAGGAAGCCCACGCAGACACATGCTGGGGTACAGGGTGTGGAAGGTAAAGAAGAAGTGCATGCTTGCATCATCCTCAACTTCAAAACTAGAAAAGGTGGTGGGGAGATGGGATATGAGAGGTAGGATTTGAGGATATTGCCATCTTCAATAGTTTCAGACCCTCTGCTGGTCATGTCTTCAGCAATAGCTGCTCCAGTTGTGGGAAACACTGCTTCCCCCATGATATGTGGTCCTGCCCACCTCAGATTAGTTTCTATTACCTCCTGTGTACCTGAAGGACCGAGAGAATGTGCCAGTCAGTATGGTGCAATCTGCTGGGTGTTGTGGCAGCCATGACTGATCAGCTGGCTGTATATGTGCGCTGTGAGATATGAGTTCGAGATGTGCAGCAATGCTAAGAATGAGAGCGTGCGCTGGAGTATCTGAATGTCAGGGATAATTCCTGATGGTTAGAGGTTCATTGCAGATTAGTGATGGATGAATTGAGATGTAAGTAAGTGTAAATAGTGTAACATAACTAAGTGTAATATTACACTCATAGTGTAATTGTCCAGACATGGTAGTTGAGCATGCATTCGCTGACATTGGTTCCTCACATGAGGATAGTGAACTTCTAGTTTTGTATCCAAGGCTTTGCACCTTGATTTCAGTCACTGTCCTCCATGGTTATCTGCTATCAATGCTTTTTGACTGTGTGTCGAGAGGACCTTGAAACCTATTGCATACAGAATGGGCAGGTCGAGTATAAGATCCTGCCTCGGGTAGAGTATAAAATCCTGCCTGAGAGCAACGAAGATTTCTGTTCTGCGAGCCTCGACCACCCGATTCCAGGACAGGTAAGGCGGTAAAATTCCGGCTGACGTGTCTCCCCCTTTCCACATTCTCCAACTTCTCCCCCTTTCCACATTCTCCAACTTCTCCTGCAGCGTCCAAAGACCTAGAAGCCTGATCTCTCCTACTTTCAAGATTACACAGACCAAAATCACTTCTTTGTGACTGCTGGACTTGCTCCAGCCACAAGACACTGCCCCTTTAAGAGATGCAGGATATTTTCAATTGATCCAAGCCACTTATACTACCCGCCTTCCAGTGAGTAGGTGCCTAGTCAGTCACCAGCCCATTGATCAGTGGATGGATGTTAAAGGTGTTCAAAACATAGGCAGTGTGAAGATGGTGTGCTGTTCAGTGGGAGGCCATGAATCGTGCTTTGCAACCCCCGTACCTCTTTTTGTAGGCTATCGAATTTTGTCTCCTTACAATAGGATTTTTATCCCTCAAATGATCCAGGGATTGGAGGTAGGCGGGAACTAAAAATAGATCTACTGGTCAGCAGGCAGGTTCCTTCGCACCATTTCTGTAGGGTTAAATGGAGGGTGGGGCTACCTGGGGGTAATGGAGAGACTTCACTGAGGGCCAATTAAAGCCAATGAAAGGAATACATCTGGGAGTTTGCAGTCAGCCTCCAGACTCCTGAAGGCAATAGTGGTCAGTTCAGGAAGTGAGCACCCCACGGTGCCCAGAGAGAAGAACTGCAGGTGGGCCTGGAGGCTGTCACTGTCTGCCTGCGTGCTGGCCTATAGAGGGGCTCAAACCTGCCCCCTCCCACAGCAATAATGCATTGGCCTCCATCTATTTTTTTGAGAGAGAGCACCTCCACTTTGAAACACCTTCTCTTTTATTTACCCCCCATTGCGGCCTGCTGTTCCTCTCAAACTGGAAGGCCACCAACTGGCCCTTTAGCTTCAAGAGCCTACCAAAATCCTTCATCTGATGGTGAACCAGCATTCATTAACTGCTGTGTGGAGATTGACAGTGAGTTACAGTTTCCCACAGGGCGCTGGTTTCTTACCCAGATTTCAGCCTGATGGCAGGATTCAGAAGCCTGCAGGGGACATACTTCCCTTAGTCCCTAGAGTTTGCTAACTGTGGCTGGGCTGTGCGAGGGAAGAGAAATGAAGACTCTTTGGAGATTCACTTGCTGTGGAAACTGAGACCTGCTCAATCTAACTAAAGTGATCATCTATGGTTTTATCCCTGTAAATGATTCAGCAGCTACACAGAAGGTTAAATTAAATCACCCACTTGTCTACTCTTAAAACTGTATGATCCTATTACAGTGATTGATTGCTAGTGGATCTAAGAACATTATCTATAGCAGCGCCTGGGCTATCATATAGGTGTGCGCTTTTATTTTGGAGAGAAGGGGATGAATTGCAAATACAAAGTTACAAATCCACTGAACAATCAATTTTCAAATGAACTATGCCCCAATTCTCATCAGGGAGATGTTGCCCCATCAGTACAATCCTGCAAAGCATTATCTTTTCGAGAGTTTCCCGGCAGGCGTCACGCCATCATTGTTTGCAAAAGAATCACTTTCTCTCTGACACCGCTAGTAAATAGTTTAATCGCTGCAGACAAAAGAATGAGTAAAGCTACTCAACCCACAACAACATAAGAATGTTGCCTTCACATTAGTGGTTGAAATCCCAACCTTGAATGACATTCACACTGTAGCACCCTCTGGTGGACAGTCTCAGTCAAGGGAGGGAAGGATGACATAAGAATCGTACTGCCATCCACTTTGTTTCAACTGGATAGTGTGGCTTCTGAGCACGTTGTCCAAAAACCTCTACAAAGTAAGTCAATATTCCAGCTTTTGAAACAAAATTGCTGACTTGAACTATGATTAAGAATCAGCCAGTTCTAGTTCTGACTCCTGATCACAAGTGAAGCTTTCCAACTTAAGAATGGAAAATTAGCTTTGCAGGCAATTTCTTTCTTTGCCAATCAAGTGGCTTTCTTGTTGAGTCAAACAGACAGCAGTATGTGACAAGTCACAGCAGTATGTGACATGTATAGTTATCAGACAATGAGAGTGAAAGTTGCAATTCACCTCACAGAAAAAGAGACACATTACTGTGATGATGCTATATCTTTGAGAAATATATGTACATATAATATCATGCTTCTTGCAAGGGGTATGTTTAGAATTCAGATTTATTTTGCAGGGTAACAATTTGTCTAGCAAAACCTTTAAATTGGTAGCTGCACAGGGTAAGTACTCATTTTAGAACTGGAGTGTTTATTTTAAGCAAAGCCAAAGCATTTGTGTTTACTTGGGTGTCCCCTGGGGGTTTCAGTGGAGGGTTTTGACTAGGTTGATAGACAGGGACAGATTCATGTGGTAAATGGGAGGAGCTAAGCCTGGAGGGAAGAAATGCTGTAAGAAATACAACAGTTGATGTTTGGGACAGCCAGAAGAAAACAGACATCTCTCTGTCTCTCTGTCTCTCTCTCTCTCTCTCTTTCTCTTCAAAGGTGAGCTGGGAGCTCCAGGACTGTTAACCTAAGAAAAGCAGGTATACTAGTGTTTTGCTAACTAATTTTAAAGATGAATATTTCTTGAATTGGAATTCATAGTAGATAAGTTAAGTAGCATCTTGTTATGTTTATGTAGTGTTCAATTGTTAAAAGTTGAACTAATTTATTTGTTATAATTAAATTGTGTTTTTAAATAAAGTTCGTTATGATAAAAGCTTTCTAGTCTGTCAATAGAATCAGCCATGGAGTGAAACATCTGATCCTCACACTCATGGCAAAATAACAAATTGATGGGGACTGGCAGCACCGTAGCACAGTGATTAGAGGTGCTGCTTCACAGCTCCCAGGACGCGGGTTTGATTCCCAGCTTAGGTCATTGTCTGTGTGGAGTTTGTACATTCTCCTTGTGTCTGCATGGGTTCCTTCCGGGTGCCCCGGTTTCCCCCCACAGCCCAAAGACGTGTGGGTTAGGTTGATTGGCCATGCTAAAATTGCCCCTTAGTGTCCTGAGATGTGTAGGTTAGAGGGATTAGCGGGTAAATATGTAGGGATATGGGAGTAGGGCCTGGGTGGGGTTGTGGTTGGTGAAGACTTGATGGGCCAAATGGCCTCTTTCTGCACTGTATGATTTCTATAATCTGACTTCATAATATGCCTTGGGGTTTCTGATCTGTTACCCTAGCACAATTGGTGGGCTCTTCTCATAGAACTGTACAGTGCAGAATGAGGCCATTTGACCCATTGAGTCTGCACTGATCACAATCCCATCCATGCCCTAATTCCATGCATTTACCCAAGCTAGTCCTCTGACATGAAGGGGCAATTTAGCATGGCCAATCCACCTAACCTACACATCTTTGGACTGTGGGAGGAAACCTAATGCTACACAGACAATGACCCAAGCTAGGAATCGAACCAGGGTCCCTGGCTCTGTGAGGCAGCAGGGTTAACCACTGTGCCATCATGCCATTTCAGGATTAAAAGCTAAAAGACAGTGAGTGTTGGGAATTGGTGTTTTGTTTTCAGGTTTTGTGTTTGGCTAGCTTAAATAAGGAGTGTCTTTTGCGGAGAAATGTCTCTTTTGGTGGTGAAAGATTCCCTGGGTGTGAAAGGGGTCACTCAAAATGGTTTACTGAAGGTAGTTCAAACAAAGCTTTTGGATTTGGCAAATAAGGTAAAATTGATTGTACCTGACGGGGTGAGAAAGGGAAAGATAATTTCAACGATAGCTCAGCATCTACATTTGCCAAAAACACAGGGTGGGATTTTCCGGACACATGTGCCCCAAGACTGGAAAGTTCTGCCTGAGGTCTATAGCCCTTTGCATGATCCTGTCCTGCTCACTACGATTCCTGTAGTGGGCGGGATGGGAAAATTCTGCCCACAGTCTGAATTGGAATTGGCTTGAATTCAATTACAAAAGGAAACGGATTGAATTAGAAGCCAAGAACAGGGAAAGAGTAGCAATTGAGGCAGTAAAAGAAAAACCCAGTGGCAAGAAAGAGAATTTCACTGGCAGGACAAAGAAAAAAAGAATTGAGATAGTTAGAATTACAACTAAAAGAAAGCAAGAGAGAGAGAGAGGCAATTACAGAACAAAGAAAAAAGGCAAGAGAATTGGAACTCCAGGAACTGGAAAGAAAGTAGAAGTGCAAAAGGCTAAAACTGTAAGAGGAGCGGCAGGAATGGCAGATGATTTTGAGTTAGATAAGAAATCAGTGTTTGGGTTTCAACACCAATTTCAATCTGCGGAGGATAGAAGCTGGAAAAAGGAGAAATCCTCAGGTGATAAAGGCAAAGGAGATCTTGATGGAGATAATAAGTATACCTCAGGTATACTTATTTTATAAGTATTTTTACCTCAGGTTAAAAATGAAACACATGAAAGTAGAAGAGAAATAAGGAACATTAGATTTTTTCATTGTAATAAAGTCAGACACATGAAAATGCAGTGTTGTTGGTATAAGGAAAGAATTGAGAAGACAGACATAGTAAAACAGGATAAGCCAGTGAGGTTTATTAAAGTTGCAAAGTGAGCCATGGTTGAAGCTGAAGATGTGCAAAATAATATCCAAAATACTGTCCAATAATATCCAGAGGTTGGTTGATAAGCAGATGTCAGATCTCTTTAACAAATTTATTTATGTGGGTAAAATTTACTCATGTGTACTAGGAGGACTGGATAAAGAAGTTAAGATCTTAAGAGATATGGGAACAAATTAATATTTAATGATGAGAGATGATGAGATGCTGTCAGGGCTACAAAGATTTTCCAGCGTTTTCTGTTTTTGTGTGTGTGTGAAAAAAAATCATAATTTGGTACTACAGAAGTTGAGTATTGCTGAAAAAAAATGACATGCAGTTGAAACTTTTCATCTTGCACACATCAGGATGGATGCAAGAATGCCAAAGTTCAATTTATATTGCATGAGAAAAGGCTGCTAATTTGTTGCGAAGTCAGCTCTGATTAGTCGATGTGTCACCATGGAGAAATTATCAGGAAACTATAGTTCTTCAGGCTTTTGCTTAATTCAGAAAAGGGTAGAATGCCTGGACATGTGCTTTATGCTTACACAGGACCAAGTTTCTGCAGAACATACGTAGTTTCTAGCAAGTGAAAACAAACCAGAGCATAAGCCTGACTGATCATCTTAAATTGGTTGTTGCCTTTTGTACCCTTGTCTCATGCAGCATAAATTGTTTCTTCCTTTGAAATTCGGTATCTAGTGTCTGTCTTGATGAGTGCAAGATGAAAAGCTTTGACAGCATGTCTCTTTTTCAGCAATTGAAAAAATTTTTCCTTGTTGGTTGCCGACACGTCAAACACATCTGTCCATTTTTCCATGGAAACCCGAATATGGTAGTCCAATGTGAAAAAGCAGTCTTTTAACAGCAATAATTCATTGACTATGGCAAAACAATTCAGTTTGCTACAAAACAACTGTCAGTGCAGCCCAAAAAAAAAGTGGCCTCCAGATTAAACAAGCTCGTCAACAAGATGTGTATTGTAACATGCAAGCAATCACTCACAAAGTCTCATCCACTGTTATGTGTTTGGCTATCGACGTCCACAGCCCGAGCAAGATCCAGTCTCCCCCATTAAAGTTTCTTCTCCAATTCCCAGTTGTGTGTCTTCAACCCATATCATAAAAACCCTACAGTGCAGAAGGAGGCCATTCGGCCCATTGAGTCTGCACCGACAACAATCCCAGACCCTGTCCCTGCAACCCCACACATTTACCCAACTAAATCCCTCTAACCTATACATCCTGGGAAACTAAGGGGCAATTTAGCACAGCCAACCTAACCCGCACGTCTCCGGACTGTGGGAGGAAACCCGCACGGGGAGAATATGCAAACTCCACACCGACAGTGACATAAGCTGGGAATTGAACCCAGGTCCTTGGAACTGTGAGGCAGCAGTGCTAACCACTGTGCCACCCACATTACACTGCAATCAAGCAGAATCATAAAACAAGGTGCAGCATGTTGAGACTGAGCCATCTCCGTCAGTTCAGAGTAGCTCAGAAGGGTACTTCTGGACGAAAATTTACTACTGCCATTGTTTAAAAGTTAGTCCTCACTGTAAAACTCAGTTACCTGTACATTCACAAATTGTGTCTGGGGAAGATAGGATACAAGGATCACCCTAAAACTAAGGAATGCTGTTCTTTATGTTGAAGGTCATGTATTCCCATTTCAGTGGAGCATAAATATGTGGCTGAAGCACTTGCCATGCAATTCATACTTGGAATGAAGGAGATACTTGGAAGTCTAGGACTCAACTATGGAATCCCATTCAACAAAACCCTTCCACATTCTTGACAAGCTAACCACTTTCCAGGAATGGGAAAAGTTAGATACACAATAGCCTATAAAATAACGTGGAATGCCGAGTTAGCCATGGAGTGAAATGAAATACATTGTTTGAACCCTTGAACAAACATACAACAAGGCCGAAAGATTTAATTGATCTATATTTTATCCAGAAATGCTGAGGAAAATATAAAATACATTCACTAGGGAGATGATGGCCTAGTGGCATTATTGCTAGATTATTAATCTAGAAACTCAACCAATGTTCTGGGGACCCAGGTTTGAATCCCATCATGGCAGCTGATGGAATTTGAATCCAGTAAAAATATCTGGAATTAAGAATCCACTGATGACCCTGAAACCATTGCCAATTGTGAGAAAAACACAACTGGTACAGTAATATCCTTTAGGGAAGGAAATCTGCCATCCTTACCTCATTTGGCCTACATGTGACTCCAGAGCTACAGCGATGTGGTTGATTCTCAACTGCCCTCCAACGGCAACTAGGGGTGGGCAATAATTGCTGGCTAGCCAGTGGCGCCCATGTCCTATGAATGAATGAAAACAATTGTGCACCTTTAAGCCAATGCTTGCAAAGTTTACTTCAAAAACCTTCAAATAATTTCACAAGTTACCCTATGGGCAAACAACTGAGATATTTTAAACTAAGTCAGTATTAAGCTCAGGCTTGTGCCTCAGATGACAACAAATTACCTCAATGAAAGTAAGTAATACCATTTACTTAAAATAGAACAGTTTTAAAATCTGATATTGAATTTGGTACGTGCTGTTTAAATTATGTTATAATACATAAAGGATAGACACAGTTTCACTCCCTCGAGGTTGCATAATTTGCCGTGATCATTCAGTTTGTTATCAAGCAGTTTGCTTCAGAAGAAAGCCAAGCCATCTCAAATATAATCTAGTTGTGCAATTCCTTTAAAATGCATCTCTCGTCGCCAGAATTGTAAATTAAACCATTATTTAAATATGAAGATGAAAAAACTGCAGGTGCTAGAAATTTAAATGTGCACAGAAAATGCTGGAAATGCCCACTAAGTCTCAGCGGCACAACCGCATTGTACTGACTGAGTAATGCAGAGATCCAAAACAATATTCAGAGGACCTAAGTTCAAATCCCACCATAGCAGAGGTGAAAGTTGAATTCAATAAAGATCAGGAATTAAAACTCAAAGGATGACTGTGAAACCATTGTTGTAAAAGCCCATCTGGTTCACTAAAGGAAATCTGCCATCCTTACCCGATCTGGCCTACCTCTAACCCTAGGTACACAGTAGTGCCCTCTGAACTGGCTCAGTAAGCCACTCAGTTTGGAGCAATTAGGAATGGCTAATAAGTGCTGGCCCAGGGAGTGATGCTCACATACCATGAAAGAAATATGGTTAATGCTTCACTCTAATAAAAGATCACCAACCTGAAGCATTAACTTTGTTTCTTTCCCCACACCTCTTCTTCAAATACAAATTTTGGCTTCTATTAAAGTAGTTTGGTGTATTTATTAGCCTGCACCCTTCATTTCATTGACTTTGATCATTAAAGAGATTAGCTGAATGGGACCATTGAAAGGAAGAGGATCTGAAGGTGAAGATGAGACAAAAACAATCAGTAAAATTATGGCAGCATGTTGGCACTGTGGTTAGCACTGATGCCTCACAGCGCCAGGGACCTGAGTTCAATTCCCGACTGGCGGTGCAGAGTCTGCATGTTCTCCCCGTGTCTGTGTGGGTGCTCCGGTTTCCTCCCACAGCCCGAAAGACGTGCTGGTTGGGTGCATTGGCCATGCTAAATTCATCCTCAGTGTATCCGAACAGGTGCCGGAGTGTGGTGGCAAGGGGATTTTCACAGTAATTTCATTGTGGTGTTAATGCAATTGTGACACAAAATAAATAAAATTAAGTTTGTCCTTTAAGTTAGAATCCTTTCTCCGTTACAAAAGGAGCGAGTAAAGCTTGGCTATTCTCAGTGTTATGTTTCTTGCTATCATTCATATATACATTTTTTGTTCAATTGATATTTAATGCCTGAAGTAAAATCTACTGAGATTGTCATACTGAAGGCAAAGGATGCTGTGGAGATTTGGGATAGAAATAAGCTGTTATCAGAGATATCCTATAATATTTGACCTTGATATCAGGGTAAATTTCAGGATGTGGGAGTGGAATAAAGATAAGGAAAAAAAGTGCCTAAAGGATGAAGGATTACAAAAAAATATAGTGGTGCCCATTCACATTATTAGATATCCAAATAACCTAATTCAACCTCATGCCTGCATTCAGTGTAGTCATTGTGGTGGCACAGTGATTAGCATTGCTGCCTCACAGCGCCAGCTACCCGAGTTCAACTCCGACTGACTGTGTGGAGTTTGCACATTCTCCTCGTGTCTGCATGAGTTTCCTCTGAGTGCCCCAGTTTCCTCCCACAGTCCAACGATGTGCAAGTTAGGCTGATTAGCCATGCTAAATTGACCCTTTGTGTCAGGGGGATTAGCAGGGTAAGTACAGGGGTTTACAGGGATATGGACTGGGTGGAATTGTCGTCCGTGCAAATTCAAAGGGCTGACTGGCCTCCTTCTACACTGTAGGGATTCTATGATTCTATACCAGTTCAAGCAACTACCTACAAGCTCATTAAAAAGATCAGCTGACTGGGATCACTGAAGGGGAGAGGATCTGAAGGTGAGGATGAGACAAAAACAATCATTAAAATTATGGCGGCACGGTGAAACAGTGGTTAGCACTGCTGTCTCACAGGGACCCGGGTTCGATTCCTAACTGTACGGAGACAGCATGCTCTCCCTGTGTTTCCTCCAAGCGCTCCAGTTTCCTCTAACAGTTTCAGTAAAAGCAGGTACGTCCCATTCAAGTTGAATAGAAAAAGCTATGGTTTTATACATGACCTTTCTAAGGGAACAATGATGAATTACAGTTCATGAATAGGACAAGTTTGGAAAGTCTATCATAAAAAGAGTTGCGTTTAGTTCAGGCACGATGCCAAAGCTGAATGATATACAAACTTACAAGAATTAATTCAGCTTCTTGCATACATGCTGGCCCTTTGAGAATGCAGTTGTGTTTGTATTCCTGTAAATTCCTGATCCTCAAGGCTCCACCAACTCCCATTTAAAACTATTTCCTAGTATTTGCTTCCACCAAGGTTTCAGGTCGAGCATTTCAGATCCCAACTTCTCTCCAAGCGCTTTACCTTATCCTGTTCAATGATGCCTCTCATTTCAATTACTATAAAAATTATGAACTTAGCAGAAAGATTGATATAAAAATACATGCAACTAAAATTCAGTGACCCAGGATCTATAGACCACTGCTCAGCAGAGAGGCCACTATTACACCCAGCTTCTAATACAGCATGCTTTTGCTACAGATCTCAAAGGTAGCCAAGCAGAAAGCCCTAACTAATTTACTGTCAAATTTAATAAAGTGACTAATGTTTTCAACAAAGACGTGAAACAACTGCATTTGAGGTCTTCTGAGTTCCTTTATGTTGTAGAGTAAGTCTGAAGATACATTCTGAACGGCACTGGAATCCATTAATTCTATGGGGAACCCAAACCATTTACACTCATGAGCTGAACAGATACAGAGAAACTCCTCCCCAAAACTAAAAGAGAGAGCACTGCACCATGTCTATGGCTCAGTAATAAATTTATTATTGCAAAATCACCTCTGTAGATTGCACATAAACCAGTTTGTGTATTTGGTAAATGGTAATCTTACTTAACATTGTATTTCACCTCCTGCCTTGCTCTCACAGTCTTCATTCTGGGTCCCTACATCTTACACCGAACCAACTGTTGGTCAGCTAAATTCTCTTCCTCCTCCCCATTTTATCTGTTATGGTTTCCTCAGGTACTGACCCCTTTCACATCTGCCCTCATCGCTCCTCCTCAAAAACCCATCCCAATTCCTTTAGTCCTTGCAAAATACCACCCCAGTTCCAATATCTCTTTTCCGTACCAAGTCCTCAATTTTAAGACCCTCATCCTAATTTACAAAGGCCTCACTCCCCTCCTTAACTCTGCTCCTTTCTCTAGCCTTACAGGCCTTCAAAATATTTGCGTTCTGCCAATTCTGGTCTGTTCAACTTCCCTAATTTCAATCCTCCCCCACTGATGGCTGTGCTTTCAGCTGCCTTGGCACTTATGCTTTGGATCTCCCTCCCTAAACATGTCTTTCCACATCTCTCTCTTCCTTTCTGATGTTCTTTGAAACCGACTTAATGGCAAAAATATTGTCCAGAATTCTCTGGCCCTTCATGCCGGTGGGATTTTCCGCTCCCACTGGCATGGGGTGACATCAATGGGAATTCCCATAGACCATTGAATCCCGCTACTAGCAAACAACACACCACCTCCGGCCAGCAGGAAACACATGGCTGGAAGGCTGGAGAATCTTGCCAATTGTCTCTTTTTGGGCTCAATATCAAAAATGCTTTTACTGGTATCACTCTTAAAATACCTTGTGACGTTTAACTACATTAGATAATGTTACGTATAACAATCAGGACAAAAGAATGTGGAGTTGTGGCGTAAGTTTGGATGTTTATTTCTCATTCATTTGTGGGGCATGTGCTTTGCTGGCTGGCCAGCATTTATTGTCTATCCCTAGTTGCCTGAGGGCAGTTGAGAGTCCATCATGTTTTGGAGTCACATGTAGGCCAGACCAGTTAAGGACTGCAGATTTCCTTCCCTAAAGGACATTAGTGAACCAGGTGAGTTTTTCTGACAATCGGCAATAGTTTCATGGCCATCAGTAGCTTCTTAATTCCAGATATTTTTAATTGAATTTGAATTCCATCATCTGCCGTGGCAGGATTCAAACCTGGGTTTCCAGAACATAAGCCGAGATTCTGGATGAATATTCTAGCAACAATGCCACTAGGCCATCACTCCCTCAACAACAATGCAGATTTATTGAAGAGCTGTCAACTTTATAAAGGCTTGAACTAGACTGTGGCAAAGCTTGCAAAACAGCCAATGTTGTCACAAATTATTGACGTGACTTCACTCTGAAAGTGACCGCACAACAGTAGAATAAGGACCCAAAATTTATAACAGGTAGAGAGTAACTATTTCCGTGAGCGTGGAGTCTAGAACATTGTCTAAATATTAGAGTCAGACCTTTCAAGAGTGAAATTAGGAAATACTTCCATGTATCAATTGTTGCAACTCACTTCTGAGAATGACAACTGGTGTGGGATCTGTTTCAATTCTGAGATTGATAGTTATTAACCTTTGGAATGAAGAGCTTGTTGAATGAGGAATGGTTGAGAACTCTGGGTCTGTACTCGCTGGAGTTTAGAAAGATGAGGGGAGATCTTATTGAAACTCACAGGATACTGTGAGGCTTGGATAGAGTGGATAAGAACATAAGAACATAAGAACATAAGAAATAGGAGCAGGAGTAGGCCATCTAGCCCTTCGAGCCTGCCCCGCCATTCAATAAGATCATGGCTGATCTGTTGTGGCTCAGTTCCACTTTCCCGCCCTCTCCCCATAACCCTTAATCCCCTCTCTTATCAAGAACCCATCAACCCGCTTCTTAAAAATATTTAGCGAGGCAGCCTCCACCACTTCAACGGGCAGAGAATTCCAGAGATTCACCACCCTTTGAGTGAAGAAGTTCCTCCTCAACTCCGTTCTAAACCGCCTCCCCTTTATCTTGAGGCTGTGCCCCCTAGTCCTACTGTCTTTTTTGAGCGGGAAGAGTCTCTCCACCTCTATCCTATCCATCCCATTCATCATCTTATACGTCTCAATGAGATCTCCCCTCATTCTTCTAAACTCTAACGAGTACAAGCCTAGTTTATTCAGCCTCTCCTCATAGCTCAATCCCCTCAACTCCGGTATCAGCCTAGTAAACCTCCTCTGCACTCCCTCCAGGGCCAAAATATCCTTGCGCAGGTGCGGCGCCCAAAACTGCACACAGTACTCCAGCTGCGGCCTCACCAATGCCCTATACAGCTGCAGCAAGACCTCCCTACTTTTATATTCAATCCCCCTCGCTATGAAGGCCAGCATCCCATTCGCCTTCCTGACCACCTGCTGCACCTGCAAGCTGGGTTTTTGCGACTCATGCACAAGGACCCCGAGGTCCCTCTGCACCGTCGCCTGCTGCAGTTTTTCGCCACGTAAGTAATAGTCCTTCCTACCATTCTTCCTACCAAAGTGGACCACCTCACACTTGCCAACATTAAATTCCATTTGCCATTTCCTGGCCCATTCGCCCAGCCTATCTAGATCCTTCTGCAGACTCTCCACACCCTCCGCACAATTTGCCTTTCCCCCAATCTTGGTGTCATCAGCAAATTTCGACACCCTGCACTCGGTTCCCTCCTCCAGATCATCTATATAAATGGTAAATAGCTGAGGCCCCAGCACCGACCCCTGGGGCACCCCACTAGTCACCAACCGCCAATCCGAATAGCACCCATTGACCCCCACTCTCTGCCTCCTATTTGACAACCAATCCTCTATCCACGCTAACACCCTACCCCCAACTCCATGTCCCCTGACCTTCTGCAATAATGTGGGGATGATGTTTTCACTAGTAGGAAAAACTATAACCTCAGGCTAAAGGGACGATTCTTTAAAACAGAAATGAGGAGGAATTTCTTCAGACTGAGAGTGGTGGATCTGTGTAACTCATTGCCTCAAAAGCTTGCGGGGGCCAGGTCATTGAGTGTGTTTCAGACAGAGATCGGTAGGTTCTTGATTGATAAGGCAATCGGGGGTTATAGGGAAAAGGCAGGAGAATGGGGATGAGAAAAAAGTCAGCCATGATTGAATGGCGGAGCAGACTCAAGTGGCCTAATTCTGCTCCTATGTCTTATGGTCGTTACCCAGAACAAAAATGCTCTGAGTGCTCTCAGAGCTGGAATGGAGAAAATTATTCAGAGTTCATGATCTTGCTCATTAGGCAGTGATCCACTGCTGCTAGGTACCAGTATATGAACATTGGTTGAGTCAGAATCAGGTTCCGTTGCAGTACTACTGTCCCCCTTCTTCAGTACGGTACTTTGTCAACAATTCCTGACCCGTGCTCAAACATGGAGAATGGTTTCTTGGGTTACCAGAAGGTTTCCATTTAATGTTTAATAAATCATTTCACCGATGGAACAGAGTAATATAACTGTTTCAATATCCTTGCTCAAAGTGAGAAAGGCAGTTCGTCGTTAGCTGAAAGCTCTGAAGAGTTTTCATTACAATGCGATTGTGATACTTCCATTTTCCATTCCAGACAACATTATGTGGCGATTATGCCGACATTCTGTGTTGCAAACATTAATTAGGTTAGGGTTAGCAGTGCAAGTGAATATTTTGTGGGATGACTTTCAACTATAAATGCGTTAAGTGCTAATAATCAAAAAATGGCCATTTGAATCCTGAGCCTTTATTATTGAACAAGCTTGAACTTCAAAAGCCCGAGTAAGATTACTAATTTTATTGGGAATTAAAAGTAGCATTTGTGCTGTGGATTATAATAGCTTACTTCCATTTTACTTTGCGTCAGAAAATTAGATTAATCTGACCTAAAGATTTGAAACCAGTTCTATTGCATTGTGCAGTCCTTCCTACTATTAAGTCTTATTAAAAAAATACAATAAGAGAAGCATGTTTGAATGGCAAGACTCAGGGAGCGATCTTCAAGTTTTATGCACACTGTACGGTTGTTGGGCATTCCTCTGCTTCCTTAATAACACTGGAGGGGGAATTGCAACAATTTTGTGGTCAGGTGTTATTTTAATATTCAGAATGAAGTGCCAGCACTTATTTGTGTGCTGTGTGAGCAGATCTCCCATTTGGTGAGGAACTTCCACTACTTTTTGGGATGGCACAGTGGCACAATGGTTAGCATTGTTGCCTCACAGCACTAAGGACTGGGTTCGATTCCCGGCTGAGGTCACTGCCTGTGTGGAGCTTGCACATTCTCCCTGTGTCTGCATGTGTTTGCTCCAGTTTGCTCCCACAGTCCAACGATGTGCAGGTTAGGTGGATTTGCCAGGCTAAATTGCCCCTTAGTGTCAGGGAGATTAGCTGGGGTAAATGCATGAGGTTATGGGGATAGGGTCTGGGTGGGATTGTGACTTGGTGGGCCGAATGCCCTTCTTCTGCACTGTAAGGTTCTATGATTCTAGGATACTTAAAAGCAACCTGTACCTCAAGAGAAGGTATACTTTTCTCAAAATGGCCATTGATGTGCTATCTCAGCTAGGGCCCCCATTCTCTTCCCAGGTGAGTGGCAAGGCAAAAAGCACAACAACATTGGAGAGAAGTAAATAATCAGCTTAGCGTCATAACAAATGTTCTCATCATAACAAATGTAAGAAATTAACTACCAGATATTTTATGACTCTCTTTCACATCTCTCAATCTCTGTGTCCCCAAACTCTGCCTCATTCAACTTAAACCCAGCATTATTGGTTTTTCTCTTCCCATGCCTCTCCTCCAATTACAAGAGACACTTTATCGCAACTAACTTACACATTTAAGTCCATATCCAGCCATTGAAATTGATGTTTTCTTTCTCTTTCGCTGCTGCATATTCTTGTACTCTACCTTAAACATCATCACAACCATTCAATTAGGCACATTGGCCCATTATTGCTCAGTGTACAAGGCAAGCACACATCAGGGGCAGGGACAGCATCAATGCAAGCACTCTCTCCCATCGAGGAGGCAACTGTTGTTATCAATTGTTCAGTCGTTTGGTGTTTGACTGTGCGTGTGTTTGCTGACTGCCCACTGTGCTGTGCGCTGTAAGTCAAGGCCATGGATGGTTATAGGTAGAAAGAAAGCAAGCAGCAAGCATGAGAAAACAGACATTTTAAAAGAACCTTATATAAAACTCCTGTTCACAAGTAGAACCTAGTTAGAGTAATCTCTGCATATCTCCGAGGCATAAATCACAATAGCAGCTATTAGCATCATTGGTAGGGAAAAGTCATGCAAATGGGAGTAGAATCATAGAGTCTCTATACTACATAAGAGGCCATTTGGCCCATCAAGTCTGCACCGACTCTCTGATCATATCTAGGCCCTTTCTCCTATCCTACTCCTGCAATCCAACATATTTCCCATAACTAATGAGACATTGAGGTCAATTTAACATGGCCAATCTACCTAACCTGCACATTATTGGACAATGTTGAAAATCCAGAGAGGTTTTGATAGATATTCTGCACCTTCACCTTTCTTTTTCCTGATGTATTCTATAGAATGTATGTTTTGTCTGTATAGTGCACAAGAAACAATACCACTCGTAGCACTGCCACAGATTGTGAAATAGTGAATATGATGGCCTTCATAGTTATTGTAATGGCCGTGCTTCTACTGAAGATTAGATAATCTTTGGCTGTTTCGCTGTGAACACTGAACAGAGAGAAGATGGATGATGGAGGAAAAAAATTTGCTTAATGAGATGGGAACTAAAGTTAATAATTAACAATCCAGTTCTGCTGTGGCAGGACCTGCCATGGGGGATTGGGGCTGAATAGCTAAAAGTCCATTGGCTTTTGATTCCAGTGGCAGGCAGGACCAGAAGATCCCACTCAAGAGTCTTTCGTACTGGTAGCAAATCGTCAATTCTTTCTGGGGCTGGAAATGATTCTCAGTTTTTATATTAAATGTTTAGTAAATAATTATTATCCAATTCCCCTGTCGGGACCTGATCTGAAGTAAGTATTCTCTCTCTGTCTCACTATCTCTTGCACCATCCATCCTGCAAGTTTAAACCCTGCCTGTTGTCTGGCCATCCACATACTGCAGACAGTACTTTATGAATCAACTCAATAGCTGCTCTCGGAAGAAGAAGAAATAAACTGTCTGTCAATATCTGTAAATCGCCTCAACTCAAAATCCAGAAGGAAAGTTGAGCTCTCTCTAAATTCATCTAAATTGTCAATCCATAAGATTCGGAAACCATTAACTTTTATTGGACTTTCAATCTACTTAACCGGTCCTTCTACCTTATAACGTACAGGTGTGTGAGAGGCCAAACCTTTGAATGCATGTGTGCATGAGAGGGTCGGAGTTTTTTAAGATTATTTTTCATTGGATTGGGTCTTAAATAAAGCAAATACTTCTCTTTTTAAAACTTAAAGGAAAAACTGTCTGTGTGTGTATTCTATAGCTTTGGTATTTAAATAGTTAAATGTTCACTGAATTGACAAGTGTAATCAATCTAAAAAAAACCTGATGCCATCAAACGAGGAATGGAAAAGAGGAGGGGCCATTCTGTTCCTTCTTACCCAGTTGTAATCATTGGAAATATCCATTTCCGCGAGGGAGGTGATGGTTTAGTGATGCTATCACTAGACTAGTAATCCAGAAACTCAGCTAATGTTCTGGGGATCTTGGGTTGAAGCCCACCACAGCAGCTGATGAAATTTGAATTCAATAAAAAAATCTGGAATTAAGAATTTACTGATGATCATAAAATTATTGTTGAATGTCGGAAAAACCCATTTGGTTCACTAATGCCCTTTAGGGAAGGAAATCTGCCATCCTTACCTGGTTTGGCCTATGTGACTGCAATGTGGCTGATTCTTAAGTGCCCCTCAGAGATGGGCAACCAATGCTGACCAAGCCAGCAATTCCATGAATGAGTGCATAAAAAAAATTGCAGCTCTATTGTACTGATTTTTATTTATGTCTTCAATACTTTTGGGAGCCCTGAAGACTTAAGGTTGCTGTTTCTTTTTGCTTTGGCACCTGAGGATTAGTTACTGAAGCAAGAGATGAGCATCAGGTTGTCATTTATCATATTATATAACCTGTGCAATTTATCTGCCATCTTGTGATTTGAAACATCTTTATTTGCGCAATCTAATTCATGTCTGTAGGTGTTAAAGGTTAAATAAGTGTTCAGTCAACAGTTTCAGGTTCCTGTCAGTATAATGACTGACATGGTAATTTTCTCTGTTAAACTGGTGGACAAGAAGCATCTCTCAGCACAAGGGAGAGGTAACACACAGTCCCCTTTGTTCCCTGCTCCAGGAAAGATCCTCTCTGATAACTGAGGTTTTGGGATCAGTGACCATAAGCATGTCGCGACGTAACGTCACGCTGACTATATCACTTATTGAGAAAAGTAATGTTCTGGCTTATTGAGTGTGTGTCTTCGGAGGACACATCAGAAATTTCAGGTTAGGATGCTGAATGTTTTGCAGGCTGAGCTCATTCTCCTTCGAGGGCGAATTAATGTGGAAGTCATGCAACAGAGTTAACTTTATTGCTTTACAAATTCAATTGTGGCAATTTCTCCATTGTACAATATTTAATCATTTCAATGGCCCTGACTGTCAGATTTGTGATCTGTTGTGAGAAAACACCTACAAATCCTGCCAATTTTTATTGTGTCGCTGAACCGTGCTTTAGAATGAAAATTTGACATTTTTGGTTGCTAATGTCTCCCAAGGCAATCGTACTTCATAATAATTTTTATCCATTTGAATAGCAAAGAAAATTTGAACGAAATAGTGCAGGGGCATTTTCTTTCCCCCCATGTTTTGGCTGTCAGTGACAGATGTATGTTGCTTGCCACGTCCACAAACTACTTTTACGTATGTTTTATCCAGGCTTATGGTCAGCAGTAAAACCTTCAGTTTTCATTCCATACTAGAAGTTTGAGTAGGATGGTCGAAGTTGCGACAGGCCAGTTGTTAGGAAAATCTTAAGTCATTTAACACCATGGAGGAGAATTTCTCAAGAATAAATATTAACACTCTTTGCTAGATGTTGCTGTACCTTAATGACTAAGATATAGAATCAGCAAATGGAATCATAGAATCGCATCAGTGCAGAAGGAAACCATTTTGCACATCAAGTTTGCACCAATCCTCTAACAGAATATCTCACCCATCTCCACCGTAAATCCATAATCTCATGCATTTATCCCACAAATCCCCCCTAACCTACAGCTCTTGGTGCACTAATGGGCAATTTAACATGGTCAATCCATCTAACCTACACGTCTTTGGACTGGGGGAGGAAACCAGAGCACCTGGAGGAAACCCAAGCGGACATGGGGAGAACGTGCAAACTCCACACAGTCAGCCAAGGATGGGTGTCAGAAGTAGGCTTAAATTAACACTGTTACTATGAAAATCCTCTAGTCATCACACTCCAGCCTCTGTTCGAGTACAATGAGGGAAAATTTAAAATGACCGATGCGCCTAACCAGCACATCTTTCGAGCTTTGGCAGGAAACTGGGGCACCCAGAGGAAACCCAGGCAGACAGGTAGAATGTGCAGATTCTGCACAGACAGTGAATTACCGAAGCCAAGAATCAAACTTGGTCCCTGGCGCTGTGAAGCAGCAGAGCTAACCACTGTGCCACCGTGCCAGCCATGGTAAACCATCTTTTCATACATTTTGCTGCTCAACTCTGTACTAAGTTCTTCAATAGTACAAAACTAAATTTGCTATATCATTTAGTCAGTTCAAAGCATTGCTTCATATTTACAACATGTGATTTTTGTCCAATGATATAAAGTTGCAAATTGGCACCAAAATAGTTAAGTGGTTGGTGAAAACAGGACAGTGAGAGAGTCAGCAGACATTACCATTACAGTTGCTAAGAAGAGTAAATATAAAAGCTGAGAAAGGAATATGAATCTTTCATTTAACAGTGAGGTTTTGCTGATGTGCCAAAGGCAGACAAGTATGATTGCAGTTGAATGAATTCATCTCACGACTTTCCAACTACCATGCATCATTTCAAATTAATGATTTTATAATTAAGCAAATAAATCTGAGTCACAATGGGGATTTTTTTTTCCCAGCAACAATTCTACATGTTAATTTTCACTTCGAATGAGGAAATAGTATTTTTTTTTAACCACACATAGAGTCTATGCTGACATTGTATTTATTTTTGATAAACAAATTAACCAAACGTACCGACTGAGAAAATTCTAGCCGGTCATTGAGTATACATTGAGTAGGACTGCGACAGATGCTGAATTGTATGGCATTCTGATGTTTGCTGTCTGGGGTCACACTATCCTGGGGATTTAAACTCCTAGGGCGCGATCTTACAAAAAAATTCTAAGTGCCGAATGAGCAAGAAAATCGTAGAGAATTGTATCTTTTTTTGCAATTTCAATCTTATTTCACTTAGGGCAAAAAAGCGCCAGGATGTGATTCTCGCCACTAAGGGGGGGAGGGATAGGGTAGCCTAAGCTTGTCGGTGAGACTGGCTGCTGAGCTCTTGGGGCACCATTGCGCAGGCATCTCATTCTCCCAGTAAACTAGGAAATTCCCTACCATCCCCGCCTCGGTGGCCCTACAGACATTTGAATCACCCCCTCAACGCCAATTGCCCCTGCATTGGTCTGGCCACCCCACCTGTCCCATTGTCCCCATCAGCAAAGTTCTCCCCCTCCCTCTGACTGATTGCCCCCATCTGTAGGATTCTCTCTCACTTCTGCAGAACTACCTTGCTCCCACCCTGATTGCACCCTCTGCCTTCCCTTCCACCCCTGAAGAGTTCCCCCTTCCCCTTGTCGATAGCTCCCCATTTTGCAGAGTGCCTTCCCTTCCTCCCAAGCTGAATGCCACTCCTATGGAGCTTTCCTTCTCTTAAAACTCCACCCCTACTCTGGCTCCAACCCCAGTTAGGCCCTATCCCTTTGGCACTGTCCAAGTAAGGTGTCCAGTGAGCAGTGCCAAGTTGCCAAACAGGCAGTGCCAGGCTGGCACTGCCCGATAGGCACTGACTGGCATGTCCCCGACTACATGGGGGTTTCAATGGCCTCTGATCCCCTGGTGAAGCCATCACATCTGATCTCCTGCTGGTGGTGACAAGCTGCGATTCTCACTGGTGAGAAGCTCAACCGGCGAGCAGGTAAGAGCATGTGAGCCCAGGCAATAACATTCAGAACTTGCTAATGGCATTCAAATTCTGTCATAAACATTTAAGTTGGCTTCATGCCCAGTAAAGGTGCAAAGCCAATTTTGGAAAATGTTGCCAGCACGATAAGGGGAGGCGAGAAACCGGGCGTGGGTTTCTCATTTTTTGCCTCTCACCCAATTGTGCTACTTCATCTTGTCAAACGTTGGGCAGGATGAGGTTGTAAGTTTGTGCTCCTAGTCCAGCAAGGCCTTGTTTTTTCAAATCCATCTGTGGCTATCGCCTATCTATCTCTGTAACCTTTTCCAGCCCCACAACCGTCCCAGATCTCTGTGCTCCTTCAACTATGGCCTTTTGGGCATCTTCTGCTTCAATAGCTCTATCCTTGATGGCACTGTCATCAGCTGCTGAGGCCCATTCTCTGAAAGTCCATCCCTTAAACCTCTCTGCCTATCTACCTCTCTTGTCTGCCCCTTAAAGCCAACATTCTTTCACTAAGCTTTGGGCTATCCATCCTCATATCTTCACATGTCGCTCAATATGTTCAATTTTGTTTGATAATGCTCCCGTAAAACACTTCTGCGCTGCATTAAAGGCACTACATCCAAACAAGTTGTTGTTGTTGAATGTTACATCAATTTCCTTCTGCCGCTGCTCCTTATTATTTAAAACTATCACACTGAGGCCTGCATTCTTCAGGATATTGAACTCAGAAATACGTTTGGAATAAACTGGAATTTCAAAAAAGATGTCGTTCAAGGTATATCTGGGATTCGTTCGGCAGATCCAATATGCATTTTTGCTTTGTGAGTTTTGACACTTCCCTTAATAAAATGCACTCATGTGTGGCTTATGTGTGCAGAGAAGAGGCAGCTATATGTTTTGAGTGAATTACATTCAGTCTGCAATCGTGCCTTGGCTGAAATCACATTCTACACAAATATTAGGTTGACAGATCAGGTAAGGCACTGAGCTAATATTGATGCTAATTTGATTGTATTAGGCAGTTTATAACCATTAAGATCTTTTGACAATAGGTAATTAGATTTCTTAATTATATTTCTTATTTTTGTTGTGCATTGGAAACTCCATCAGTTACTGACAACAAGCATGTTACTATACAAAGGCACAATTGAAGGAATATTGCATTCTATGTTTCAAAAAAGCTTTGAAATTTAAAATATTAATATTCTCAATCCCTGACTTTGACAGAAAGTAAAACATATTGTCATTCTTACTGAATAAAAGCAAATAATTATTAAAATTTCAGTAGCAAACTTAGATGTATCGGTTGGTTAGCACAAGCGAGTGTTCTTACATTGTCACCAAAAATAACCACATGATAGACTTTTTTCCAGAAGAAATTAAAGAAAAACACAAATGTGGAGGGCTATGCCAGGTTTAAATTATCCTTGATTTCAGTCCTACAATTTTGCTCCGTTGTATCTATATCACCATGTTCTACATTGTTTAAATTGATTAATCTTTTTCTGTCCCACTTAATATCAGATAAAAACACCTCAAACTGCTTTCAGAGCTGGAAAAGCCATTTCATTCTCTTATCTTTCTTCATACTTCGACCTCAAGGAATCTTCCTTATTGTCTTAGATGCATCAATCCAAGGTTGGACATTTCTCCCAAGCTGAAAACAATATTCCAAGTTGACAGAGAATAGAACAGAATCCCAACAGTGCAGAAAGAGGCCATTTGGCCCATCAAGTCCGCACCAGCCACAATCCCAGGTCCTACCCCTATATCCCTACATATTTATCCACTAATCTCTCTAACCTACGTATCTCAGGACCCTAAGGGGCAATTTTAGCATGACCAATCAACCTAACCCGCATGTCTTTGGACTGTGGGAGAAAACCAGAGCACCTGGTGGAAACCCACACAGACACGAGGAGAATGTGCAAACTCCACACAGACAGTGACCCAAGCTGGGAATTGAACCCAGGTCCCTGGAGCTGTGAAGCAGCAGTGCTAGCCACTGTGCTACCATGCCGCCCAACCATCCAACTATACAACCTCAATCTGTACTTCATTCATTTGACAATAAAATGTTCAGAATTATGTTTGCTTTGCTGATTATGCTTCTACAATGATGGGATATCATAAATGTTGAATCTAGTACTGCCAGAGCGCTCCTGCCTCTTACTGTATGTGTTTCATATCATATTTTACATGCAATAAATGCATTTTCAATGCCTAATTCCTGGCATTGCATTTTGTGTATTGCCAACTTAAAAATTTTCCTTCCCAATAGTTCTTTCATTGATCATGGACCAGAATCATAGAATCCCTACAGGGCAGAAGGAGTCCATTCAGCCCGTCTGCATGGACCCTCCAACAGAGCATCTTACCCAGGCCCTATGCCCGTGACCCCATTTACCCACCAATCCCCCTAACTTACAAATCTTGGCACACTCAGAGGCAATTTACCATGGCCAATCCACATGGCCATCTTTGGAGTGTGGGAGGAAACCAGAGTACCTGGAGGAAACCCACACAGATACAGGGAGAATGTGCAAACTCCACACAGACAGTGACCAAAGGCCAGAATTGAACCCAGGCCTTGGCACTGTGAGGCAGCAGTGCTAACCACTGTGCCACCATGCCACCCTTGATCTTACATTAATCATCTGATTCCAGATCATTTATGCACATTAAATATGGCGGAGAACCAGGAACTGATCCTTCAGTAAATTTTCCCAATGCAACATCATCCTACTGACTAGTAATTACTGATACGCCATTTCAGCTAATTCTTTATCTCCTTGCAGGTCTTAGCCCAGATATCTACCAGCTTAAGTCTAAGTATTGGTTTTTCATGCCAGGCTTTGGTGAAGATGCTCTGGAAGTTTATGCATACTAATCTTAGAGTTTCCTAATAGCCAATTGGGATTGCAATTCCTCAAACCGGGAAAATTAGGCTGGATTTTTCCCTTTTGAATCTTACAACAAAATGCTATCAGGTTGCTTCCCAATGATCCTTGCATTATTTTATCAGTTATGAATACAAAGTGAATAAAAATGAAATTAGGGTGGTATGGTAACACGTTTGATTTGATTTGATTTATTATTGTCACATGTACTAACATACAGTGAAAAGTATTGTTTCTTGTGCTCTATACAGACAGAGCATACTGTTCATAGAGAAGGAAACGAGAGAATGTAGAATGTAGTGTTACAGTCATAGCTAGGGTGTAGAGAAAGATCAACTTAATGCAAGGTAGGTCCATTCAAAAGTCTGATGACAGCAGGGAAGAAGCTGTTCTTGAGTCAGTTGGTACGTGACCTCAGGCTTTTGTATTTTTTTCCCAATGGAAGAAGTTGGAAGAGAGAATGTCCGGGGAGCGTGGGATCCTTAATTATGCTGGCTGCTTTGCCAAGGCAACGGGAAGTGTAGACAGAGTCAATGGATGAGAGGCTAGTTTGCATGGTGGGTTGGCTACATTCATGACCTTTTGTAGTTTCTTGCAGCCTTGGGTAGAGCAGGAGCCATGCCAAGCTGTGATACAACCAGAAAGAATGCTTTCTATGGTGCATCTGTAAATTTTGTTGATTGTCGTAGCTGACATGCCAAATTTCCTTAGTCTTCTGAAAAAGTAGAGGCGTTGGTGGGCTTTCTTAACTATAGTGTCTGCATGTGGGTACCAGGACTGGTTATTGGTGATCTGGACACCTAAAGAAAGTTGAAGCTCTCAATCCTTTCTATTTCCTCCCCGTTGATGTAGACAGGGGCATGTTCTCCTCTACGCTTCCTGAAGCCAATGACAATCTCCTTGGTTTTGTTGACATTGAGGGAGAGATTGTCAGCGAACCAGTTCACCAGATTCTCTATCTCATTCCTGTACTCTGTCTCATTATTGTTTGAGAACTGACTCATTACAGTGGTGTCATCAGCAAACTTGAAAATTGAGTTGAAGTATTACAGTGTCACAGTGGTTAACATTGCTGCCTCACAGTGCCAGGGACCAGGGTTCAATTCTGGCCTTGGGCCACTGCGTGGAGTTTGCGAATTCTCTCCGTGTCTGCATGAGTTTCCTCTGGATTCTCTGCCTTCCTCCCAGATTCCAAAAATGTGCAGGTTAGGTGGATAAGATGGGAGGGAGGGTCTGGGTGAGAGTCAGAGTCAGAGAATCAGTGCAGGCTCGATGGGCTGAATAGCCTCCTTCTGCATTTTCGGGATTCTAGTTGGATTTAGTATGTTGCCTTTCTTGAGAATAGGTAGCAATCTGGTTTCTTTCCCATGCAGTGTGTTCTCCTCTTGAATTCATTAGATCCCTTATGATATAAAGAATCAAAAAATCTACAGTGCGGAAGAAGACCATTTGGCCCATCGAGCCTGTACCAACAACAATCCCATCCAGACCCTATCCCCGTAACCGTTCACATTTACCCCCCATCCCCAGTTCCCCTGACACTAAGGGGCAATTTATCATAGCCAGTCAGCCTAACTGACATTCAATAATCTTTAGACTCTTCTGGTGGATCAGGAAGCAGTTTACAATCTCCCTGTAGGTGATTTTAACATTAGTAAGTTAAGTCATGGAATCTCATGTGATAGATAGCATCCTGTTACTGTCTGTTCTAGTAAATACTTCCACAAATAAATCATTTCATTTTTTAGAAACACTGAGTTCATCCTAAGTTAAGGGATTTCAATTCTTTCTTGACGATCTCATATCGTTAGAACAGTAGTGATTTTAGGCATTTGGCTTCTGTGGCAATGCTTCTGGTTCCCTTTCTGTCTCTCTGACTATTTTGTTCTTGCATTTCCTTTCAGCTAAGAGGTTCATGAGTTCTTCCCCGGGGCTTTCTTCATATCCCTTCCTTTGTAGATTTTATTTTTCTTTTACATTTCCCTTCTCTGGTACATATTTATCCCAAGTGCTCAGATAGCCATTGAATTCTCCAAAGTAACTCCAAAAGGAGCACATCTTCAGAAAGGCAGTACTTATCAATTGTCATTCGCAAATGAACAGCACCGCTACTTTTTCTGTAGGGAGCCACATAGATGGCTGACAGAGATTGAAGTTACAACACAGTAGTGTTGATTCTTCAACCCTGACACTTTTCAAGTTCTGGGAAATCTCAGGACCACAGAATATATTCTTTGATTCCGTTCCAATCTCTAATTTTAATGCTGGTGATCCTATTAAAATTCGATTGTACCTGATCCTTTCACATCTCCATTAAATGCCTGATACCAACATTTAAACATCTTTCTTCCTTTTCTTTCACAGGGCTGGGTTGGCTCAGGCCGAGGCTTCAGAATTTCTTCCAGCAAGATATGGTTGGCATGGTGGCACAGTGGTTAGCACTGCTGCCTCACAGCACCAGGGACCTGGGTTCAACTCGTGCCTTGGGTGACTGCTTGTGTGTAGTTTGCACAGATTTACAAGGATGTTTCCTGGATTGGGAGGCATGCCTTATGAAGATAGGTTGAGGGAGCTGGGACTCTTCTCCCTGGAGAGACGAAGGTTGAGAGGCGACCTGATAGAGGTTTATAAAATGTTGAGAGGAATAGATAGGGTGGATTCTCAGAGGCTATTTCCCCGGGTTGAAATGGTTGCTACGAGAGGACACAGATTTAAGGTGCAGGGAAGCAAGTACAGAAGTGATGTCAGGGGTAAGTTTTTCACTTAGAGGGTGGTGAGTGAATGGAATCGGCTGCCGTCAGTGGTGGTGGAGGCGAACTCGCTGGGGTCTTTTAAAAGACTTCTGGATGAGTATATGGGATTTAATGGGATTGGGGGTTATAGATAGGTCTATGGATTGGTAGGTATTGATGTGATTGGCGCAACTCGTGGGCCGAAGGGCCTGTTTGTGCTGTAGTGTTCTATGTTCTATTCTCCGCGTGTCTGTGTGGGTTTCCTTCGGGTGCTCCAGTTTGCTCCCACACTCCAAAGATATGCAGGTTAGGTGAGGCAGCATGGCGGCACAGTGGTTAGCACTGCTGCCTCATAGCGCCGGGGACCTGGATTCAAATCCTGGCTTGGTCGCTGTCTGTGTAGAGTTTGCACGTTCTCCCTGTGTCTGCATGGGTTTCTTCCTGGTCCTCCAGTTTCCTTCCGCAGTCCAAAAATATGCAGGTTAGATGGATTAGTCATCCTAAATTCTCTCTCACTGTACCTGAACAGGTGCCGGAGTGTGGCAACTGGGGGATTTTTGCAGTAACTTCATTGCAGTGTTGATGTAAACCTACTTGTGACTAATAAATAATAAACTTTTTAACTTTACGTTTAGCCTTGCTAAATTGCCCCTTCATGTCAGGGAGACTAGTAGGGTAAATATATGAGTGAGGTTGATGGCTCAATCCCACTCATATATTTATGAGTGGGCTCAATGGACTGAATGCCTCCTTCTGCACTGTAGGGATTCTATGGTTCAATGAAGACATCATTACTATTATTCCTTCCAGCAACTTAAACTGACAGCTGGATTTATGGAAATATAATCTGATCACATCTAATATCAAATGCAAAACACAGTTGTACGTTGCAGTATTTTTAATGTTAAGGCAAAACCTATAAATTTTCTCAGGATAACATATGATGGTGGTGACAACATTGGAGCAGATAACTCTCCGTGTGAGAAGGAATACTCCATTACTGCCGGCAGCTCCATCTAACAGTTTGATCTGTCCAGACTAGGATTTAAAACTCAAGTCCTTTAGGAGACCGGCACTTTATGGTTAAGAGCCAACGATTTATCTTTTGCCCTTTTTTGTTCTCCTCTTAGTTCTAAAGATGTGAGAGTGATGACATTCCAAGCTGAGATAGGGTTAAGAATGATTCATGCACTTCATGTATGGCAGTTGCCAATGATTTTACGAGATTTACCCACCTTTCCATATTCAACACCTCATCACCTGTCTCCCTTAAATATTTATGAATGCGTCACAGGCCCATATTAGAAAATAGAACAGAGAAAATTACAGCACAGGAACAGACTCTTCGACACTCCAAGTCTGCACCTGATCATGTTGCCCAACTGAACTAAAACCCCCTACTCTTTCATGGACCATATCCCTCCATTCCCATCCTATTCATGTATTTGTCCAGACACCCCTTAGAAGTCACTATCATATCCGCTTCCATTACCTCCCCCGGCAGCGAGTTCCAGGTGCCCACCACCCTCATGTAAAAAACTTGCCTTGTACCTTACACCTGTGTCCCCTAGTAATTGACTCTTTGACCATGGGAAAAAGCTTCTGACTATCCACTCTGCCAATGCCCCTCATAATCTTGTAGACTTCTATCAAGTCGCCCTTCAACCTGTGTCATTTAGTGAGAACAACCAAGTTTCTCCAACCTCTCCTCATTGCTAATGCCCTCCATACCAGGCAACATTCTGGTAAATTTTTCTGTACCCTCTCTAAAGCCTCCACATCCTTCTGGTAGTGTGGCGACCAGAATTGAACACTTTATTCCAAGTGCAGCCTAACTAATGTTCTATAAAGCTGTAAAATGACTTGCCAATTTTTATACACAGTGGCTGGCTGATGAAGGCAAGCATGCCGTATGCCTTCTCCACCTGCGTTGCCACTTTCAATGACTTGTGTACCTGTACAGTCAGATCCTTCTGCCTGTCAATACTCTTAAGGGTTCTGCCATTTACTGTATATTTCCTGTATGTATTACACCTTCCAAAATGCATTACCTCACATTTGTCCAGATTAAACTCCATCTACCATCTCTCCGCCCAAGTCTCCAATTGATCTATATCCTGCTGTATCCTCTGATGGTCCTGATCACTTCTGCAAATCCACAACCTTTGTGTCATCCGCAAACTTACTAATCAAACTGGTTACATTTGCCTCCAAATCATTTATATATATTACAAACAGCAAAGGTCCCAGCACTGACCATGAGGAACACCACTTGTCACAATCTCCCATTCAGAAATGCACCCTTTCACTGCCACCCTCTGTCTTCTCTGACCGAGCCAGTTCTGCATCCATCTTGCCAGCTCACCTCTGATCCCATGCGATTTCACCTTCTGTGCCAGCCTGGCATGAGGGACCTTGTCAAAGGCCTTACTGAAATCCATGTAGATGACATCCATTGCCCTATCCTCATCAATCATCTTCGTCACTTCCTCAAAAAACTCAATTGAGTGAGACAGGACCTCCCCTTCACAAAACCATGTTGCCTCTTGCTAACACGTCCATTTATTTCCAAGTGGGAGTAAATCCTGTCTTGAAGAATCCTCTCCAAGAATTTCCCTACCACTGACGAAAGATTCACTGGCCTGTAATTACCTGGATTATCCAGGCTGCCCTTCTTAAACAAAGGAACAATCCTCTGGGACCTGCCCTGTAAACACAGTAAGAAGTATCATAACACAAGGTTAATGTCCAACAGGTTTATTTGGTAGCAAAAGCCACTAGCTTTCAGAGCGCTGCTCCTTCGTCAGGTAGGGGGGAGTTCTGTTCACAAACAGGGCATATAAAGACACAAACTCAATTTACAAAATAATGGTTGGACTGTGAGTTTTTACAGGTAGTCAAGTCTTAAAGGTACAGACAATGTTATTGGGAGAGGGTTAAACACAGGTTAAAGAGATGTGTATTGTCTCCAGCCAGGACAGTTACTGAGATTTTGTAAGCTGAGGCAAGTCAGGGGGGTTACAGATAGTGTGATGTGAATCCAAGATTCCAGTTGATGCCGTCCTCATGTGTGCAGAACTTGGCTATCAGTCTCTGCTCAGCGACTCTGCAATGTCGTGTGTCGTGAAGGCCGCCTTGGAGAATGCTTACCCGAAGATCAGAGGCTGAATGCCGTGACTACTGAAGAGAACACACTTGCCTGGTGATTGACAAGTGGTGTTCATTCATCCGTTGTGATAGTGTCTGTATGGTCTCCCCAGTGTACCATGCCTTGGGACATCCTTTCTTGCATTGTAGCTAGTGAGCATACAAAGATTTCTCTTGAGGCCCCAGCAATTTCCTCCCCTCCCTCTTTTCAGTATTGTGAGGTATATCCCATCAGGTCCTGGGGACTTGTCTACCTTAATGTTTCTCAAGACCCCTAATACCTCCTCCTTTTTGATATCATCATGACCCAAACTATCTACACACCCATCCTCAGACTCATCATCCACCAAGTCCTTCTCTTTGATGAATACTGACACAAAGTAGTCATTTAACATTTTGCTTATTTCCTCTGGTTCCATGCATAGGTTCCCTCCCCTGCCCTTGAATGGGCCAACCCTCTCCCTGGCTACCCTCTTGCTCTTTATATATAGATTAATAGAGGTTTACAGCATGGAAACAGGCCCTTCGGCCCAACTTGTCCATGTTGCTCTTTTTTTTAAACCCCTAAGCTAGTCCCAATTGCCCACATTTGGCCCATACCCCTCAATACCCATTTTACCCATGTAACTGTCTAAACGCATTTTAAAAGACATAATTGAACCCGCAACCACAACTACCTCTGGCAGCTTGTTCCAGACACTCACCACTCTCAGTGTGAAAAAAATTGCCCCTTTGGACTCTTTTGTATCTCTCTGCTCTCATCTTAAACTTATGCCCTCTAATTTTAAACTCTACTACATTTGGGAAAAGGTATTGACTATTTAGCTGATCTATGTCCCTCATCATTTTACAGACTTCCATAAGATCACCCCTCAGCCTTCTACGCTCCAGAGAAAAAACTCCCAAACTATCCAGCCTCTGCTTATAACTCAAACCATCAAGTCCTGGTAGCATCCTAGCATATCTTTTCTGCACTCTTTCTAGTTTAATAATATCCTTTCTATAATAAGGTGATCAGAACTGCTCACAGTATCTCAAGTGTGACCTTACCAATGTCTTGTATAACTTCAACAAGATGTCCCAAGTACTGTATTCAATGTTCTGATCAATGAAACCAAGCATGCTGAATGTCCCCTTCACCACTCTGTCCACCTGTGACTCCACTTTCAAGGAGTTATGAACCTGAACCCCTAGATCTCTTTGTTCTGTAACTCTCCCCAATGCCCTACCATTAACTGAGTAAGTCCTGATTCAATCAACCAAAAATGCATCACCTCACATTTATCTAAATTAAGCTTCATCTGCCATTCATCAGCCCATTGGCGCAATTGATCAAGACCCCGTTGCAATTGGAGATAACTTTCTTCACTGTCCACTATGCCACCAATCTTGGTGTCATCTGCAAACTTACTAACCACGCCTCCTATATTCTCATCCACATCATTAATATAAATGACAAATAACAGTGGACACAGCAACGATCCCTGAGGCACACGACTGGCCACAGGCCTCCAATTTGAAAAACAACCCTCCAATCACCTTCTGGCTTTTGTCATCAAGCCAATTTTGTATCCATTTAGCTACCTCACCCTGGATCCTGTGAGATTTAACCTCATGCAACAACCTACCATGTGGTACCTTGTCAAAGGTCTTGCTAAAATGTGTATAAAAGACTTTGGGATTTTCCTTCATGCTGCTGGCCAATAACTTTTCGCGACCCCTATTAGCCCGCATTACTGCTTGCTTAAGATTCTTTCTACTTTCCTCGTATTCCACGCTTGCTTCCTGTGTTCTCAGCTTCCTTGACAAATGCTTCCTTTTTCTCTTTGACTAGTCTCACAATATCTTTCATTATCCAAGGTTCCCGAAATTTACAATTCTTATCCTTTATTCTTACAGGAATATACCAATCCTGAATTCCTATCAACTTACACTTGAAAGCCTCCCATAGGTCAGAGGTTGATTTGCCCTCAAACATCTGCCCCAATCTAAATTCTTCAGTTCTTGCCGAATATTGTTGTAATTAGCCTTCCCCCAATTTAACACCTTCACTTGAGGACTACGCTTACCTTTATCCATCAATACCTTAAAGCTTACTGAACTGTGGTCACTGTTCCTGAACTGTTCCTCTACTGAAATGTCGACCATCTGGCCTGGCTCATTCCCCAATACTAGGTCCAGTACGGCCCAATTGGACTATCTACATACTGCTTCAAGAAGCCCTCCTGAATGCCCCTTACAAACTCTGCCCCATTACAAACTCTGCTGCAAGGATATTTTGGCCTTGGAGGGAGTGCAGAGGAGGTTTACTAGGCTGATGCCGGAGTTGAGGGGGTTGAGCTATGAGGAGAGGCTGAATAAACTAGGCTTGTACTCGTTAGAGTTTAGAAGAATGAGGGGAGATCTCATTGAGACGTATAAGATGACGAATGGGATGGATAGGATAGAGGTGGAGAGACTTTTCCCGCTCAGAAAGGACAGTAGGACTAGGGGGCACAGCCTCAAGATAAAGGGGGGGCGGTTTAGAACGGAGTTGAGGAAGAACTTCTTCACTCAAAGGGTGGTGAATCTCTGGAATTCTCTGCCTGTTGAAGTGGTGGAGGCTGCCTCGCTAAATATTTTTAAGAAGAGGGTTGATGGGTTTTTGATAGGAGAGGGGATTAAGGGTTATGGGGAGAGGGCGGGAATGTGGAACTGAGCCACGACAGATCAGCCATGATCTTATTGAATGGCGGGGCAGGCTCGAAGGGCCAGATGGCCTACTCCTGCTCCTATTTCTTATGTTCTTATGCCCCAAGCACTAAATGAGTCCTAGTCAATATAGGGGAAGTTAAAATCCCCAACCACAACAACTATATTACTTTTACGCCTTGCCAAAATCTGCCTACATATCTGTTCCTCTGCCTCCCACTGGCTGTTGGGCGGCCTATAGTATATCCCCAATATTGTGATTACACCCTTCCTATTCCTGAGCTCTACCCATATTGCCTCACTGTATGAGCCCTCCAAAGTGTCCTCCCACAGTGCAACTGTGATAGTCTCCTTAACCAGTAGTGCAACTCCCCCACCCCTTTTAGACCCACCTCCATCCTGCCTGAAACATCTGTATCCTGGAACGTTAAGCTGCCAATCCTATATTTCCCTTAACCAAGTCGCTGTAATAGCAACAACATCATAATTCCAAACACTAATGCAGAATCTAAGTTCATCTGCCTTACCTGTTATGCTTCTCGCATTGAAACAAATGCACTTCGGTCCATCAGACCCTCTTTGATTAGCAACCACATTCTGCCTACTCTTTCTCTGAGTCTTACTGGCCCTAATCTCTAGTTCCCCTTCAGTTAATTCACCTTTGCATTGGTTCCCATCCCACTGCCAAACTAGTTTGATGCAGAGACAGTGAGGTTAAGTCACATACTCTATGGAGACATGTTCCTTTGCATTCCTTGAATCAACAAGTCTGTCAAAAGAGTTTACATTCATGGCCACATTAAGATTCTATCAGATATTGAGAAGGGTTCACTGAGCTCCTCAGACAGTCAGTGGGAATCTCGCTGCCTTGGGGATTGGGGCACCAGCTGGAAATGGGGATTCCCAATGAGCGCGAGGGCCCTTGGGATTCACCAGCCCTGCCCCGCCAGCCCCCATCAGGATCCGGCCCAGAGCGGGCGACAACCTGGTAATTATGCAAATGCCTTCATCTCCATGTCATTAGTGGGACTGACCCCAGATACAGTGGCTGTGTGATATTTACCCACATTTGCTGCTGGAAGTCATGCAGGCGTAGTTTGGTGTTACTATCGAAAGGCGGAGACCTGGCGGGCAAGCCATCCGAGGGAGAACCAGGAGGTTAGAGGGATGGGGGTGACCTCAGGGGTGAGGGGGTCAGGGGGAGGGGGACCGGGGTGGAGGGGTTCCCGGGTCAGGAAGTCCTTGTCGGACTGCTTCCATTGCCCCTTTGAAGTGTTGCAGCTTGAATCATAGAATCCCTACAAAGCAGAAGAGGTCATTCGGCCCATCGAGCTTGTACTGGCAACAATCCCACCCAGGACCCATTGGTTGTAACTCCATGTATTCAGCCTGTAATCCCCTAAGGGACAGTTTAGCATATCCAATTGACTTAAATTGCACATCTTTGAAGTGTTGGCGAAAACTGGAGCACCTGGAGGAAACCCATGCAGACACGGGAGAATATGCGTACTCCACACAGACCGTCACCCGAGGCTGGAATTGAACCCTAGTCCCTGACGCTATGCGGCAGCAACGTGAAACACTGTGCCATTGTGCGGCTAATCTGATCCATATCAGTTTCAGGCACCTGAATGTTAAAAATGTTGTTTCCCTTCTCAACAGGTTGGCTCTATTCTCAGATGCTGTCGGACCTGCTGAGATTTTCCAGCATTTTCTGTTTTTGTTTTAGATTCCAGAATTTTGCCTTTGCTTCAGACTCTCACTTATTTGGGTCATCCCGACCTCGCAGTACTCTACTGACTGCTCCCGGGCTTCCCTCTGATTTCCAGGGCCCTTTCTTCAAAAAACAGCAAGGATCCTCAGTGCGGCTGCACCGCTGCCCATCTCCCCTCTTTCCCTCCTGTTACATGCAGTCTTATCTTTTGGGGAGATTTTGAGAGGGTGCCAGGTGGGTTTGGGTGTTTGACATCAGTGCCGTGTGTGGGACCTGAAGACAAGCCTGTGAGGGATCATGACGGATTTTGGGAGGAGGGGGCAAGCCTAATGTGGATCCTTGGGAGAAGGGGAAACGGGGAGGGTGGGGGTGTGCTTCAGAGGAAGCTGCTGTTAGTTCGGGTCATTGAAGGATGGAATGTTTATTGTAACATGACGACGGTTAGGATTGGGATGATGCCAGGGGAGAAGGATGGCATGGTGGCACAGTGGTTAGCACTGCTGCCTCACAGCACCAAGGACTTGAGTTCAATTCCCGGCTTGAGTCTACTGTCTGTGCAGAGTCTGCATGTTCATCCCGTGTCTGTGTGTGTTTCCTACGGGTGCTCCGGTTTCCTCGCACAGTCTGAAAGCTGTGCTGGTTAGGTGCATCGGCCGTGCTAAATTCTTCCTCTGTGTACCCAAACAGGGGCTGGAGTACGGCGTCTAGGGGATTGTCACAGTAACTTCATTGCAGTGTTAATGTAAACCTACTTGTAAAGAATAAATTTTAAAAAAGAGGGTTTTCACTCTTGCATCCTCACCTTGATGGCAACCAACATCCCAGTCAATGTCCACATTCAGGAAGTGTGGGGCTGGTCTCCTTCCAGCCGTTGTCCCTGGTGATGTGACTGTGGGATGTGCAGAGATTGTTTTTAAGGTGCCCCTACTTGGTGTTGATTGAAGAGATTCCCAACTCCAGCCAGTCATTGCTGGAGTCGGATGATCTGTGTGCTACAAGTGGGGATGGGCTAGGCAATTTGAATGGGCAGAGTGGCTCCTGAACACCGCTGCCAGCAGAAGAGTGAATCACTCCCGTTTTCCTGCCGGCAGAAGCTCTTAGTCTTAAAATGAGAGAATTCCGCCCATAACATCATGGACTGATCATGAGTGCAACTCAATTAGCATAGAAGAATAAAAGCACAGAATCTCCATAGTGCAGAAGGGGGCCATTCAGCTCAATGGAACCTGTACCAACCACAATCCTGCCCACACCCGAGCCACATAACCCCATGCATTTACCCCAGCTGGTCCCCCTAACACTAGAGGGAAAATTAGCCTGGCCAATCCACCTAAACCCTTTGGACTGTGGGAGGAAACCGGAGCACCCAGAGGAAACCCACGTATATCACAGCCAGGATAGGGGGTACAGGTGAAGCTCAGTTGTGGGTGAGGTCACACATGTGTTCTGCTGCAATTTAACAGAGTGGGCTGTTCACGCACAATGAAATGCTTGGCGCATTGGAAGATCTGGCAGGAAAGCTTGCTCAATGTCAAGGAGTATGGAGGAATTGAGAACCAACTTTACATCAAACTTGAAACCTGTCCTTTCCAGCATGCAAGTAATGACCAACTCTATTGAGAAACCTGAGGACCCATCACTAATGCAGCTTCAGGTGGCTGATGCTGCAGTTTCCATCCAGCTCAACCAGAAGGCACCCAACATCCGAGTGCTTTGGTGGAATCTCAAACTGACATCATGCAAGTTCAGATTGCTGCCTTCATAGCTATGGATACCTTTGGTCAAAGGGACGTACTGGATATCACAACAGTCCTGCAATCTGTCGTCCAACACAGAATCAGAGAATCATTACAGCACAGAAGGAAGCCATTTACCTCACCTTATCTCCAAATGAGCATCAGTGGCATTCTTCCACTGGTTCCCTGTAACCCTGTATTATCTTCCTTTCCAGATAACAGTCCAATTCCTTCTTGCATGCTTTGATTAACCCTACCTCCACCACACCCAGACAATACTTTGTTCCTGCTTTTGTCAATTATTTTAACTCTGTGCCCTCCTGTTCTCGATGCTTTGACAAGTGGGAACTGTTTCCCGCTTCTTATTCTGTCCAGCCCCCACTTGATTTGGAATATCTCTATCAAATCCCCTCCCAGACTCCTTTTCTCCTAGGAAAACAATCCCAACTTCTCCAAATTACTTTCATAACTGAAGTTGCTCTTCCCTGGAACCATTCTCATGAATCTTCTCTGCACTAATAGAATCATAGACTCCCTACAGGGGGGGGAAAGAGGCCATTTGGCCCATTGAGCATGCACTGACAACAATCCAACCCAGGCCCTATCCCTGTAATTCCCACCTATTTACCCTGTTAAAAAAATCCCAGAACAGGTCTCTAAGTAGTTGCCAGGGGCTTATAACTTGAGGGGTGCAATTCCACATTGAGTATGGCTGACCAGGAGTTTCTCCCACTCTTACTGCCAGCTATTTATGTGTTTGGAAGGATTTGCAGATTGACACTCGGCCTGTTTGATTGTGTTATGAATGCACCTTCCTTAGCCATCAAGTCCTGGGGTGGGATTCAAATCCAGAGCTTATTCTGCACATTTCTTGGGCGGCACTTTGGCACAGTAGTTATCACTGCTGCTTCACAGCTTCAGGGAGTCAGGTTCAATTCCAGCCTTGGGTGACTGTCTGTGTGGCACTTGCACAATCTCCCTGTATTTGTAAGGGTTTCCTCCGGGTGCTTTGGTTTCCTCCCACAGTCGAAAGATATGCAAGTTAGATTGATTGGCTATGCTAAATTGCCCCTTAATATCCCAAGATGAGTAGGTTAGATGATAGTTCAGAACTGCAGGGAGCAACTTTAAGAATAAAAGGCAGATGACCTGGTATGAAGAGTCAAGGTGGCATTGGGGCAATACATTTATGGGATATTTTACAAAAGTGGGGGGTTAAGATAGAGGAGGGATGTCAAAATATAAAGGGCTGAACTCATCGTTGAGGGTGGCAATGTGCAGAACCGACATATGGGCATGAGAGCTGAGTTAAAATGGCAAGAAATCATTATCATTCAGTTCAGAAACTCCAAAGTTTTTTTTGGGCCTGCCTAGGTCATAAGTTTTGCACCTTGAATTTGGCAAGGATAAATATGATATGGTTCACCTCAGGTATGATTCAAATGACCCACTAGGGAACGTTTATCAAACAATGCTTATTTAAGAATATAGTTAACATGTATGGAAAGAAAATTAGCAATTACTTTTATCAATTACAAACAAAAACAAAATGCTCACAATAATGTATAACCCTCAGTAACTATATCTCAGGTGTTCTAATCAAACAAAAACTTCCTTTGGACAAAACCCTTCCACAGGTTTAATACAGCAAAGACTAATGCTCACGTGATACTAGAATTGAGTCCGTTCATTGAATGTTGCAGTTCTGTTGATACACTCAGAACAGTTTGAAGTCAGAACAGCTTTCCAGAACACCGGGGAGAGACTCTGGTCAAGCCATCAGCAGCGGATTTTCTACTGCAAAAAGGCTTTCAGCTCACTAGCAGAATTTCCCTAATATTAGGGAGAGACAGTGAGAGAGAGATTGCTTTCAGTCTGATGTCCACTCCCTTCTAAAACTGAAACATGCTGCTCAGAACTGAAAATGAAAGATCTCCTGTTGCCTGACCTGCAAACATTCTTCCTCCCGACAATGCACGGTCATAAAATTAATTGCTAAAGGAAAAATAAACATTTAAACCATTGAAGGAACAATGAAAGGTCTCCTAGTAGACAACCCAGTGCCACAATGCAAGCTGAGAACTACAGAGAACATGATTTTTAAAAAAAATCTTAAAGGGACACTAACATCACAACACGCAGTTTGGGCTCATACTTGCAGACTACGCAAAACTATTGCACAAAATGGAAACTCAGTCTTTTTTTGGTCTCCCCAGGGCAGAGGAGAGCACATTGGGAGCAGTGGAGACTAAGTAAATTTGGCATGTCAGCCAAGACTCTCACCAACTTTTACAGATGCAGCACAGAAAGTATGCTTTATGGTTGTATCACAGCTTAGAATGGCTCCTGCTCTGCCCAAGACTGCAAGGAACTACAAAATGTAGCCCAATTCTGCCTCCCATCCATTGTCTCTGTCTACACTTTCCACTGCCTCAGCAAAGCAGCCAGCATAATTAAGGACCCCATGTACCCTGGACATTCTCTATTCCACTTTCTTCCTTTGAGAAAAAGATACAAAGATCTGAGGCAGACACCAACTGGCTCAAGAATAGCTTCTTCCCTGTTGCTCTCAGACTTTTGAATGGACCTACCTTGCATTAAGTTATCTTTCTCTACACCTTAACTATGACTGTAACACTACATTCTGAACTATTTCATTACCTTTTCTATGAGTGGTATGTTCTGCCTGTGTAGCACGCAAGAAACAATACTTTTCACTGTATGTTAACACACGTGACAAAAATAAATCAGATCAAATCAAAAAATACAATAGACCAAATTGAAGGAAGTGCAAGAGAAACACTGCCTCACCTGAAAGAAGTACTTGGGGCTTTGAGTGGTGAGGAGGGGAAGGTAAAGGGGCAAGTCTTGCACCTTCTGAGACTGCAAGGGAAGATGCAGTGGGAAGGTGATGACAGTTGGGTGTGATGGAAGAATGGGCCAGGGTGATCTACTTCAGGGTTCATATGATGTTTCAGTTTAAATTCAGAGTTTGGTGTGAGCAATGCTAATACCTTATCCTTTGCAAATAGTATCAAAGCAAACTTAGTGAGGTGTTTTATCCATCCTTAAGTTTACCTGTCAAAATGTAACTCCTATCTGAATTTGTTTTTAACATTGATGAAAGTATGGTAGAAAATCTGAGAATTGATTGGCTGGACATTATTTAATCCAACTCATTCTTTGTGATTGCAAAAACAGCTCGCAATAAAGGAGGCCATTAATCTAAGTTGGAAAATCATAGCAAAGTAATCGGTAAAACTATGCATCACTGTACAGTCTTCAGGGAAATAAAGTCTTTCTGACAACAAGCATTGCCAAAGTAGAAATTTTTACGAGTAATAAGATCAGTTCAATGAAAGAAGAACACTTGGAGATGATAAAAATGATAACCCCCAAGTGGGAGTTTTATGGGGAAGGCACATGACTACAAAGAAAACTATGATGTGGAGATGCTGGCATTGGACTGAGGTGGGCACAGTAAGAAGTCTCACAACACCAGGTTAAATAAAACAGGTTTATTTGATAGCACGAGCTTTTGGAGCGAAGGAGCAACGTTCCAAAAGCTCATGTTACCAAATAAACCTGTTGAACTTTAACCTGGTGTTGTGAGACTTCTTATTGTACAAAGAAAGCTGTTTAAAAATGACATCAACGCAGTTCTAATGATGAATCCAGCTCTAGAATGCCCAGGTTTTGTTAAGAAGTTGGGTAAATAAAAAAAGTGACAGCTGTAGAGGAAGAAAATAAGGAAACTTTTCAAAGGACAAGCTTGTCCCCCGGTTTGTATCATTGTCCCAGGAGCAGTCGAGAATGTGCGCTATCACTGTGAATTGAAGGTGCAGGGTTTCAAAATAGATGAAATTCTTATTTGTTTGTCAAAGCAACCTACAAATAGTTACTCAGATTTTTATATTGGCATGGTGCCATGGGGACTCTTAGAAAGTTTGTGCTGTCACTACAGCACTCTGCTTATTAGCAGGTGGTACTGTGAACAATAATTGCATCTTCTGATGCTTTGATTGACTGAACATTTTGAATGCACGATGAGGACGACACAACTGCATTTACAGCAGACATTTATGTCATCTTCTAACCCATCAATCTAGTTCTGTAATCTTTTATTTATGCCCGCTATACCTTCCTGGAGACATGTTGGAATTAATTTAAGCTTGCCGCAACCGCACGCGTGATTAACTCTTTTGGTCAACATCACCCTGAATTAGCATACGCAGTCACCATAGAAGTCTCAATGTGATGCTTTTAAAGACCACCTTCAGTGGGATGGCATTGATTGCTCCTGTCCACAAGCTTCTCCACTTTTTTGCAGCCTCTGTACTATTTCCCTATTCTAACTGTTCTGCAAAGCAGCAGCTAATGAGCAGATGGCTTCAATTTGCCACGTTATTCTCCAAGGTCCTTATAAGCCAACAATCTACTGCAGCTGGCATTGGAGCACAGTCAGGAAAATTCCCCTGAAGTTTAGGAAAGTTAACAGGAATAGCTTGGAATAAGATGATTTAAAAATAAATCTCCAAATATAGCACTTCCAAAGCTAACCACCTCCAAGCCAATTGCAATATTATTAATGTGGTGTTAATCAAGCCTTTGCTTCATAGTTTTTAATACTGAGTGTCTAAGTTTTTTCTAAAAAAGAAGTGAAGTTATTAAATCCTTAATGTGATATGCTAATTTGCAACACATTCAATTGAAAGTGGAGAATTTATTTTATTCATTCATGGGGACATGGGCGTCGCTGGCTGGCCAGCATTTATTGTCCAGACCTTGGAGGGCAGCTGAGAGTCAGCCACATTGCTGTGGCCTTGGAGTCACATGTAGGCCAGACTAGGTAAATTAAAGCACAGTGGTTAGCACTGCTGCCTCATAGCATCAGGAATCCGGGTTCAATTCCAGCCTTAGGTATCTGTGTGGTGTTTGTAAGTTTATCCTGTGTCTGTATGGGTTCCCTCCAGGTGCTCTGGTTTCCTCCCACTGTCTGAAGGGTTAGAATGATTGGTCTTGCTTAATTTCCACTTAGTGTCAGGGAAATTAACAGGGTAAAAACATGGGTTTACGGGGATAAGGTCTGAGTGAAATTAATGTTGCTGCAGGCTTGATGGACCAAATGGCCTCTTTCTACACTATCAGGATTATATGACTGCTGATTTCCTTCTCTAAAGGACATTAGTGAACCAGATGGTTTTTTTGACAATTGACAATAGTTTCATGGTCAAAAGCAGATTCTTAATTCCAGATGTCTTTTTATTGAATTTGAATTCTGCCATCAGCTGTTGACAGGATTGTGAACCCAGGTCCCCAGAACGCTAGCTGAGTTTCTGGATTAATAGTACTAGTAATAATACCACTCAGCCATTGATCATTCTATTCAAAATTGTAGCGTGCAAGTCATACTTATACTCTGCGGGGTCAGGACTTGGAAATGGTCAAGATTTTGATGTTGTGAGCCTGGAAAAAAAGGTCTTGTTGTAGATGTCCCCAGTGTTTCAAAACAGGGTCTAACTTCTGGTAGTTGTGCTGACTAATTAGTATAATCCCAACATTACAGAAACAAAAATTATGTACTTTCACTCTTAATTCAGTTAAATTATTTTCTTCTCACTGACCAGAATCCGATCACCAGTGTAATCCTTCCCCTGTCAGTATCCTTTTTCTAATTATCATTTCCAAAATTAATAGTTCAATTCTATTATATCTTATTTATTACTGAATGGTCTCCGCTTTCTCTGTTCTGTTAATCTCCTTCAGCCCATTTAAGTTTGAGTTCATTAATTCATTTGATTTCCTACTTGTTTCTCTTGGAGTTTCGATAATCACTTTCAACTTGAGAAAGGTTCTCTTCTGTAATTTCTCTCCTGCAGTTTCAGTCATCTCCGCCAACACCAGCTGATTGCACTCCTAATATTTTCCCAGAACTAAACGCGAATAGATTTCTCACACCTGCCATTGTTTTGCTTCCTGCTTCCAACCTGCAATTCAATTAAATGCTTGAAATGAAGGAATGGAGAAAATAGTATGGTTACTTCCTTCCCCATAACTGATGCAATCTTTGCTTTGTGCAAAATTACTCCAAAAACAGAGCTTATGGGAATGCATTTATCCTAAGAAGGAAATACTGAATTTTCACTTCCTGCTCCATCTTTAGCAATCATTTTTCTCATATTGAACAGAGCTGAAGCAGGGTGGCACAGTGGTTAGCACTGTTGCCTCACAGCGCCAAGGAACTGGGTTCGATTCCTGGCTTGGATCACTGCCTGTGTGGAGTTTGCACGTCCTCCCCATGTCTGCGTGGCTTTCCTCCGGGTGCTCTAGTTTTCTCCCACAGTCCGAAAGACATGCTGGTTAGGTACGTTGACCTGAAAGGTGCTGGACTGTGGTGTCTACTGGAATTTCATGGTAACTTGATTGCAGTGTTAATGTAAACCTTACTTGTGACTAATAAATAAACTACTCAAGCAAATGGCATGTTCCAATTAACAGGTGACTAATTAAACATCCCACTTAGGGCAGCACAGTGGCATTGCTGAATCATTGTGCCAGGGACCCAAGTTCAATTCCAGCCTTGGGTCACTGCCTGTGTGGAGTTGGCATGTTCTCCCCGTGTCTGCATGGGTTTCCTTTGGGTGCTCTGGTTTCCTCCCACACTCCACAGATAAGCGCATTAGGTGGATTGGTTATGTTAAATTTCCCCTTAGTGGCAGGTGGATTAGCAGGGTGGTTATGGGGATAGGGCCTGGGTGGGATTGTTGCCAGTGCAGACTTAAAGGGCCAAATGGCCTCTTTCTGCACTTGGGGATTCTACGAGTGGGCTATCATTGATATTTGTTTTGGGCGTCAATAAAATGAAGTATGACACAACTGTATTTAAAACAACAAATCTTTTTCCCGGCTTTTGTTGAGGAAATATAAAATGCTAAATAGACAGAGCTTGGAAAATGTGTTTTTTTTAACTTCCAGTAGGCCACATCGATCAGATATTGAGCTTTACAATTCTGTTATATCCGTTGAAGTAGTCTTCCGGATTCATCTGCCAGACCTCATAAATCTTATACTTACCCCTGACAATACCTGAATCGATATCACATAAAATGTCATATATCACAGCAGATACTCATAGCCAGCTTCATGCTAAGTGGTAGATTTCAGAAAAAAGAGAGGGTTTGCAGGAAGGGCAGACTTTAGCCTATACTGATCTGTCATTGATCACACTAAGCGGACTTTGCCTGGCAGTGAGCACACGTCTCTGGCAAAGGTCTATAGATGAGAATATGGAGTCAAGCCGCAAGTGAAGAATGACCGCCATAATGTGATACTAGATCCAGACCATGGGAGTGACAAATAAAATACAAGCTTTCCTGTCTAGATCCTTCAACCATATTGATAGTAGTCATCCATCATTTTCTTTTTGCTATAAGCAAAATACTGCGGATGCTGGAATAAGAAGCAAGGACAGAGGCAGTTGGAAAAATTCAGCAGATCTGGCAGCATCTGTGAGGAGAGAATGCAGGGTTAACATTTCAAGTCCTTTGACTCTTTGTCAAAATCAAAAAGAGGAAGAGAATGTTAGGGAGGTGAGAGATTGCAACAAAATATAGCAACTTTAAGGGCAAAGGCGAGATGGCCGAGTTTGTGTGCGTGCGTGTGTGTGCGTGCGTGTGTGTGCGTGTGTGTGCATGCGTGCACCTGTGTGTGTGTGTGTGTGCATGTGTGTGTGTGTGTGTGTGCATGTGTGTGTGTGCATGTGTGTATGTGTGTGTGTGTGCATGTGTGTGTGTGCGTGTGTGCGTGCACCTCTGTGTGTGTGTGCATGTGTGTGTGTACCTCTGTGTGTGTGTGTGTGTGTGTATGTGTGTGTGCGTGCATGTGTGTGTGTGTGTGTGTGTGTGTGTGTGTGTGTGTGTGTGTAGTGGGGGGGAAAGGGGTGGATTGAGGAAATGCATGTAGGGGATTTTTATTATAAGGGGTTTAAGATAGAGGAGAAAGGTCAGGACCAAAAGCTGCCAACCCAATGTTGAGTCCCAAGGGCTGCAAGATACCCAACTGGAAGATGAGATGATACTCCATGACCTATTTCACTTATTATTTCATAGGATGTGAGCATCACTGGCTAGTCCAACATTCATTTCCCATCCCTAATTATCCTTGAGAAGCTTTTGGCAATCACCTTCTTGAATCAGTCCACATGGTATAGAAACATCCACCGTGCTGTTAGGAAGGAAGTTCCAGGACTTTAATCCAATGACAGCGAAAGAATGAGTGATACAGTTCCAGGTCAGGATACTGTGTGGCTTAGGGAAACTTGCAGGTGGGATTTGCTGGCCTTCTTCTAGGCGGAGGAGTTTGTGGGTTTGGAAGGTGCTGTTGAAAAAGTTTTTGTCAGGTATTTGGATTATCCACCTGTACTTGTTATGACCTCTTAACTGAGCTCTAAGACTCACAAATTCATTAGCTGAACAGGAGGTTCTGTTTTACCAACTAAACTGGAGTGCTTAATTTGCTTAATTAATGATTTTATGCGATTATAAGTTATTTTTCGGTGATCTCTTTTGTCAATGGCTGAATGCTTATTTAGAGAAATTTAACAGGCCCAAAATGGTTAAAGACTGGATAAAAGCAGTGGTTAAAGCTTCTGTACTGATAGTATAATTGTCCTGTCTAATTGACACTATATATTGGGTTGCAGAAACAGAAATATTTTCAAAGAAGATTTTGGAGTGTCTTTTCTCCCTCAGCATTTCAACTTCTCATCGTTATTATACAGTATATTGGTTCTATAAATAGTGCATAATAAATTAGGGCATGGAATTGCTCTGGAGAGTTGGGGGGGGCATGGAGGTGACATGGAGAGTATGAAGGTGGTATGGAGGGCATTGAGACTGTGGGGGCATGGACAGAACATGGAGATGGAATGGAAGGCATAGTGGTGAATGCAGTGCATGGAGGTGTAAGGTGAGTGGATGATGGTGGGAAGGTATGAGGGCTAGAGGGACTAACATCTTATAATACACTAGGGCCAAGTCCCAGAGTATCAAAGAAGGCTTTCTAACCAGCCTGCCTTGGCACTCATCCCTCTCTTGGCAGCCGACAATCTACTTCCAAGATTAGTGGCCCCAATTAACCCCACTCCTGCCTCTTGGGAGTGAAAGTTTGATACAAAGTCCTTTAAGCTGAGGAAGCTTTATCGATCTCAACTCAAGCTATCCGCCTTGATAGTAAAAATCCAGTCAGAGAGTCACAGAATCTCTGCAGTACAGAAGGAGGCCATTCAGCCCATCGAGTCTGTACTGACTACAATCCCACCCAGGCCCTATTCTCGTAACCCTCATTTGCCCCACTAATCCCCCTGATATTAAGGTCAGTTTATCATGGCCAATTCACCTAACCTGCACATCTTTGAAGTGTGGGAGGAAACCCCTGCAGACATGGGGAGAATGTACAGTCTCCACACAGACAGTGATCCAAGCTGGGAATTGAATCCGGATCTCTGGTGCTGTGAGACAGCAATGCTAACCACCATGTTGCCTCTAATTCCTTTGATCAATGGGGAGATCTGGATGTAAACCTTTCATTTGGCTTTCCTCTACTTTTGCTTCTCATAGCCCTCCAGTAAGTAACATAGTCCCAGCTGGAAAAGCCATAGGAAACTTACCAGTGCAGGTAAGCTAGATAAATTTCAGCAGGATCTTGGTGCACACTTGCTATTTCCTAAACTGCGGTTCTGTCAAAAGTTCTGTGGACTTGACTATTCCCAACGGGGAAGATTCCTGCACTTCACACTAGGAAAACAGACGGTTGCTGTGTTGAATTCACAAAAGTCTGAATTGTAAACTCTTAACTAAGAAATACTGCTGGCCAAAATGCCAGTGGGATCTGTGTGCAAGAATGAACAACAAGCTTAACCTAGAAAGTGAAATTAATTACTTTTTTTGCATTAAAGAAAATGGTTTTGAATTTAATCAAGAAAATTAATGAATTTGATCTTTTGATCAAATGATTTTGATTTTTTCTAGAAAGATAATGCAGGAAAGGTCACATTTAGTGAGTACAATCACTAAATTATTTTATCTATTACACCTGTATCTCCTCACTGACTCTCAGAATATAATTCATTCCTTTTCATACTTGCCTCTTTTCCTTCCTTTGGAAAGCTAAGCTCAAATCTCAGTCCCTTAACAAGTACTTGCAAAGAACTGCAGTGCTCCAACAAAGGCATATAGCTAACTTTTAATCTGGCCCCCTTGCACTTTATATCACTGAGCATCATATCGCTTCTCATCTCCTGTTCTACAACAATTAATATTCCAATTAGGCTCTCAAATATTCCATCTGGAAACATTTCCCCACTAATTTGCAGTGTTCATGCTCCCAAGCACTTTGCCATTTTGACAGCCCGCTAACAATTAAAGTTCCAGATTTATTTTGAGTAGATGCAGAGCTGCCTGGCTGCTCACTGGAAGGATTGCTGTGGATAATCTATGCGTAGAAACATAGAAACTGGAAGCAGGAGAGGGTCATTCGGCTCTTCGAGCCTGCTCCGCCATTCATTTTGATCAATTCGATATCCTGATCTCCCCTTCCCCCCATATCCCTTGATCCCTTTAGCCCCAAGAGCTAAATCTAATTTCTTCTTGAAATCACAAAATGTTTTGACCTCAGCTACTTTCTGCGGGAGTGAATTCCACACATTCACCACCCTCTGGGTGAAGAAATTTCTCCTCACCTCATTCCGAAAAGGTTTGCCCCTTATCCTCGAACTATGATCCCTCGTTCTGAACTCCCCCACCATTGGGAACAGTACAAAAGAATAATAAAGTACATATTCCCCTTGAAGGAAGAATGCCAACATTCATTGTATGAACCTTATGCAATTCTTACTTCCTCAACAGGCAGAGATTAATAGTTACTTTACAGGGAGTGTAAAAAGCTAAGTGGTATTCTTATGCGTGGAGGCTGAAGTGCACTAATGACTGACATGTATATATTTAGCCACGTATAGCTCTTTTTGAGATAAAATTTCTGATATGCCCCATGTTATGAATTCCCATTCAAAAATTTTAACTCTTAAAACATAGTATAGGAAGGATGAACGATTTAGCATGAAAAGAAATAAGTTTTAAGTTTCAGTTTAAGTTTAAAGTTTATTTATTATTGTCACAAATAAGCTTACATTAACACTGCAATTGTGAAAATCCCCGAGTCGCCACGCTCCGGTGCCTGTTCAGGTGCATTGAGGGAGAATTCAGCAAGGCCAATGCATCTAACCAGTAATCTTACACTATCAAGGGCACAGAGCTTCCTTAAAATGCTATAGACAGTCGCATTCCATGCCCCTTTCCCACACATCCAATAAAATCCCTGGGTGCAACACCCAAAGTTTGTGGCTCCTGTCATTGAAATCACTTGGAAAATCCTTTCTTTTCTCTAAACCTCTTCCACTTCCTTCACCTTTTATATCAAACATCATTCATTTCTGTAATGTTAATTCCCACTCAAATCACATAGTAACAATTTATAAATGTTCTGCTTGGCTGTCATGGAGCATGGATTATCATGAACATTGTTTAGTCTAGCTCCACATGTTTCTTTTTATTCATTCATGGGACATGAGTGTCATTGGCTATCCCGCATTTATTGACCATCTCCAGTTGCCCGAGGGCAGTTGAGAGTCAACCATCTTGCGTTGGTTCTGGAGTCGCATGTAGGCCAGATCAGGTAAGGACAGCAGATTTCCTTCCCTAAAGGACATTAGGAATCAGATTGATTTTACGACAATCGACAATGGTTTAATGGTCATCAATAAATTTTTAATTCTGGATATTTTTTATTGAATTCAAATTCCACCATCTGCTGCGGCAGGATTCAAAGCTGGGTCCTCAGAACATTAGTTGAGTTTCTAGATTAATAGTCTAGCGATAATACCACTATGTCATGGCCTCTCCATACTACCAGGCCACATAGGATGAAAGCTCCAACTCCCATGAAATACTGTTATCTCTTTCTCTCATGCACTTATTCATCATGTGTAAGGCCTGCCTTGTGAGTACTCTCAACTTACTTATGCTTCATTGAAATGATGGAAAGTAAGGGTCTGTTTGGTTTGAGTCTGATTTAAGATGCTATGCTTGGAAAGGGAGATTCGAATTGAGTTCATAATTTCATAAATTCAAGATATAGGAAAAGAGTTAGGCCATTCAGCCCATTGAATCGGCTCCACCATTCAATCATGGCTGATATGCTCCTCATCCCCATTTTCCTGAGTCAACTTATGTGCTTCATTTCATGCAAACTTACTTAAATGATGGATAGAAGAAGACTTGCTGGTCCACCCAGCCTGTTCCATCACTTCCAATGGTAAATGCATCACGAAACAGGCACTCTCTACACTCAGAGAGGCACATAATCTCTTGAGAAAGGCCAGCCCAATTAGGGGAAAATAAATCTAGAAAGTTCTTATCCCATTTAGGTTATTGAAATTAGTCTGCGGAATGTCATTGATTTATATTACACAGGGCCTCCCTCTGAGATGAAGTGACCTCCACACAAGTCTGGTGTTGCTGCTTTTGAAGGAATATGGTAAATTAGCATTTGTCATCAATAGAATGTTCCACATGTTCACAGCTCTCAAGGAAAACATGAAACTCTGAACATCCGGCCTGGTTCTGCCCAAGGCCTCTCTGACCTATCCAGTTGACAGAAACAAAATCAATCCCATATTTCATAAACCTTAAACAAATCACCTAGAAGCTGAAATATACAGACCCACGTTTTTGAGGGAATCAAGTATTATGGGGAGAAATGGGAAAGTGACATTGAGGATGATCATGTCAGATCAGTTCTGATCTCATTGAATGGTGAAGATTTGATTGGCTGAATGGTCTACTTCTGCACTTTATGGTGTATCTGGGTAACTAAGATATTTCAAACTGGGAATTAATTGTGTGGCCCAAGGCAACACCCTTACTGACATTTAAATTACTTACCTTATACCAAGTTGCCCTTTCTCTATACCCTACCTATGATGGCGAAACTATATTCTGCATCCTCTCCTTTCCTTCTCTATGTACACTATTCTTCATCTGTATAGTGCGCAAGAAACAATATTTTCCACTGCATATTAGTACATGTGATAATTACAAAGGCACAGTGGTTAACACTGCCACTTCACAGTGTCAGGTTCGATTCCGGCCTCAGGTGACAGTCTGTATAGAGTTTGCACATTCTCTCCGTGTCTGCGTGGATTTCCCCCGGGTGCTCTCCCCTCCTCTGTGATTCCAAAGATGTATGTGTTAGGTAGATTGGCCATGGTAAATTGCCGCTTAATGTCAAGGGGATTAGCAGGGTAAATCCATGGAGTTACGGGGATAGGGCCTGGGTGGGATTGTTGTAGGCTTATTGGGCCAAATGGTCTCCTTCTGCACTGTAGCAGTTCATGATTGTATTCCACGATTCAAATCAAATCAAATCAAAGTCTCAATGTCATCCACCACATTTCATAATCTGATACCTTGGCCAAGCAAGTGTTCCCAGATTTCTTCATTCAAACTGAGTCCTTGATATGATCTAAGAGATAAATCTGTCGCTGTAAGATATGATTCTTCACACTCAGGTCCGAGTTGCAAATCTTAAATCATTATCTCATGCCAACCGGCATCTAATCTCCCTGAGATTGGATGCATTCCAGTGGGGAGAGAGCGCGCACGAGGAAATTTAATCATAAATTTCACTATAAGCCTTTTAGAAGAGTGTGTGCCAAGACATCCAGTTGACCAAATACATAAAACATCATACTACAAAAAGGAAAGCAGCACATCATACTAATGCAATCCACAATGAATGAACATCTGTCAGCATATTTTGACTCACAGGGAAGTAGAAGCTCTTAGCATTCTTATTGTCACCTTAAGTAGTTGTTTATATTAATCCCTTAATGTTTTTGGCACCAGTTTTCAAATCGGTGTGAACTGCAAAGGTGATACAATATAAACTGCACAGAGGATGTTGACATTAAAGTATTGTACTAGTGTGATAATTGTGATTTCTTCGTCAATTCAAACAAAAATAGTGCAGAATTAACATCATCGCACTGCAGCCAAAGATTTAAGTGAAATTGCTCTGTTTTTGTACTGGTGGAGGTGGTTCGTACTTGGCACAGTTTTTGCAACAGGAATAGCACACTAAGAGAGGATTAAAAATAGTTCACGTGTCTCACTGTGAACACGGAGGAAATTTGCATTGTTAATCCGACTCACGGCTGCTTTTTTTGTGGATGCCTCGCCCAGTGGCCTGATTTCAGCAGAATATAATATTTAGATGTGTGCATCAGGGCCAAGCTGCTTGAACTTTTAGCCACTTCCCCAGCCACTTGCATCCATCACGGTTTAAAACTGAAATCAAGATCCTTCTGCTTGGGGCGGAAATAAAAGATAGTCACGAATGAAACCAACAAGGAACTCAAAAGAATTTTATTAGCATATAATACTTGCTACCAAAATCATAGGATCCCTACAGTGCAGAGGGAGACCATTTGGCCCATCGAGCCTGCACCAACAACAATCCTTTCAAGGACTATCCCTGCCATCCCTCGCATTTACCCTAGCTAGCCCCCCCGACACTAAGAGCATTGAACGTAGACAATGAATCTAACCTGCACATCTGTGGAGTGTGGGAGGAAACTGGAGCCCCCGGAAGAAACCCACGCAGAGACGGGAAGAACATGCAAACTCCATTCAGACAGTGACCTGAGGCCGGAATTGAACCTGGGTCCCTGGGCTGTGAGGCAGCAGTGCTAACCACTGTGTCACATGGAGTAGTTAACAGAATGGCATAGATGTTTTTAAGGGGAAGATAGATAAACAGATAGGGGATAAATGAATGAAAAAGATATGCAGATAGGACCAGCTAATGTAGTGGCCAGAGGCTTCTGTGAAGCATAAATACCAGTATGAACAAATTAGGTCAAATGGTCCCCCGCTAATCTTGAAGAAACCTATCCACAAAGATTGAACAATCTCTATGATGCGGATTTTCATCTTTCACAATGTTCATTTGAATCAAGCACAAAATCAAGGAGATTTCCAGCCATTCTGCAACAATGCTGTTACCAATCGGGTTGCCAATCCCATTGAAGAATTTTCAGTCAGCAAAACGAGTAAAGGCTACTGAATTCCTTCACTTTATTTTTTTAAATTACCAACAGTGAAATAAATGATTAAGGTATATATGTATATGGGATTCATGTAGAAGTTTGTGTTCAACGATTATTTTAAAAAAAAGGCATTGTATGATAATGAGAACATCTGACATTGAATAAATATAAAGCTTTTAGGGCCAGTGAGAAAGTAATTTGAACAAAATACGCTACTAAAATGTGTAATGTTGGACAATTTATTCAGCTTGATGATTTCTAATTGATTGCATTTTGTGGTGTGGAGAAGGGGCAGCGTTCCTCAAAAGTACAACATCTGAATCACTGATGGGAAATATTAGATTTTGATTATGTGCTCATGTGCGGACTCCACTTTCAACCCAAAGCTAGAAAATCCCGCCTGGGGTCAACAAACCTTTACGTGATCTATGCCCCACCCACTATGATTCCTGTGGTGGGCAGAATGGGAAAATTCCAGTCTGGAAGTTATTATCATTTCAGAGGATTAATGATGCTAAATGCTGACAGTTTCACAGTAATTACTGCTGCAAGATCCAGACCCATGTGTTCTATGTAACTCCAGCGCTAGACAGAGGCCCGGATTTTACCGGAGCATGTGAGGCTCACAGAACGGCATTTTCCATTGGCCTTGGGTGGGAGTGCCAGTAAAATTCCGGACAGTGTCTAAGGAATAGGAATCATTTTAGTAACTTGCTTGCAATCCGCAGTTTCATTTGTGCATGACTTCACATTTTTTGCATTCACTGGCTGAAGAACAACCATTGTTCAAAGGGCATAAGTTGCTCTCTTTATTGCTCCAGAGAGATTCCTTTCTCCAAATGCATGTGTTCAACAAAATGAAAAAGTGCCAAAAAGTTTTACTGGTTTCATGATATTGTCAGCCAAGTACAAATCAACATTTTCCAATCTTCTTAGCCTTTCATATATAAAATTGATAATGCTGAGCATTCATTTAATTTTATTTCAGCTGCACTTTGTATCTGAACACTGAAATTTAAGCACATTCTTATTGAAATTTCTTCAAAATGTAACCACTTTTTCTTTGTTTGTCATATTGTCTTTACTGACCGTGAAAATAAAATTCTAAAAAATAATCATTGTAGCATTGAACAGCTTTTAGCAGATGAGGATTACACTCTGTATGCTTCAGGGCTGAATGATAGTTACTCATAGCTGCTGACAGGTGCCTACTGGCAGCTGCATTCTATTGCATTATTACAATATTAATAACACGGGTACTCAGTGTGAAGTGGCAGAATGATATACACAAAGTCTTGCAGTGCTGAATTATAGTTCTGTGGAAAATAAAATCTATTTTAATCTTTTATTTCTCACTCCTTGTGTGTCTGCGAGCTGACATTGTGAGGGAGTGCACCCATTGACATCACCGAACATACCCAGTGATCGAGGTCCTTTTCAGCTCATGGTCAGCCTTGTCCTTTAACAGTACAGTATAGCACGGTGTCATTGCTGCAATAGTTATGTCATATTGTATTTAATGCAGGGCTCAATAGCCACTACAGCAACAATAATGGCTTATGTTCATACAGCATCTTTTACATAATGAAAGATCCCAAGGCACTTCACATTATAAAACAAAGTATAATACCAAGCCACATAAGAAGATATTGGGCCAGGTGTCTAACAGCTCACAGAAGAGGTAGGTTTTTAAAGGAGGAAAGAGAGGTAGAAAGAGAACCATAAGTCTGTAGGACATAAGAGCAGAATTAGGCCACTCAGCCCGTGGAATAAGAACATAAGAACATAAGAAATAGGGGCAGGAGTAGGCCATCCAGCCCTTCGAGCCTGCCCTGCCATTCAATAAGATCATGGCTGATCTGTGGCTCAGTTCCACATTCCCGCCCTCTCCCCATAACCCTTAATCCCCTCTCTTATCAAAAACCCATCAACCCACGTCTTAAAAATATTTAGCGAGGCAGCCTCCACCACTTTAACGGGCAGAGAATTCCAGAGATTCACCACCCTTTGAGTGAAGAAGTTCCTCCTCAACTCCGTTCTAAACTGCCCCCCCCTTTATCTTGAGGCTGTGCCCCCTAGTCCTACTGTCCTTTCTGAGCGGGAAGAGTCTCTCCACCTCTATCCTATCCATCCCATTCCTCATCTTATACGTCTCAATGAGATCTCCCCTCATTCTTCTAAACTCTAACGAGTACAAGCCTAGTTTATTCAGCATCTCCTCATAGCTCAACCCCCTCAACTCCGGCATCAGCCTAGTAAACCTCCTCTGCACTCCCTCCAAGGCCAAAATATCCTTGCGTAAGTACGGCGCCCAAAACTGCACACAGTACTCCAGCTGCGGCCTCACCAATGCCTTATACAGCCACAGCAAGACCTCCCTACTTTTATATTCAATCCCCCTCGCTATGAAGGCCAGCATCCCATTCGCCTTCCTGATCACCTGCTGCACCTGCAAGCTGGGTTTTTGTGACTCATGCACAAGGACCCCAAGGTCCCTCTGCACCGTCGCCTGCTGCAGTTTTTCTCCACGTAAGTAATAATCCTTCCTACCATTATTCTGCTCTGCCATTCAATCATGACTGATTCTTTTCTCATCCCCATTCTCCTGCCTTTTCTCCATAACCCCTGATCCCCTTATTAATCAAGAACCTATCTATCTCTGTCTTAAAGACACACAATGCCCTGGCCTCCACAAATTTCTGCAGCAAAGAGTTCCACAGATTCACCACTCAATGGCTGAAGAAATTCCTGAAGAAATTTGGGAGAGATGTAAAATTTGGGAGAGGTGGAATTACAGAGCTTGGGGCCTAGGCAATTGAGGGCATGCCAACTAATGATGGAGAAGTTATGGATGGGAATGCAAGGGAAGCCAGAATTAGAGAAGACATCTGAGGTTTTGGGATTGAAAGGAATTACAGAGATCAAGAGGCGTGTGGCTACAGAGGGATTCAACAAGACATATTTTTCTGCTTTAGTTGTTTACAATTCCTTCTTGCCCCATTGCCAACCCATTCTAGCTTGTACCATCATTTATATTGTCACTTGGTCTCTCCTCACCCTGTGAAGATCTTTGCTTTTGTTCTCTCCTCCCCTTACCTCTTTCCCCATCTCTGTACTTATTTAAAATCTATTACATCTCTACTGTTTTCCAATTTTAATAAGTGGTCATTAAACAGAAACATTAACACAGTTTTTTGATTTTAATTTGATTTTATTTATTATTGACACGTATTAGTATATGGTGGAAAGTATTATTTCTTGCGTGCTATATGAACAAACCATACCGTTCATAGAGAAGGAAAAGAGAGGGTGCAGAATGTAGCATTAGTCATAGCTTGGGGGTAGAGAAAGATCAACTTAATATATGGCAGGTTCATTCAAAAGCCTCATTGCAAGAGGGAAGAAACTGCTCTGGAGTTGGTTGGTATGTGACCTCAGACTTTTGATTTGATTTGATTTGATTTATTATTGCCACATGTATTTAGTATACAGTGAGAAGTATTGTTTCTTGCGTGTTATATGAGTAAAGCATACCGTTCATAGAGAAAGAAAGGAGAGGGTGCAGAATGTAGTGTCACAGTCATAGCTAGGGTGTGGAGAAAGATCAACTTAATATGAGGTAGGTCCATTCAAAAGTTTGACAGCAGCAGGGAAGAAACTGTTTTTGAGTCAGTTGGTATGCAACCTCAGACTTTTTAATCTTTTCACTGACGGGAGAAGGTGGAAGAGAATATGTCCGGGTACGTGGGGTCCTTGATTATGCTGGCTGCTTTTCCGAGGCAACAGGAATTGTAGATGGAGTCAATGGTTGGGAGGCTGGTTTGTGGGATGGACTGGGCTACGTTCACAGCCTTTGTAGTTTCTTGTGGTTTTGGGCAGAGCAGGAGCCATGCCAAGCTGTACATTCCACAGATGCTGCCAAATATTTTCAGTATTTTTTTTTTGCATTTATTTCAATTCTCCAGAGTGTATTAAAGTTGAACTTCAAGTGGAAAACAGATTTTTCTGGTGCATGGACAGGAAGATGTCTGATGAGTAAGCTGTGATTGCCAACATTCCCTTGAAGGGCATCCAAAGGGAAGCTATGCTAAGGTTAAGATTTGAACTAATGTAACTTGTGTGTTTGGGGAATAATGGGTAAAAACATTAAATTCCTAAAATCCCATCTGAGTCCCTTGGAGATTTGCGTTCTACAAGCCTCGCACCTCCGACTCTGGGGTGAGTGAGGCGGTAAAATTCCGGCCGATGTATCTATACAATGTATTTAATGCTTAGTCTGCGTGGGTTTGGTGTTCCTTTATGTTTTTTCCAAATTAGTTTTATTCAGCTTTTAGTTTGGACAAAACATTTCACTTCAAATCCCACAGACCGCCTACTGAATCGAGCTCGAAAAGCATCTCCAACATTTAAATTATCAGGATTAAATCCAACTCCCTCCCCCCCATTTATTTTCTCCACTGAAAGAAATTTAGCTTTGTTACTGCCTCTTCGTGATTTGCAGGAATAATTTCTGTTGCTCTTTCCTGAACTTTCTTCAACATGGTAATTTTCTTCTCGGAGGCAAGAAGCTTAGGCTTACACACACCTCGTCTCCCCAGTTGTCTCCGTGAGATGAAAATAACTTCCAACTCATTAATTGATAGTCGAGTGACCTCGAGATGCATCCAATTTATCCCATTTGATCAATATGCTTTACTCAGTATTTTATTTGAGACAAATCACGTTGATCTTATCTCCCTAATGCAACTGTGTGTTTCAGCTTCTGTTGGCACATAGCCCAATTTTAAACCTAAGCTTCTTTCGTTAAAATTTATCCCTGCTTTGACTGAAATCAAGTTGTAAAACCAATTTTTTCAGGAAACGTATCTAAGCTTAAGTTTATTTATTAGTGTCACAAGTAGCTTACATTAATACTGCAATGAAGTCACTGTAAAAATCCCCATGTCACCACACTTCGACACCTGTTCGAGTACAGTGAGGGAGAATTTAGCAAGGCTAATGCACCAAACTAACACGTCTTTCAGACTGTAGGAGAAAAATCTGGTTGAATTTTTAGGCTGACGTTGGAACTGGAGACAGAGCGCGGCATGGTGACACAATGGTTGGCGCTGCTGCCTCATAGCGCCAGGGACCCAGGTTCAATTCCTGGCTTGGGGTCACTGTTTGTGCAAAGTCTGCGCGTTCTCACTGTGTCTGCGTGGGTTCCTCTGGATGCTCTGGTTTGCTCTCACAGTCCGAAGGACGTGCTGGTAAGGTGGATTGACTATGCTAAATTCTCCCTTAGCGTACCCAAACAGGTGCTGGATTGTGGCGACTAGGGGATTTTCATAGTAACTTCATTGCAATGTTAATGTAAGCCTTATTGTGACTAATAAATAAACTTAAACTTAAGATGGGGCCTGAAAATTATAAGGCCGTTTTTTTTAAGCAAGTTCCTAACATCAGCCATTTTTGCCTCACAAGAAGGACACCCAATTAGGCTGATTAAGTAACAGCCTTCTTGAATAGGGATTAAAGAGATTGATTAGGATTTTCCATGTTGCCTTCAGTTTCCTGATGCAATGGTAGGGAGTGGGTGCAAGGAGTGGATGGGATGGTGCACAGATCAACTGCCTTAGTGGAGGGGAGGGAGGTGGCAGGCTGGGACATCAGTGCTCCTGGCATACCAATAGGCCTTCGCTAGTTATCTGAAGCAGGTATAGCCAAAGGTTGCCCTGTAAAGGAATTTACTTTGAAAACTGGCGGCTTGACTCATTTTGGCTGAGGGCATCTTCTTGTGGAGGTACCCTCCAATCTCTTAACTTTGTGCTGTACCCCAGTGCTTCTCTGAAATTGCAGGTCCTCTCTTTGACTGTCCCTCCAGCTTCGGGACCCTACCCCTACCCTTAATTAGAGAAGGAAACTGCCCCCCATGCTGATTAAGTTTCCTCCCACAAGAGAATCACGAGCTTAATCAGTTTTCCACCAGAAAGTTCTTCGGGACCTGAAAACAAGTCACACCTCCTATTTTCTCTCTCTGATTCACAGAGCAGTGAAGCAACTGTTTACCACCATATAATGATGGAGATGGGCCGGATATCAATGATGTTAAAAATAATTACAGTCCTGAAAATACATTGGATAGAGTCCAGGTGGTCACAGCAAGAACATCCCTTTAAATAGTATTGATGTAGTAATGCTGGCGTTGGACTGGGGTGAGCACAGTAAGAAATCCCACAACATCAGGTTAAAGTCCAAAAGGTTTATTTGGTATCACAAAGCTTTCAAAGCGTTGCCCATTCATCAGGTGAATCATTTGCCTGGTATTCTGACCAACATATTTTCTAATCTCCACCTGCTTACCTGATCTCTTCATTTCTTTACTGGTTGTGGGATTTGTTGTTGTAAGCAAATTGACTACTGCATTTACTTCAATGACAACAGCTGAGAGTTGAGAGATAGTGACTGGTTAGATAGCTCTTCAGATACAGAAAGCATGAGCTAAATGAAAGCTTGATTTTTCTTTAGGCAATAAGGTGGTGGCACAGTGGTATTGTCATTGGATTAGATACAGAAAGCATGATATAAATGAAAGTTTGGCCTTTCTTTAGCTGGTAAGGTGGTGGCACAGTGGCATTGTCAATGGACTAGTAATCCAGCGACTCCAAGTAAGATCTGGGACCCTGGGTTCGAAACCCACCGCTGTAGGTTTGAATTCATTTGAGTTCAATGAAAAATCTGGAATTAAAAGTCTAATGATGACCATGAAACCATTGTTGGGAAAACCCATCTGGTTCACTAATGTCACTTTAGGGAAGGAAATCTGCCGTCCTCACCTGGTCTGGCCTACATGTGACTCCAGAGCTACCACAGTGTAGTTGACTCTCAAATGCCTGCTGAAATGAAACGAGTTTAGGGGCAGGTAATAAATGCTGTGCCAGCCAGCATCGCCCACATCCCATAAACGAAAATCAAATGCTTTTTCTCCTCATTTAAATCCTACATTGCAAAGCCAGAAACCTCAGTGATACTTCAAAACCACATCACAAAAGTAGCTATTCACAACATAGGGAATGTTCATCTCAAGTCATTATATGGTTATTTGCTTAAGAACATCAATTCCACAGCATTTGTTGATACGTTACTTATTTCTTAGACTTTCTTCAAAGCCCAGCTCCCTGAGGCATCCCGTCAGTCTTCTCTGAACGCTGGACTACAATCAGATTTGAGTTAGGCAACCAAATCTGACATAGAAGATATTTTTTACGTCTTGAGCTCACAGTTCTTCGCTGCATAAACTGAATGGAATTTTACCACCTCATCTCGCCCATTTTGCGATGGGAAAATATTGTAAAATCGGGCACGATGCGACTATCATGGGAATGATGCCTGGTTTTGTGCCCATTCCCATCTTACCAAAATAAAAATTAACACCATCAGGAGACCACCCAAAACAGGCAAAATGTCAATTTGCATTTTAATGCATTCATCACAATATCATTAGTGAGCTTCACTCCCAATCGTCCCAGCTCATCTGTCTTAACCGTCTTGCTCGCTGCAGCTGGATGGGTCAGGAAAACAGCTCATGTATTAAAGTTGTATCCAGGCGCTTGATCAGTGAGGGTGAGAGGGGAGGTAAGTCTCTGTTTTCAAATTTTTCCGTGTTGCTCGCAGGGGGCTGTTTCGTGGTGGTCATATTGCGGTGGGGTCGGTGGGGGGGGGGGTGCGAGGGCACTGCGAGTGTGTGTGGAGGGTATGGGGAGCTGTTGTTGCTCATAGGATCTAACTTCACACACTCAGCACGGACTTGGCTCAGAACGCTGCTCTTGGATCTTAGTGCTGACTCTGGGTCCTAGTGCAGGTAGCAACACTTCTGCAGGTGGGGGTAAACGGGGGGGGGAGGTGGCTGCGTTGCCATTCTGAGATATGTTTGGGGGATATGGGAGTATGTGTTGCTGTAGGTTTGTGGGAGGGGTATGGTGAGTGTGTGTTGCTGGGGAAGGTGTGTGGGAGGATATGGGAAGTGTGTGTTGCTGGGGCGGCTGTGGGGGGTACAGGGAGTGTGTGGGGCGGGTATGTGGATTTTGCATTGCTGGGATCTGTGAGGAGGGCTGTGTTACTCGATGTGTGTGGGGGTATGGTGAGTTGCTGGGGCTGTCTGGGGAATGGGGAGTGTGTGTTGCTCGGGGTCTATGGGGTGGTATGGAGAACGTGTGTTGCTTGGGGTCTGTGGGGGTGAGGGGCATGGGGGAGTGTGTGTTGCTGGTCTTGGGGAAAGCAGAGTTCTTTAACCTCTCCATCTGTCTCTCCCCTTTCCCAAATCCTAACCCCACCCCCTCCAGATTGACAAGATGACTTTTGCGATGCAACCCATTGATCTCACTGTTCTTTTGGTTGCTGCTGGAACTGAGGAGGAGGAATTGGAGGATGAATTGCGGATAGAGGAGGCCCAGGCCTCACCACTCACAGGCGTAGAGGGAGACAGCCGCTGGAGGCAGGATATGGCCACCATTTGCCCCAAGGGGACAGGGGGTGGGGCAGGAGAAGGAGACTTGGGGAATTCTGCATGTGAATATCCTTTGAGCAACAGTCGGATATCGCGTGCCGCCAATGGCTCTGGCTCCAAAAGGAGACAGTGCGATACCTGTGCATTTGTTACAGGACCTGGCACCTTGGGACAGGTCCTGCAGCACCCCGATCGGTGAGGAAATGCGGTGCTGTGAAAGTGATGACCACCTTGTCCTTCTAGGCTGCCAGTGGAGACCTTTGAGGCATTTCCCATCCGTCCATTCACAAGTGTGTTAAAGAGATCACGGGTGCCCTGGCTGGTCAATATCTTAAACTTGACCTGGACCAGGCCCATCAGGAAGTCCGGGCTGCAGGATTCGTAGCCATCATGGGGATGCCAAATGTGCAGGGGGCTATAGGCTGCACCCATGACGCCATCAAGGCCCCGGTGAAGAATCCAGGAGGATTCATGAACGGAAAGGGCTTCCGTTCAATAAATGTGCAATTGCTGTGTGAAAATCACACACATCTTCAGGCAACATGATCAGTACAGGCTTGGAGGGCCTGTGCTGTAGTTTTCTTTGTTCTTTGTCTGTACCAGAACCCCGGCAGTGTGCACGACAGCTTCGTATTGAGGGGTTCTGATATCCTAGAGGTCATTGAGGAGAAGACCAGGGTGCAGAGATGACTCATGGGGGACGTGAGGTACCTGCTTCAGACTTGGCTGATGACACCCGGGTAGAGGCCCAATACAATGAGGCCTACGTTGCCACCCAGTCAATGAATAGGGCTCCTCCAACTGTGGTTCAGGTGTCTGAGCTGCTGTGGTGGGGCTCACCAATATAGCCCTCTGATATTGTCCCACATTGTCATGGTGTGCTGTGCCCTACACAACCTGGCACAGCAGACAGGAGACCTTCTGGAGGAGGAGGATGATGTGCAGGCCAACCAGCCGGGCGTCACAGGGGAGGATGCCACCCATCAGGGGGAGGAGAAAGAGGAGGAGGAGGAGGACAATGTCAAACAACAGGTGCTGGAGGGTTGGCGGCAGCAAGGACCAGGCATGTGAGGGTGGCGAGGGAGGCCCTGGTCACCATGTACGTTGGTAACTAGGAGCCTGTGTTGCCGTTCTATTTTCAGCCCCCCTCCCCCCACCCCCCCAACCTCCATTGGAGTCTTACAGTCTCCTGCCACACTGTCACGCCTGAGTAGCGGGCTTGTGTTTGCTGTGTTAGTGGGTTTCTCTGGCAGGCACGAGGGTGACGACAATGCATTAAGCAGCATTGTGATGACATCCTGGTGCAAACTAGTCTGATTCCTACCTGAGCTCATGTCTGGGTGGTGGGTGAGGGAGCAATAAACACCCATGCAAGGCCCTGGGGTGGGGGGGGGGGAGGGAATCACTCGTGGGTGTGGAGATGCCATAACAGATGCTGTAAGTTGCTGCCAATGCATGCCACCTGTTGTAGCCAGTGAATTATTAGAGCATCTTGATTTCCTCAGTAGCAGGGTGTTAAGGGGCCTGACATCAGTGTACAGGTCCGTTCAGCAGCTATTGAGATAAATACATCACTGTTAGAGGCTAATTATAAATAAGTTCGTTACCGGTGTGGGTTGAAATAACATTTATTGTTGCCAATGTTGCTTTCAAAATGAGTGAGAATTTAAAAACGTGTGAATGTGAGACTTTAAAATGCCAAAATATTCTATTTACCTAGCATTGTCCTTCACCTGTGTCATTTTAGTGCTGCTACGATTTTAATGACTATAGGCCGGTAGCTCTGACATCCATCATTATGAAGTGTTTCAAAAGGTTAGTCATGGCACAAATCAATTCCAACCTCCTAGACTACCTGGATCCATTACAGTTTGCAACAGGTCCACAGCAGACACCATCTCTCCGGCCTTGCACTCCGGCCTGGAATGCCGAGATAACAAGGACACCTATGTCAGACCCATATTTACTGATTACAGCTCAGCCTTCAACACAAAACTCACCTCCAAACTCCATGGCCTGAGCCTCAGCACCTCCCTCTGCGACTGGATCCTGAACTTCCTAACTCACAGACCACAATCAGTAAAGATAGGCAACAACACCTCCTCCACGATCATCCTCAGCACCGATGCCCCAAAATGCTGTGTTTTCAGCCCCATATTATACTTCTTATACACCTATAACTGTGTGGCCAAATTCCTCTCCAATTCACTTTTCAAGTTTGCTGAGAACACCACCGCAGTGGGTCGGATCTCAAACAATGACGAGACAGAGTACAGGAATGAGTTAGAGAATCTGGTGAACTGGTGCAGCAACAATAATCTCTCTCTCAATGTCAACAAAATGAAGAAGATTGTCATTGACTTCAGAAAGTGTAAAGAAGAACGTAACCCTGTCTACATCAACGGGGACGACGTACAAAGGATCGAGAGCTTCAAGTTTTTAGATGTTCAGATCACCAACAACCTGTCCTGGTCACCCCATGCCAACACTATGGTTAAGAAAGCCCACCAATGCCTCTACTGTCTCAGAAGACTAAGGAAATTTGGCAAGTCAGCTACGACTGTCACCAACTTTTAAAATGAACCATGGAAAGCATTCTTTCTGGTTGTATCACAGCTTAGTATGGCTCCTGCTGTGGCCAAGACTGCAAGGAACCTCAAAAAGTCATGAATGTAGCCCAATCCATCATGCAAACCAGCCTCCTATCCACTGACTTTGTCTATACTTCCTGCTGCCTCGGCAAAGCAGCCAGCATAATGATCCCACGCACCCCAGAAATTCTTTCTCCCACCTTCTTCAATCGGGAAAAAGATACAAAAGTCTAAGGTCATGTAAAAGTGACTCAAGAACAGCTTCTTCCCTGTTGCTGTCAGACTTTTGAATGGACCTACCTCGCATTAAGTTGATCCTTCTCCACCCTAGCTATGACTGCAACACTACATTCTGCACTGTCTCATTTCCTTCTCTATAAATTTGCCTGTGTAGTGCGCAAGAAACAATACTTTTTATTGTATGTTAATACATGTGACAATAAATCAAATCAAATCAAAACATCTCAACCTTACATGGCCTACCACTATATCTTGGTGTCTCCCCAGGACGTACATCGAAGGTGGCAGTGGCCAGCTATTTATCGTGCTGCGTAGCCTGTCATGCCCTTGGCGAGCGTTCTCCGCAAGGCCTGGACCTTGAGGTCCCTGGCTGGCTTCCAGGTGTCAGGGACATATCCATGACACCCTCTTCATCCTGATGCGATGAGATGCCCCAGTGTTGGAAGGGGGGAGTCAGAAGATATAGCCACAACCTGAGTCTCCTGAGTAGAAAGCCCTGGCACGAGCTTGAGCCTCCCTTCTCCCTTGGGTTTCATGGGTCAGTCCATGGGACAGCAATGAGTCTGCAGTGAACTCCAGAAGCTCCAGTGGCCCTGGAGGGCCACCTGCATTCTTGCCATGGTGGTTGAACCCCTAGTGTGACGGCACTCAGAGTTAGGGGCCACCTGTCAATGGCAGCAGCAAGTGCTTTCTGTAACTGGGCCATGTCCTCCAAGGAGTCTTCCAAGCCATTGGGAGCAGGATGGGTGGGGGCAGCAGTAGGAGCCGCAATGCCAGAAGGCCCAGGCACATTGAGGTCCTTTCCTGCAACACAGGACACAAGGTTAAGTATAAAGGACGGAGAGGAATCTGGGCTGCTTCAACTTACTTGAGATATGTCCAACAAGTGGAGGATTGACAGGTGCTCACTTCTATGCCCCAGCTTGATCATGCTGTCACTAATGGTCCACATGCCCTTCTCTCCAGCAAGCTCCAGTTCCAGCTCCTCCAAGAGGATGGGGACCCGGATCTCAGGGTGCGGATCTGTCTTTGTCCTCTCCCAGTGATTATGGGTTTTTGTGAGCTGTGGGGATAGAAGCAGCCATGTAAAATGGCATGAGTCCTGCAGGATATCAGGGGCTGGTCCTCAGAAAGCAAGTGGTGTGATACTCTAGGAGGGGGAGAAGGCATGTTCTTTGTGGGGGGCAGGGGCTAGAAGCACACAGCGTGCTGGGGGTGGGGAACCTGGGGGTCACTTAGGGAGAAGATGCTAGATGAAGTTAAACATTCACGGATTCAGTCATTCAGTTTTTTGTGGCACTGCTTCCCGGTTCTCCTGGCCCGTGCCCTGGCACTAACGCATGCTGCCACCGCCTCCCAGGCTGTGTTTCCATCCCTTCCCCTGAGACAGAGTCCTGATGGGAAGAAGAGAGGGTCCCGCCTTGCCTCCAACAACCTGACCAGATCAGCATCAGAGAAACAGAGCTATCTTCCTGGAGGCCATGTCTTCCTGCACTGCCTACCTGTCTGTCCATCCTTGGAGTTTTATGGAGCTCTCCCTTGTTAGGGCAGATCTGTTGCAAGCAGTCTGGGGTAAGGGCAGTCAGTAATGTTGGGGGGGTCCCTGATATCTGCGGGGGCGGGGGGGGGGGGTTCGGAGGGAGAGACTGTTTCTGGCCCGGGGAGTTCTGTCAGCAGAGTTGTTTTTTCCCTGGTTTTCCTGTGTACGTGCAGTTTATGGCTCCAATCTGAGCTGCTGCCTATCTGGCGAATTAAGCCCCATCCACTGCCAGTAGCAGCAAGAAACAGTCTAGCCCATATTTTCAAAAGCTAAGTGTTTAAGATTGGGAGTGAAAACTCACCTGAGAAAGGGTCAGACACTCTCTCATTTTCTCATTAGCTGGACATTTGTGGAAAAAATTCTTGCAAAATTCCATCCACTGCAAAGCTGAAGGACCTTCCATAGCAATGTCACCGTTGTGTTTTGCTCTGTCATGAGAAATAAGGTGCATCCATTTACTCCTTCTTTTAAAACATCAATTAGGTTTCGGCACTAAATGCCACTCTAGAGGTCTTCTGGTGCAGTGGGGTTGCATCGCGGACTGCATTTTATGGCCCCCTCACAGAGGGAGTGGGACTGGAAAATGCAGCGAGTAACTCAAAAGTCCATTGACTTTGGCAGGAGTGGAAAATTCCAATGGTGGAAAATTTGAGTTCCATTCCAGGATTTGAATCATAGAATCCTACAATGGAGAAGGAGACCATTAGCACAATTGAGTCTGCAATGGCTCTCCAAAAGAGCATCTTACCCAGGTCCACCCCTCCCTCTAACCCCATTTATCATGGCTAATCCACCTAACCTGCAGCATTTTTGGACACACTAAGAGGCAACTTTACTGTGGTCAATCCACATAACCCGCACATCTTTGGACTGTGGGAGGAAACCAGAGCACTCAAAGGAAGCCCACGCAGGCACGGGAAGACACCAGAAACTCCACACAGATAGTTATTCAAGACTAGAATTGAACCTGGGTCCCTGGTGCTATGAGGCAGCAGTGCTAACCACTGTGCCATCGTGCATGGCTGTGGAAAGTGTGTTTATAACAAGCTGATTATCAACCTACAAATTCTTACAATATGACTTTGATCGGTGGTAGAAGTGTGGGACAGTCTCTTAATCAGCCATGCTTAATGGGGAGCAGTGTCCCTAAGCCTTTGGTTACAGATTGGTAACCTAAACCAGGGAAAACTACCCATGCATTTAACCGTAAGCATTTGCTTTGTCTTTCTCACATGACATTAGGCATGGGGAAAAAGACTAGATAAAAGAATAAATGGCTACAGAACCCACATCTCACAAATAAATTACAGTAACTTCATTGCAGTGTTAATGTAAGCCTACTTGTGACCGATAAATAAACTTTAAACTTTTTTTAAATTTCCTTTTCTGTTTCTATCTCTCTCTTTTTCTTGTCACTCCAGGTCTCCACCCCCCCCCCCCAGGGAGGCTGACAAATCCACGGGGCTTACTGATAATCAGCAAGAGTTCACATGTCTGATAGCAAGATCTAATATTTTTTGAAGTGCTGCGAGTGCGGCGACTGTAAGATATCGAACAAAGTGTGAGTGAACCTTGTGTCACTTTGCTCTGGGACAAAGGAAATTGCACATTCCTTGGCTGTAATCAAAACAGAAAATGCCGCAGTCCCTACCGTTCAGTCAGCATGGTGAAAGCAAGTGACAGGGGACAACATGATGGGTGGTTACTATTCATCAGATCCCACCCCCCCTCCGGCTCCAGAGAAACACATTGTGTCTCTGCCCTCGACAGATACTGGCTGATATATGCTACGCTTTTTGAACATTTTGCCATGAGCTTGAGACTTAGAGCAATTTTACTGTTATAATCCCAGGCACCTTTCAAAATGCATCCGACAGAACAAATAAGAATAGGCCATACCTTTCCAGTAAACCCCATTGCCTGAGCACTGACTATATTGACAGCTTACGGGTTTTGATATATTGGAAGCAGGGTGTGGGTAAAGAATACATTCCAACATTGGGCAATGCCTTGTTTTGGCAACACTTGAATTTTCCTCAAATCAGGAATTTATTTAGTTGGTTTCAAACGGTTGAAAAAAAAGCTGAAGTAAGTTATTGGCTTCGAATTGGAGCTAGATAGAGAACTGGACTCAGGGTCTAACAGTAATTTCTTTCCTTCAACCCATTGAACTTTGGATTGACAGCAACTTTTTGTATGTTTTTTTTAGTATTTTATTCATAGTCAGGATATGGGTGTTGTCATCGAGACATGTATTCCTTTCTTAGCCCTAGTTGTCCTGGTGATGGACCCTTCCTTGAACTGTTGCAGTCCACGTAACAAAGATAGTTTTATTTTGATTATTCGCTGCAGTTGGAGACAATTAAACGCCTGGCTCAGCCAATTCAGAAGACGGTGATAAGTCAAGTTCGTTGGTGTGTGCGACTGGAGTCATATATAGGCCAGGGCTAAAGGTGAAAGGTCCCTAAAAGGACATTAGTGAACCATTTGGATTATTATCACAATAAAATAGCTTTTTACTGATACCACCTCTTCGGTTCCAGATTTATTCGTTTAAAGAAAAACAGAATTTGAGTTCAAGTTCTCAATCTGCTTTGATTATAATTAAACCACAGTCCTCTGGATCATTAGTCCAAGCCTTTGGAGAACGAACATAATAACAGTATTACATCCTTCAGTACAGGCCTCGGCAACTGATAGTTCCATAGCAACGTGTGGTTCATTAAGGACTCATACACAGCTTAATCAATTCAGCCTGTTTTCACTTTTTAGATAATAGTTACATCAGTGTGTTCCAAATTTATAAAGAATCGGTTGCCTAAGAGTCTCTTCAGCGATGGATAGAATGCATAGAGCCCCTACAGTGCAGAAGGAGGCCATTTGGCACATTGAGCCTGCACCAAAAACAGTCCCACCAACCCTATCCCATAGCCCCATATGCTTAGTCTGCTAATCCCCCTGGCACTAAGGGGCAATGTAGCATGCCCAATCAACCTGAGATGCACATCTTTGGACTGTGTGAGGTAACCAGATCAACCAGATGAAACCCACTCAGACATGGAATGAATGTCAAACTCCACACAGACAGTCACCCAAGACCGGAATGGAATCCAGGTCCTTGGGGCTGTGAGGTAACAGTGCTAACCAGTGTGCCACCGTGCTGCCCCAATTTTAACAAATATCAGCTCGAACCTGTGAAGTGTCTGTGTGGAGTTTGCACCTTCTCCCCTGTGTAGGTTTCCTCTGGGTGCTCCAGTTTCGTCCCACAGTACAAAGATGTATGGGTTAGGTTGATTGTCCATGATAAATTTCCCCTTAATGTCAGGGGGATTAAGAGGGTAAATGTGGGGTTACAGGGGTGGAACATGACCAGGGTGGGGCTGATGTTGGTGCAGGCTCGATGGGCCAAATGGCCTCCTTCTTCACTGTTGATTCTATGATTCTATAAAATTATGAAACTTCATTGAAAACTCAGTTGCATCAAACAAAATGACATTTTACCTTCCATAGCATGGATGACTTAAGTATCATCCAATAGCTGATCATAGAATCATAGAGTCCGACAATGCAGAAGGAGGCCATTTGGTCCATCGAGTCTGCATCGGCCACAATCCCGTCCAGGCCCTGTCCCCAAAACCCCATGCATTTACCCTAGTCAGTCCCCCGACACTAAGGGCAATTTAGCTTTGCCAATCCGCCTAATGCGCCTCTTTGGACTGTGGGAGGAAACCCGGATTGACAATGATAATTCAATGGTTTATTTTGTCTTTTTAAACTTTGATTAACTTTGTACTTATAAGAAAATATCATTCAATTAACAACTTATTGGAAGAAGCTTCAAAATGTTATTGATAATAAAATGCCCTCTTTCATTGAAATTAATCGGTATGCACTTATGAGTGCTGGTAAAATTGAAATCCATTAATGTGTCTCTGTCTTGTTTTTCATTATTATTGGCCTTTAGGTAACAGCATTGCGGCTCTTATGATGCTGCCCTTTTGATTAATTTTTAAAATGGCTCTCCTTGCCAGACCTGCTCAAGTATAACATAATCTCTAATAACATATCCAACATTTAAGGCAATGTTTAAATAACAATAGCTGTCGGAAAAAACAGTGACAGAGTTACCTTACCAATACCACCCGAAAATATTTAATTATCGTGGGCAGCACAGTAGCATTGCTACTTCACAGCACCAGGGACCTGTGTTCGACTCCTGGTTTGTGTCACTGTCTGTGTGGAATTTGCACATTCTCCTCGTGTATGCATGGGTTTCCTCACACAGTCCAAAGATATGCATGTTAGGTTGATTAGCTATGCTAAAATTGCCCCTTAGTGTCCTGAGGTGCGTAGGTTAGAAGGATTAGCGGGTAAATATGTTGGGATATGGGGTTAGGGCCTGGGTGGGATTGTGGTTGGTGCAGACTCGATGGGCCAAATGGCCTCTTTCTGCAGAGTAGGGTTTCTATGGTTCTATGAACAAAGCATCCTGATTGCACTCAGAAGCAACAACTGCTGTTGCAAAAAAAATCACATTCAGAAGAGACCTCTGTCCATTTGTAAAATTATTCGAATTTAGGGATCTCCCAAGCAGGGTTGTAATGGTGACCAAACAATCTATGTCTGTGGATTTAATTGCATTGAGAAAATAAAGTATTTCATCCCTATCTGTATCAAAGAGCGAGGCCAACTGATTTCCCATGCCAGAACTCTTGTCAATTTTGATGTAAGCACAAATAAGGGACATAAATTGCTAAGAGCTTCACGTTGCTCAAATGAGTTCAGCTCAATTACTATTGATACTATTTCACTGTTGTCTGAAAGTAGACGTACAAAGAAAATTTGCTCATTTAATTACTGAGCTAGCTGAACTTTAAACAATTTTGAACTGATCTTCCAAAGTAACAATTCGAATGAAAGGCCATTGACCTGAAATAATGGTCCAGATCTTCTGGTCTCTGGATGCTTGTATCCTGGAGTTATTACAGGAGATCCATTGCATTGGAACTTCTGAGGCATTCCCCCAAAGACTCGTGGGAATTGCCCAAGAGGTTGCAACCTTCAAATGGGTAATTCACCTAGGACTGGAACCCTCAAAAGAATTTTCCAACCCCGAGTTTGATTTTGGAGAGTTCTAGCTCACTTACCTGGATAGTTACCCAAGAAATGTTAAACAGGAAACAGCCATGCCTAACTCGGGAGTAACCATATGTCTGACCCAACTGCCATTTACCCAATTGATGGGGGCAGGAGGAAGAGAGGTCTGCATTGGGAGGAAGCAAGGGGTGAGCTCTGCAGACAGGGGGTGATTAGGTTATGGAGAGCTCTGCAGGGGTGAGAAGCAGTGAGAGACCGGCACAGGTTGTGATCGGCGGGGCCGGAGATAAACACATGTAGCAATCAGCTTATGGGGGGCTGAGGTTGCGGGGGGTGGGGGGGGGGGGGCGGAGATCAGCACAATTTGTCACTTCTTAATGTGATTTTTTTTCTGCAGCAGATAGTTACTTCTGATTATGATCAGGATGCATGGGCAATGTCCATGGGGTGGAGGAATGGGGGGTGGGGCAGGGAGGTTGGTTGCCAGGACATCTTCTACTTCACTGGGAGATCAGGGCACTTGCGCAATGGCACTCCAGCTCTTAGCAGCCAACTTCACCAGCGAGCTTAGGCTCCACCCAGTCCCTCTACTGGCGAGAGTCACAACCGGGCTTTTTTTTGCACTGGGTGCCAGAAGATTGCAACTCGTGGATTGCCAAAAAAAACAACACCTTGCTCACCCATTTTCTTACGTTCGACACTTTGAATTTCTTCGTAAGATCATATTCACGTATTTCATTAAAATAGTGAAAAGTTATTTAAATACTCCACAGATTTTCACTGTGTCAGTGAATGAAGACTTATCAAAGTATGGCAGCTAGTGCTGTAAACAGAGGCTGTGGTTTGACTTTCCTTTGACAATCCTGTAAGAATTCTGAGAACATTTCTAAAGGAGTCAGTTTGGTGATCCAGGTGAGAAATGCAGAGTTGCAGTGCTGTGTAAAAAAAATGGAACAGAGTATCAATCCAACTCCTCAGTAGATTCAGCCCATTAATTCTCTTTCTGCCTCCACAGATGCTGCCTGATCTGCTGAGTATTTCCAGCATTTTCTCTTTTTATCAGCAAATAAGGCATTTGTCTGATTGATAACAATGGGCTCTCTCGCGGGCCTCCCATCCACTAAACATGTCTGTTACATGCTTTCTATGGTACATCTATAAAAGTTGGTGAGAGTCGTAGCTGACATGCCAAATTTCCTTAGTCTTTTGAGAAAGTAGAGGTGTTGGTGGGTTTCTTAACTATAATGCAGGCATGTGACTCCAGAGTTGACTCTCAACTGTTCTCGGGCAACTAGGGATAGGCAATAAATATTAGTGGTATTATTGCTAGACTATTAATCCAGAAACTCCGCTAACATTCTGGGGACTCTGGTTCAAATCTTGCCATGTTAGAATTTGAATTCAATTTAACAATTTAGAATTAAGAATCTACTGATGACCATGAAACCATTGTCGATTGTCCAAAAAGCCCATCTGGTTCACTAATGTTCTTTCAGGAAGGAAATCTACTGTCCTTATCCAGTCTGGCTACATGTGACTCCAGAGTCACAGCAAGGTGGTTGATTCTCAACTGCCCTTGGGCAACTAAGGATGGGCAATGAATGCTGGCCAGCTAGCGATGCCCATATCCCACAAATGAATAAAAAAGAAATCCCTCTGTACTGTAACATTTCAATGACTTTCCTTATAACCTTTCCCAACACATGAGGGTATCATGAGATATCCAGCATTCCAAATAAAAATCATACAGTAATAATAGGGTGACATGCTGGCACAGTGGTTAGCACTGCTGCTTCGCAGCACCAGGGACTTGGGTTTGATTCCCGCATCGGGTCACTGTCTGTGTGGAGTTCGCATCTTCTCCCCGTATCTGCATGAGTTTCCTCCAGGTGCTCCAGTTTTCTCCCACAGTCCAAAGATGTGTGGTTAGTTGATTGGCCATCCTAAATTGCCCCTTAGTGTCAGGGTGATAAGCAGTGTAAATGAAGGGTTATAGGGATAGGACCAGGGAGCATTTGTTGTCAATTGACGTCGATGCAGGTTTGATGGGCCGAATGGCCCCCACCTGCACTGTAGGAATTCTATGATTATAATCTGCTCTGACTTGTTTTTGAATGCTTTATGCAGACAGACGATATGATATCTCAGCACAAAGTATTGTTGCTAAAATATTCATGAGTATTTATGTAGCAATGCCGTTCTACTTGCTATTGAACTGATGGAGAAGCTGAGGAAAGATCTTTGCAATATGTTACTAACTTGCATGAAAATTGGCTGGAAACAATTCTATGTTAATAATGTTCAACAGAACGACTGGCAAATAAAGTACACCGGGATGGGGAGCTCTAACACCTTTTATACAAAGCCTGTATTTTCTGTTATTACTCATCACAGGTATCAGATTAGTCTTATGTTACATGTTCGCTGTGTTACCACCCACTTCCATTTTAAATACAATTGCACAACTTTGGTGGCTGCATTTAGCATATTTATAAGTTAACTGGTTGTCAAAATCCAACGAGAGATGACAGTGTTGTGGGATAGGCTTCAACTGATTCGAAGTCCACAAAATGTTGTTGATAAAGAACTCATAATAACCGTAGCCGTAATTGAAGGAGAATTTATTGCATGTAATGTTAGATATGATAAATTTAAGAACACTGAATTGCTTTGAGGAACATTACAATTGAATTTCTGTGGCCCAGCAGGCTGTTCTATTGTGTAATACCTTTCCTATTTAAGTCGGGGATTTGGAGCTTTTATAATGAGGTAGCGATTATATATTACTGTTTGTAATATATATAAATTATTCTATTTGTAATATATATCAATGATTTGGAGGAAAATGTAACTGGATTGATCAGTAAGTTTGCGGACGACACAGAGGTTGGTAGATTTGCGGACAGCAGTGAGGACCATCAGAGGATATAGCAGGATATAGATCAGTTGGACACTTGGGCGGAGGCATGGCAGATGGAGTTTAATATGGACAAATATGAGGTAGTGCATTTTGGAAGATCTAATACAGATAGGAAATATACAGTAAATGACAGAAACCTTAATAGTATTGATAGACAAAGGGTGTATGGGTACACAGGTTACTGAAAGTGGCAATGCCAGTGGAGAAGGTAGTCAAGAAGGCATATGGCATGCTTGCCTTCATTGGCCAGGGTATTGAGTTTAAAAATTGGCAAATCATGTTGACGCTTTATAGAAACTTGGTGAGCTCGCACTTGGAATATATGTTCAATTCTGGTTGCCACACTACCAGAAGGATGAGGAGGCTTTGGAGAGGGTACAGAAAAGATTTACCAGGATGTTGCCTGGTATGGAGGGCATTAGCTGGTATTGGAGAGACTTGGTTTGTCCTCACTGGAGCGACGGAGGTTGAGGGGAGACCTGATAGAAGTCTACAAGATTATGAGAGGCATGGACAGAGTGGATAGTCACAAGCTTTTTTTCCCAGGGTGGAAGTGTCAATTACTGGGGGGCATAGGTTTAAGATGCGAGGGACAAGTTTTAAAAGAGATATATGAGGCAGATTTTTTACACAGAGAGTGGTGGGTGCTTGGAACTCGTTGCTGGGGAAGTAGTGGAAGGAGATATGGTGGTGACTTTTAAGGGGCGTCTTGACAAGTACATGAATGAGATGGGAATAGAGGGATATGGTTCCCAGAAGGGTCGGGGGTTTTAGTTAAGTCAGGTAGCATGGTCAGTGCAGACTTGGAGGGCCGAAGGGCCTGTTCCTGTGCTGTAATCTTCTTTGTTCTTTGTTCTTTGATTGCAAGTTAAAAGTTAGATGTAACCCTTTCCAATATATGTAGGTGCATATTCTGTTCAATGTCGTAGGAAAAATGTCATTCATAGGGAAGGAAACCTATACGTTAAAAGTGAAAGATTCTCCAACCTCACCTGCAGCTGGAAGTGAATGGAGATTTAGCTGAGCGCCAAATTCTCCGTTCTCATTGGCAGCATCAGTGAGATATACGACACTGGAGAATTCTGGCTGGGATCTCAAATGATGGGCCAGATCCTCTGATTTTGCCCTCAGCTAGAATTCTCCGGTCCCGCTGCAAATGAATGAAAATTTAGCTGAGTGCTAAATTTTCCGTTCCAGCTGGCAGCAGCAATGGGTGCGTAAGACTGGAGAATTACGGCCGATATATCGATCTCCGACTACTGCTGTGCGAAATAAGTGCAGTTCTACGCTCACAAAAATTTAAAGCAGTTTTGGGTATGTGAGAAAATTGTGTGACTCAGCTCCTGACCTAATGCACTAACACCATGGAGCACCACTTCAGAAAGCAGGCTTAGTGTAATAGCGGGAGAGATTTAAGCCTTGGGCTCACAAGGGAAGAGTTACCGAGTTACTGAAGTGTGCTGTTCACTCCATAAATACTGCCATTTGCATTGATCTTTCAAGTGAATTGGAAGAAAAATTCTATTCTTTCAGAAAAGCAAATACTTAATCCCTATCAGAAGAATCAGTCATCCATAATTCCTCTGTAATAACAGAGTGGAAGGTTATAATGAATATATTGATACTTAGACTGCAAATCTATATCTTACTCAAAGAACTCAAGGAAATTGTTCTTTAGAAGACTTTATCAAATACATCACAACAGAAGTATTATGTCAACATCAGGCTCAATAAACAGACAGCTCTGTTAGTGTTGTTAATAGTTTTGGCATTGTTCTGACTTTGAACGTATGTTAGGAAAATACATTTTTGTTTTTTTTCCTGGTATTATTTATTGTTCCCTATTTCATCACCGAAAAAGAAAGGGGAGGAATATAAAATTAAATGGAAATTCTGTCGGTGGATTAATTTGGAAAAGCTACGTTGCTACTTCCCTCTTCAAAAGAGTCGAGTTTGATAATAAATCAATGGAGGAAAACATAACAGATCAGATAAAACCAAAGTGAAACATATGGGAAGTAATAAACAAAATGTACACTCAGTTGTTGACTGAGAAGAATAATGAAGGACATATGATAAGAAGTGTAGATAATAAAGTGAGAGAATAATTCAGCAGCCTGTTTATCATTAGTCTTTTATAAATCTGCTTTTTGTTGTTATAGTCTATGATCCATTGACACACTAGTCAATAAGGTCTTATCTGAATAATTTAGTTTGAAAAGACGAACAGTGCTAGTACACAAGCTTAGAAATTATTGGATACTACAGTAGCAGATGAACGGCATATTAATTTTGTGCATTATTTATAAGAATAGCTACATTAAAATGATGAGCAAACTTGGTAAACAGGTTGATCATAAATATCACCAATGATAATTGCTCGACGTTAGTTTATACAAGTGTTTTAAGCTTGAGTTGAGTCCCATAATTATTCAGTTTGGCGGGGGGTGGGCGGATACGAGGTGGAGAATTTTATTACTAAAGCATAAATGCAAGCTAACTATGATTTATAGAAGTAGAAATTGGTATGCATTGTATCCATGTGGGCAGCCTGAACCTCATCTGCACAAGTGACTTGGCCATTACTAAACTCATTTGGCCCAATCGTTGTTGCCTCAAACAAACATTAGGCCCTTTACCTAGAGTTATTGAGGGACGGCAGGGTGGTACGGTGGTTAGCAATGTTGCCTCTCAGCACCAGGGGCCCAGGTTCAATTCCCAGCTTGAGTGACTGTCTGTGCAGAGTCTGCATGTTCTCGTGGTGTTGGCGTGAGTTTCCTCTGGGTGCTCCAGTTTCCTCCCACAGTCCGAAAGACGTGCTGGGGATGCATTGGCCAGGATAAATTCTCCCTCAGTGTACTCAAATAGACGCCAGAGTGTGGTGACTAGGGGATTTTCGCAGTAAATTCATTTCAGTGTTGATGTAAGCCTACTTGTGACAATAATAAATAAACTTAAACTTGACTTATTTCCCTCTCAGTGTACTTGAACAGGCTCTGGAATGTCGTGACTTGGAGATTTTCTTGTATCTTCATTGCACTGTTAATGTAAGCCTACCTGTGACATAAATAAATAAATCTATTGGCAGATCCCTATGGTACATAAATAAGTTTATGACAAGGGAACAAAGATTAATTTCGATTTGATTTACCATTGTCAATTGTACGAACATACAGTGAAAAATATTGTTTCTTGCACGCAATACAGACAAAGCATACCATTCACAGAGAAGGAAATGAGAGAATGGAGAACGTAGTGTTGCCGTCATAACTAGGGTGCAGAGAAGGATCAACTTAAAGTGAGGCGGGTCCACTCAAAAGTCTGACAGCAGCAAGGAAGAAGCTGTCCTTGAGTCAGTTGGTAAATGGTTTCAGACTTTTCTATCATTTTCTCAATGGAAGAAGATGGAAGACAGAATGTCCAGGGTGCGTAGGATCCTTAATTATGCTAGCTGCTTTGCCGAGGCAGCGGGAAGTGTAGACAAAGCCAATGGACGGGAAGCTGTGTGTGTAATGGATTGGGCTATGTTCATGACTTTTTGTAGTTTCTTGCAATCATGGGCAGAGCAGGAACCATACCAAGCTGTGATACAACCAGAAAGAATGCTTTCTATGGTGGATCTGTAAAAGTTAGTGAGAGCTGTAGCTGATCTGCCAAATTTCCTTAGTCTTCTGAGAAAGCAGAGATGTTGATGGGCTTAGTGAGCTTGCTCTACCCAGGACTGTTTACTAACAAACACATTTTAATTTTAAAAAGTCAACTTGCAAAATGGGAGCTGGAGGAGTGATTTCCTGACTCTCCAGTCCTCATGGTCACTGCTTTAAAGTTTTGCCTTCCACCCCCATCCTGAGATCTACTTCTGGATTGCAACTGATGAGTGAAATGGCTTGTCGTTCATCTTAGTAAAATCATAAACTGCTTGTGAGGCTCTGACACTTCTTGCAAATAACGTTCATGGGGCCTGAAGTGTAATGTTGTACAGGCCTCAGGGCTTCCCTGCTAGGAATGTTGTGTTTTGGCTTGGGTTTGGGGTGTAAATGGGGTTCCTTTTGGGTTTGCCTGTTCTCCAAACAATTATTTGTTTATTTACTAATCTATATGCAGGAAAGGCAGCAGCAGTGGCATTGTAGTGTTTTCACTGGACTAGTAATCCAAAAACACAAAAGTAAATCTCCAAGGGCCTGAGTTCAAATCTCACAATGGCAGATGATGAAATTAGAATTTAATGAAAATGGTGAAATGATTTAAAATGATAAACATGTAACAATACCCGATTGTTGTCAATAATCCACCTGTTTCACTTGGTCTGGCCTACATAGTATCATAGCATAGAACAATTGAACCCTTACTATGCAGAAGGAGGCCAGTCGGTCCATTGAGTCTGCACTGACTCTCACCAAAGCCTTACCCCACTGCCCTATCTCCTTAATCCTCACACATCTACCTATCCTGGACGCATTTTGGACACTAAGGGGCAAATTGGCGTGGCCAATCTACCTTACCCAAGCATCTTTGGACTGTGGGAGGAAACGAGAATTCCTGGAGTAAACCCACGGAAACACGGGGAGAATGTGCAAACTCCAACAGAAGGCCTGACTTTACCACTTTGATTCTAAGTGCTGAATCTGGGCGCAATTCAATCCAACTTTGAAAACTGCTCTCAGGCGCCCGCACACGTACTCAGCCTGAAAAAAGGAATTGTGGGTATGAATTGCACAGTGGGCGGTGCTTAATTTTAAGAAGTCAGCTTGTGAAAATGGGAGCTGGAGGGGTGCTTTCCTGACCCTCCAGTTGTCATGGTCACGGGGCGCCCGAACCAATGCATCTCCGGTTGGAGCTTTGAGTTGCACGTGTGTGGTGAGAAAAAAAAATAGGAAAAAACGCACCCTTCACATCAGTCCCAGGCCACAAAAAATGGATAAAGCAGCCCGGGAGCGAAAAGTGGGAGCAATGGCCCCCACAGACATCGCTCTACCCCCACAACATAATCGTCCCCCTTATCCTCCCAAACCGCCCCCCCACTACTCAGACCGATCATAACCCTCTGTCTGCTTTCCCCTCTCCGATTGCTCACAGAGTAGAAGCAGTTTCCCCTGTCCCTGCCCCCACTCACCAGAGAGGGGCCTCCCTCCTCCCACCCCTCCCACCGCCAGAGATACATCTGACCTGCCTCCCTCCTGCCCACCAGAGAACCATCTGGCCTCCCTCCTCCCCCCCGCCCTGCCCACTCACCCCCCCTCACCAGAAAGCGGTCTGGCCTCCTTGCTCCCTCCTCTCACCAGAGAATGATCAGGCCTCCCTCCATGCCCACCCACTACCGATCTGAGTTAGAGAGCTGTTGGGAGCTCTGAACTTACCTTTTCAGAAGCTGGAGTGCCTGAAACAGAACTTGGCCGAGCATTTCTGTTTTGCGCCGAACCTGGATGGGCGAACATGATTGTAAAGGGGCAAATGCTGGTAAAGTTGGGCGGGCAGTTCATTAATTCAATTTAAATGAATGCAAATGCATTTAAATCACCACTTGGGGCATGGCTCGGAACATGACCATGTTTGGGTCTTGGTATGATGGGAATCTGTGGACGCGGACGCAGATCTCACTAATCACCCACTTTATCAAATTTTTGTGCCTGAAAACAGGTGCAACACAATGGTGAAATTGGGCCCGGAAAGTCAGCTGAAGCCAGAATTGAACCTGAGTCCCTGGTGCTGTGAAGCAGCAGTGCTAACCAGTGTGCCGTCATGCAGCCCTATTTATTTAGCTCTATTAAATTGTTTAGTTTATTAAAGAGTCAATGCGGTGAGTGCACCTACTCAACATGGACTACAGCAATTATAAGACAGCGGTGACTGAAGGGCAATAAAAAATGGGTAATAAAAATGATGCCAACCCCGGAGCCCATGCAATTTCAAATCCGCAGCAATGAGGCTGGCTTTGAAATTGCCTAGCAAATCACCAGTTCAAGAGCAATTAGGGATGGGCAATAAATGCTGAGCTCCACATCTTCTCCTCAGACTTTATCCCAACAACCTGCTCTTACATCTTCCCCCAAAGTAACAGGAGTCGTCTCTTTGGTGGATTGACCAATTACCCTGATTTCGGGATTGAGAATGAATCCTATTGTTTGATTGGAATGTCTCCCATTTGGGTAGCTGGAGAGTTTCTACTTGTTTCAGATTGTTTCCATCCAGTATGTTCTTTGGTTTCCTTCCCAATGATATCAAGGCTGTTTGGTTTCTTCTGAACTTTCCCTGGTCCATCTCAACTCAATAACATTGCCTGTGGGGCTCTTTCTATTACAATGCCTGCTTTTCTATTTTCAGCTTCATATTCACCCTCTCTCCTCAGGCTGTAGCACTTTCAAGTGTTGGGCTCTGTGCCTGATGTTGAAACTACAAGAGCTTGGCTGTCTCTTTGTTACTCATCATGCTTCTAAACTTTCGCATCATCATTTGAGGTCATATTTGTTGCAGAGCTGGTAGTTGTGTTTGTAGCAGTTCTGGTGGCGAGAATCTGTTTTTGCTGGGGAGTTTCTGTACTTAAGAAGCGCTAAATTAATATCTTTGTCTTTTTCATCAATTCCTTGATAGTTCAAACAATGTGGCTTAAGAAGTTTATCATAGGTTTTGCAAATTCACATTTGTAGTTTAATGTCAAACCTGTTTCTTGTAGAAATTTGAGAATTGCTCTCACTCAATGCAGTCACGTTCTTCCCTGGATGAACCACATACAACAATGTCATCCATGTAGCATATTACTCCTTTCATACCTTCTAGGTTTGAAACATTGGGTGGAATTCTACCATCCCGCCTGCCAAGGGAGTTGTAGTGGGTGCAAAGATCTGCTGACCTCAGCTGGGATTTTTCCAATCTTGGAGTGATCTTGGCCGGAAAATGCCGCCCATGGTCCTTTGGAATATCCCAGGTGCAGAAGCAATTGCGAATGGCGACCTGTTAAAACAACAACAATTAAATGGGGTAATAAAAGTAGTGAACAAATGATCCAGAGGGAGCAGCCAAGTAATGCTGTTAGCTTACAGTTTTGTGAAGAGGATAGTTTTTGCTAATTTTGCTGACATTTCCATCCACCGATGAGTGGATCTCGCCCTCTACTGACATGTTTAATTGAGTCAAGTCCACACAGATTTCTACTGAGCCATGAGTCTTTGGAGCTATGATCATTCCAGAATGCAACATTGTTGGTAATTTGCTGGGTAGATGAACCCTTCAAATTCACATTTAACTTTGTCTTTATAGCCTTGGCATTTGCCCTCAGGGTTATGTGATAGTCTGTTTTCAGCCTTGAAAATAGGAATAAAAATTCATTTCTGAATACTTCACTCACAATGTGATCAAACTTGTAAATCAGCCTCATATGTAGGCATGCTTTTCTGCTCAGTAGTGATGATTCCTGGTTCTATATCATGTACAGTGGCTCAATAGTTTCTTAATCCTTGCATCTTAATAGGGGAGGCAGTGGCACAGTGGTGTTGTCGCTTGACTAGCAATGCAGAGACCCAGGATAATGCTCTAGGGTCCCAGGTTTGAATTGTGCCATGAAGAATACACAATCAAATTTCTGAAATTAAAAGACTAGCGATGACCATGAAACAATTGTTGTAAAAGCCCAACACGTTCACTAATGTCCTTTAGGGAAGGGAATCTGCCATCGTTGCTTCCTCTGGCCTCACAGCAATGTGGTTGACACTTAAACACTCTCTAAAATGGCCAAGCAAGCCTCTCAGTTGTATCCTATTTCTACAAGTGGAACAAAAAGAAAATGAAAATGAAAAAGGCCTCGGCACTGGGAGGCAAACCCAAGCCTTTTGGCCCTGCAACGTTCTAGTTATCTGGGCGCCTGTGCCAAAATTGGGAGAGCTGTCTTACAGACTAGTCTGACATATTCATACTCATCGAATTATACCTTACAGATAATGTCCCAGACACAACCATCAGCATTGCTGGATGTGTCCTTTGTTACCAGCCAGCAGACCTAGCAGGAGTGGCAATACAGTGGCATACAGCCAGTAAGGAGCTGCCTTTGGAGTTCTGAACACTGACTCTGGACTCCATGAGGTCTCATGGCACCAGGTTAAACTTAGGCAAGGAAATCTCCTGTTGATTACCATGTACCATCACTCCCTCAGTTAAAGAATCATTTTCCTTCATGGGGAGCACCATTTGGAGGAAGCTCTGAGGGTGGCAAGGATGCAAAATGTACGCTGTGTGAGGAACTTCAATGTTCATCTCTAAGAGTGACTCAGTAGTACCTCCACAAACTGAGATGGCCAGGACATAGCTGCTAGACTAGCTCTGCAGTCTTAGGGAACCAAAAAGAAAGAAAAACATTGTCTGATTTCAGGAAGAAATTAGATACAGCTCCTGCAGTTAAAGAGATCAAGGGATGGGGGAAGGAAGGCAGAAGAAATCATGATATTGAGATCGATGATCAGCTATGATCAAAGTGAATGGCAGAGTAGGCTTGAAGGGCTGAACGTCCTACTCCTATTTCTAGTTTCTATGTCCATTGTGCCCCTAGATGCGTGGAAGCCCCATTGAGGCCCAGGGAGAAGTTCTTCAGCAACTGCAGGGAAGTAGTTGAGGAGGATTCCCATGATGCACCTTCCTGTGGCAGGGAGGAAGAAACTCCCTCTGCAGTCAGACCCATCTTCTTTCTTGAAGATGGTCACAATTAAGGCATCTCTGAGATCTCCCGCATGCTCTCTTCCTCTCAGACAAAGGCGATGAGGTTGTGGATTTTGTCAAGAATGCCTCTCTACTGCATTTTAATACTTCAATGGAGATTTCATTTGCCCCGGAGCCCTTGTTGTTTTTCAGCTATTGGATGGCCTCAACTTCAACCTGCCTGCCACAGATGCACCTGTCTGTGACAGTATCAGTAGGAATGACCTCTGCACCGTCCTTGTGGAGACAAAGTCCCAGCTTCTCATTGAAGATACTCTCCATCGTAATGTGTGGCCCTACCACTGCGCGAGATGGGGTAGACGTTGAATAGACCTAGCAGCTCAAAACTGGGCATCCGTGAGGCACTGCGATTTGATTTGATTTATTATTGTCACATGTATTGGTATACAATGAAAAATATTGTTTCTTGCGCACTATACAGGCAAAGCATACCATTCATAGAGTACATTGGTGAGAAGGGAAGGAAAGGATGCAGAATGCAATGTTACAGTCATAGCTAGGGTGTAGAGAAAGATGAACTTAATATAATATAACATTCAAAAGTCCAATAGCAGCAAGAAAGACACTGTTCTTCAATCAGTTGGTACATGATCTCAGACATTTGTATCTTTTGCCCGACAGAAGAAGGTGGAAGAGCATATATCTGGGGTACATGGTGTCCTTGGTTATGCTGGCTTCTTTCCAAGGGAGTGGGAAGTATAAACAGAGTCAATGAATTGGAGACTGATTTGCATGATGGGCTAAGCTTTGTACATGACCCTTTGTAGTTTCTTGTGATTTTGGACAGAGCAAGAATCATATCAAGCTGTGATAAAACCAGGAAGGATGCTTTCATGGTGCATTTATAAAAGTTGGACATGGGGTTGCACATGGGGTGGCACAATGGTCAGCTCTGCTACCTCACAGCTCCAGGGACCTGGGCTTGATTCCCAGTTTGGGCCACTGTCTGTGCAGAATCAGCACGTTCCTCCGTGTCTGTGTGAGTTTCCTCAGGGTGCTCCGGTTTCCTCCCACAGTCCAAAAGACATGCTGGTTAGGTGCATTGGCCATGCTAAAAATTCTCCCTCAGTGTTACCCGAACAGGCGCCGGAGAATGGTGACTAGGGGATTTTCACAGTAACTTCATAGCAGTGTTACTGTAAGCCTAGTTGTGACTAATAAATAAGAATTAACTTTATAAGTTCAAAGATTTTGCTCAGGACTTAACAACTGCTAGTTTATTCCCATTACTTAAAATTGCAAGCATTATATTTAGGATAGCATGCTTGACTGTTATTCATTATTATGTAAAATACTATAATGATTTGTTTGCCTTCATTTACAGATGATCTATTAGAAAGCAGATCATTATGATTAAAAAAAACCCTAAACATTATCTTTATGAAATCTGAATGTCGAGGATAAAACTATAACTGAGTGTGATTCACACTCCACAAGACATGCATTATTTAAGGCTTTGGCCCTAATAAATCTCCGATTAGTTGCCTAAATACACATTTTGCTTGTTAAACAAAAAGAGCCCAACTATGATTTTATTCATAGCATTTGCTTTTGTAATTAATGAGTTTTAATTATACTTTCCAAAGCCTCTTTCCGTTTGCCAGTTGGGAGGAAGGGGTGGACCAATTTGTGAACATCTCCATGGATACCAGTAATTCTGGTTATTTAGTCAGCTGGCAGTGCCCTTCTTATTTAGCCATTGGACATGTTTTTACCCTGGTGGAGGTTTTGGTTCTGGTATCAAGGAACCCCTACCGTGCAGAGCAGTCCATTTGGCCCATCAAGCCTGCACCAGCTCCCTGACAGAGTAGCTTACCCAAACCCTACCCCCGTCCTATCCCATAAACCGCACCCTCCCACTCCACCCCCACATTGCCAATAAGCATGGCATGGTGGCAAGGAATTTGTATTATTGGAAAATTAACTCAGCTCGCAAACAACAACTGAATTATTATTCTACTGAACAATTTTAATTGTATGAATGTTACAAGTATAATTATACGCAGGACTTAATATCTGCCTCATAGTGCCAGGGCCCCAGGTTCAATTCTGGCCTTGCGTGACTGTATGGAGTTCACACATTCTCCCCATGCCTGCATGGGTTTCCTCCAGGAGCTCTGGTTTTCTCCAGCAGGATGTGCAGGTTAGGTGAATTGGCCATGATAAACTGCCCCTTAGTGTCAGGGGGATTAGAAGGGTAAATCCATGAGGTTAGGGCCTGGGTGGGATTGTTGTCGGTGCAGGCTCGATGGGCCGAATAGTCTCTTTCTGCACTGTAGGGATTCCATGGATTCAATGATTACAGTAATCCACGTAATGTAAACATCTTTGGGCACTATGGGGCATTTTACCACGTCCAATCAACCTAACTTGCACATCTACAAGCTATGGTGGCTGCTGCTGTGAGGCAGCAGTGCTAACCACTGTGCCACCATGCCACCAGAACGTGGTGTAATCATGCAGCTGTTTCACAGGACAAGGCCCACAGCTCCAGAACCTCGACTCCCAACCCATTCTGATCTCAAACTTCCCTGCTGTGGGAGTGGAGACCTGGCATCTTTATTCACTGCTCCAGAACATGTGTAGCCATTTATGCAAAATGAGCCACAAAGTGTTCAATTTCTCTAAGATTATACTGAGTAAGAAGCGAATCATTCATTTGGACAAATATTTATTCAGTCTGGAAGAAACTGTAAATGAGCTCCAGGCAAATTAACAATTAGTCCCCTGAGACTGAGGACTGATTATTCTTTTTTCCAAAATGTGTTCATCAAAAATGTGATAGTAAGTTCTGCATAACGTTATACTTGTAACATTCATATAATTAAAATTGCTTAGTAGAATAATAATTCAATTGTTCTTTGCGAGCTGGGTTAATTTTCTATCAATATAAGTGAATAAGCAGAATTTGTGTAATACTACACAACTGAGTTAAGGTTTCTGTTCTTTCACCATTCTAGCTGTTACTATTTGTGTAGAAATCCTGGATTAAAAATCCAGAGCCCCAGGCTCTGGGGACCCAAGTTCAAATCCCACCGTGGCAGATGGTGAAATTTGAAATTAAAAAATCTGGAATTAAAAGTCTAATAATGACCACAAAACCAGTGTTGATTGCCATAAGAACCCATCTGGTTCACTAATGCCCTTTAGGGAAGGGAATCTGCCATCCATACCTGGTCTAGCCTACATGTGACTCCAGACCCACAGCAGTGTGGTTGACCATTAAATGCCCTTCAGGATGGGCAATAAATGCTGGACCGGCCAGCGATGCCTACATCCCATGAACAAATAAAAAAAAGAATCCGCTCTCAAAATATTTGGGATGTATGTGGTTAAAGGTGAAGGGAGGATCAGAGTGCACGCTAGTGAAATTATAAACCCCTTGAAATTCTGACTAAGGTAATATATGAATGTATAACACTTGATGGCATTAGTGCATGGTGCCAGTTGTATTGTGTTTGTTATGGAACTTCACTACAGGAATTCCTATTCTTGTTTAAAGGATTAGAGTCATTGTTCCTTCCAGGAAATAATAAATCAGGAACTTCAAACATCTCTTCTCCAACATGACCTAGTTCTTCACCTCTCTCCTTCATTATCCTGAACTATATCTACACTTCAAAATCATAGAAGAAATCATAGAAACCTTACAGCACAGAAAGAGGCCATTCAGCCCATCGAGTCTGCGCCGACCACAATCCCATCCAGGCCCTACCCCCATATCCCTACATTTTACCCACTAATCCCTCTAACCTGCGCATCTCAAGACACTAATGAGCCAATATTTTAGCCTGGCCAATCAACCTAACCCACACATCTTTAGACTGTGGGAGGAAACCAGAGCACACAGAGGAAACCCACACAGACACAAGGAGAATGTGCAAACTCCACACAGACAGTGACCCAAGCCGGGAATCGAACCCAGGAGCCTGGCACTTGAGACAGCAGTGCTAACGACTGTGCCACTGTGCTGCCCTTAACCAGCACATCTTTCAGACTGCAGGAGGAAACCGGAGCACCTAAAGGAAACCCATGCAGACATGGGAAGAATATGCGAACTCTGCACAGACAGTGACGCAAGTCGGGAATTGAACCCAGATTTCTGGCGCTGTGAGACAATGCTACTAACCATTGTGCCACCTCATTCAATTAGTCTTTGCCCACAGTGGGGATTATATGCATTGTAATCAGCACATCTCCTGAAATGGCTGAAACAAGTAATTATTAAAAGTGGCTGAAGATAAAATAGATTGATATTAAGAAGAATTAAAAAGTCAAAGAAATAAGTTATAAAGGAAGGAAATGGAAATGGTTCTTTAAAGAAAAAACATAATTGCTACAAGGACAAAGTCATCTCAAATTGAGGATTAATGTGGGACTTTGTACAATATTGCTTACACTGTGATTTAAGAGAACACATGACCCACACCAGGGGATCAGCGTTGTGTTAAACAGAGCCGTGTTTAGGGACAAGCAAAGAGACAGCTGCCAGCTTAGGCCTTTAGAGTAGCTATGTATCTAGTTTCTAGCAGTTAATAAATAAATACTGTTGCACTACCTAGCACTACGAATCTGCAATGAGTTCTTATATTATTTATACCAAAGGCGTCGGTGAAAAAATATAGGATAGAAGGTGGTTAAGAATCTTGGTTTCTGCCTTAATATTCTGCATTTTCAATAGGTCAGTAGGTTTAATTATTTTCCAACATGATTCACATCAGAGCGTAGGAATCACAATAAAATTATAATTATAAATTAAGTCCTCCACTGACGTTTTTCACCTTCCCTTCAGGAAGTTAGCCAGATTCATCCTAGACTACAGTTCCAATCATGCTGGCAAGCAAGCAATAAGTCAGCCTTATGACCGCTCTTAATACAAGCCAAGCCAGTGAGTGTTGGAGCATCATTCAGAATTATTCACAGCTGTGCCCGGTGCTATTCTCTCTGTACTCTTGCCTACAAAGTTATCAGGGAAGCCTGAAATTCAATATTTTCTATGAAATTTTTGGTTAATTCTAACTGCCTCATTCCCACCAAGTTTTCTCCATTGCCACATACTAACCCTATCCACATTGGGTTTCTTGTGAGACAGTTCTATAAGTGATAGGCTGCTTCCACTGTCTCACTCTGCTGAACTTTTTTGACATACTAATCCGCACAACAAAACCTGATTCTGCCCAAAGTGCCTCCCTGTCACTAGAACTAAAAGGTCAAGTCGCCACAGTGCAAGATGACCATAGGCTGCTCTTCCACTTAAAGGGGAGATTTGATTTAACCTGAGAGTCACCACACCTCAGGTAAGGGCAGGTAACCTTAGCCAGTACAGGAATTGAACCCAAGCTGTTGGTGTTATCATAGAACCCTCCAGTGTAGAAGGAGGCCATTCAGTCTATCAAGTCTGCACCAACCACAATCCCACCCAGGCCCTATGCCCATAACCCCATGCACTTACCCTAGCTAGTCCCCCTGACACTAAAGGGCAATGTTGCATGGCCAATCCACTTACCTGCACATCTTTGGAGTGTGGGAGGAAACTGGACCACCTGGAGGAAATCCACGCACACATGGGGAGGACGTGCAAACACACACTGACAGTGACCCAAGCCAGGAATCGAATCCAGGGCCCTGGCACTGTAAGGCAGCAGTGCTAACCACTGTGCCACTGCATTACTCAGCATCATGAACCAGCCACCCAGCCAACCAAGCTAACTGATTGATGTGAATGTGAAAATAAGCACATCATAAAATAGAAATGTGGGAAAAGTTGCTAAAATGACATAAGACTGAAAAGAACATTTTTTGCTAAAGTAAAAGATGGAATTGCATGGACAGCACGGTAGCTCAGTGATTAGCACTGCTGCCTCACAGTGCCAAGGACCCAGGATTGATTCCCAGCCTGTCTGTGCTGAGTCTGCACTTTCTCCCCATGTCTGCACGGGTTTCCTCTGGGTGCTCTGATTTCCTCCCACAGTCTGAAAGATGTGCTAGTTAGGTGCATTGGCCGTGCTAAATTCTCCCACAATGTACCACAGCAGGTGCTGGAGTGTGGAGACTAGGGGGTTTTCACAATATCTTCTTGTAGTGTTAATGTAAGCCTACTTGTGACATCAATGAATAAACTTTAATGATAAACTTCTGTCCTGGGACATCCATTGAGCTCAGAACAATTCACACCAGATGAGATGAAGCCATTGAATGGATTACTATCCTCGACAGTTAACTATAAGTTTTAACTACAGATTTCTTAGCTATGCAAATTGAAGGGTCCCTAAGCTATGCAACTGGGCAGATGAGTGGACAATGCATTTGCCAAGTCCAAAGATATGTGGGTTAGGCGGATTGGCCATGCTACATTGCCCTTAGTGCTGGGGTGGCTAGCTAGAGTAAATGCATGGGGTTATGGGGATAGAGCCTGGGTGGGATTGTAGTCAGTGCAGACACAATGGGCTGAATGGCCTCCTTCTGCACTGTAGGATTCTTTCAGTTTACTCCATTCTGTTGTTGGCCGCATCAAGTTATGCAGAAACATCTGAGTGATTCACTCGGCAATTCTTGATCTTTGTCTATAGGAGAAGTGTTTGGTGCAAGTGTTTTGTCTTCAAAATTTCCTTAAAGAGAAATAAATAAATGTAAAGAAGGATAGAAATAATATTTAAAGAAAAAATGTAAAAAATAGGAAAAGAATGTAGGCATAATTTCAATTACGAACAGCCCAGGTCTTCTAGGTATTTGCTGAGATGGAAACCTGATATAAGAACAGACAATGTTGGTGAAACTCAGCAGGTCTGACAGCATTTGTGGAAAGAGAATGAAGTCAACAGTTTGAGTCAGGATGACCCTTCACCAGAGCTCTGATGCTGTCAGATGTGTTGCGTTTCATCAGCATTTTCTCTTTTTGTTTCAGATTCCAGCGTCCACAGCATTTTTCCTTTACAGAAACCTGATATGATGGTTACATGGTTAAAACATGGAGTTCTTTTGCCTTATTTGTTAAATATTGTGACACTGAGAAGTGTCAAAATTAATAAAAATTCAATTTTCACTCATTGTTCCATACATTGTTCAGAAATTTTTGTAGACTATTTTACTCAGGGAGTGCAGTAACTATGCAATTATAGCTCAGCCAGCAATGGTTCCTATCAATGACAAGAAATCTCATCGAGCCTCATGCTTCAAATCTTTAATGATTTCGTACTTAGTACTTGAAACCAAAATCAATTTAGAAAAGGACAGAAGGAAACCAAGAATACACAATCATCACTTCAGAAATGTAGAGATCTATCATTGATGTACATAACACAAGAGGCAATGTAACAAATTCCATCAGTTTATTACTGGTTGTGACAAACATACAGTGAACACAACAGTGCAATAATCCTGATGAAAAGCAAATGAGATTTTCGAACAAGACCAGTCTGAGGACTTGCAGTAGATTTTTTTCTGTATTCTTATTAGGAACTCGAGTGTAATAGAATTTAATTACCCTCATAACTATTTTACACCAAGGTCAAAGTTACAATAAGGAAACCCATGCTGCCAAAAAAGCAGCATTTAATTCAGATTTCACAAAGTTTAGTAATTAAAATTCTAGGGGACGGCACAGCGGTTAGCACTGCTGCCTCATAGCGCTAGGGACCAGGGTTCGATTCCCAGCTTCAGTCGCTATCTGTGTGGAGATTGCACATTTTCCCCGCGTCTGTATGGGTTTCCTCCGGGTGCTCTGGTTTCTCCCACAGTCTGAAAGATGTGCAGATTAAGTATTTTGACCTGAACAGGTGCCAGAATATGGTGACTAGGGGAATTTCACAGAAACTTCATTGCAGTGTTAATGTAAGCCCTACTTGTGACTAATAGATAAATTTTAAAAATCGCTTGAAATCAAGGTGCCATTGTTACCCATTAAAGAGATACATCCTCAGGGTAAGGATTTGTTTAAGGTATGGGTTCGGATTGCAGAATAAAGTTCAAAGGTTTGTGTTTTCCACCAAATCTTGGCAGGAATGAACACAGCTGGATTAACGTCAAACTGCTAAGATAAGAAACTCCACTGTCCACTTGAACAAATTTCAAGAATTAAACAAAAAGTTTTTGGCAGGTCGTCAACGAGTTTGATAGGAAGCCAAAATAAAGCGCTGTGAGCAAAAATATACAATTGTGTTAAGGAGAACAGCAGCCAAAGCTGTCTGAAGAATGAAGCGTTCAGTCTTTGAAACGGGAATGTGGAATCATTAAATTTGTCACACTCCTGCCAGCTGTTTGACAATTTCCTTTGTGACAGAAATGTAATCGTTCAGCAAGAAACAATTTGGGGTTGAAACTGTACCTTGAAAAGAGATAGTGTGCAAGAGTATGACCTATGCAAATATGGTTTCATCTACAATGCCCAAATGGAAGCAGAAGATTGCAATGGACTTGAAAATTCCTGGGAAATTTTGGTGCAACTATGTTTTTTTTAATGGAAGGAAATTTATGTGTAACTAATTTAAGTTAGTTCTATGCAGTAACAAAACTTCCTCGATTGTATGTGCTGCTCCACCATGCACCTGACAAAACGCTCACTCACAGAACTGTGCCTCAGGAGTTTTCTGCATAGTCATAAGGCACTGGTGTAGATTCATGCTGAACGATAAGCATAATCTCAGTGATGTGTTATCAACATAATTAAAATTATCGGAGTTGAATAATGATTCTTGTTGCAATATTTTCTCACTGTAGTGTCAATTGTACTTAAGCCCTGTTAGCCTCTGTACTGAAATTCTTTTGTCCACCACACCCCATGGTCAGAATTCTCTGGTCTTGGAGGCCCCATTACCACTGCCAGTGAGAACGGAGAATTTGGTATGCAATCAAATCTCTGTTCACTGTGGCAGGACCAGAGAATCCCAGCTGCAGGATGGGTCAGAGAATTATGGCTCCTGTTTTTTGAAGTAAAAGCTGGAATGACCTTCTAAATTAGCCTGGCCCTGTTCCACATGACAGTGAACTGGGTAGTGGGTCAGCAGGGGCAAGAGACCCCGAGGGTGTGAGCTGACAAAAGACAACAACGCATTCACTACTGTTTCCAATGTTGCATTTGTGCTTGTTTTCTGTTACTTTTTACATTGTGGTATTGGCAAATGAGTTCTTCAGGAAATTTGGGTGCAAGTTCCCATTGCAGCTTTGGCTTAGGTAGTTGGTGTAAATGTTCATGTAATGTTTGCACAGGAATGAGCCAGGAAAGGTTGGGTTGGCCATATATGCTAAATCTACTTTATTCAGAAGGACACAGAGTGGCACAATTCTTCTGTGCTTCACCCAAGCCGCATATTTAAGGCTATGTAGTATTTCTGCATTCAATTATTAATCTGTGTATATATAAATGATGACATTAGACAGCATTTTACAGAAGGCGATGGCCGAATGGTATAATCTCTGGGCTATTAATCCAGAAACTCAACTCATGTTCTGGGGACCCAGGTTTGAATCCCACCATGTCAGATGGTGGAATTTGATGTCAATTAAAAAATCTGGAATTACGGATCTACTGATAATCATGAAACCATTGTTGGAAAAAAACCCACCTGGTTTACTCATGTCCTTTAGGGAAGGAAATCAGCCACCCTTACCTGGTCTGACCTACATGTCCAGAACACCAGCAATGTGGTTGACACTCAACTTGCTCTCTGAAATGACCTAGCAACCCACTCAGTTCAAGGGGCAATTGGGGATGGGCAATGGGTAAAATTTTATGCTGGTGTTGGGATCTCTGCAATTCCCCCCGCCATCCTCCCGCCAACCCCCCACCCACACTCCCCCCCACCCAATTGATATATAGTTTGGGGTGGGCTGTGCTGTCTCAACCCTGCAACTATCCAACAACCATTGGGTCTTTAATTTACTTGAAGTAGGCTATACAAGAGGAAGTCCCACCTCAGCATTCTGCTGGCCAACAAATGGTAGCCAGTTCTCATCTTGCCAGGATCTGGTTGACAGGTAAGGGAGTGGCTGGACAACAGAAAGGCTATGAGGATAGGTCAGGAATAGGCAATGTGGCATGGGTATTCCACACCTCAGTGGGCAGCCTCCAGAATACACCCCATGCATCCACCAGGCCAACAATCTTGCTGCCAGCCTGGAGACCAGGCTTAAGCATCTCCAGCCCTGGGGAAAGCTCCAGTGTCAGTGGTAGAAGGCCATTAATTGACCACTTGAAGGCTTCAATTAGCCCATGGGGGTGGGCCTTCTGACACACTATGACATTCTAAAGGAAGCATTTTCATTGGAAGAAGTTGCCTTGGTGCCCTGAATAAAATACAGGAAGCAGAAACAATGTTCATTGCCTCCAGTTTTCATCATTTTAGACTTATGGCTCCAGGGTATAATACAGGAACAGAACCCAATTCCTGATGATCATCATAATTATGTGCATCTGGTACCAATTTCAAAGCATGAATTTCTATCCAATTCCTTTGGAAGGAATCAGCATCCAACTAGAAACATCATTGTGAACAGCAAAAGCTCTTTATCAACAGGAAACAACACAGATGTGTATTACAGATCACTCGGGGAGGCCTTGATGCTGTGGCAATATACGCATATACATATGTGCCTACGGTAGCCTGAAGCTATGTGTAGTGATGGCAGAGGCTCCAACTATCTTTCCATCACATGGCTGACCAGCAATCTCTCCCACTCTTACCACTTGCCTTTGACATATGCTGGAGGATTGGTAGGTTTGATACTCAACTTGTTGTCTCCCTTATGAATGCACCTTCCCTCACCATCCAGGCCTGGGGCGGGACTCAAACCCAGAGCTTCTGGATCAGAGGCAGAAGTGTTACTGTCTGTGGAATAAGACATCCTACAGCAACACACGTAATTGATGTGAAATGTATACTCTGATGAAAAGTCATTCTCTTTTCTCAGCACAACAAAACTGCAGTAATACATTATTAAATTTGAATAAATCTGGCATTTCCTTGTAGAACAAGACACTATTCAACAGGCAACCTTATTTCAAATACTTTATTTTTAGGACAACTGTTAAAATGTCAAATTCTTCTCTTTCTTTTGTCTATAACCTGCAAACTCAAAAAACATTGTTGGAATAATATATTTATTTGCAGAAGCCTTTCAACTGCACTCTGCTTAGTTTTCTATTACTTTCCCCGTGGCAATACCTTGGCCAATCAGAGTCAGCTTACCAAACAGTCAGCGCCTTTTTTCCTGTTTGTGATCATTTGAAATTTAATATTCTTGCATTTGTCCTGTTGAGTACAAGATGTAAAGCTTTGACAACGTGTCTCACTTTTCATCAATATTGAAAAGCATTGAGTTGAATGAATCTGTTCTCAATTGTGCTTGCTCAGAATTATAAAAATATATAATAGAGTATTGTTGTAAAATGTGATGTGTGAATTTGACATAAAATTTCGGGCAGAGTTTTACTGGCACGTCCACCCGAGGTTCGTACGATCCTGCCCGAGGCCAGCAGAGAATGCCATTCTCCGAGTCTCGCCCGCCCCTAGAATCAGGACGGGTGTGCCGGTAAAATTCCGACCTACATTGCCTATATTCTGATATATTCTCATCCAACCATTTAATAAATAACTGCTTATATTACTTCTAACATTCAGAAACTGAAATGTGTTTAAATAAGAACATAAGAAATAGGAGCAGGAGTAGGCCATCTAGTCCCTCGAACCTGCCCCGTCATTCAATAAGATCATGGCTGATCTGAAGTGGATCAGTTCCACTTACCCGCCTGCTCCCCATAATCCTTAATTTCCTTATCGATCAGAAATTTATCTACCTGTGACTTAAACATATTCAACGAGGTAGCCTCCACCACTTCAATGAGACGAGAATTCTAGAGATTCACTACCCTCTGAGAGAAGAAGTTCCTCCTCAACCCTGTTCTAAACTGACTCCCCCCCTTATTTTGAGGCTGTGCCCTCTAGTTCTGGTTTCCTTTCTAAGTGGAAAGAACCTCTCTACCTCTACCCTATCTAGCTCCTTCATTATCCTACATGTCTCTATAAGATCACCCCTCAGCCTTCTAAACTCCAACGAGTACAGGCCCAATCTACTCAATCTCTCCTCATAAGCTAACCCCCTCATCTCCAGTATCAACCTGGTGAACCTTCTCTGTACTCCCTCCAAGGCCAATACACCCTTTTGCAAATAAGGGGACCAAAGCTGCACACAGTACTCTAGTTGCGGCCTCACCAGTGTCTTGTACAATTGCAGCAAGACCTCCCTGCTTTTATATTCTATCCCTCTCGCTATAAAGGCTAGCATTCCATTCGCCTTCTTGATCACCTGCTGCACCTGCAGACTGAGTTTTTGCGATTCGTGCACAAGGACCCCCAGGTCTCTCTGCACAGTAGCATGTTGTAATTTTTCACCATTACAAAAAATGGCACTGATGAAGCGCTGGTAATGTTATGAAGAGACAAATGTTGATTTCGGGTATTTGAATCATTGAATTCCCATAGTGTAGAAGAGACCATTCAGCCCATCAAGTCTGCACAAATTCTCTGATGGAGCATCTTAGTTTGGCCTTCTCTCCCCGCCCTATTCTGTAACTCCACATATTTCCCATGGCTAATCCATTTAACTTACACCTCTTGGGACATCAATTTAACATGGTCAATCCACCTAACCTGCACATCTTTGGAATGCGGGAGGAAACCAGAGCACCCGGAGGAAACCCACGTAGACATGGAGAGAACGTGCAAACTCCACACAGTCAGCCAAGGCCGGAATTGAACCCAGGACTCTGGCACTGTGAGGCAGCAGTGCTAACTACTGTTACATTTAGTTACTTCTGAAATTTCCCTTACAGAGATAAAAATGAGAAGGAATTTCTCTACTAGTCTAAGTTATGCAGAATGTAAAGGGTTGACATATTATGACTTCCCATTTCTACAAGATAAACAGTGATGGGGAGGCATAATCAAGGGTCATAAAGCATAGGTAAACAAGGTCTGCTGTCAGAACAGTTTGATGGCTTGTGAGTACTGCATTTTTCCACTTGTGATCTGAAAGCTAGGTGCAACATAGGCTGTTATTGCTTAGTCAATTAGCCCGAACCCTTCTGAAATTGAGCAATTTTTTAAGAAAGGATTACAAAGTCTGTGTTAACGTCAGTAAATTTTGAGAATGGAGTGCCTGTTGGTATTCATTATGCTGCCTTATTAAAGCTGTCCATACATTGATAGTCGGTGAGATGGAAACCCTGAAGCAGTCATCTGAAGACAGGCGTGTTGCGTGATACAGGACACGCAGCACATGTCAAACTGGAGGAGGAGTTCAGCATTTGCAACACTTCATCTTGGCAGTGCTGCTCTCATGATCAGATGTCTCTTTCTGACTGCAGCGTGCAGACTGAGCCAGACAGGGGAATCAGGGAAAAGAACTCCATTTCTAAAGCTTGCAACAGAAGCCAAGTTATCTCCAAAAAAAATCTCAGATTGAAGAAACAGCAATCCGTGAATTTACCAGAAACCATTGTACGATCGAGCATTCTTCACAGATGAGTGCACAGCTGTTAGACATGAGGATCCTCCATGGATCCTTGTGGTCGTATTTGTGATATGTATTTGATATCAGTTTCTATTTTGAGCGACTGAAGTGCTGGCTACTGGAAGCAGAGAGAGGAAAATGGAAAGAGAGAAAGAGAATGAAGGGCCTCATTGGGTTCTCGGGATGTTTCAGAGTGCTTTGCAGACTATTTCTGTACTGCAGATATCGTTACCTAGGGGAATGCAGTGCCCATTTGTACACAGCAAGATTCCACAAACAGCAGATGGCGGACTGGATACTGTAATGTTCTTCAAGACAGGATGATGCACCCTCCCCCAAACTTTGGGGCGGTCATAGGTTTCACAGTCTGTGGATAGTTGTAGATTGCAGTCTGTTCAGATGGCTGGACAGCTAGTTCATGATGCAGAGCGATGCCAACAGCGTGGGTTTGATTCCCGTACCGGCTGAGGTTATTCATTAAGGTCCTGCCTTCTCAAACTTGCCCCTCGCCTGAGATGTGGTAATCCTCAAGTTAAATCACCACCAATCAGCTGTCCCCCTCAAAGAAGAGAGCAGCCTATGGTCATCTGGGACTATGGCGACTTTACTTTTACACAGTCTGCTAATAATTATAGATTACACAGCCTGTAATTTTTTTAAGGGCTAGAACTGACAGAAGGATCAAAAACAAAGAAGACATTTGAATACTTCTTCATTGCCACATCTTGCACGAGGTGACAATGAAGTGTGACAGTTTTCTCGAGATAAAAGGAAAATTACAATCATTGGTCGCACTCAAGATAAAAATGAGTATTTCTTTAGGTATAGACCTTTCATTAGATCTAGAAACTAGGAGATAAGTGAGCAGTTTTGTGGATCTGAACAAAATTCAAAGTGGAGAAGCTAAAGGATAATAACTGGTATAAGGATCAGATGTGTTCTTATTGATTGGCTAATGCAGTAATGCCAGGTGCTGTAACTTTTAGTTCTTGCGTAATATATGGTATTGGTTTAAGATCATATGTGCCTTTGTGTATCTCACTTTCTTGAGAGAATGCTGATGTGTAATTGTGACAAGCTCCAAACTGACCGTGCTCACTCCGATCTCAAAGAAAGTTACCCACAAAGAACGAGAAATCTCTGTGACATGGTTGTCTCTTTCCCAATGTGATTTTGAACCTGGCATATCAAGTCAAGGGGACCTCCAGTCAGAAGCAACAGACATGCCATTTAGCATGATAAGCAGCTAATTGTATTAACATATTCTCACTGATCGCAAACCAGGAGTTAAAATGCACCAATTTATTTTATTTTTTTTATATTTCTCAAAGAGTGCAACAAATTATTGGGACATAGACATTGGAAGATTGAAATATCATAAATGTACAAGCAATTATTTTAAATGCTTAGAATTGTTATGAGAATGGGAACATTTGATACATCACAAATATAAAATTAATTTTCTAGGGCCAGAGAGGTTCAACAGAAATAGTTGTAGCTTAACACATCATTATAAACTCAATTATACTCCAATAACATGGTGTCACAATTTAGAGGCCATTTAACAATGATTGAGTCTAAAACTAGAGGGAATAAGTTAAAGGTGAGAGGGGAGAGATACAAAAGTGTCTAGAAGGGCAATTTTTTCAATCAGAGGGTAATGAGTGTCTGGAACGAGCTGCCAGAGGTAGTAGAGGTGGGTACAAATTTGTTTTTTAAAAAGTATTTGGACAGTTACATGAGGAAGATGGGTATAGAGGGATGTGGACCAAGTGCGGGCAATTGGGAATAGTTTTGGGGTTTAAAAAGAAGGGCAGCATGTATAAGTTGGGCCGAAGGGCCTGTTTCCATGCTGTAACCTCTATGACTATGACTCTATATTCCTTGAAAAAAGGGTAAGTTCTCATCAGTTCAAGGGGCCTCCAATTGGTTACCGTTTGCCGAGACTTCAATAGTGCAACCTATCGGAGAGGTGTAGAACCACTGACAACAACTTTGGGATTTCATAGCAATGTTTGTACAAACTCATAAAGTTGCTTGTCAGTTTCAGAGGAGTGATGCTGACAGTTTCACAATCATTACAACCACAACATCCAACCCAATGGACCTTTTTTGTCACATGCCACTCTGAAAGTTGCACATGTACAGCATACTAAGTGAATGTGAGTATTTCTGCAATAAATATTTCAAAGAATATTCCACAATAGATGCTCCTGGCCCAGGCTGGAGTCACAGCCTCATTAGCAATTGTGTAAATGGGGTCAGTTAGCTCAGTTGGCTGGACAACTGGTTTATGATGCAGAGCAATGCAGGTTTAATTCTCGCACCGGCTGAGGTTATTCAAGAGGGCCCGCCTTGCCCCTTGCCTAAGGTGAAGTGATCCTCAGGTTAAATCAGGGTGGCACGCTGGCACAGTGGTTAGCACTGCTGCCTCACAGCGCCAGGGACCCGGGTTTGAGTCCCGGCTTGGGTCACTCTCTGTACGGAGTCTGCACGTTCTCCCTGTGTCTGTGTGGGTTTCCTCTGAGTGCTCCGGTTTCGTCCCACAGTCCGAAAGACGTGCTGATTTGATGGATTGACCATGCTAAATTCTGCCTTGGTGTACCCGAACACGCTCCGGAGTGTGACCACTAGGGGAATTTCACAATAACTTCATTGTAGTGTTAATGTAAGCCTACTTACTAATAAATCACTACACTAATAAATAAACTTTAAAAATCACCACCAGTCAGCTCTCCCCCTCAAAACAGAGTGCAGCCTATGATCATTCAGGGCCATGGTGACTTTACCTTTAATAATAATGAGATTTTTGTTTGCGAAAACCATTAACAGAGTGAAATCTGTGAAAGCATATCTGTCTTTTTTAACATTGCGACAAACCAAAATCAATCACATATTTCCTCAGTTCCCAAACAATCTGTTGCTGTGACTAAGTGTAAATGTGAAATGCCTGGTGTTAGGCATTTTGTTTCCTACTTTTTTGTTATTAATTCCTCAAGCCTGTAAGCACTTCTGTGACATTTCTTGTGGTCCATAAATCAATTAGAGTTCATTACATTATCTTGAGCGCCTCATTTAAATGACGCACTAGATTGACTGGATGCATTTAAGTGTCAGTGGTGTACATCAGCCGAGGGAAGGATGCACAGAAAATGCACTACATCATTAACGTACATCAGGGTTTGGAAGAGTTATAGACTTCATGCCCATTCCATCAGAGCCAGCCATAAACAGAATATTAACATGAAAAAGCCCAAGCATTTCTTGCTCCCTGACCCATGAAGAAAATAACCTCCAGATCCTTGAAGAAATGTTGCAATTCTTAACACTGTCCCACTAGCCGTCACCAGCCTTTAATAACTTATTCAGAAAACATCAGCCTACCAATTTATTGCAGCTTTCAATCGGAAGCCATGATGTGATGATGCCAGTATTGTACTGGGGTGGGCACACCAGGTTAAAGTCCGACAGGTTTATTTGGAATGACACGCTTTCAGAGTGCTTCTCCTTCATCACCTGATTGCAGTAGCGCAGCAACTGATGTTCAGTGTGAGTTGTCAATACAGCCACCTCCTTCCAGAGGGTCCAATATCCAACACAAAATGCCCAACCACTGCGAGTTCAGATTTTGTAACACCATGCACCCTGTGGTGTTCAAAATACTATACACTGAAACACGATATTCAGCATCTGATGAAAGATCAGTGCTCCGAAAGCTCGTGATTCCTGCTGGAGTTTAACCTGCATGGTGAGACTTCTTACCGTGTTCAATTGGAAGGGACAATCTACGGAGTTGTTACACTGAAGCTTTAAAAATAAAGTCTTTAAACTTCCAGATTACAAATTCTCCCCGTACCTTCATTCTTGCTGTGGAAAATCCAACTGCAATTATGTATGGAGACAACATCCACACCACTTGGGATCACAACTGATGTAACAGCAAGTAATGATAGGCTTAAAGCTGCAGCCTACATGAATAGGTCCTTCTCTTAAAAGCAAACAGTTCAATTTTGCTGAATGTCGTATCTCAGTGGATAGTATTTTGAACACCATATGGGGTATGGTGCTAAAAAATCTGAAATTGCGGTGCTTTGATGTTTTCTGTTGGATATTAGACCTCACAAGGAGGTGACTATACTGACAACTCACACTAAACATCAGTTACTGTGCTACTGCAATTTTTAAAACATTAATTCTGATTAATTTGAAGTCTCCAATGAACTTTCCAATTAATCTTTCCTGATACCAGGCATTTCCCAGGAGCCAGAGGTCAGCGAACAAAACTTTTTGCATGTGGTTACATTTACCATGTGTGGGCAGCAGGATTGTCATTTGTACACACTGGTCCAAAAGTAGTGCTATAAATTGCTTCCTTTTTATTTCTCCACATTTATTTTCTGAATGCTGGATGCAAATGTTGATAAATAGAATATGTTCTAAACTCATTATAGAAACGTAGAAACTAGAAGCAGGAGTAGGCCATTCGGCCCATTGAGGCTGATTCATCATTCATTTTGATCACAGCTGATCCTCAAATTCAATATCCTGGTTCCCCCACCCCACCTCCCACCGCCGCCATATCCTTTGATCCCTTTCACCCCAGGAACTACATTTAATTTCTTCTTGAAATCACACAATGTTTGGTCCTCAACTGCTTTCTGGATTTGTGAATTCCACAGATTCACCACTCCTTGGGTGAAGAAAGTCCTCTTCACCTCAGTCGTAAAAAATTTATCCCCTGTCTTCAAACTATGACCGCTAGTTCTCACTCCCTCGCCACCGGGAACATTCTTTCTGAATTTACCCCAGCTAACCATTTTCTATGTTTTTTTGGTAACACTGTTAGAACTTTATAAGTATGAGATCCCCTCTCACTCTTCTAAACTCCAGTGAATACAATCCTAACCAACTTAGTCTCTCATCATATATTTACTTCATTAGACATTTCAGGAACAGCAATAACAGAACTGCAAAACAGAGAATATCTTCACATAATCTTGCCCAATAATAGATCTTTAATAAGCGCCCCAGGAGGGTTTTTTTCTTTCAACATTAATGTGATATTTCTAATCCCACACCAGTCACCTGAATAAAGCTGAACATCCAGTGTTGTTTAGTGATGTGCTACAGATAGTTCTGCGCCATTGATGGACCAGGTTACTGACTGAGACACAGCTGCCATTCCACTCCAAACATCTGGATCATCAGTGACACTGAGCTATGCAACAGAGAGTTCTGTATCCACTCAGTTGTATTAATACACTGTCAGAGACTTCATTGGTAAATAACAAAGGATTTATTTCCAAGAAACAACAAGAGAGGCAGCATTCTGCAGCTTGTTCAGAAATACCTCTGCCTAAGAGCACCCCTCCCCCTTGGATGATTCCCCATATTGAGTTCTGACTGGTCACCCAAGTCAGGTAACCCTTACTCTGCTGTGTTTCCCTTAAAGAGATAATCATCACAGTGATGCTGCAAATGGCTTGGCTGCTCTATCAATGCTGGAGCTCGAGTGTTCAAATCTCAGAGCCAAGATGGAGCGTATGGACTCCTCCATTGTCGCAATGCCTCATGGGATCACCAACATCTGCCTCAGAAATGATTTGATCTATTCTGGTCCTTTATTGTAGTTCAGTAGAAGCTGTTCTACTGGAGTTTATCTGTCTTGACTCATCTTCTCATGCTTGTATTGCAGGTTTTAAATGTGGTCATAGAAACATAAAAAAAAAACTGCTGGAGTAGGCCATGTGGCCCTTCAAACCTGCACCACCATTCAATATGATAATGGTTCATCATACACTTTCGGTATCCCACTCCCACTTTCTCTCCATACCCCTTAGTCACTTTAGCCATAAGAGTCATTTTCAGATCCATACTTGAGGGTGTTAAAGGCAGAGAGAGAACAAATATGAATGATGGATGGCATAGTGGCACAGTGGTTAGCTCTGCTGCCTCACTGGACCAGGGACCTGGGTTCAATCCCGGCCTCAGTTGACTGTGTGGAGATTGCACATTCTCCCCATGTCTGCTAGGGTTTCTTTCTTGCAGGCTCGGTTAATTGGCCATGCTAAATTGACCCTTAGTGTCACGGGGATTAGCAGGGTAAATACGTGGGGTGACTGCGAGAGGGTCTGGGTGGGATTGTTGTCTCAACAGACTGAATGGTCTTCTCCTGCATTGCAGTGATTCTATGATTTTACAAAATGCTCAATTAGCTCATGCATAAAGTTCAATTTAACAAATTGCAACTACAGTGTTGCACAAAACAGCCTCAAGTTTAGCTGCGGGTTGGGGTGAGCTCTGAGCTGTTTCTCCAGTTGCATTTTATTCTTTGAACAGAACATCGGCCAGGCCGAGGAAGAAGAGATGAGCAAATGCAATACAGCGACCGTGTTCACTCAATGAGAGATAGTTTGTGTGATTTAGATCACTACATCACCTGCTTGGCAAATGTAAAATACTTCTTCATGAAGTTGAAAAGCTCTTTAAAAAGTGATTGTGATTAAATCTGACTAACATCCCGCAAAAGGTCCTCATTACTTTCATTTTACTGAAGGGATGATTGTGCTTTAGCTGATATTAATTCAGAAGAGTTAGCGGGACTGATTTCAATATTAGAGGCATTATAATGGAGTAATTGAACTCACTGGGCTCATGAGTATAAATACTCTCTAAAGCTAAGAAGATAGAAAGAGTGACTTCCAGTCCCTGCACTTTAATTAATTGGAATTAGAGAATTGCTTTCTTCATGATCGGAACAATCTCTGCAGACAAGAGCAGGTAGACAAGCTTATAAAATATATGCCCATCTGATGTTACAATGAACTGTGAATATAGATCAGATTTTGAGGACTAAACGCAGGCAGGTTAATCTGTTCCTATCAATATTGTGCTTTGTAAGATGAAGTGAACTCACGTTGACGAATGGGTCATTTAGTGGAATGTTTCGATATTCTGGTGAGTTGCTCTAATTCATTGTCATCCACTTCAGCCTTTTGGATGTTTAAAATCTGACCACATGCTTGAAATTTAGATCTCGGAAATTAAGCTGTGGATTGCCAAAGTAGCAAGGCAGTGGGTTGAGGTGATTTAGAATCCCTATAGTGCAGAAGGAGGCCAATCGGCCCATCAAGCCTGGACCAGCAAAAAGCTCAGTCAGGGTACATGCCCTCAAACCTAAATATTTACCCTGCTACGGTGATTGTCTGTGTGGAGTTTGCACATTCTCCCCATGTCAGTGTGGGTTTCCTTTGGGTGCTCCGGCTTCCTCCTACAGTCCAAAAATGTGTGGGTTAGGTTGATTGGATTTGGTAAATTGATCCTTAGTGTCAGAGTGATTAGCAGGGTAAATTATGAGGTCACCTGGGAGGGATTCTTGTTGGTCTAGGCTCAATGGGCCAAATGGCTTCCTTCTCCACTGTAGGGATTCTATGATTCCAGTCTCCCTGATACTAAGGGGCAATTTAGCATGATCAATCAACCTAACCCCATCTTTGGAGTGTGGGAGGAAACCGGAGCACCCTGAGGAAACCCACATAGATATGGGGAGAACATGCAAACTCCACACAGACAGTCACTTTAGGCCCAAATTGAACCCAGATCCTTGGTGCTGTGAGGGAGCAGTGCTAACCATTGTGCCACCGTGCTGTTCCTGTCATTTAATGGCATGCTACATTTTTAGTGTAGGGAGATTATTAGTTCCCTCAAACCAGTAGTCGAAGGAAGTTTGTGAAAACATGCTAAAAACATTTTTATTCATAGTATGGAGGTTGTCCTTTTTTTGCCGAACTAAAAGCAGCAAAATGTTGTTGGAGACAAGGGCAATATTTTCCAGCCCTTCATGCTGGTGGGATTCTCTTGTCCCTCTGCAGTGAGTGGAGATTTGGTTGAGTGCCAAATTCTTTGTCCTCGCTTGCAGCGACGGTGGATGTGAAGGGCTGGAAGATTTTGGCCAATGGGAGGGATTTTTTGGCCTTTCCCGCAAAAGGCAGCTTCCCATTGGCAGGTTCCCAGTCGTGGGATGGAACTTCTCTGTTAAAATCCATCTGTCACTTTACCGCCCACCCCACCAACCCACTGGTATTGGCTTGTAGATTGCAGTTATCCTCTGCACCATCCATTACTCGGCCAATCTTTGTGTCATCTGCAAATTTTCCAATGGTGCCCTCCACGTTCACATCCAGATTATCAACATATGACGCAAACACAAGAGTCCCAACTATGAACCTTGTGGAATACCATTTCAATCAACATTCTGTCTGAAGTGCATCCATCGACCATGACCATTTGTTTCCTGTGACTAAACTATAGACCGGGAGCAGGAAGGTGGAATTGGAAAAGGTGTGTGGGTGTCCTTGGGCTGGCATGGACAAGGTGGGCTGAATAACCTCCTTCTGTAGTTCTACAGTTCTTCAGTTGTCTGCCTAAAGGCAGGTCCGACCCGCCATACATCACCTCCATCACAGATAGTGCAAAGAGACCAGACCTGAATCTATCTCAGCAGGATTGGGGATTGAACCCCATGTTGTTGACTCTAATCTGATCCACACCAAACTTTTAATGAACGGAGACAACTAATGCACCAAGGAGTTGAGTTGCTGTGGCAATATACATGCCTACACACATGTTGTCATCCAGAGCAACCAATGGTGATGTAGATGCTGCCAACTTTCTTTTCCATCACAATGGCTGCCCAAAAATCTCTCCCACTAGCGTTTACTGGAAGGGTTACTTTACCTGTTTGGCTGAACTATGAATGCACTTTCCTCAGCCAACAAGCCCCAGAGTGAATTTCGAAATATATTTACAAACAAAAGCCTGCAAAAGTTTAGCAGTAGGACCAATGAATGCCCAAATTGTGGTGAGACCATCTCACTGATAAACTGGAATACTTTGTGCCCCTCTTACACCCCCAAAATGGGCAGAACCAATTCCTATTTCTACCCCTCCTGATCTTTGTCACTACAAATATAAATAAATCACTGGAGTAAGATCAGAAAGGATTCCAAAGGACATTACTGGAAGGAAGAGGATTCAACTCTCAGGAAAGCTGGAGCAGGCTGGGGCTACTTTCTCAAACAAAGAGTGTTAAGAACCCCACTGATGTTACCTGCAAGAGTGTCTCAAAACCTGGAAGGATGATTTGAAACATTGGGGGTGGGGTTTTTCAACCATGCTTACCCCAAGGCTAGAAATTACCTCCAGAGGTCAATGAACCTTTCCATGGTCCATCCCTCTCCTGCTACGATTTCTGTGGCTGACAGGACAGGAAAATTCCACCCTGGTTCTTAATGGTGTATATTGTTTGGAATAACGTGAGGAACAATGCACATCCCAATGAGGAACCCATCCAGTCATTGTGCAAACAATTAATGAAGCGTATTTATTGAAGTAGAAGGAAAACACACAATAAGAAAGGCTAATATACACTATTAAGGATATTAATAATTGAACAAATGTTTTATACAAAATTACCTCCTGATCCCAAAATATACTCATGTTCCCCGAACCCACCTAGATTCCTCTTTTCCCAAACAACATCTAATTTAGTAACTCTATGGGGGGAATATTCCTGTCCTGCCCACCACAGGAATCTTGGTGGGCGAGCATCAGAAAATGCAAAGGTTCCTTGACCTCAGGTGGGAATTTCCAATTCTGAGTGAGCAGAGCTGGAAAATCCCAGCCATTAAGTGAAATCCAGTTGATAATTATTGCACAATACAGCTTAGATAACCAAGTCTGGGAAATATCTTTTCCTGGTTCATCAAAGGGATGGAACTACATTTGTTAGAGGGGAACATCTACAAACTGTCTTAGCACCAAGTGTTAGATGGAACAGGCCTCTGTCTAGCTGTTGGATGGAAAACTAGCCTCCTTCACCAGCGTGGCTGCTAACAGTTATATTGTTCAGTTTCTTCAATAGTTCACTCTATAGATTCAGCTGTCTATCTCTCTCAAATTTCTTGCTTTTAGAAGTTATCAATTTTGTACAGCCCATCCCCTGCACTGATCTTTGATAAACAGTTCTTCTGATATGCAATGTGTACGTCAGTTTCTCTGGATGCCTGCCAATCCTATTACTGGGCAAAAATCACATCTCATTTTTTTCTTCTCTAGATGCCTGCTAATCTTGTTACTTGTTTGTTATTTTATTTTCATCTCAAGTTCAGCCTTGTTAACTTTCCGAATTCTTCACATCAAAGATCTGTTAGATTTCTAGAAATGTGGATAGGAACATATAAGATTATGAAGGGAACAGATAAGATAGAAGCAGGAAGTTGTTTCCGATGGTAGGTGAAAACAGAACCAGCTCCAGCATTGACCAGTTGGATGTTTTGGTCAGGTTTTTTTGTGTAATTTTGTATGTAATTTCATATGAGCACAGTCCATCAAGTCTAATAATTGTGTAACCAAGGGCAGCATCATCCAGTTCCCATTTATTTGCAACACATTTTCATCAAGATGTGACAAGAAAGAAAGCAGAAGCAGGAACCATCCCAAAGGCCAGATAAATTTTACAGTCCTGTTTGAGACTGGTTAAGTCAGCACAAAGCAAGGAACCAAACTTCAGGATCTAGAGGCTGTGTTGCTGATTTGGTCATCACCTCACTGAATGAGGTGATGACCTTGTGGTATTACCGCGAGACCATTAATCGAGAAACTCAGCAAACATTCTGGGGACCTGGGTTTGAATCCTGCCATGGCAGATGGTGGAATTTGAATTCAGTTTTAAAAAAATCTGTAATTAAGAATCTACTGATGACCATGAAACCATTGTCAATTGTCAAACCATCTGGTTCACTAATGTCCAGAGGGAAGGAAATCTGCCTTCCTTACCTGGTCTGGTCTACATGCGACTCCAGAGCCACTGCAAGGTGATTGACTCTAAACTGGCCTTGGGTAATTAGGGATGGGCAATAAATGCTGGCCAGCCAGTGACCCCCATGTCCCATGAATGAATAAAGAAAAGCTGAATGATTGGAAAGTTTTGACTTTTGAAAATTTAGTTATTAGTGTCACAAGTAGGCTTACATTAACACCGCAATGAAGTTACTGTGAAAATCCCCTAGCCATCATACTCTGATGCATTTTTGGGTACACTGAGGGAGAATTTAGCATGGCCAGTGCACCTAACTTTTGGGCTGTGGGAGGAAGTTGGAGCACCTGGAGGAAACCCATGCAGACACAAGGAGAACGTGCAGACTCCACACAGAACCCGGGTCCCTGGCACTGCGAGGCAGCAGTGCAAACCACTGGGAAACCGTGCCACCCATAAACTTCTAATGAACACTGTTGCTCACCAGACTACATTGCACTTGTTAAATGCTTCATTTAAAAAAATATTATTCCTATTTTCCATAAATCAACTGTACATTCAGAAACAATAATTGATTAAAATAAAAGATGCACCAAGTGCTCTGGCACAAGGATTGCGATCCAACAAAGGTACATTGTTCTCCAACTATAAAATTCCAAATGTACCAATTAAGTAACGACGTTCCATTGATGAAAGCTAAAGACAACACTTAAAATGCACAAGCCCAAAGCAAGCATGGAATGTTCCCCAATTATCTGTGATCTCGGCAGACAAAATATATTCAGAGGAGCTGAATGTCACATGGAATCATTATGCTCAGTGGAAGATTTCTCTGAAGATTGTGCAACAAAAATGATAAACTTGTTTATTAAAAAGCCAACTGATGCTTTATACATAACCATGTCGAAAAAAATACTCCTCTCCCTTAGTAGTTCAGTGTGAAAGGAAATTGTTTAGATTCAATTGGCGATAATGTTCTATTGTCCAAACGCAGGCTGCAGATTTAACTCTGCAAATGTCTTAATATCCAGAACTGAATGTTTTGCAACAGACTATACGTGCTTTTATTACGATTAAACTGCATCACAATTCATTGATTAACTTTGGGCCACCTGTGGCTCATAAACAAATCTCACTTAGGAATAAAGAAAAACACGGCATACAGATTACACAATTAAAACCGCAAGGCTGGTTAGATACGTGTTTTCTCCATTACTTCAGAGTTTTGTGTAAAACACATTAAATGTTCAGTGTTGATTTATTCTGTAATCGTTGATAGTGCTTTTCCACCCACCCTGGTGTCAAAGGAGTGTATCCCTTTATTGCCATCTGGCATTGAGACCCTGCTGTGTTCACCAAGGCCAAAGTAAACAGGTACTTTGTTGGGAGCACAGTCACATTTCTGAAAGGGCAGAGACAAGGGACAATACAATACAGGAGCAGGCCCTTCAGCCCACCAAGCCTTTGCTGGTAGGTGGTTTCTAGCCCTCAGTTCGTCTACCGTTCATGTGCCTCTCAAGATATGCCTTGAATGTTGCTAATGTGCCTGCTTCCACCACCTCCACTGGCAATGCATTCCATTTCTCCCCTAAACTTACCCCCTCTCACCTTAAACCTGTGCCCTCTTGTAGTTGACCTTTCTACCCTGGGAAAAAAGCCTCTAACTATCCACCCTATCTATGCCTTTCAAAATTTTGTAGTCCTCGATCAGGTCGCCCCTCAGCCTCTGGCTTTCCAGTGAAAACGATCTGAGTTTATCCAACCTCACCTCATACCTAAAACCCTCCAGACCAGGCAACATCCTAGTTTGCACCCTCCTTTGCATCCTCTTCAAAGCATCCACATCCTCCTTGCAGTGTGGCAACCAGAACTGCATGCAATATTCCAAATGCGGCCTAACTAAATTTTTATGCAGCTGTAACATAACTTACCAACTTTCAGACTTGTTGTGGTTTCAACAGAACGTGGACAACTCAGAGAGAGAGAGAAACAGAAAATGAAATACATGGTGCCACATTGGTTAGCACTGATACCTCACAGCGCTAGGGACCTGGGTTTGATTCCCAGCTTGGGTCACTGTCTGTGTGGAGTTTGCACGTTCCTGTGCTTTAATGACTATCAGCCGGTGGTTCTGACATCCATCATTTTGAAGTGCTTCAAAAGGCTAGTCACGGCATAAATCAATTCGAGCCTTCCGGACTACCTGTATCCACTACAGTTTGCCTACTGCCTCAACAGGTTCACAGCAGATGCCATCTCCCTAGCCCTGCACTCAACCCTGGAACACCTAGCTAACAAGGACACCTCTGTCAGGCTCCTATGTATTGACCACAGTTCAGCCTTCAACACCATCATTCCCAAGAAACTCATCTCCAAACTCCATCGCTTGGGCCTCGGCACCTCCCTCTGTGACAGGATCCTGAACTTCCAAACTCACAGACCACAATCAGGAAGGATAGGCAACAAAACCACCTCCATGATCATCCTCAACACCGGTACCCCACAAGGCTGTGTTCTCCTTATACACCTATGACTGTGTGGCCAAATTCTCCTCCAATTCAATTTTCAAGTTTGTTGACGACACTATCGTAGTGGGTTGGATCTCAAACAATGATAAGAGAGAGTACAGCAATGAGATACAGAATCTGATGAACTTGTGCGGCAACAATAATCTCTCCTTCAATGTCAACAAAATGAAGGAGATTGTCATCGACTTCAGAAAGCATAAAGGAGAACATGCTCCTATCTGCATCAACGGGGATGAAGTAGAAAGGGTCAAGGGCTTCAAGTTTTTAGGTGTCCAGATCACCAACATCCTGTCCTGGCTCCCCCATGCCAACACGATAGTTAAGAAAGCCCACCAATGCCTCTACTTTCATAAGAACATAAGAACTAGGAGCAGGAGTAGGCATCTGGCCCCTTGAGCCTGCTCCGCCATTCAATAAGATCATGGCAGATCTTTTCGTGGACTCAGCTCCACTTACCCGCCTGCTCACCATAACCCTTAATTCCTTTACTGTTGAAAACATTATCTGTTCTTGCCTTAAAAACATTCAATGAGGTAGCCTCAACTGCTTCACTGGGCAGGAAATTCCCAGTGTGAAGAAGTTCTTCCTCAACTCAGTCCTAAATCTGCTTCCCCTTATTTTGAGGCCGTGGCCCCTAGTTATATTTTGACCTGCCAATGGAAACAACTTCCTTCTTCTATCTTATCTGTACCCTTCATAATCTTATAATATTGCCTTCATTCTTCTGAATTCCAATGAGTGTAGCCCCAGACTACTCAATCTCTCCTCACAAGCCAACCTTCTCAACTCCAAAATCAATCTAGTGAATCTCCTCTGCATCCCCTTCAGTGCCAGTATATCCTTTCTTGAGTAAGGAGACCAAATCTGTACACAGTACTTCATGTGTGGCCTCACCGATACCTGATACAGCTGCAATATAACCTCACTGTTTTTAAACTCTACTCCTCCAGCAATGAAGGACAAAGTTTTATTTGCCTTCTTAATTACTGTAGTTTTGTAGTGTCTGCAGTCTTTGGCAGAGCAGGAGCTGAACCAAGCTATGATATAACCAGAAAGAATGCTTTCAATGATGCATCTGTAAAAGTTGGTAAGAGTCGAAGCTAACATGCCAAATTTCCTCAGTCTTCTGAGCAAATGTGATACCACTGTTTAAAAAAGGAGGTTGACAAAAGCTGGGTAACAATAGGCTGGTTAGCTTAACTTCCGTAATAGGGATAATGCTTGAATCTATCATCAAGGAAGAAATAACGAGACATCTGGATATAACTTGTCCCATTGGTAAGACGCAGCATGGGTTCATGAAGGGAAGGTCATGTTTGACTAATTTGGTGGAATTCTTTAAGAACATTACATGTGCAATGGACAATGGGGAACATGTGAATGTGGTGCACCTCCAAACCAACCCCTTGTGATTCTTGCACAAGGATACCCAGGTCCCTCTGCACAGCAGCACGCTGCAATTTTTTGACCATTTAAATAATAGTCCATTTTGCTATTATTCCTACCAAAATGGATGACCTTACGTTTACCAACATTGTACTCCATCTGCCAGACCCTCGCCCACTCACTTAGACTATCTATATCCCTTTGCAGACTTTCAGCATCCTCTGCACACTTTGCTCTGCCATTCATCTTAGTGTTATCTGCAAATCTTGACACACTGCACTTGGTCCCCAACTCCAAATCATCTATGTAAATTGTAAATAATTACGATCTCAACACTGATCCCTGAGGCACACCACTAGTCATTGATCACTAACAAGAAAAACACACATTTACCCCCACTCTTTGCTTTCTGTTAGTTAACCAATCTTCTACTGATGCTAATACATTATCTCTAAGGCCTGGCACCTTTATCTTATGTAGCAGTCTTTGGTGCAGCAGCTTCTCAAATGTCTTCTGGAAATCCAGATACACCACTATAAATGGTATACTTTGTTTGTATAGCATACAAGAAACAATACTCTTCACAGTATGTTAATACATGTGACATTAATAAATCAAATCAAATTCTCTACAAAAAAAATTCTCCACAAAAAAATTCTCCTCGTGTCTAAGTTTCCTCTGGGTGCTCTAGTTTCCTCCCACAGCCAGAAAGATGTGCTGGTTAGGTTAATTGGCCATGCTAAATTCTCCCTCAATGTACCTGAATGGGCATTGAAATGTGGTGACTCGGGGATTTTCACAGTAACTTCTTTGCATGTAAATGTAAGCCTACTTGTGACTAATAAATAAACTTTGGAACTTCCTTTGGTTGGCAAAAGTCATTCATCCAAAAAAAGCTTTGTTTTTCTAAAACAAAAGCATGAGTTTATCTAAGTGAACATGGCCTAAGCAATTTTTTGTTTTTGCTTTTGTTCCAAATGATTGTGTTTTTACTGGAAAAGCACAAGGAGAGTGGAATTTTTCTAAACATTGGATTGCCCTGACTCAGCAAGTTAACTTGTCTCTTACTGTAAGTCAGGCACTATCCCCTCAATGTGATTAAATCTTCTAACTCACTGCCAATTTCCAAATTCTTTCCTGCCTCATGCTGCATTTGCAAATCCCACCGAGATATCATGGGGCACATGGGGAGGCCTTAGCTCTGTGCTATTATTGCTTGAGTGTGAATCCAGGGACTCAGTTTGTGTTCTGGGGGACTTGGGTTCAAATCCTGCCACAGCAGGTGATGGAATTTGAATTCAATAAAAAAAATCTGGAAAAATCTAATGGCCATGAAACCATTGTCGATTGTCAGAAAAGCCCACCTGCTTTCCTTTAGGGAAGGAAATCTGCCATCCTTACCTGGTCCGGCCTCCATATGATTCCATCAATGTGGTTGACTCCAAATGCTCTCCAAGGGCAACTAGGGATGGGAGATAAATGCTGACCAGCCAGCGACACCCATGTCCCACGAATTAATGAAGAAAAATGTGCTGTAACACTTCCTTTTGTGTCAAGAAAAATGGACAATCTGGCAGAACAAAGTGCCACCCAGGCTTGGTACATTCTGCACATCTATGAGTTATTCTTGACTAAGTGGGCAATTTTTCTAAGTGCGATGTATGAATCTGCAATGTTCCTGCCTGTGGTTAGGAGATGTGTCGCAGTCCGGTTTGTGCTCTTTATGTTCACTCCGTGTCCTTTTCAGTTCAATGTTCCAGCAGTAACCACACAAAAATGTTCACCGCTCTCTGTAAATGGGCAATTTAATCACAATTTGCTGGAGACGGTAGCACCAATCGCAGCAGAAAGGCATTTACTTATTTCAGGGAATTTATTGCAAAGCGATTCATGTTGAACATCTCTCTGAAAAAAAATTCCATCATATTGAGCTGAAACCTTATTACTACGTCTTAATGCTTATTGTAACTTTGGGTCTGGCAAATTGAAAGTGACAATGAAAGGGTTTTAACCGTGTGAAACATGGTATGCATTGACCAGGTTATGAGCACAGAGCAAATTATACACAACTTGAGATCAATAATAAATGTAATGCCAGAAATCTGTTATTTATGTGATGAATGGTGCCCACAAATCACGATAAGTCAATCATGGAAAAGGACAGCAAATGAATTTTGATTTTGAGAAGCCCAAAGGATTTACAATGTAGTGAGAGCACTTGAACTTTGATCCTTATCTAGTTACCCAGGCTGAGAAGTGCAAGGCATTGTATTTCGAGCTTCAGGTCTTGGTATTTACTCGGTGAATTCTGAGAGTGGTTGTGGGGAGGGTTGGTACGGGGTTGGCTAGGGGAGAAAGGAGTTTGGCTTTCTTGCCCTTTTCCATCAGGCTGTCCTCAGCTCCCTTTAGATGCCCCTCTGGACCCTTTTGTATTTCTCCCCTCTCATGTTAAACCTATGCCCTCTAGTTTTAGACTCCTCGACCCTTGGGAAAACACATTGACTATCTAGTTGATCTATGCCCTTCATTATTTTGTAGACCAGGGGGTTGACTGCCCACCCTCCTCCCCCACCTCATCCCCATCCCTACACCAGCCCAGTCCACTCTTCTAATATTGGAAGCGGGTGACTTGGAGATTTTAACATTCCACTTCACTAAAACCACCCATTATTTTGGGGGCTAAAATTATACCCCTGCATCAGGAAAGGAGTGTTTTACGAGGAGCTGCTGGTTTATTTTATTTTATTTATTTGTGTCACAAGTAAGCTTACATTAACACTGCCATGAAGTTACTGTGAAAATCTCCTAGTTGCCACATTCCAGCACCTGTACGGGTACACTGAGGGAGAATTTAGCATGGCCAATGCACCTAACCGGTACGTCTTTCAAACTGTGGGAGGAAATTGGAACATCTGGGGGAAACCCACACAGACATGGGGAGAATGTGCAGACTCTGCACAGACAGTGACCCAAGCCAGGAATTGAACCGGGTCCCTGGCACTGTGACATAGTAGTGCTAACCATAGGTTTTGATGCAAGCATAGCCCACCGTGCCACTGTGTCTTTGAGGGGCAAAAGGGAATGGAGTATAATAATAGGAAAGTCTTGCTGAAACCATATAAGGTACATGTACCTCAGTTTCTTTAGATGCCTGCCAATCTTGTAACTGGGCAAAAATCACATCTCATCTTTCCTTTGGACTGTGGGAGGAAAATGGAGCACCCGGAGGAAATTTACACAGACACAGGGAGAACATGCAGACTCCACACAGACAGTGACCCAAAGCTGGAATCGAACCTGAGCCCCTAGCACAATAAGGCAGCAGTGCTAACTGCTGTGCCACTGTTCAAGTGTTCATTCAGCAACTCACTCTAAGAGAAAGCCAACAATAACATGCAAAAAAACACACACTTTCTACAAAAAAGAATTGATGAGTAAGCTTCTGCAAACTACTGTTATTAAGGAGAAATTCAGCAAGTTTGACTGAAATAACTGGAGGGTTTTATGTTTGGCTCAGGAATTCTAGGAAGTAGAAATGTACAGGTTCAATGGAAAGGACACAATTTTATCTCCAATACTGACTTGCTTTGAAGTATTTAAACTGTGTGTTGGTTACAAAAAATTGCTTAAAGCAAATAGCCGTGGATCTGGAGCCAATTATATTAAAATATGCAACTCATCGTCTCTGTAGCATTATTGCTATGGTGTTTGATTTTTGAGCTGCAATCCACATCAGGCTTCCCTTTATTACCAATATCTTAGAATCTTTCCTTTGAAGAAATACAAATATCTTCATTTTCCCCATATCTAGGTGAGTTTCCTCTGTGTGCTCTGGTTTCCTCCCATAGTCTGAAAGACATGCTGGTTAGGTGAAACCAAAAGAGAAAAGGCTGGAAAATCTCAGCAGGCCTGGCAGCACCTGTAAGGAGGGAAAAGAGCTGATGTTTCAAATCCAAATGACGAAGCTTTCAGAAAAGGTCATCTGGACTCGAAACATCAGCTCTTTTCTCTCCTGACAGATGCTGCCAGGCCTGTTGAGATTTTCCAGCATTTTCTCTTTTGGTTTCAGACTCCAGCATCCAAAGTAATTTGCTTTCATCCAGTGCTGGTTAGGTGGATTGGCCGTGCTAAAGTCTCCCTCAGCATACCCGAACAAGCGCCAGAGTATGGCAACTAGGGAGTTTTCATAGTAATTTCACTGCCGTGTTAATGTAAGCCTATTCGTGACACTAATAAATAAACTTTAAACTTTAAATTTACAGGACATCAATCCAAAATAACTTTCATTGTAACTTTTTGAATGCTTTCTGAAATTTTTCCAGGGTTTTCTTTTCTCTCCTATCCTACCTCAATGAGCCAGTCACTGGGCAGAACCTTGGCCCAAAGATGACAAGCTGGAAGATGGGGGAGAGGGCTGCTGGGAATAAAGCATGGTGCCACATCCGGAATGCACCCCAATACATTCCTGCCGAAAGGGAACATTTCCTGGCTGCCCCCTGAGTGGAGGAAGGCTGTTAATTTAAATAAATAAACCTTAATTTGGAGTGATTTTTCAGACTACTGGCATTTTATGAATGGTGGAATAGCCCTCTCCCCACACCCCCACTCCCTCTACCTTGCCTAGCCCCCCATCTCCCTCCTCCCACAAGGACAGACTGCCAGTTTAATAGAGGTGCGCTCAGTGAGGGAGTCTTGGGGATGGGTGTCAACAGGACTGAGGGACATTGAAGGTGCTACCTCCCCAGTGATTCCTTCCTCTCACACCACAGAGGGCTTTCTGTCACTTTCCTGCCTGTACATCAAATCATTATTCTCACCCCATCAAGGGCATCTCAATTTGGAGGCACCCTTATGTTCTCAGACCTGCTTCAGCTGCGTCCACTTCTCTTCCTCAGTGGAGTTGCCGGGGCTCCAGAACTCCTGGCCATGAGATTGGATCGGCAGTGTTGAGAACTACCCCTCACTTTTCCCACCCTGCCCTTCCACCATACCCCCCGCCTCCAACCGCCATTGATAAGCTGGCAAAAAGAGGTGACCATGTGGAGTCTGGACCCCAGGCAAATGCAGGTTCAGCATTGCCGTTTAGTCTGGAAGCCCGAGGAAAATTCCTGCTCTTCGAGTGAGTCTGTGAAAATTGGCCCTAAATGGGGCAGTAACCGGGCTAAAGTCGCATGACGTAAAGCCTCTGTTTGAATTTGGAATTGAGACCATGCCATTTGACCTGGGTTTGGACCCGGGTTGCCAGATATCTGCCTGTATCAGGCACCTACCTGATTTGATTTGATTCATTATTATCACATGTATTAGTATACATTGAAAAATGTTGTTTCTTGCAAGTTGTACAGACAAAGAATGCCAACACGTAAATAGAGAAAGGAGAGAGTGCGGAATGTTGGCAAATCTTCAAGAGATTGAGTTAAAGGACTGTAAGAAAGTTTAAGAGAGTTAGAATAAAATTTTAGAAACCTAGGACGAGAGTGAAAGATAGAATTAGAAGGAGTGTTGGAGACTGCTCGCAAGACGGCACCACGCTCCGGCACCATTTTGGAATCATTCCTGCATTCAGCATTTCAGTTCACTTTGGACAAAGTATGGAGGGCTGGGAATCGTGTTTAGATTCTGAAGAAGAGGGAGCACACAACTCACAGCAACATCAATTGACAGCTCACACGGCTGGAGTAAACCCAGCACAGTGGGGATTCATAAAGATCCCTTCAATCCTTGTCAGCTTCAATTTTCTACCTAACTTCCCCTCTCCCCTTCCACTCTCCTGAGATCAAATGAAAAGTGCTCGCGTCATGCTCGCACATGCCATCTGAAAATGCGCAAGGCTTCCAGAATCTCTGCTGGATCCATAGCAAACTCCATGACATAAGGTAGTTTGACTGGTATTTCCCAATACGGGGGAATATTTTTTGTCGGCGTGCCTTTGTAAGTTAGCATGTGTGGGGTTATCTGAATGACTGGAGATTAAAGTATAGAATGAACCCAGCTTGGAGACATCATGTGTTGTCTAGGAATATGGGTGGGAAACTTTGAGAACTGACAGATTCAGTTCGAGGGCAGTGGGAGCAGCTGCCTGTAGGGAGCAGAGGAAGAATAATGTTGGTTCCACACAGCCAGAGTGCTGTTGTCAGCTGCATGTTGCTGAGGGGCCTGAGTGTCAGGGACATCCTGGGAGCCACTAACTCCTTGCTACTAAACGTTGGGTGTTCAGGATAAAACGAGGAACAGGAATTGCTCAAAACTGCTGAGGAGATTGGATGATAGCCTGCGGGATGGAAAATTTGAGAGACCAGCAAAAGATCCAATGGCTTCAGGCAGGAATTCCTGGTTCCATGTTGGGCAGGACCAGCTGCTCAGGCCAATTAGGGATGTGAAATTAGTGTGAGCAACACTTATTACCTAAGGGTGAATGAAATGGAAAGAATTCTGCTACAGCTTCCACAAAAGGAGGCTGCTCGCCTCCTGTAAGGATTGACATTCTTGCTGTTGATGAGAGTAAAGCTGTTGATAGGACATCGGTTTCATACCAGATTGAGCCTATTGTTTCCAAACGTGACGGGGGAAAGTGGAGTTCCAACAGGAAAATGAAGAAAGAAATTTTGATTCCACGAAGACAAGAAAGAACTTTTGCAACAGGTGATTTGGTTCATGTAAGGAACTTCAGGGATGCTGCAACATGGGTCCCCAAGATCATTATGGAGAAAACAGGATCAGTATCATACAAGGTCAAAGGCTAAAACCCTGAGGAAGCACTGAAACTACCTCAGAGAGTCCTTGTCTCTGCCACCCTCACCATCAGCCGTGGGGAAAGCTGCTGCCAGTGCCAGCCCTCAGCTTGTTTATGACCTTTTTGAACTGTTGTGGGAAGTACGATTGATTTGTCAGGAGGGACAGTTTTTTTTCCTCACAAGAGAACGTTGCTTTCAGTTGTAGTTAGACGCTGTTAGGACTGCAGACCTCATGCAGTATTTCTGTGCCTCGCCCTGGGTATTGGAAATTTAGCACTTTGTGGCTGGCTAGCTATTAACTAGAGGCAAGGAGTAACTCTGTCTCTTGAAATGGTCTGCTGGCTGAAAACTAGAGGTCAGCGGTGGCTCTATCACTAACTTTAGGATGAAGAAGTCAGAGTTTTAATTCTCCATCCAAAGGACTGATTCACAGCAGGTGTTGCAAGGCTGCAAGATCCAGCAACAGGTGAACATACTTATTTTCTGTGTTAATCCAAACCTGGGGTGCATGTTTATAAGGAAGTTTGTTGTATTGGGACAGTACATTGAATTGTTAAGGTTTATACAATATAGGATTGTTTTTGCCCTTGATTGGAATTAGTAAAAGGTTATCAATTTTCTTTCTATATGTTAAATGTATCCTTAAATAAATTTTGTTTGATAAAAGCTCCCTAGTGGGTCATTTAAATCATACCTGGAGTGAAACATCTAATGTTTATCCATGCCAAAATTCAAAGTGCAAAACCTATGTTCCAGGCTGTCTTTATAAAAATCACCATGGTGTTTCTGACCTGGATTATAACAATAGGAAGAGGTAGATATGCTTCTGAGGAGAAGCATGATAAAGGGCTAAAGGAGGCAAAAAAGTGGAGTTAAGACCAGGATAAGATCAGCCATGGTCATGTTGAATGGTGGAGCAGGCACGAAGGGCTGAATTGCGCACTGCCCCCCCTTAATTCCGATGTTCCTATGTACCCGTGGGCATTGTGAAGCATGAGCTGCCTTATTGCATGATTGGAGGCTTGCCCAATGGGGAGCAGCCAGTAGAAGTTTTTAAGCCTGTAACTTTACCCGGACTGGACTACCTGACTGTAAGTTAAGGAGTGGTCTTTTCCTTTCCAATAAAGGACATTGGTGTTGGAAAACCATGGTTGAATTGCTATAAATGTGAAAAATACTTTTTAATGAAATTAAGAGCCTCATGACAAACTAAAGTTTAAAAAAAAGTCTTTCTTTTGCTTTCTGTGCATTTTAAATATCTTTTAAGCACATTTATTACAAAAGATTAGCCTACCTAAAGAATCTCCCTGAGATGTGATTTGATTTATTATTGTCACATATTGGATTCAGGGAAAAGTATTGTTTCTTGCATGCTACACAGAAAAGGAAAGGGGAGGGTGCAGAATATAGTGTTGTAATTACAGGTAGGGTAAAGAGAAAGCTCAGCTTAATGTATGATAGGACAGTTCAATAGTCTTATGACAGCAGGGAAGAAGCTGTTCTTGAATCTGTTGGTACAAGCTTTCTGACTTTTGTAGATTTTTCCCTGCAGAAGAAGGTGGAAGTCCGGGATGTGTAGGGTCCTTGATTATGCCGGCTGCTTTCCCAAAGCAGTGGGAAGTGTAGACTGAAGTTCATGACCTGAAGGCCCTGGTTCCACAGCTGTTGCATTGGCCATAGGGTCCATGTGATCGGCTGTTCCGGAGTCTTCGGAGTCTGGAGGATTGGAAGGTGTCTCCTGCCTCGGCTCCTTGTATCTAGAACGAAACAAATTGTGAAAATAAGCAGGAGTAAGTACTTAAATAACATCAGGGCAAGCAGGCAAAATTAGAGTTGTCGCAATTACCTTGCATCAAACTGATTCAATGCAGTGCTTCCTTATGGGCACTTATGGGGTTTAAACGTGCTGTGCTTTGTCTGTGTGTTGGACTTCTGTGTAGATGTGTGCAGTTGGATCTCTTTAGCGGAAGTTATGGGCCATTACAAAATTATTCCACAGCTGCTTTTGTCGCCCATTATTCCTTCGAATCAATTTGCATCAAGCCAACAATTTTTCATTTCAGTTCACAGAGTTAGCCAGATCTGATTAACTAAATTATATTTTGTTTGGACCACTCAAACTATTCCATGACATTAGTGCAGGGTGTCCCCAATTGTGTCAATTGTTCAGTTATTTAATGTCTGAGATACGCGCAGGCATGGATTAACAATCAGGAATGCAAGGTAAACATTGCTGTGAGTGGCTCACTTAGCTTAATGATCACAGCAGCACAACATAAGTGGATGGAAATGCCAAGATTTCCAGAGTGCTGCTTCTTTTCTCAAACAGCAGTGGGTTTGTTGATTGAATTCTTTTGAGGCTGATCAGCACCAGCGTCTTGCCTTTGAAAGACGGTGAATGTGTGTTTTGTCATGAAGAGATTTAGGATGGCAATATAAACACTCAGAACATGATGACTTCAGTCAGATTCTGGCCAGACCATCTGTGCAACATTGAACAAATAATTTGTCGTTTTATCATTTTGTCGCCTTTAAATCAGAGAATAATTTCAAACACATTTCATGTTGGAAATGGTGCCTGTGGTTATTTACTGGCAAGTAATTAAAAGACTGAACATTGAGAAAGGTTGGTTCAGTTCCTCAGAATGGAGAACATGAAATCTCTGGATGGCTGGAGCATGTGGTAATAGAAAACATGCATGAAGAAGTTTATTTATTGCTGTTACAAATTGGCTTACTTTAACACTGCAATGAAGTTACTATGAAAATCCCCTATTCACCACATTCCAGGGGTACTAAGGGATCCTGTGTATGCTTAGCCCTTTTTGCTTCAGTCTATGCAAAGGCTTCATTTTAAGATATTTCTGCCTATCCAAAATTACATTTAAATGCTAGGGTCTAGGGGTTAACTAATTCCTCTGTTGGGCTGGACAGTTGCGGCTGGCTTGACTGCATGTAGAATCAGGAGCATGATAGGTTAGCTAAAAATTGTGTACCCGAAGGGTACACAATGCAGGCAAGCAATAGTTTCCCATAACAGCAGCTTTTCTAGATGGAGAAAGCATGCAAAAAACACTTCCAACAGCGAGATAAGAGTTGAAATATATTTTTGATTTTAGAGTGTGTGGGGCAATTTTACCATTTTGATTCTAATTGCTGAATATGGGCATAATTCAGATCCGACTTAGAACCCTGTTCTCAGGGACCCCCATATGCACTCAGCCTGAAAAAGAATGCAACTCTGAATCACGCTGTGGTGGGGTTTATCACACCCAAATGCTGCTGCTCTGATCAGAGCCTTCAACTGCACATGTGCAGTGAAAAAAAATTTTGAAAAACGCTCCCCTGTCACATCACTCCCGGGCTGCAAAAAGCAGATAAAATGGCCCGGGAGCGAAAAGCGGGAGTGATGGCCCCCACAGATACTGACCCAGCCCCACTACCCCTACTCCTTCGCCTCTGTCGCACTTGTACTGATGATGCCACTTTCTAAAGTGGTGTTTCTAATATGTGCTCCTCCTTCCTCAACCGTGGATTCCCACCTTTGAAAGTTGTCAATAGGGCCTTCAATGTTGTGTTGTCCATCTCCCATGCCACAACCCTCACGGTCTCTCCTCCTTCCCAGAATAAGGATAGAGTCCCCCTTTGTTCTCACATTTCACTTCGCCAGCCTCTGCATGCAACAAATAATCCTCTGCCATTTTCACCAACTCCAGCGTAATGCCACCACTAAACATATCTTCCCTTCACTCCCTCTGTCAGCATTCCGCAGAGACCATTCCCGCCAAGATAACCTAGTCCACTCTTCCACTATACTCTTCCGTCACTCATGGCACCTTCCCATGCAATCGCAGAAGGTGTAACACCTGCCCCTTTCATGCTCACCATCCAAGGTCCAAAACACTCATTCCAGGTTAAGCAGTGTTTCACTTGTACCTCTTTCAGTTTGGTCTATTGCATTTGCTGCTCCCAATGTGGTCTATTCTATATCGGAGAGATCAAACTTAGACTGGGTGATCGCTTTGTTGAGCACCTTCGGTCTGTGTGCAATCAGGACCTTGACCTCCCAGTTGCTTGCCATTTTAACACACGATCCTGCTCCCATGCCCACATGTCTGTCCTTGGCTTGCTGCAATGTTCCAGTGAAGCTCAATGCAAACTGGAGGAACAGAATCTCATCTTCTGGCTGGGTACTTTACAGCCTTCTGGTCTCAACATGGAATTCAACAACTTCAGATGATTGGCTCTACCCCACCTCGCCTCCATTAAATTCATTTTATTTAATTTTTTACTGTTGTCTACCTTTTATTCCTTTATTATCTTTCTTCATTTTTCTTCCCCGCACACTCTTTCCCCTTACTTAATCCCCCCTTTTCTTACCTTTTCTCTTTGCTTTCCCTTCCCCCTATATCCAATTTTATCCCGTTCCCATCCATTCCCACCCCCTCCCCCAACATCTTCACCTGTCACAGTTTACCCTCTGATTTTAGCTTCCCTCTTGTTTGGCCATTCACACCCATTATTTTTTCTATGGACTGCCATTAGAAGCCTTATTTTTCCTCTGGTTTCTGTGGTTATGACTCATCTTTCATTCTCTCACTGTGCAGTGTAAATATCTCCTACTTTCTGTGTCTTTTAGCTTTGACAAAGGGCCATCAGGACTTGAAACGTCAGCTCTTTTCTCTCCTTACAGATGTTGCCGGACCTGCTGAGATTTTCCAGCATTTTCTTTTTTCAGATTCCAGCATCCGCAATAATTTGCTTTTATCCAGTGTTAAACATTAATTTTTGCTTCTGATGTTTCCAATGATTTAAGGAATGGTTTTCATTTGGAGTTAAAATAACGTGAGTGAGGAACCAAATTATCCAAAAGAAGAATCGAAAGGCCTTTTCACTGGCTGTCGACTTATGCCTGTCTGAAAGAGGGGAGATGGGTAGCTGGCTCCATAGCAATGGATCTGGATAAAGGGTTCCACTGATGTTCTGACAGTCATCACTGCAGAGTGGCTTTTTAGGTTATACTGGCACACAAGATATTACTGGCTCATCAACTATATGTCAGTATACCTAGAAAAATCAGAGGATCTTTTATGCAGGCTGTCATTTGCATTGTATCAATGCCTGCATAGTGTTCAGTAATTTGTCTCTGTTACGCAATATCCTCTGACTGGCAGCGAGAACGATATCTAAAAATAAAAAGTCATCTGGTTACAGGCAGTGCATGGTTGTTACTTAGCTGATTCCTGCTGACAGTCAAGGGACTCACTGAGTTTTACAACTTGGACAAAGTCAAGAAGTGATCCCACTTTAAAGATTATTTTATTAGTGTCATAAGTAGGCTAACGTTAATACTGCAATAAAGTTGTTGTGAAAATCCCCTAGTCGCCACACTCCAGTGCCTGTTCGGGTACACTGAGGGAGAACTTAGCATAGCCAATGCACCCAACCAGCATATCTTTTGGACTGTGGGAGGAAATCGGAGCACTTGGGGGAAACCCACGCAGAAATGGGGAGAATGTGCAAACTCCACACAGACAGTAATTTTAATGTTTAGGGATTTTTTTAATTATAATGATCTGCTTTCTAATAGATCATCTGTAGATTGAAGGCAAACAAATCATTATAGTATTTTACTTATAATGAACAACAGTCATGCATGCTATCCTAAATATAAAGCTTGCTGTTTTAAGTAATGGGAATAAACTAGCAGTTGATAAAATATGGGGAAAGTCTAATTATAACGTTAAAGTTTATTTATTAGTCACAAGCAGGCTGACATTAACACTGCAATGAAGTTACTGTGAAACTCTCCTAGTCACCACACTCCGGCACCTGTTTGGGTACACCGAGGGAGAAATTAGCATTGCCAATGCCCCTAACCAGCACACCTTTTGGACTGTGGGAAGAAACCAGAGTACCCCAAGCTGGAAATTGAATCCTCATCCTTAACACTATGAGGCAGAAATGCTAACCACTGTGCCACCATGCCTTCCCAACTTACAAGTCTCTCTCACACTTTACATCATCTGATATCAATTCACGTGTTATTGACAGCTTTCTGGATGCCCCAATTCCCTGACCAGGCTGCTACAAATATTTGGCAACAAAGCAACTGTGTTGATGACCTGGGTGAGATTATGACCAGTGATCCAGCTCCTATTGTAATGTTTCTTTTAATAAAATATTTCTTTTAATAAACTTCATTTCAAATTAAGCATTTTTGGTGGCAAGTGTTTTCAGTGATGCTGATTTTGCATCCTTGTTTCTACTGTCCTTTTTATTCTATGAGCTATAACTTTGCTCACAAGCCCATTGTGTGGCACTTTATCAAATGTCTTTTGGAATTCCATGCACATCACATCAATAACATCACTCTCATCAACCTCTTTGTTATCTCATTAAAGAAATGCAGCAACTTAGTTCAGTGTGATTTCTCCTTAACAAATCTATGTTGCTTTTCCTTAATTAACCTTTTTTCACCCCAGTAATTATTAATTTTGCCTCAAATTGTCAGAAGATTTCCCATCACTAAGGTCAAACTGATTGATCTGTCATGTAATCTCTCTAATTAATTTAATCCCCTTAAAGTAATGACAATTTAATTTTCATTTCCATTCCTTCCTTTCCTTCCATCCTCCAATCTGACAATTGACAACATGGTGGGCCAGAGGTGTTCGCACTGCTACCTCACGGCGCCAGGGACCCGGTTCAATTCTGACCTTGAGTGACTGCCTTTGTAGAGTTTGCACATTTCCTTGTGTGTTTTGTCTAGGTGCTCTGGTTTCCTCCCACATTCCAAAGATGTGCCCGTTAGGTAGATTGGCCATGGTAAATTGGCCCTTAGTGTTGGGGAATTAGCAGGGTAAATACAAGGGGTTATGGCGATTGGGTTTGGGTGGGATTGTTGTCACTGCAGGCTCGATGGGCCAAATGGCCTCCTTCTGCACTGTAGGGATTCTATGATTCTATGTAGGTTGGTCAGAAATGGCTAAGGAACCATTGCAGAGACAAAGACTTGTCTGAACAATAGCTAATTCATCCTGTAAAGTAAACGTTCACTTTCACACTTGCCTTCTCTTCAGAGAACCCTCTCTTTCTAAATAAAAGCAAATTACTGCAGATGCTGGAATCTGAGACCCAAAAAGAAACCACTGGAAAATCTCAGCAGGTCTGGCAGCATCTGTAAGGAGAGAAAAGCGCTGACCCTCACTTTCTAGGCTGACGACTATCTAATCGATTTTGATCGTTAGTGCACTGTTAGAAGACATGGCACAGAATAAGAGAGTGTCAAATAATTTAACACAGGGTGTCCCCTTATTCATAATGCATTGTTGGGTAAGTTAAGCAATGGCCTTAAAGGAAAAATTGCACACTTTGGGCATAGTTAGTGTTTAAAGCATACAAATTTGCTGGAATTATTTCATTGACGCAGTATAAAATTGAGATATGGGTTTCAGCTTACATCATGGCATCAGTTAACTATCTTTGGAAACCACCAGCACCTTGGTCGTCTCGAGTGATGATATTGAAGCGGTAGGTGCTGATGTCTAATAACATAAAGAAAACTGGAACTGTTAAAAAAAGCTTTCCTCTAATAAGTAATGTAATAAAACACTGTTCTGTTATTGAAGCAATAGGAGAATATACATCAAAATGGACAGTCAGCTGTGAAGGGGAAAATAAGTGTATGTGTAAAACCATTTCTCAAATATTAGAATTCAGTCTCATTCTCCCCTTTAAGCAAGTTATTTGGCCTGAATATCCCCTGGATTATCCTTTGATTGCATATTCCCTATGTGGCCTTTCTCCATGGGTTGGCAATGGATACTCTACATTCTCCCATCCTAGTCTTCTTTGGGGGCATGTTCTATCACTGTGGGTGGCACATTGACACAGCGGTCAGCACTGCTGCCTCAGAGTGGCCCAAATACCTTGTTTTGCACTACTTTAAACTTAGATGCTTGACAGTACAGAACTAAGTGCTGCTGAAAAAAAAAGATATGTTGTCAAAGCTTTTCACCTTGCACTCATCAGGACAGATAGAAGAATACCAAATTTCCGAGGGAACAACAATTTATGCAGCATGAGAAAAGGGTGCCAATCCCATGGTTCATTCTCCATTGCAATGCCTTGACCAATCAGGAATTGATTTACCTTTAGGGGGTGTAACTGTTCCCTGGTGCATTCTCCAAGACAATGTTTTGAGCAATCAGCATCCACTTGCCAATGAATCAGCACCCTTTACTCATATAGGGCACCACATTGGCACAGTGATTACCACTATTGCCCCACAGTTCCAGGAACCTGGGATCAATTCCCGGTTTGGGTCATTGTCTGCATGTTTGCATGTTCTTCCCATGTCTGCGTGGGTTTCCTCTGGGTGATCCGGTTTCCTCCCACAGTCCAAATATATGCAGGTTAAGTGCATTGGCCATGCTAAATTGCCTCTTAGTGCATAGGTTTGAGGGATTAGTGGGGCAAATATGTGGGGTTAGGGGGATAGGGCTTAGGTGAGATTGTTGATAGTGCAGATTCAATAGGCTGAATGGCCTTCTTTTGCACTGTAGGGATTCTGTATCTAACCATTTTCCAACATCTAAATGGGTTGCTCCTCAATTTCAGCACCATCTTGTTTATCTTGGCCACTTAGTGCATGAAGTAAGGAGGCAAGAAAATCAGAGCACATTCCGGTCACCCTAATCCTGAGCCTAACCATTCCTATTCAAGAAATAAAGACTGCATTGAATCCACCAATAAGAGTTGCTCTTTCAGTTGTGGATCTATGGAGGCAGGCATGAGCCCTGGTGACTTTCCATGTTTGATAAATATTGCAGAATACAAGAGGCATACCCAATCAACTCAAATTAAATTCTAATTTAACACCACAATATAATTTTAGTTTGTGGTGTCAATCATATTAAATAGTGCCTCCCTTTTGGAAAGAGCAGTCGGAGAAAGTATCATCTCAAATATGTCATCCAAGAAGATTATGGGAACTTAAATTTATGATCAGGTAGTGATATGTTTCTTCATTCAATAGTAAATCATTTCTTATCAAATCATAAAATCCCTATAGTGCAGAAGGATGCCATTCACGCCATCGGGCCTGCACCAACTCTCAGAATGTGCCCACCCACCTCTCATCCTATCCCCATAATCCCCTGCTTTATGTATATGTATAATCCCCCTAACCTACATATCTTTGAGCACTAAGGCATGATGGAGCATGCCCAATCAACCTAACCCACATATCTTTGGGAGTAATCAGAGCACCCGGAGGAAACCCGCACAGACACGGGGAGAACATGCAAGCTCCACACAGACAGTCACCCAAAGCCAGAATCGAACCTTGGTCCCTAGAGCTGTGAGGCAGCAGTGCTAACCACTATGCCACTATGCCCTGTGTCAATAATACTGTGAAAGTTAGATTTTTCATCATATTGTTGAAATAGCAAAAATGAAGAAAGCACCCTGCATTAATGTATAGGTTCAATCGGCAGTTAGGAAGGCAAATGCAATGTCAGCATTCATGTCGAGAGGGCTAGAATACAAGAGCAGGGATGTACTTCTGAGGCTGTATAAAGTTCTGGTCAGACCCCATTTGGAGCATTGTGAGCAGTTTTGGGCCCCATATTTAAAGAAGGATGAGCTGGCCTTGGGAAGGGTCCAGAGGAGGTTCACAAGAATGATCCCTGGAGCGAAGAGCTTGTCGTATGATGAATGGTTGAGGACTCTGGTTCTGTACTCGTTGGAGTTTAGAAGGATAAAGGGGGACCTTATTGAAACTTACAGGATACTGCGAGGCCTGGATACAGTGGACTAGTAGGAAAAACTAGAAACAGAGGGCACAATCTGAGGCTAAAGGGATGATTCTTTAAAACAGAGATGAAGAGGGATTTCTTCAGCCAGAGAGTGGTGAATCTGTGAAACTCTTTGCTGCAGAAGGTTGTGGAGGCCAGGTCATTGAGTGTCTTTAAGACAGAGATAGATAGGTTGTTGATTAATAAGGGAATCAGGGGTTATGGGGAAAACACAGAGAATGGAAATTAGAAAAATATCAGCAATGATTGAATGGTGAAGCAGACTCAATGGACCAAGTGGCCTAATTCTGTCCTATGTGTTATGGTCTTATGGCCTATCCAATAGATTTTCAATGCACATGATAAAAACCTTGTTGGGAACATGGACTTTTTTATGACTGTTTTGTGATGACAGTAGTGAAGGAAGTGCTTTTCTGTTCACTTGCAGGGCTAATGATTGCATTTCACCAATAATTTCCCACCTAATGAGCTACGTAAAACTGTGGGAATCATGGAAATGTGTTGTGCAAGTTCCCAACCTCTTGGCCTGGATAGCTCACAATCATTGTCAGAGGGAACACCACTTTCGCTGAACCCCACCTAGTGTTCACCTCCAAAAGAGATCATGGGCAGGATTTTATGACCTCGCTTGGGCGAGGCTCTTAAAATCCCGCCCAAGGCCAATGAAGAATTCTGTTCCGCAAGCCTCACTTACCCCGATTCCGGGTTGGGCGAGGCAGTATAATTCTGGCCCATGGGTGCAATCCTCCAGCCATTCATGCCAGTGGGATTTTTCTGGTCCCACTGCAGTGAACAGAGATTGGGCTGAGCACCCTCGCTTTCAGCAGCTGTGGGGTGTGAACGACCGGAGAATTTCAGCCCATATTGTCCCATTGTCACTTCTAACAAGTCAGTGCCCTGTGAGTTCAAGAAGTAGTAGTGTTGGTGATGGAATCTGAGCACAGATTGTCATAGACACGCACTGTCAGCCTTTCTTACCTCGAGATTTAACTATTCCAATATGTTGCTGGATGGTCTCCCATATTTTACCCTCTGCAAATGAGTTTCATACAAAAATCTGTTGCCTGTGTCCTAACTCACAGCATATCCTCTGCTCAATGACCTGAACTGGTGAAACAACAGCTTGATTTTAAAATTCTTATCCTTGTTTTCAAATCCTTCCATGGCCTTGTCTCTTGCTAGCAACATAATTGTCTCCAAGCCCACTGCCCTCTGAGATATCTGCATTCTTGTGGCCTTTTGTGCATTCCCGATTACAATTACTCCACCAATATTAGAAGCCAGTAAAATATGACTTAAATTTTTAAAAAAGTGGGAGAAATTAGAATGAGACTAATGGGGCAGCACAATGACACAGTGGTTAGTACTGCTGCCTCAAAGTGCCAGGGATCCAGGTTCGATTCCTGGCTTGGGTCACTGTCTTTGTGGAGTTTGCACATTCTGCCCATGTCTGTGTGGATTTCCTCCGGGTGCTGCGATTTCCCCACACAGCCCAAAGATTTGTGGGTTAGGTGGATTGGCCATGCAAAATTGCCCCTTAGTGTCAGGGGGATTAGCTAGAGTAAACGCATGGGGTTGTGGGATAGAGCCTGGGTGGGATTGTTGCTGGTGTCAACTCGATGGGCCGAGTGGCCTCCTTCTGCTGTATGATTCTATGATAGACTAGAAAGAACTATAAAAGCTATGGTTCTCCAATCTTGTCCACACCCGCCACGCTGAGAGCAAGAACTGTGAATTTGGCGCTCAGCCATAACTCCATTTAGTGCAGCAGCACTGGAGAATCCCAGCTGCAGACGAGGTTGGAGGTTTCCGGTGATTAAAGCAGACTGAGCTTCTTCAAGTAGATAAAAAGCAGGGCAGTAATGAAGAAAAATATTGGTCCCTTTGAGAATGAGTCTGGGAAATTAATGGGAACAGGGAAATGGCAGAGACTCTGATAAATTACTTCTATCCGTCTTCATATTAGAAGACATAAAAAGCATCCCAAGAACTGTCAAAAATTAAGAAGGAAAAGAAAGGAGGTTGGGGGAGGGGAGTTAAAACAATCAATATCCCTAAAGAAGAAGTTCGATATAAACCATTGAATCTCAGAACTAACAAGTTCCCTGAAACTAATGGCCTGCATCTTGGGTTCGGAAGAGAAATGGCTACAGAAGTTAACGGATGCATTGAGTGCTCTCTTCCAACATTCTCTAAATTCTGGAAAGGTCCCAGCAGATTGGAAAACTGCAAATGTAACATTTTTATTCAAGAAAGGAAGGAGACAAAAAGCAGGAAATTATAGACCAGCTAGCTTAACATCTGTCATTGGGAAAATGCTGAAATTCATTGAAAAGAACTTAGTAGCAGAACATGTAGAAAATAAGAATCCTGGTTTCATGAACGGGTGACTGTGTTTGACAAATTTATTTCTTAAGGATGCAAATAGCAATGTGGATAAAGGGTATATTTGGATTTCAAAAATGAATTCAATAAAGATGCTGCATAAAAGGTTACAAAACAGCATAATGGTTCATTATGTTGGGGATGGATAGAGATTGGCTAATTAACAGGAAGCAGGAAATGAAGGGACCAAGTGCGTTGTAGCCAATTTTGCTGAAAATAACAAAAGGTTGGTAGAGTGGTGAGCTGCCAAGGGATATAGGTAAGTTAAATAATTTGGTAAAATTTGGCAGGCAAAGCACAATGTGGGAAAATTTGGGTTATATCGAAAAGCAGCATAATATTTAAATAGGTCGCACAATGCTGTTGTACAGAGGGATCTGGGTGTACTTGTATGTTAGCATGTCAGTACAGCAAATAATTAGGAAGACAAATGGAATGTTGTCCTTTATTGCAAGCACTGGAGTACAATAGTGGGAATCTCTTTTTCGATTGTACAAGGCACTGGTGACACCTCACCAAAGTACCAGTTTTATCCTCTGTACTTTGCTGGGATTGGGGGGTTTACATGTAATGAAGGAAGTTCAAGTGAGGTTCTCTTGGTTGATTCCTGGGCTGAAGGGTTGTGTTATGAGGAAATATTGAGCAGGCTGGGCCTGTACCCATTCTAGTTTAGAAGATGATCACATTGAAACATAAAAGATTCTGAGGGTATTGACATGATAGATGCTGGGATGATGTTTCCCTTCATGGGGGAAATCTAGAACTAGGGGACACAATTTCAAAATAAGGCCCAAATTTTCCCACTGTTCATGCCAGCGGAAATTTCCCATCCTGCTTCAGTGAGCGGGGATTTGGCTTGTCGCCAAAATCTCCACCTTTGCTGCAGCGGGAATGTAGAATGAAAGGGCAGTAACAAAGAACAAAGAAAAGTACAGCATAGGAACAGGCCCTTCAGCCTTCTTAGCCTGTGCTGATAATGTTGCCCCTAAAAAAAAACTTCTGTTCTTATTCGATTCACATTCTATATTCCCTCTCTATTCATGTACCCGTCTAGATGCCTCTTAAGTGTTGCTAATGTGTCAGCTTCCACCATCTCCTCTGGCAGCACGTTCCAGGCACCCACCACTCCTCGTGTGAAAAACCTCTCCTGCACATCTCCCTTAAACTTTCCTCCTCTCAGCTTAAACTTGTGCCCCCTTGTAATTGACACTTGCACCCTGGGGAAAAAAAAAACTCTGACCTCTATCAATTCTCCCTTACCATGCCCAAAGATGGAGTTGAGGAATTTCTTTCTCAGGTCACTGGAATTCTTTACCCCAGAGAACAGTGCAGGTGCATTATTGAATATTTCCAAAACAGAGTTAGACAGATATTTATCTACAAGACAGTCCAAGGTTAAGGGATGCAGGCAGGAAAATGACTGTTCTCATTGATTGAGCAGCCTCGAGGGGCCAAATGACGTACTCCATCTCTTATTTCTTATAGTATGTTCATTATGACCATGCCTTCTGTTGCTTAGCCCCCAAGCTCTGCATTTCCCTCCCTACCCCTTGCTTTCCTTGCTTTCTTTCTTTAATTCATCCCTTAAAACCTAACATTCTGTTCAAGGTTTTGGCTCTCTGACCTAATTTCTCACATAGCTAGGTGTCATACTTTGTTTCATAATGCTCCTATGAAGCGCCTTAGGGATATTGCATTGTGTTAAAGGTGCTATGCAAATTGAAGTTGTTGTTGACTGAATGTGGTGTCCTGCATCGCTTGAAGGTTCATAATTTTCTCCCAGTGGTATTTCTTCAGCCAGAGGCAGAATTTAGGAAATGGGCCACGAGCAAAAAAAGTTCAACCAGAGGCAAACAAGCAAAACACGTTTAACACGGACACGGAAAATCACTGTACAACCAAGTAAAAAGTATTCATTTTTCATATATTTTGTGGTCCAAGATTTAATTTTTGCCTAAAAGTTAAACAAGTAAAATACATGCAGCAGCCAGTAAAACCAAAGAAGTAGTTTGAACCTAACCTGTCCAGTGAAAACTGATTCACTTCCTATTTTATTCCAGAGTTGATTTTACCTTTCCATTTTAGCAGATCATATTGGATCTCCATGATAAGAGGTGTTTTATAGAAGGGGGGTTTGAACTAAAGACCTCAGTGGAAAAGAGAAAGGAAATTTTCATGCACCAATCTATTTGCATCCAATGGCCCCTCTGCTGCTGGCCTAGTACAGAAGCTGTATAGTAATCTGACAATACAAGACTTTAGTTATCTCCTTAACATTGTGGCACATGCCAATGTGACTCTCGAAGTATTCCCTATGAATACCAATGAAATCTCTCTTGCATAAAGGTCATGAATGTAGCCCAATCCATCACGCAAAACAGCCTCCCATCTATTGACTCTGTCTACACCTCCCACTGCCGCGGAAAAGCAGCCAGCATAATTAAGGACCCATGCTCCCCAGACATTCTCTCTTCCATCTTCTCCCATTGGGAAAAAGATACAGAAGTCTGAGGTCACGTACCAGCTGACTCAAGAACAGCTTCATCCCTGCTGCCGTCAGACTTTTGAATGGACCTACCTCACATTAAGTTGATCTTTCTCTACACCCAAGCTATGACTATAACACTACATTCTGCACCCGCTCCTCTCTTTCTCTATGAACAGTATGTTTTGTCTGTGTAGCACACAAAAACAATACTTTTCACTGCTAATACACATGACAATAATAAATCAAATAAAATCAAACATTACTGCCTGAATGAGAAATGCATTGTTTTTTCAGATCCTCGTCAAGCAGAAATTTTATTTATTTATGAGTGTCACAAGTAGGGTAACATAAACACTGCGATGAAGTTACTGTGAGAGGAGTGGGCAACGAATTTTGGTCTAGCCATGATGCTCACATGATATACATTCCATGAATTAATAAGAAGAAATTACAGTTTGTAAACAGATTTCTATGAGACATGCTTCATTTTTAAGCTTATTAGTGTTACAAGTAGGCCTGTATTCACACAACAATGAAGTTACTGTGAAAATACCCGAGTCACCACACTCTGGCACCTGTTCAGATACATGGGGGTGAACTTAGCATGCCCAATGCACCAAACCAGCACGTCTTTCAGATTGTGGGAGGAAACCGGAGCACCCAGTGGAAACTGACGCAGACACGGGGAGAACATGCAGAATCCACACAGTTGCTGACCCAAGCTGGGAATCAAATCCGGATCCGTGATGCTGTGAGGCAGCAATGTTAACCACCGTGCTGCCTCTGTACATCTCAGTCATAACCTCTTTCCAAAACCTCAGAATACTCAAGTGCCAATCCTCATCCTGTAACATGTAAGGAATAGACTCTAGTGTAATTAATTTGCTACTTTGGTTAGTACACCTATTGTGAATCTCAAACCTTCCAGAATTACCAACTCCTCCACACACCCAGCAATATTTACTATACCCATAATCTACCAGAAAGTTATTATTGCTGCTTTCCTACAACTCACTCAGTTCTTCCCATTCAATCGTTAAGCCAGATCTGGACATATGCAAGTCCTGCAGTTTTCAAACAAATCTTAATTGGGTCAGTTTGTTTTTTCCTTTACCCACTTACTTCTACCTCTTGGGGACAAAGGATGCTTACAGCATGCACAATTAATCTATTATTAATAGATTATCTACTGAACAGTTTAAACAGTCTACTCAGAACGACCCCTGCAGATTTTGCAGAAAACTTTAATGAATAGTAGAATGGCAGCTTCTTCGTTTATGTGGCAAGGCATTTACTTCATAAAGCTGCTTAATAAACAAGTAAAATCAATGTAGTGCACTTACTGCAGTGTCTCCACAGAGAGATCATTTTGAAACATAGCATTATAAACATTTCAGCGCAGGAGGAGTCCATGGGTTTCTGCTAACTTTACATTAGAGTGAACCATTTTCTTGCAGCTCCCTGTACACTCTAATATTTTCCCTGGTAGAGTATTTCAGTATCGTTCTGAACGCAATGAGGGAGTAAATATTTATAGTAGTGCATTAAATATTGCTGTGGTCCCCTGTTTAAAGTAATTTTACTTTTCACTTTATGGTATGAGTGGGATTCAGAAATGTACATTTTCTGTTCAGATCATAAAAGTTTCAATCAACTTTACATAATATTGACTTCTCACAGTCCATTTCTGGCTCTTTGTAGAATCTGACAGTGCAGAATGAGGCCATTTGGCCCATTGAGTCTGCACTGATCACAATCCCACCCAAGCCCTATCTCCATAGCCCCATGCGTTTACCCTAGCTATCCCCCCTGACACTAAAGGGCAATTTAGCTTGGCCAATCCACCTAACCTGCACATTTTTGGATTGTGGTAGGAACCCAGAGGAAACCCACACAGACACGGGGAGAATGTGCAAACTCCACACAGACAGTGAACCAAGCCAGGAATCGAGCCCAGGTCCCTGACGCTGTGAGGCAGCACTGTTAACCATTGTGCCACCACACCAGCCCTCTTCCTTTCTCCTTCTGGGCTAGCCCTTCAAATTTTAGTGATGGGCTATCTAAAGATATCCATTAAAAGCCCAATTCCCACAACAACTTGAATTATTCACTCCACTTCCTGGGAAGACTTTCCTTTCTCCCAGTTTCTCCTTTGCCATTGCGCCCATTACAATAATTCTGCCTTCCTCATCGTAACTTCTTAATTGTCTTCCATTTTGCTCAGTTTAGGATTATCTGCATTAACTGGATATTCGGTAAGACTCATTTTCAATTGTTTGTTCTCGCTCCCTTCTTCTGAACTTCTGAATCTGACTTTTCACCCAATCAGTATCTACACGGAAACATGGAAACTAGAAACAGGAATAGGCCATTCAGCCCTTCGAGCCTGCTCCACTATTCATTATGATTATGGCTGATCAAATTCAATATCCTGATTATGCCCTTCCCCCCATATCACATGATCCCAAATGCACCAACTCCCCTTTGTGTGATAACCTATGGACTAATCCCACCAACAAGGATGTTCTTCATTCTCCTCTCTACTTTCCAGAAGACGGCCACCAACACATCTCCGGGATGGTCACTTAGCATTCAGCTGCAAAAGGTTCAAGAGCTGCACATTCACCTCTGGTCAGATCACTGTTCTGGGGTATCAAAACACTCTGATGTGAGCCAGCATGTTTCATGCATTTTCTCCAATCCAATATGCTGTATCAGAAACCCAATGTGCCCTTCTCTAGACTGGGGAGGCCAACTACTGATTTAGTGAGCATTTTGCTGTACATACCCATAGGAGGATAAGCTCATCACTTTAATACCCTTTCCATTTCTACCCTGACCTCAGTCTTTGGAATAGTTTACAAGGCTAGCGAACTGCAACACAAACTTTAATTATTACTCAGCACTTTGCCATACTGAGAATTGCTTTGAGTAACCAAAATTTATCTTTCACAGCAGAGGTACAAGTAAATCTGTTAACTCAAGAGCTAAGGGGAAAGCTGCTACAGAAGATGAAAAATAGAATGCATAGCCCTGGCAGAAAGATCTACAACCAGTGCATTCATCATTCCTCCCCTCCTTCTTTATCAACCTAGCATAGTGTGGTACAGTGGCACAGTGGTTAGCACTGCTGCCTCACAGTGCCAGGGACTCAGGTTCGATTCCCAGCCTTGGGCCACTGCCTGTGTGGAGTTTGTACATTCTCCCTGTATCTGAGTTTCCTCCCACAGTCCATAGATGTGTGGATTGCCATGCTAAATTGGCCACGCTAAATTGCTCCTTAATGTCAGGGGGACTAGCTAGGGTAAATGCATCGGGTTATAGGAACAGGGCCTGGGTGGGATTGTGGTCAGTGCAAACCCAATAGGCTGAATGATCTCCTTCTGCACTGTCGGATTCTATACCACCCTGGCTTGTTCTTCAGACTTGCACTTGTATCTTTTCCCCACTTCACCCTTTCACTTGTGCTTTTCTCACGACCTTACCTAATTACAGATTCATTTCTTCCCCTGCCTAATTTCTTTAATGTTACTCTCTGTCCTCTGATGTAGAGAACCTTCTCAATCATCTAACAACCCCTTAATCTGAGCAGGATACAAGTCAATCCACCAGATACTTGAGTTTGATTTTCCCCTTCTCGTTTCCTGTTTCTAAAATGCTTAATATTTCAGTTCTAAGTTTGCCAGGTCCCATCTCAAGTGTTCTCTCCACAGATAGCAACTGACCTACTTTTTCTGATTTTCTTCATATAAAATGTGAATACTTTTTCCAAGTTTCTCATCTCACTGGATGACCTCATTACTGGCATCATTCCAGCAAGATCAGCTTGCATCTTCTTTCTATAACTTGGTGCCCAAGACTCACACATCACTTCAACCAACGCTCAAAACATCCCCTCTACATAAGCTCTAGAATGGCCTGTGCTTTTGACCCCATTTCACCTCCTTCATTCAGGCACTCCTGAGCCTAACTATCCACACTTATGGAAGCTATCTGTGAGGATCAGAAAAAGCTATTTCCATTGATCAGACTTGACAACTTGACAATTAAAGTTAAAAGTTGAAGTTAAAGTTAAAAGTTGAAGTTAAAGTTAAAAGTTGAAGTTAAAGTTATAGCAGGGATTGTCCAATATCACTGCTGAATTTTGGTCCATAGCTGTATTTCTTTGTGCTATGGCAGAGCTTTGTGCTATTGAATTTTTTGATTAAAGTTTTTAATGTTTAATTTATTAGTGTCACAAAAAGGCTTACATTAACGTTGCAATTAAGTTACTGTAAAAATCCCCGAGTCGCCACATTCCAGTGCCTATTTGGGTCACTGAGGGAGAATTTAGCACGGCCAATGTACCTAACCAGCACCTCTTTTGGTCCGAGAGAGGAAACCGGAGTACCCGGAGGAAACTCACACAGATTCCACACAGACAGTGACCCAAGCTGGCAAATCGAACCAAGTTTCATGGTGCTGTGAGGCAGCAGTGTTAAGCGCTATGTCACTGTGATAAGAGATGGAATATTCCAACAACAGCAGGTAAACTATCAAAATTAGCCTACTACCAAAAAACCGCAAGGCTCCTCCTCAGATAGTTTAAGAATTTCGCAACAGAGCAGTTTACAGCCTTCACCAAGCTGGAGATCAGCAGCTGTAGCCAATTATTTATCTCAAGCTTGGTTAATTATATATATTTTTTACTGACACTACCACTTCCTCTCTACCTGAATCACAGAATAGTAAATGTGTTATTTTACTGCAGCAGTCAGCTGCAGGTTTATGTTTGCAATTTAGTTTGTGATTTATGACAATAATGTTTCTTTTTATTTTGTGTGTGCACAAATCCATCTTATGACCAGCCTGCAATTCCAAGGCGGCGCGATAGTCTATTTTTTATGCATAAAATAAATGAACCATATTCAGCAGAGTTAAAATGTTTGCCTGCATTATGATTATGTATTTTGAAGGAGAGAAACATTTTACTAATTAGACTATAACATTACATTAGAATTTAAATTGTTTTGCAACAATAAATCAAACATTGTCATCATTTTGTGTCTTCTGATCAACATTATAAGATGCATAATTTAATTTTGCAATCATTAAAAAAAATCAAATTGTCATTTCTTCTATTTTTATAGATTCATCCCTTTTTGTTACACCTGGGTCGTTTATCCCAGCTTCAGATCAGGAGCCCCAGAGACAAAGCAGCAATTTGTTCAATGAATAGGAGCTGGATCCATGAAAGGGACATTGGCTTCATGGTCCATGCAGGATACGTAGAATCATAGAACCTACAAAGCAGAAGGAGGCCATTTGCCCTATTGAGACTGCACCGACAACAATTCCACCCAGGTCCTATCCCGGTAACCCTACATATTTACCCTCCTAGTCCCTCTGACACAAAGGGACAATTTATCATGGCCAATTAACCTAACCCGCACATCTTTGGCGTGTGGGAGGAAACCAGAGCACCTGGAGAGAACCCACACAGACATGGGGAGAATGTGCAAACTCCACACAGACAGTGACCCAAGCTGGGAATCAAACCAAGGTCCCTGGCACTGTGAGGCAGCAGTGGTAATCACTGTGCCACCATACTGCCATGTTAAATTCTTGATCCTGTCTTGGGCCACATGTGGTACACAATCAAAGTACTTTAGTATCATATTTCAAGAAAGTTGGAGTAATTTTCCCATTCCACCCCCTACGGAATCATAGCGGGCAGGGAGGTGCGAATGGGGGGAAGGCAGACCATGCAAAGATCCATTGATTCTGGGTGGCATTTTCTGGTTTTGGGGTGAGTGAGGCTGGAAAATATCACCCATTAAGAATTTTTAAATACATTCATGGGATGTGGGCATAATGGCCAGCATTTATTGCCTATCCCTAGTTTTTCTTGAGTGGTGAGCTGTCTTCTTCAACCGTTGCAGTCCCTATACATGCACTTTTCACTGCAACTGGTCTCCGCTAATTGAAACAGATTAAAAACAACAGAAATGACTAGTTTAATTGGTAATTAGAAAAGAAAGATTAATTTGATTTACACTGATGATCAAATATGGTAGTGCAGTGACAATATCCTTACTTCTAGACCAGAAACTCAATGTTCAAGTCCTGTATGGAGTTCAGGTCCACTTTGGGCCATGGAATTCTGTACATAACACGGCCAAAAATGTTGATTCTCAACTTATAAATCCTTCCAAAGCAGGAGAGTTTCCTGGTCAGCCATTATAATAGATCCAGGGTGACTCCATGAAGTTTGAAACCAAAAGGCTTTATTGCCAACAGAGTATTTATATACAGGACAGAGAAAGTATGAATAAACTATAAGTGTGACTGTTCCTTGGGATTCCTGGGCTCCAACTGCCCTCCTCAACCCGTATTCCACACCCTCTTGCCAATTGGATCATCTTCCCATCGGGGCAATCCATCGGGTCCTTGCCAGTTACGTGGCTCTCGGAACATGCCCCACCCTCCTTTAAGGACTACATTACTGTAGCCATACTGCAGAAAGGAATGGCAAGACACTACAATACTTTATCAAACATAATCATGAATCAATCCCATCAAATGGAAGTCTCCTTGGGGTATAATACCTGGAGGAAGATCACAAAATGCCTATTAAGATCCTGAGACATTATCTAAAGCCTAAGGAATTGTGGATATTCTAAAATTTAGGGTCAGAAATATGACCTTCAAGTTGAGTAATGTGGCTGGAATTCTCCGACCTTGTCCGCAGCTAAGATTATCTGGTCTCGCTACTGTGAACGGAAGTTTTCGCTGGCAGCAAAACCAGAGAATTCCAGCCCATATACCCAGGGAAGGCTAGATGTGAGAGAACAAACACTCTAGGGAGTATGTCAGATGTCAGATTAATTTGGACATGATCAGGTAAAGGCCTCCTTAGAGATGGACCTGCTTGGATGAGGATGGACGCAAGGAACTATTGTTGGCGAGAGGCAAAAGTGGACAACATGAGGATGAAGGCCAGTGGCCCAGAGGAGAATAACTGGAGAAGGTGCCATGTAGTCTGAAGCTGAAATTTCAATGGGAAGTACAGGTTATAATGAGGTGAGAGTAGAAACCCTTTTCTTCCTTTCACTGCCTAATATAGAAAGTAATGGATCAGAATGTGTGAATGATAAAATATATAGAATCCTTACAGTGCAGAAGGACGCCATTCGGCCCATCAAGTCTGCACCAACCACAATCCCACCCATAGACCCCATTCCTGTAACCAGTCATATTTACCCTGCTAGTCTCCCTGATACTAGGGTTAACTTAGTATGGCCAATCAACCTAATACACACATCTTTGGACTGTAGGAAGAAACCCACACAGACACATGGAGAATGTGCAAACTCCGCATGGGCAGTGACCCAAGGCCAGAATTGAACCTGGGTCCCTGGCACTGTGAGGAAGCAATGCTAACCACTGTGCCATCGTGCTGCCTTTGTTGGGATCTGGACCTTAAAGACATGACTAGGAGAACCATACCACAAGACTATTTTACAAAATTGCCTTGATGACAGAAGATAGAGGGTGGTTGTAGAGCGTTGTAGAGGGTTGTAGAGGGTTGTTTTTCAAACTGAAGGCCTGTGATCAGTGGTGTGCCTCACAGTTCAGTGCTGGGTCCACTCTTATTTGTCATTTATATAAATGATTTGGATGAAAATTTAGTAGGCGTGTTTAATAAATTTGTAAATGACACCAAGATTAGTGGACAGTGAAGAAGGTCATCCAGAATTACAGTGGGATCTTGATCAATTGGGCCAGGGAGCTGATGAATTTAAATAAATGCGAGGTGATGTATTTTGGCAGATCCAACCAGGGCAGGACTTACTCAGTTAGTGGTGGGATGCTGGGGAGAGTTATAGAACAAAGAGAACTAGGAATACAGGTTCATAGCTCCTTGAAGTAGAATCACAGGTGGACAGAATGCTGAAGAAGGCATTTGGCATGCTTGGTTTCATTGGCCAGAACATTGAATACAAGAGTTAGACATCTTGTTGAAGCTGTACAAGACATTAGTAAGGCTGTGTGCAGTTCTGGTCGCTCTATCATAGAAAGAGTGCAGAAAAGATTTACTAGGATGCTCCTGAGAATTGATGGATTGAGTTATAAGGAGAGGCTGATACACTGGGACTTTTTTCCTGGAGCGCAGGAGGCTGAGGGGTGATCTTATAGAGATTTATAAAATAATGAGGGGCAAAGATCAGCGAGATAGTCAATATTCTTTCCCAAAGGTATGGGAGTCTAAAACTAGAGGGCATAGGTTTAAGGTGAGAGGGGAGAGATATAAAAGGGTTCAGAGGGGCAATTTTTTTTTACACAGAGGCTGTGTCTGGAATAAACTGCCAAAAGTCTTTTAAAAAGCGCTTAGACAGTTACATGGGTACGATGGGTATAGAGTGACGTGGGCCAAATGCAGGCAATTGGGACTAGCTTAGGGGTTTAAAAAACAAGGGTGGCATGAACAAGTTGGGCTGAAAGGCCTATTTCCATGCTGTAAACCTCCGATTCTAGCTGGAGATGTGAAATGAGTGCTGTAGTATTTTAATTTGTGTACATAATATAAATGTGCCAATGTTGATTTCCTCAATCTTTTTAACTTTCCCAACACTACTATCACATCTTAGTACTCTCCTGACACCCACAGTAGAGGTAAAGGCAATGTGCTGACTGCTTCACCCTGTTATTTTGGCGAGCGTCCTCTGGACGATTGTGAACTGAAGGGCGCCAGTCTGCTTTAGATGCCCTGCTGTGAAGCAAGTGTACCCTCTTCAACCTGTGGAGCTGGAAGTGATGGGGTTGACAAGAGAGTCTCAAAGTCACTTGGGTTGATGGCTCCAGGGTGCCCAGCTGCTAGTCCTCCTTCCCATGGGTTTCCAAGGGCCTTATCCGAGTCCTTGTGGAGAAGGGGCAGCTGGAGTGACAACAAGTCATCCTACCCACTTTTTGCGCAGTCAATGATGAATGGCTATAGTAATGGAGGACTGGTGTTCTGGTCCACAGTGGCTGCCAGCCTATCAGTGTTGACCTTAGTGTATTGGCATGCTGGCAGCATGGTGGCACAGTGGTTAGCACTGCTGCCTCACAGCGCCAGGGACCCGGGTTTGATTCCCAGCTTGGGTCATTGTCTGTGTGGAGTCTACATGTTCTCCGCGTGTCTGTGTGTGTTTCCTCTGGGTACTCTGGTTTCCTCCCACACTCCAAAGATATGCAGGGTGGGTGGATTGGCAGAATTGTCGCCCCCAACATTTTTAAAGAGTAGAAGACATCTATTTAAGGTGGCTCAAGAAAGTCAAGAGGTTTTGGCATGACTGGGCACTCAGTCCCGGAATATCAACTTTTCGCTCTTTAAGCCTTCAGACCAAGTTTCTCTCAAATTGTGCATTCTGTGTATCAAGACCTGACATCTGAACCATTCATTTAGAATTAAGTTTTACTGTTGCCTCTTCAGCTGTCGGTCAGCTTTTGGGGTTAAGCAAAAATGTCCTGCTAATTTCTCTCTGAAAAGCTGCCATAAAAGCATGTCAGAACAGCTGCCATAAACCATTAATTGTAATGAGTGTTACTTTACTTATACAAGATTTAAATTAAAAATTAATGCTTTAATTTAGTGAGACAAAATCTGTTTAATGAATATTAAATTATGTACTGTAATAAAATGCAAAGGCCTATTATTTTGTTGTAAATGATTTGACCAAAAGACATGCAATCAATTTGATATGCTAACTTTTACCTGAAACAATTACATTTACTCTTTTCATTAAATCTGTAACTACCTAAGTAATGAATGTATCACATTGTATTCTTTTGTGACTTCTTTCCCATTTGCTTCCCCTCAGCTTAATCATCTGTATCCTGAAATCACTGTTTGTCTGATTGTACTGTTGGACCCTCTGCATCAGTTGTAATGTTGAAGTTTGATATTCAACTTTGTGCTTGATCTGATGGTACTGTGCCTTTGAGAAATGCATTCACATCACGGCTGCGATTCTCCCATCGTGATCCACAACTTTTCTGGTGGGAGATGTGCGTCACTGGCCTTGAACTGGTATTTGCATGTGTGCCAGGGATGCATGCACATCTCCCAGAGCTGCCAAACAGTTGCCAGTCAGATCACACTGGAAACTGATGACAAGGCAGGTAGGTAATTTAAATCTTTTTAAAATCTATTTTAAATATGTTTATTAGTTCATAATCAGGAACTTTCAGATCCCGATTGAATCTCCTACCCCGACAGGAGTACTTCATTCAGGCAGGGTTCAGATTAGGTCCCCATATTCTGGGAACTAGCGGGAGACCCCGCTGGAATAAAGGAGGAGGCCATCAGGGTCCCTCAGGGGTTGGGTGATGCCCCCTGGGTATTGGCATCCTGGCAATGTCAGCCTGTGCTCCTGGCACTGCCCAAAGAGCAAAGTGACCATGCCCAGGCGACACCTTGGCACTGCCATTGGGCATTGGGCAGTGCCAAGAGTGCAGGATCTATTGTGGGCGGGCCTAGGTCTCAGGGTGGTGGGGGATCCCGCTGCCACTCTGCAGACAGGGTCGGTCTGGGATAGAGGGAGGGTAACGATTCAGGCGGGGGGAGGTGGTCTGATGGGGTGAGGGTGGGCTGTGTATCGGGGTGCTCCGGGGCGCGGGGAGTCAGGGCTGGCTCAGGAATTATTGTGGGGGTGTGGTGAGGCCACGGGGGAGGGATGGTTGAAGGGGCAGCATTGGGGGGTTCCCGGGCTGGCCAGCGATCAGACTGGCCAGCAAACAGAGAAACTGATAGATGGGGACCATTGCACATGCACAGAGCTCCAGATCTGTCCATGCGAATAGGTCCAGCCCCCCTGGGTTTTTAGTGATATTCGTGACTGGGACCTCTGCAGTGCACAGGGTACGGAGATTCAGATGAGAAGCTGAATTGTCAAAACAGTTGGGATTCAGAATAGTTTTCCCACCAATTCAGTACTTTTGGGAGAGTAACCCCCACCCCCCCAACCCCCGCCACTCCCCATGTTTCTTGTGAGAGGTATGTTTAAAATTCAGCTCTGTTTTCCGCAGTGCTTATGTGAGCTGCACCAGGCAGCTCTCATGACTAAGAATACAAGCTAATGATTGATTTTAGCTAGGGATATGTTTGTTTTAATCTGAGCTTGCAGGGAAAACACATAGGGCAGGATTTTACGGCCTTGCTCATCCCCAAACTGTAAAATTCTGCCCAAAGTCAACCAGCCTTTCTATGGGCCACCCCTCGCACCAATTCTTGAAGTCAGCAGAATGCTGCCATAGTTCTCATTTATTTTAAAACAGCCAGGGCCTAACTCTCCCCCCCAAAATTCTAAGTGCTGAATTGGCAAGAAAAGAGGTGTAATTTACAATTATTTTTTCAGTGGGAATTCAGACTTGAAACTGTGCAATGCTGAGGTCACAATCAAGAATATAAACTGAAAACTCGGGGGCGGGGTGTATTCACTCAGATTGGGGGTGGGGTGAGGGGTCGTGGTCCCGAACTGCCAGGCTGCGGCTTGCTGGCCAGCTTGAACACTGGCCAGCCCGGGAACCTTGCAGTGCTGACCCTCCCAGCCCCACCATGGCCCAATCATGGCCTGGTTGCAGCCCACACAAACATTCCCGGGCCCCAGCCCCGAACCTCCATCCCAGAGCACCCCGGTCTCCAGGCCCCCCAACCCTAATCCCACCCACCACCCCAGCAGACTCCCTCCGCTGACCACCCCCGGGAGGCAGACCCCCAGGAGGTACACCTCCCCCAGGCCACTCCCCCAGCACGCTCACCCTGATCGCTGGCCTCCCTCCAGCCCCGACCGATCCTACCTGCAAAGTGGCAGTGGGATCCCCCATCCTCACCAATCGCCCTCTAGTCCCGCCCACAATAGGCCCTGCCCCCTGGTCCCATCCTTGGCCTCACCCACAGTAGGTCTTTCCCCTTAGCTCCACCTACAATATACCCCACACCTTGGCTGCACCCACAATAGGCCCTACCCCTAGGCACCACCCCTGGGCACTACCCCTGTTCCCACCCAGAATAGGCCACACCCTTAGGTCCTACCCATTAGTACTGCCCGCTGGGTCTTGCCCCAGCTGGTCCTGCCCCTAGGCCCCACCCCCTTGGCACTGCCTACTGAGCTCTTTTCTCTTTGGATAATGCTAGGGGGCACAGGCTGGCACTGCCAGGGTGCCCATGCTCAGGGGGCACTACTATCCAGCTGACCAACCACCTGGGGGGGGCCATGATTTCCCCCCCTTCACTCCGCTGGGGTCTCCCACTAGTTCCCCACTAGCGAGGAGCACTTTAAACCTCGCCGGAGTGAAATATTCCTGGTGAGATGAGAGATGCTATTGGGCCTTGAGAAATCTGTGCCGGGCCTGCAAATCACATTTATGTTATATTACAAATAGATTTGAATAACTTACCTTGTCTTCCCGCTGGTTTCCAGCGTGGTCCCAACTATGCCCACTTTCCAGCTGTGGGAGACACACATGCGTTGGGAACGCATGTGCGAATCCCATGAAATGGCTGACACGCAATTCTTCCAACCCAACACGTCAAAAAACATGCGTGTCAAGATGGGAGAATTGGACCTTCAGTTTCTGCCTGGTCCTAAAAGAAGCAAGAGGTGCTTTTTTCTCTCTCTCTCTCACTGGAGGCTGCTGTTTGGGGCTGTGAGAAGACAGGTGTGTCTCTGTCTCTCTCTACAGAAGTGTTCAGGAGGCTCCAGGACTGTTTACAAGCACAAGCACCTAAGCCTGTGTGCTGCTAAATGATCTTGAAGACGAGCTTACTTCTTTAAGAGGAATATTGCTTGAATTGGACCTAATAGAAATAGGTTAACAGCTTAGAACTATGTCTTGTCATGCTTAAAATTTCAATTGCTAAAAAGAAAATCATTTGTTGCGGTTAAACTGTATTGTTAAATAAAGTTTGTTTTGATAAAAGTTTTCTCGTGTGTCAATAGAACAGAACCAGGAGTGAAAACATCTGTTGGGGTCTAGATGGGTATCATAACGTACTTTGGGGTTTCTGCTCTGGTACCTAATGATGATGGGTCGGATCTCTGCTTTATAAGTTTCCTGTTGGAAGTTTCTCCACAAGCCAATACTTCCTCAAAGCACTGAAGCAGGACTGCTTAAAACACTTCTTGTTGAGGTAGTTTGAAATTCTATCGAACTATGAAAGTCAATTCAAGCTGTGGTGTGCACTCAGTTCTTTGTTAACAGTCCAAAGTTCAAACATAAATAAAAACAGAAAAAGCTGGAGATACTCAGCAGTTTAAGCAGCAGCTGTGGAGAAAGAAAGTGAGTTGAGGTTTCATGTTGATGACCTTTCATCAGAATATGATAATAGAGATAAACAAATATGTTTTAGTTATAAAAGGGCTTGCATTTATGCAGCACTTTTCTTGACTGGCAGATGTCTCCAAGTGTTGCATAGCCAATGAATTACATTTGAAGTATACAGTGCAGGATTCCACCTCCCCCCACCCCCCTCCCATCCCCCTCACCCTGTTGATGTGTTTTTTGGCAGCAGAAGTGCCCCCCCCTCATTGGCTGGCACAGGGATCTTCCAGTCCAGCTGCTGGTTTCCCTTTGTTCGTACCCGAGGTGGGGTGGTGGAGCATGCCATCGGTGGGGTCAGATGATCCCACCAGTGGGAATGGCGGGAAAATCCCTCCCATAGTTACCATTAGAATGTGTGTGGCAAGTCCTTACACTAAAATCAGTGTGATAAAGATCAGAAAATCTGATTTTGTGGTACTGATTGAGGTGTGAATGTTGGCCTGGACGCAAGAGGAGAACTTTCCTACTCGCTTTTGGAATAGTGCCACAGGATCCTGAGCATCGAACAAGGTAAGTGGGGCCTTGGATTTAACATGCCATTAAAAAAAAAGGCAGCCTCAACAGTGTAGCACTTCCTCAGTACTTCACTGGAGTGTTGACCTTGATTTTTGTGCTGAAGCACTGGAGTGAGATCTTGAATCCAGAAGTAGAGGTAATAGTTTGTTAAGGAAGTCTTAGAAGTGAGCTGAAAGGAAATTTCTTCACCCAGAGAATGGTGAATGTGTGAATTACGACCACAGAATGTAGTTGAGGCCAAAATGTTGTCTGATTTCAAGAAGAAATTAGATATAGCTCTTCAGACTAAAAGAACCAAGGGATAGGGTAGAGGGAGATCAGGATATTGAATTTGATGATCAGCTATGACCATAATGAATGGCAGAGCAGGCTCAAAGGGCCAAATGGCCCACTGCTACTTCTAGTTTCTATGTTTCAACTTTCTGACTCAGGAACAAGAGTGTTACCAACTGAGCCATAACGGACATCCAAATGCATTTCCAAACCAATGCAAAAAATGTCAGGATATCTCAAAATGCATCACACCCAATGACTTACACCTGAAGCGACTGCTCTTCATGTTGCTGCGTAGCATTGGAATTGAATGCAGTCTCACTGAATAATTTGATCAGAACAGTCCTGTCCTATGTATGTATACTCATGTTTGATATCTCACTAGGGAAAATCTCTGAAAAGATTAAGCTATTCTTACGCACAAGTGTATCTTCTGTTCCAAAGGACAAGTTATGACTTCAAGAAAACTGAGACTGCTAGTTAACTGAGCTTTGTGGTTTATTCTCTTAAAACTTGATTTTAAAGTAAATTGTTCCCCGGTATTAGTTTTAGGAGAAATTAATAACATTGGGAAGGCCAAATTATGATCAAATCTATTCCAGATGTAAGTAGCTTGTATCCTTGATAAATAGAATTTTTAACAGGATTTGACTACGTTATGCAGAAATCCTTTCGGAATAATAGTAATATCAGGAAGTAATGTGATATAAATATGGCCAGGCCATCCCATGGAGAGGGTGAGTAAATTGAAGTGATAATATTAAACATCTGCTCCAAGGCAGATTAAGGAGAGACCCAGGATCAGAACTGCCACCCTTTCTTTTGACTCAGAACTGGAGATGATGGTGGCCCTAACAAAAGAAAATAAATAACTTGTCAAAAGAAAATAGAAAAAAGAAGAAAAACACATGTGTGATGAACAAGGTTGTTTCAGGCAGGAGAGAGTGGGTGATTGACCAAGTTAAATATCCATCAAAGTGGAAGTGTGCTCCAGGGTGTGGGTGTGTGTGTGTGTGTGTGTGTGTGTGTGTGTGTGTGTGTGTGTGTGTGTGTGTGTGTGTGTGTGTGTGTGTGTGTGTGTGTGTTAGTACTATGTATGTTTGGGGAGGCAATGGCCTAGTGGTATTATTGCTAGACTCATTACATTGAATCCTACAGTGCAGAAACAGGCCCTTCGGCCCACTGAGTCTGCACCAACTACAATCCCACCCAGACCCTATCCCCATATCCCTACACGTTTACCCGCTAATCCCTCTATCCTACACATCTCAGGACATGAAGGGGCAATTTTAGCATGGCTAATCAACCTAACCCACACATCTTTGGACTGTGGAAGGAAACTGGAGCACCCAGAGGAAACCCATACAGACACAAGGAGAATGTGCAAACTCCACACAGTTAGTGACCCGAGCTGGGAATCAAACCCAGGTCCCTGGAGCTGTGAAGCAGCGGTGCTAACCACTGTGCTACCGCGCCACCCCATTAGCTCAGCTAATGCTCTGGGGACCTGGGTTCAAATCCTGCCACAGCAGATGGTGGAAGTTGAATTCAATATAAAAAAAATCTGGAATTAAGAATCTACTGATGACCACGAAACCATCGTCGATTGTCGGAAAAATCCACCTGCTTCAGTAATGTCCTCGAAGGAAAGAAATCTTCATCCTTATCCGATCTGGCCTACACACCACCCCAGAGCCACAGCAATGAGGTTGACTCTCAACAGCCCTCGGGCAACTAGGGATGGGCAACAAATGCTGGCCAGCCAATGACACCCATGTCCCATGAATGAATATAATAAAAAATGTTGCCTTCATCACTGAGACTAACATGCAGGAAAAGGTGACACAGCTTACAGGAGCTACTAAGGGAAGCCTTGGTAGATAATAGAATCTACCAAGCAGATGGCCCAAGACTGCCAGCCATTTAAGTGTTGTATGTCAGGCGGTGCCACATGTATTTTTAGTCCATGTCAAGCCCATACACAAACTTAGAACTCTGTTTCTATTCATCATGTAAGCCAACACTCTGGTGAAGTCTATATTCGAGATGTAATATGAATCTGTGGTATTTGGCATTGTCAGATCTTCACAGGGTGTCATGTGTAATATCATTACTGTGTACATGACATATATGATAATTGACTGACATGCAGGATAGGATAGAATGTCTATTGCCTGGATTTACACTCTTGAGTTGGGAGGATGGAGCCAGGACATTTCCTGGTTTTGCAAACCTGGCCCAGGAGAGAATGATCGGGAAGGTTGGATTTTTATCCCAGGGTTTCCCTGGGATTTGGCTCCAACACCCACTGCTGGAGCTTAGAGCATGCTGGGTGATTGGGCAGGTTTGCAGAGACCAACATTGCAGCACTTGTTTTTAAGGAGAGACCTGGAACACCCTTCCAGGCCTCAGCCTTCCCACACACCCGCCATGCCTTATCTATGCTACCTCCCGCCCCACCCACCTCACATGACCCCTCATAGCCTCTATGCCAACCTATATCTTTCTGCCCATCACCATGAATTCTTACAGCTTCCATGCTATTCCATGCTTCACTGTCCATTCCCATGACCCCTCATACTTCCATGGCTACTTGGTTCTCCCACCCATTCCCCATGCCTCTTTACAATCCTTCTGCTAACTCATGCCAGCTCATACACTCATCCTTTTGCTCTCACACCTATCATGCCAATTCCCCAGTCTCTATTGCAGGTGGACCTCAGGACTATGGTTGAAATTAAATCAAATAAAAACTAATGCCAGAATTTAACCTCCATGCCTGCCTGAGGCTCATAAAATTCCTCCCAAGGCCAACAAAGAATGGTGTTTTGTGAGCCACGTCCACCCTGATACTGGGATGGGCATGCCGGTAAGATTCTGTATTAGGTGTCTATTGTAGACTTTAATTCTTTTAAAAGCACACATTCAGAAAATCCCACTTACTATATTTACATGCCTTCAACTGCATTATCCTTTATAACAAAAAGCATTTCATTCAATTCCATAATTCCTTAGATAAACAAACATTGGTATTCATGGTCCCACTTCAAAGAACCCATGACCACTTGAAGCTGTCAATCAAACTGTGATCTGGCAGACACCCTCCTGTGATAACAGATAGTTGTGATATCAACCATGCAGCACTCATCCAGTAATACAAACCCTAAAGCTAATGTCAAAAGATGGAGTGAAATATCAAACGATTACTTTAACACTCTAGACATTTTTTCTTGAAGAGTTAAAGGACAGGAGCTTTAAGTGCCTTGACAGCACCCTTCAACAGTTCATCCTGATGCTTTTGACAGTGACATTTGGCAGTCTTAATGAATTAGTACACTACTAGTGCATATCCATGCTGACCTTTAGCATCCCAAAGGGCACCTTACTGCTCATAAAGGCCTCTTTCAAAGGTGTCCTGAGACAACAAGCAAAGATGTACTTTTCCAAAAAGGTATCCTGGCCAAACAAATCCTATGAAGTTTTGACAAGCTCCTATCAGGTCCACTCTGTGTATGTTAGATATCAGGCACCTCTCACATCAAGATCACGTAGGAATGAAGGCAGCTGCTGATTTCCATGGGCAGTTATCTCTATGAAATATGACCCAACTGCATTCCACTCCACCCCGCCCCCCCCAGCAAAAATGGTGGGTGCTGCATTCACGCACGGGTCTTCTTATTTTCAGATTTATTTTGTCCAAAATCCAGGCCCATGTGTCTATCTTCAATGATATTTTTATACCTTGGGAACAGTGGTACTGAGATATCAGTGGACAGGCATTCCTATTTGCTGGGGCCTTCTGGTAGGAAAAGGGATGAAAACATTGGCCATGCTGAGCCATGCCGCAGTCACCTGTTTACTAAGAATTGACACATTGGGTGATGCAAGCTTGGGAAACGAAAGCTATTGCAAAAAGAGGGCTGGAATTTTACAGCAGTTCCTATCCCACTGCAGTGAATGGAGATTCAGCTGGGTACCAAATTCTCTGGCCTCACTGCAGCAGGAGCATGGGCTGGTAAGATCGTGTCCAAGATTATCATAGAAGTTCTGTCTTGTCCCTATGGTTCAGGCTATAGAGCTCTATGTTAACTTGGAGTCTAAAAGCCAATTTCCATCAATACTGCTAGAATAATTACCAGACTATACAGATATGGTTGATGGCATAATGGTAGGTATTCCAGTTGCGCCTCACTAGCATTTCTTCATTAACCAGGAAGCACTCTAATTAGAATGTATTTGGGGCACTCCTAAACTAATTTCAATTGTTAATTTTAACATAACCTGCTAATTACCTTGGAAACCTTCACTTCAAACACATTTTAACTCCCCGAAAGTCTTGTGAAAATTTGCGTAGTTAATAATTTTTAAAATAATGAAATTGATGCAATATGGTTGATACTTGCATGTCTATATGCATTGTTTACGCTGAATAGATGGACCTTCTTCCTTCATTGCAGTCTTTGTGATGGAGTTCTTCTTTATACACCCTCTTTTGTAATTCTTCCCACTCTGTTGAGCTCTTAAAAATGTCACCATTATATTTGGCTTTCCATTGAATGAGCAGATGATCCACTCATCTCAGATTATGTTCACTGTATAACTGCGCAAAGGAAAACCTTCTCGAAATAAAACATTGATTTGAAGTAACAACATAACAAAAATCAGTGTTCGTGGAGCTTTGAAAGGGTCAGAGACCCTTTTGGTGGGTGAAGGAAGAATGCAGGTTGATCACATTCCAAGTCGCTGGAAAAACCTAATTCAAGTAAATTGGAATATTCTAATGGCCTGTGATTTGTTTTCCTGAAAACTGCCTCTGGCACGAACATGAACATGTCAACCATATGGAGCCCATCCCATTTTTCTGGTTCCCTCCAGAACCCTGTTCCACTCCAGTACCACAGCAATTCAGAAAAAATTCCTTTGAATTTTTCTGAGCGGATCTCCTAAATCTTTCTGCATAGGTGTCTCTGCACCAAAGCACCCTCACATCTCTGTCTGTACTAAATATGTAATGCAGCTTGTAAAATTAACTCTGTTCCGATTTTTAGAAATACAATGCACCCCATTTAACAGCTTTCTCTCCTGGACCAAAAGCACATTATAGTTTTCATGGATAGCATTTTACAAAGCTGCTAATAAAGCCACATTTCACCTCAGTTAACAGAGACTGTATGTCATAAATACCGCAATATATATTGCTATTTGTACAGCACTTCAGTCAGCAATGACCTGATAAAATTGGAATATGGTAATATACCACGTTCTCTGAGCTTATTCAGTTATGGTACAGACTTGAATAATGCTTTGTTTTGTTGCCAAGAGACATCTGAAGATGTTTGATTTCTGTTAAGGATGGTTTGCCTGCTGTGCAATACAGCATTCAACCATTTCTGTTCATTATCTTCACCAACACATAATTATTTGCTAAATTTATATTACATTTATTACGATGATTTATTTTGTTTACAAGGATGAATTTAGCTATTTGAATACTGCAAAAAAAAAGACCCATGAATGTCACCTTCCCCGTGGAAGAGGAAAAAAGTCTTGTGCTATTGCAAGGTAGCTCAGACACTTAATAAAGAAATGAGAGATGAGAGGTGGAGGAATTCTATCTGAGTTCTTTTAGTCACACAGCCCATACAGCCCATGGTCTGCAACTTAATCATAGGCTCTGAATCTCTGATTGGTGGTATTTTTCAAACACGTGTGTGTGTGTGTGTGTGTGTGTGTGTGTGTGTGTGTGTGTGTGTGTGTGTGTGTGTGTGTGTGTGTGTGTGTGTGTGTGTGTGTGTGTCCATCCTTCGGTTACTTTGTGTCTGTGTGTGTCAATGTGATTTTGTGTCTATACTCATGTATGCTTGTATATTTGTTTTTATGTCTGTCGGTTTGCTTGTGTTTATATATTTTTTAACTCATTTGTGGGACATGGGCATTGCTGGCACACCAGCATTCATTGCTCACCCCTTCTTGCCCTTGTTCAAAGGGCAGTTAAAAAAACAACCACATTGCTGTGGCTCTGGAGTCACATGTAGGCCAGACCAAGTAAGGACAGCAGGTTTCCTTCCCTAAAGGACATTTCCCTAAAGGATGGGTTTTTCTGACAATGGATCCATGGCCATCAGCAATTCTTAAATCCAAATTTTTTTTTTCTTGAATGTGGCAGGATATAAACCCAGATGTCTAGAACATTAGCTGAGTTTCTGGATTAATAGTCAAGCAATAATACCACTAACTATTGCCTCCCCATTGTACATGTATATGTGTTTGTGTGTGTATATTTGTGTATGCTTGTATGTGTGTTTGTGTGTTCATTTGTGTATGTTTGTATGCGTGTGTGTATATTTGTGTATGTTTTTATGTATGCTTATGTTTGTGCATCTATATTTGTATGCGTTTATATAAGAACATAAGAAATAGGAGCAGGAGTAGGCCATCTAGCCCTTCAAGCCTGCCCCGCCATTCAATAAGATCATGGCTGATCTGTCGTGGCTCAGTTCCGCATTCTCGCCCTCTCCCCATAACCCTTAATCCCCTAGCTTATCAAAAACCCATCAACCCGCGTCTTAAAAATATTTAGCGAGGCAGCCTCCACCACTTCAATGGGCAGAAAATTCCAGAGATTCACCACCCTTTGAGTGAAGAAGTTCCTCCTCAACTCCGTTCTAAACCGCCCCCCCTTTATCTTGAGGCTGTGCCCCCTAGTCCTACTGTCCTTTCTGAGCGGGAAGAGTCTCTCCACCTCTATCCTATCCATCCCATTCATCATCTTATATGTCTCAATGAGATCTCCCCTCATTCTTCTAAACTCTAACGAGTACAAGCCTAATCTATTCAGCCTCTCCTCATAGCTCAACCCCCTCAACTCCGGCATCAGCCTAGTAAACCTCCTCTGCACTCCCTCCAAGGCCAAAATATCCTTACGTAAGTGCGGCGACCAAAACTGCACACAGTACTCCAGCTGTGGCCTCACCAATGCCCTATACAGCTGCAGCAAGACCTCCCTACTTTTATATTCAATCCCCCTCGCTATGAAGGCCAGCATCTCATTAGCCTTCCTGACCACCTGCTGCACCTACAGGCTGGGTTTTTGCGACTCATGCACAAGGACCCCGAGGTCCCTCTGCACCATCGCCTGTTGCAGTTTTTCGCCACGTAAGTAATAGTCCTTCCTACTGTAAGTAATAGTCCTTCCTATATACGTGTTTGCATGTCCATTGGTTTACTTGTGCTTGTATGTATGTGTTTGTGTGTATATTTGTGTGTTTGCATGTGTGTATGTGTTTGTGTATGTATATTTGTGTGGTTGTACCTGTTGTGTGTGTGTATGTGTCTATGTACAAATTGACAAACTGTAAGCCGTTGCCCTAAAATAGCATGAAAATTGAAAGGAGATTGCTGTGCAGTGCACTGCTTCCAGGCAGTATTGTCAGTCGATGGCATTCCATGAATGAAGGGCTTGGCATGGTTGTGAAATATTTGCATTTTGATTGGATGATTGCTTTCTATTGCCACTAAACCATCCTCTGATGAAACCTCAATCGTGTTAATAAAAGCGGCACAATTGGCAGAAAGCATGATTAAACTGACAATGTAATCAATGAATGATGATACAGTAACTTAGTCTAGACACGTATCTGATTAGTTTTGTGAAAATCACACTAAAAGTCTTCAGAGCAGTCAGGAAAAAAAGGAGTTTACAATACCATAATTTTCAAAGAGTATATACTGGCAATGGAAGGGTAGTCAGGTACCAAATATTATTGGAGAATGCATTTGTCTCTCTTTCATACATAACACATTTCCCCAGCTTGTTCAATGTCATCACACAATGTCCATTACATGAACTAATAGGTCATAATGTTCTGAGGACTGGGATTCAAATCCTGCCATGGCAGATGGTGGAATTTGAATTCAATAAAAAAAATCTTCAATTTACAATCCACTGATGACAATGAAACCATTGTCGGAAAATCCCATTCTTCACTAATGTCCTTTAAGGAAGGAAATCTGCAGTCCTTACCTGGTCTGGCCTACATGTGATTCTAGAGCCACAGCAATGTGATCAATTCTCAACTGCCCTCCAAGGGCAACTAGGGATGACCAATAAATACTGGCCCAGCCAGCAATGCCCCTGTCCCACGAATGATTAAAAAAAGTTCAGCTGCAAGATCAATTATTTCATTTAAGAATACCTGAAAGGGGCAAGTGTATCCTATTTTGTTTTTATTTTGCTCATTCCCTGAGGCCAGGCCAACTCAGTCCAGCTTAGTTTGTTATGTTTCATTGATAACCTGTCCAAAATTAGGACCTCACAATGATTTTAGCAATATTTCTGATGTAGAAGTGGGGAATGTCCTGTTTCAAAGTGTAGCATGACATAAAACTACGCATAATCAACAGAAAGAATGGGACTTGTACAGTTCTTTCTAGGACATTGGATGCCTCATCATTCCTGCAGTGAGTGAAACACGCTTTGAAGTGTCGCCCCTGTGGTAAAGTTGGAAATACAGTTGTAATTTATACACAGTAAGATCACAAACTAAATCTTTCTCTTCAGAGATGTTGTCTTGAAAGATTGGTTTGGATATAGGAAGAGTGAATTTCTTCCTATAGATGGACCTCAGATATGAATCCACCTCCTCACTTTGTTAATTCATATTGAGAACCTTCTCAGTTGAGCAGTGCAGAAGTTGTCTTTCGGGGGCGTTCTCATCGGTGGCTTGATTCTCTTAAAAACTTAAGAAAACAAAGAAGTAAATTTGCAAAGGCAAAGTCTCAGCTCAAGATGAAACTAAAAATGTATTTAAACATTAAAGACATACATGGCAAACAAAAGCCAATGGCCCTGGGAGGCTTTGGGTGGTCAAATAGCTTGGAATCAGTGCTAAAGGCCTCTTCAAAGACCTGAGGCACTGAGCCAAAACCCAGTAGACATTCCTTCTAATTAACTTAGACCTGATTTCATTTCACATTAACATGTCAGTCAAAAACATGGCAGATTACCTCAGCCAATTATGATGCAATACTTGACTTCATGGTCTTTCATTTGCCAATCCAAAAGCAAGGTTTTCTCCCTCTGGCATGGTTCACTTCCTTATTGCTATGTCTCTAAGGCTGCTATAGCCCGACTACATTTCCCATCGGCATATTGCCAAAACAAACTCTACGCCCAAGAACCAATGCTTTCTATGCTTTGGACAATAGGGCCTTCTGTTTTTTGATATTAAATGTTTCAGTATCTGTCCCAAACTTGAAACTACATTGTATTTCTGCTGACTAAATGAATTTAATCATTGAATTCTTGAACTTCTATAGTCTCTGCAGTGTTTGCATTTTGACTGAGGCAAGCTAATACATTTGAATTATATTTAATATATTATTATATATTATTAATAAACAAATATATAGATACTTAACATTAAAATCATCTCTTATTCATAGTGTTTATGAACAGACTGTTAACATTATCTCATTAGGTGAAAGTCATCTTAACTCTTTCCTTCCCAAGAACTAAAACTAAAAATTTGCCTGTGGCTCTGCCAGCTAACCCACAGGCACAGCTCATTATTCAGTGTACAGGTTTATACTAATGTTACCGACACTACTCAACAGGATAGATACCATTGATTCACACAATCCAAAGATAAAGGGGATATGAAACAAGAAGGCTGCAAAGCTGTTTACCTCCCAGGGCTCACGAATGACCATAGTTCCAACATAAATTCTAGTGGAGAATGTACACTAGCTTTGCCAAGAAGTTTACCTATTGATGACCCAAATATCACCTCTGAGTTGGCATTCTCTGATATCCATGCATTTCAAACCGAGAAAAAAAAGTTTGCCTTCAAATAATGCGCAGCTTGATTAGTTTTGATTCAGAGGAGGTTAGGTCCATGAACAATTTACACAGCCAGGAGAGTCTTTGAAGCATTGGTACATTTAAGGCTCTTAATCACTTCAGAGGGCGATGGGGATATATCATTAGATTGTGTTGAGAAATAGAGATTGTTTTAAGTAAGCTATGTTGCATTGTGGGTGTCAGGAATACTCTGAATGTCGAGTGTCTCCCGTCAGAATTACAGCTATTCTCTTGCTTATATAGCTCTTCTGGTCACATGTGCACATATACATGCATTCATGGGCAGGTGGATACTTACCAGAAAGTAATTGACAGGAATCAGTTCAGATTTGTCTTTTCCAGTCACGATCAAATGGAAATAAAATGATATAAAGAGTGAAATTTTGCTGCATTAGAAATGGTGAGAATGCAAAACTCTCTATCATGTGGAGTTCTTGCAGCGTTGGTACATTTAAGGCTCTTAATCATTTCGGGAGAGCTATGGGGATATGTCATTAGATTGTGTTAGGAAATAGAGATAATTTTAAGTAAGTTATATTGCGTTGTGAGTGTTAGGAATTAGACATGGCTTTAATTTTAATTTATATTCTTTATTTGTGGGTTACAAAGATGAAACCTGCGTCTCGTTCATTGAGAGGTTTCTCTGTGTGAGGGAAACAGCAAGCGGAAGCTTTGTTTATATACCTGTAGCTTTAATCAGCTTTTATGACTCTTGAAGTGTTTCAGAGAAATGAAGGCAAAGTAGGAAACACTGGACTGTCATCTAGCAACTGTAGACCAACAGAGACGGAAAGAGAAAAAGAAAAGCAGTTTTGTTCAGTTGGAAGTAGGTGCCATGAGGATCTGGACAGGGAATTGCAAAATGCAGGTTTCCCAAAGCAACAAGAGAAAGTAGCAGAAATCAAACAAAAATAACAGCTCAGAAAGATACTTGAGTTAAGGAACAGGAACAGGAACCTGGACAAAGTTCTGTTCAGTGAAGGAAAAAAGGAAAAGTTTCAAAGTTAAAAGGTGGAGCTGCAGGGAGCAGAGTCAAGGCAAAGTGGACTTGTGAGAAGCCGAAAGATCTGAGGAGACAGATAAAAGTTAGTGCTTCATTACTACGGGTCAGTAAAATAGTCGATATGGCTGAGTATCTGAGAATGAACCTGGTAGATGAAGCTTGAATACACATTGTGATCCAGGGAATATCAACATCAGAAAGAGAGGTTTAAATCCTGGACGCAGATCCTTGTTGAGGATGTCCAACTGATAGCATACTTTTGGAGGAAATTCCAAGGTGAGTTCTTTGAGAACAGAGGTTAGAAGTTTGTGTCTGAAAGGCAGAGTTCCAGTGAGACTAGTTGGCTCACAGTGTGACAAGTGTATGTGGGAGTTGATGAGAAATCCATCGATGTTTCTTTGAGTGGCATCTGCCACTTGCTTTCAGAGTGTGATGTATCTGACCACAGGTCACCTATTGGTGTAGTGGAATATGTACTTACTTTGAACATTAGAGTATAAGATAGAGTTTGTAACTTGTGTTATCCTTACAAATCTGTACATATTACAAAAGTTATTATTGTGGGTGGAGTAGTGTAATATAGTTAATTTTTTTTGTTTAATAAATATTCCATTGTTTTGTTCAAAGTTCATCAATGGATTCTGCGATTCTGTTCAGTAGCCCTCTCTAAACAAAAATTAAAAGTTAGAATCTATCAAACCAGGTTCCATTCTGGTATCTGACTTCACCAGTAGTAACATCAGCTGGGATCTGAATAATAGGAGGAGGTTTTTTAATGGTGGAGACCATTTGTTCCAAAGGGCCAGTTCCTGTGGTATTGATAGTGTTACTCATGGCTCTGATAATGGCACTCTTGTGTCTGAGTCCAAAGGTTATGGGGTCAAGACCCGTACCAATTAGTGAGTACGCAAATCAGAGTTGATGCTCCAGGGCTGGAGGTACTCCCTTTCAGATAAGATATTAAACCAAGGACTCTGCGACCCATCTGAGCTGAATGTAAAAGATCCTATGGTAGGGATTCGGAGAAGAACAGAGGAGTTATCCCTCTTTGCCTGGCTAATACTTAGTTTAATTAACAACCCAAAAACAGATTTCGTACATCCAAACATACACATTAGGAGTCCCTCAAACCAGTTACGATTGTGGCTGATCTTACTGTGATCAGTTTTGCTTTCCTGTCCACCCCAATATCCTTTGACTCCTTTGTCAATCAAGAATCTACTGAACTGACCCCACTGACCTCACCTAATTCAGCTTGCCCTGACTTGATTGCCCCTTCCAACCCAACCTGATTACCTCTTGATTTACATGCTGACACACCCATCTACCCATCTCTCACACCTCACCTACCTACCATCTCAACAACTTGCTATCTTAACAATCTCATTGCACCTGCAACCCAGCTGACCAAGCACCCTGTCCACCTGCTGTTAAGAATCAGGCCAGAAACTCTAAGGTGTTTTATGAAGTTAGCCTACACCCTCAGTTTTACATTTGATTTTGGCACAGGTGAGCATAAGGTGTTTCACTCCAGGTATGAATCAAGGGGCCCACTAGGAGGCTTTTATCAAACAATGTTTATTTAGGAACACAGTTAGAATATAACAAAAAGAATTAACATTATGAGACTTAAACATGACACAGTACAACTCCTAACAGCTAACTATTTCTGCTGTTCCAAGTTAAACATCATCCCATACACATACCTGTCCAATTGGTTATTTTATGATCACAGCATGTAAACAGTTAAGTACTCATTGAATTGGAAATTATTTCCTTTCCAAAAAAAAGCCTGGGGTCAAATGAAGAGGGGACAAAGAGGGGAGCCATTCGATCCCTCCTCACCTGGTGGTAACAGGGAAAAGGTAGAGGGGTGTCGGACGGAGATTAGTTCCTAGGCAATTAGACGTATGACCACCAGTAGTAGAGTGAATTAAAACTTGGGATGGTCAAGCAGACAGTGTTTGAAGAGCAGAGATATCTGAGGGTTGTGGAGCTGAGGAATGATGGGTCAGGGACGGATTTGAAAACTGGGATGAGAATGTTAAAATCTGAGTCAGTGTAAGTCAGCCACCATCAGTGTGTGAGGTGAACAGGTCTTGGCATGAGTTACAACATGGCCAGCAGAATTTTGGATGACCTCAACTGTACTGAGAGTGGAATGTGGAAGAGGAGCTAGGAGTGAACTTACGTTTCTATCACATCTTTTACAAACTCCAGATGTGCCAGAGCACTTCACAGCTAGTGAAATAGGTTTTAAAGTGTGGTCATTTTGTGTAATGTAACAAGTGCACAAACTAAACAGCACACAGCAAGATTCCACAAAGAATACTGAGGAAAATGGCCAAACAATCTGAAGTGTTGGTTGAAGGGTGATTTGTGACCTGCACACTGGAGAGAGCTCTCCTACTCCTCTTCGAAATGTTGCAGTTTTGGTTTATGTCCTGAAAGGATCAACCCTAACCCTTGTATCTTCAAAAGGTATTTACTCTGACAGTATCTCCTCTTTTTCCTTTAGTCACAATCAAACATGGGTCACCTCTTTGTCAACTTGCTCGACTTTGAAACTGTGTGATGAAGTATCACAAACCTGTAAGATCTTCCTGCAAGGAAGCATAACTCTACTCAGTCTTGCCGGCTTGCCAATCCCTGAATAGTTATGCGAGATTTCACATGATAGATATGCTTTCTCATGAACTGCACTGATTTAAGACCAAGAACTCAATATCAAGATTGTAAGCTGAGCTTAATCTAATCCCCCTGGGAAACCTCTATAACATATGGCCTTAGTTTAGACAGAAATAAAAAAAAAGGTTTTTCTCTTTGGCAAATAAATTTTGCCATTTCCAGTAAACCCCGGCATATGTCAATTTTATAAATCTGGAATCTTGCAAGCTGTAACATGGACAGCGTCTGGTTTGATTGATTGGTAAAATAAATACAGCTTGATCAAGATTGTTACATAATTGACTTTACTCTCATGCAGCACTGTATATGCACCGTTATTGGGCATGTATATCATGGATAATTTAAACAACAGTTCATTTGGGACATACATTTTGCTACAATTATCAAGTTCTCTGACCCCCTGTGATCTGTACTGATTAAGCTTTGCAGAAACAAATTAAGTGTAACCAGTAAGACTGATTAGATTTTGACTAACTTTTTACCATTGCTAAATAAGACCATCTCCCAATGCATATGGGAGAGGAGCAAATCGACTCATCGGCACGGTGGCATTGTGGTTAGCGCTGCTGCCTCACAGTGCCAGGGGCCTGGGTTTGTTCTGGCCTTGGGTCACTGTCTGTGTCGAGTTCTCCTCATGCTGATGCAAGTTTCCTCCGGGTGCTCCAGTTTCCTCCCGTGGTCCAAGGATGTGTAGGTTTGGATGATTGCCCATGCTAAATTGCCCCTTACTGTCCCAAGGTACGTAGATTAGTTGGGTTAGTGGGGTAAATACATGGAGTTTAGAGGAGAGAGCCTGGTGGAATGCTCTGTCTTAGAGTTGGTGCAGACCCAATGGGCTGAACGGCTTCCTCTGCATTGTAGGGATTCAATGATTCTAACTCAAGCCTGTGAGTTGTGCCTTTAAGTCAGTTTCTCCTCCATGGCAGCCAGCAGCCCAGCATTGGTGGCTACTGGAGATGACATCAACTCCAATACAGCTTTTTGGCACCCAGTTTTGCACCGCTTTATTGTTTGATTCAAACCCTCTGCTAAAATTACATAATGGAGGAATTTTACCACTCCGTTCCCCAGAGTTGGCTGGCAGTTGGGGCGGTTGCAGGGAGGGCAGGGTGTAACACAGCGTGGCATAGAATAGCGTGGCCTGTCTGTCACCTACCCCCCTCCACTGGAATTTTATCAGTGGCAGGGTAGATGTCAAGTGGTCCAGTTGCACATGGTCTAATTGAGGCCTTTAAGTGACCACTTAATGACAGGGAATGCTCACACCATGCAGTTGGTGCTTTTGGGAAGGCTGTCCTGTTCTGGTACCCTGTGTCCATCAGTGATCACACTACTCCTTGCCACCACATCCCTCAACTGCCATAGCTTTCTTACCCCCTAACTCTGCAACCTGACCTGAATGGAACTCCTGACCCTGCTCACCAGGGCCTGTCTGACTGCCCTTGTCGAAGTTGCATTGATTTACCTTGGGATCTCACAGCCAATATTCTGTTCCTTGCAGGGCAACTGCTGCCTTCCTAGCAATGGCCATTGCTCCCGTCATGACTTCAGGCAGTAAATAGAGTGATGATCATAAAATCTACTTATGACTTCTTGGGCTGGCAGAGGCAGAATCATTCCTACTTCCTTTACCACCAAAACCAAAGAGACACTGGGCAGTCTGCAAAGAGTACAGCAAGAAAATACACTGGCAGAGAGAGGCAGCAGCAACATCCAGGCCTTTTCACAACCGGGAGATGCTACCTCTAAAAACCTCCCAGTTATTCCCTTTCAAAATCCACTAGAAATGAAGCTTGGGCAGGAATTCTCCAGCCCTTCACACTGGAGGGATCGTCCAGTCAATGTGAGAGAAGGGTTCAATGGTTGACAGCCTCACCTTGTGGGAATTCACAGTGGGTTGGGAGGATGGGTGGGGGGGTGCGGGAGCTAGAAAATTGTGGCCTTGACCTCCTGGTAAGAAAACCACAAGTAAACAACTTTGAAATCGGCTGCAAAAGTGATCTCACACTGATTTAGAACTTCAGCTATTGAAAACACCTCGACTATCCTTGCAGAGTGAACCACCTTCTTTAATGGGCCTACAATGACTAGTTTTACTATGATGGGCTGAACGTGTGAACTTTGAACTATTATTCTTGTTTGTAACTTGTAGAAGTACACTAACCTCTTGAACGGTATGTTTCTTGAGTCTGAGTGATGCAGCATTTAGATTTTGGGGTGAATGTTTGAATAAATAATCCTCTTTATTTAAATCCAGGAAGGCTTGCTGCTTTTTACTGAAAATTGACAATATATTCAGGGGATGAGAGGGATATCACTCTTCCTTTCCAAAAACACACTGATCACAGACAGTAAGGAAAAGGGAGCAAGGATTTCAATTCTCTTCCAACCCTGTCCAGGGCTAAAACAAAAGGGAGAAAGAAAAAGATGGTGGATAACTTGAAATTGAAAATGGGGGACTTTGACAAGCAACTGAAGAAGAAAATGCCAGGCTGCAAAGGATGGAGAAATAAGCAGAAGCTGTCCTTGGATAGATCACTAGTATTAAACTACCTTTGAAGAGACTCACTCTATTGGACCCTCCATCATCCTAATGCCATGTTTTTGCCATGATTGGAAGAGCAGATAGAACCTTGTTCCGAGCATTCATTACTGTCACTTTGTATTTATCATGAGGTGGTGTGTCCCAGCTGTGTTGGTACAAATCTCCTTGCTCCCTCCATCTTGCTCCTCTCTGTTCTCAGACATTCTGCTTCAAGAATGCAGTCATGTGCCTAGGTTCAGAGGGAATGAAGTCAATAGTCAATGTTTTACACGTTCCTCCAGCCTTGCTCCCACCCCCTCTGCCTGCCCCTGCTGGGTTCTGAGATGACAGGGAGTGGTTGGGGTGGTCTTGGGGGGTGTGGGGCTGTTGTAAATTTGCACAGACAAGTTTCCTTCTGGGAACCTACCCATCTCAACCCAGACGTAATTTCAGGGTGGGGAGAACAGGGCCTTGGATGGAGAAGCTCCCCCCCCTTCCCCCAACCCCGCCACATGCTCTCATGGTGGCCACTGTGGAATTCTCTACGACAGAAAACTGTTGGGGCCAAATCATTAGATATGTTCAAGACGGAACTGGACGTGACCCTTACGGCTAAAGAGATCAAGGGATATGGAGAGAATGTGGGAGTGGGATACTGAAAGTGCATGATCATCCATGCACCATATTGAATGGTGGTGTAGACTCAAAGGCCGAATGGCCTACTCTTGCACCTATTTTCTATTTTTGAGGACTTTCACGAAAGCAGAATAGGTATCCTTTTATTTCATTGGTTGTAAATTGCTTTCGCCATCTAAGTACTTTCATTCCAATAATTCAGAGGAATGGTGGTGAATGTGTGGAATTCATTGCCACAGAAGACTGTGGAAGCCAAGTCATTGAGTGTATTTAAGATCGATAGGTTCTTGATTGGTAAGGAGATCAAAAGTTATGGGAAAAGGCGAGAGAATGGGGTTGAGAAACTTACCAGCCATGAGTAAATGGCAGAGTACACTCAGTGGGCTGAATGGTCTAATTCTGCTCCTATATCGTATGGTCTTATTGTCTAATATAATCTATATCCAATCTCTCCAATGTGCAACATCACCATGTTTCTTCATTCCTTTTTCCTTTAATATCCTTTCTCAATTTTTCTTCCTCATTTGAGAGGGCCTGACTATCCTTTCCATCAATGTCGTTCTTTGGTCACCCACAATGAAAAACCAATTCATTTGACATATCGCCTAATAAGAATAAAATAATATGGGGTGGGGGAGGAGAAAAGATTTATAATAATTGACCATGTAAACAACTCTATCATGGATTCCACCCACAACAGTTCTATTTCATAGCCCACATACTCCATTTTCACCCCCAGGCTAATTTCCCTTTCCGCTCTTTAAAGCAGAATTTTTGACATTTGATAATTATTATTAACTTGCTACAGGGAGTGGCAATTAATGTCAAATATACTGCCATCCCAGAAAGATGCCTGAAGTTATTTTCATGTCTGGCACTCCAAGAATTATTCTGGCAAAAGGGTGGAAACAGGCGCTAAATAGATGTTGTACTGGGTTTTTTGAAAGTCGAATTTTAGAATCCCTTTTGTGCAGAAGGAGGCCATTCATCCTGTACACCGACTCTCCACAAGAGCATCTTAACCAGGCCACCTGATCCCCATAGTCCCACTCACTTACCATGGCCAATCCAGCTAACCTACACTCCTTTGTACAGTAAGGGTCAATTTAGCATGGCCAGTCCACCTAACCTGCACATCTTTGAACTGTGGAAGGAAACCAGAGCACCTGGTGGAAACCCACACACTCATGGGGAGAATGTGCAATCTCCACACAGTCACCCAAGGCCAGAATTAAACCCGAGTCCCTAGCACTATAAGGCAGCAGTGCTAACAACTTCTCAACAATCATCCTGGCAAACATTTCTAGTAAATATTTTGGTTCCTTTACGGTTTCTTCCGCTAAATGTGGACTAAACAGGCATTGAAGTTCAAGACCCCATTTTGGCCACATCTTGATCCCATCTTGACTCTCTTGTGTCAAGGTAAGCTGGGAAAATCACTCCTAAATATCTGCCCAATATTGTAGTGCACTGGACAAAATAAAACTGTGCAAAATACAGACTCAAACTAATCAAAGCAGGAGAATGAATGCTTGCATTCAGGCTCTAAAAAGGACCCAAACTATCAGAGACAAGTTTCAGTGGTAGCAGTATGAGAGCTTTGGATTCTAAAGCAAAACCTTCTAACTCAGAACTTCAATTTGATCTTCCAGTGATCTGACAGATAGATTGGGTTCTACTCATCAAATTCCAGTAAAACCTTAATGAGGCAAGCAACACTAATGATAAGTTGAAACTAACTACAATTGTGCAGTTACTGCTGAAAGATGTTTGTCGCACAGTGGGATGTTTGATTGAATTAGTGAGCTGACTAAACTATTTGGCATCTTTTAGCCACTCGGATAGAAAATGCTGAACCCACTCTTGAGTCAAATTAACGTGTAATTTTTGTAATCATCAGCAAATCTCGAAGCAATAGTTTCCCTATATTTTGTCAATTGAAAAAGAAATGGAACTTTCTCAGGTAGGAAGTATGATAATAGTTATTTATTTAGAACATTCTGTTGTTTCAGCTTATTTATTCTCCTGCAATGAGATTAATAAATTCAATGTGAATTTGCCCATTAAATCTCAGAAAGACAAGAACCTAACACCGTTCAACTCTTTGTTAATCTTACACGGTAAAGAGAATTATAGTAATGCAGAGCAGTCATGAATCACTGTGTTGAAGACATGTCCTTTATTGATGAGGCACACTATATAGCATTATTAGAAGTACTGTTATTGAATAATGAATTAGTGAAAATAGCCAAAGTTTCACTCCAGATTTTCACATTTGTCAGTTATAATCATGGAATGAATCTCAATGGTTTGCATTTAAGGATTCTGTGAAAAACAACTAAAAATCCACATGCAGATATGTAGTGAAAAGGTATTCGTAACTATACATAACGTACATAACATTTAAGGCTATGGGCCAAGTGCCAAATACAATGACATCCCATAATTATTCTGATATTCATTATTTCCTAGGATCTAGGTGGGAGTTCAGGTGTTTCAAGTTTATTTGTTAGTGTCACAGGTGGGCTTATATTAATACCGCAATGAAGTTGCTGTGAAAGTTCCCACACTTCAATGTCTGTTAGAGTACACAGAGGGAGAATTGAGCATGGCCAATCCACCTGACCAGCAGGCCTTTTGGACTGCCAGAGGAAACCGGAGCACCTGTAAGAAACCCATGCAAACATGGGAAGAATGTACAGACTCCACAGTCAGTGACCCAAGCTGCAAATCAAATCCGAGTCCCTGGCACTGTGAGGCAGGAGTGCTAACCACTGTGCCACCGTGCTGCTCCAGTGGGCGCAGATTTGATGGGCCGAAGGGTCCCTTTTGCACAGTATGATTTTATGCCGACATGGCCATGTTCTGCCAATAATGGCTACTGAATATCAACAATCCTTCAGGTTTTCTGTGACTGTTTAGAGGACCAGGAAGTGAAAATTTCAAACAGCATAGTGAAGATTTCGATGAATGTCATTTGGGAATCTTAGGCTGGGATTTTCCATCCCCACTCGACATCTTCCAGTCCTGCTGAAAATCAATGGACTTTTTGCTGGCCCATTGCATCCCCCACTGTCAGTCCCATCATGACAGGGCTGTAAAATTCCAGCCAAAATGAGTCCATGACATGATTTATCCATATTTCTACATGCTTAACATATGCTTTGAAAGCGACAAATTTCTAAGTTGACTTTACTGATATCTGCTACAATGGGAGGTAGTGGTGTGGTGGAATTGTCATTGGAAATACCCCAGAGACTCAAGGTAGTGTTCTTGGGACCTGTGTTTGAATCCCACCATGGCAGATGGTGAAATTTGTATCCAATAGAAATCTCGTATTAAAAGTCTAACGATGATGATGAATCCATTGCTGATTGTTGTGAAAACCCACTTGTTTCACTCATGTCCTTTAGGGAAGGAAATCTATCATCCTCACCTGGTCTGGTCTACATGTGATTCCAGATTCCACATTTGGTGGCGGGAAGCAAACAGATAATTTGAGACATGGATCTGGTATAATCAGCTTCCAACCCAGTTTTCGTTAGAAACGACACTTGTCCCAGTTGTTTGATAGTCTACCAAAATTGAGTTCAAAATTTAACATTATTCTAATGAAATTCAATTTAAATCACAATACTACATTATTTCTCCTTTCATTGATATTATTTTTATGTTAGTCATGACTTCTCTTCCTAACAGCACTGTGGGTGTACTGACACCATATAGGCTGCAGCAAATGGTTCAAGAGAGCAGCTCACCACCACCTTCTCAAGGGCAGTTAGGAAAGGGCAATAATTGTTGTTCTAGCCAGTGATATCTAGATCCTAGGAAATAATGAATATCAAAATAATTATGGGATGTCATTGTATTTGGCACAATAATTTATCCTGGTGGCACTGTGGTCGGCAGTGCTGCCTCATAGCGCGAAGGAAATAGGAACATAGGAACACAGGAATTAGGAATGAGAGTAGGCAATTCAGGCCTACAAGCCCGCTCCACCATTCTCCATGATCATGGCTAATATACATCTCAGGTGGATGCATGGTTCCATGTTTCCCCCTAACACCACACCACACCAACCTTCATCCATTCCCCCCCTCCATCAGCCCGCATAAAGGCTGTCAGGTTGTTACATAGTACTGATATATTCCACTGTTGGAAAAATACCAGCAGCATCAGGAGGAGGCCCTTAATTGGCCATTGATTAATTAATTGGCCAATTAAAGACCTCAAATCGCCTAAGGGGGTAGGCAGGCCAAATTGGTGGCAAATATCAGCTGAGGTGAGTATATGGCAGGCACAGTACTAGTGTCATCCCACCCTCTCTGCTCTCAAAGGAACAGAAATTTCTCCCAGACTAAAATTGTGTTTGTTGAATCGGTAGGTGTACATTGTAATATACGGCTCACTAAATAAATATAAAGATTGGCACCTGTTTTATTCTTTACCCGTTGGCTTTCTAATACCTAACATGGTATGTCCCTCGGTTACCATGTTCCAGATCTAGTGATCTGGTTGGTGAAGGATGGAACTAGAGTCAATCTCTACATACTTTTAGCGTTATTTACATGTCTAATGAATCAATCTGTCTTACATGTTTCTTTGCTATCAGCTTAACTGGAAAAGAAAATCAGTTGGGTGTTAATGAGTTGCTAATTGATTATCATCAGCTTTTGCAGCTTCCCCCCTGTGGTAGCCTGCCGCCTTTAAGAGGTGATCATTCATGGATCACGTGGCACACCTGGGGCTATTGCATGGAAGTGCACAAACAAGGTACTGCATGGTAGGTTGTCGTGTAAGGTTAAATCTCACGGGATCCAGGGTGAGGTAGCCAACTGGATACAAAATTGGCTTGATGACAGAAGATAGAGGGTAGTTGTAGAGGGTTGTTTTTCAAACAGGAGGCCTGTGACCAGTGGTGGGCCTCACAGTTGAGTGCTGGGTCCACTCTTATTTGTCATTTATATAAATGATTTGGATGAAAATTTAGTAGGCATGGTGAGTAAGTTTGCAGATGACACCAAGGTTGGTGGCATAATTGACAATGAAGGAGGTCATCTAGAATTGCACAGGGATCTTGATCAATTGGTCCAGGGGGCCGATGAATTTAGATAAATGGGTGGGCAGTTCATTAATCCAACTGAAATACTTGCAAATGCATTTGAATTGCGATTGCGCCCATTTCGGGCACAAAGGGGATCGTGGCCACTCCCGGGTTTTCGGTAAAGTGGCCATCTGCACACACGCGGGCACAGATGGCGTTAATGACCTCACACCCGGTTTTACCATGTTTTTCGAGCCAGAAAATCAGTGCGATGCAATGGTAAAATCGGGCCCAATATCTTTTTCCAAAGGTAGGGGAGTGTAAAACTAAAAGGCATAGGTTGAAGGTGAGAGGTGAGAGATACAGAAAGGTCCAGAGGGGCAATTCTTTCACTCAGAGGGCAGTGAGTGTCTGGAACATGTTGCCAGAAGTAGTAGTTGAGGCAGGTACAATTTTGTCTTTTAAAAAGCATTTAGACAGTTACATGGGTACGATGGGATATGGGCCAAACTTAATGGTTAAAACAAAAGGCGGCATGGATAAGTTGGGCCAAAGGGCCTGTTTCCATGCTGTCAACCTCTTTGATTCTATGACTCACTGGGGAGAAAATGCGTGGGTCTGAGGGAGAGAGGAACCCTTAGGGTTGGATTTTCCAGTCCCATTCACCCCATACCCGAAAATCCCACCCAAGGTCAACAGACCTTCGCATAGTCCGTCCCCCTCCACCTGCTACAATTCACGTTCGGGCAGGACAGGAAAATTCCATCCTCAGTATGAGCCCAGGAGTCAAGGAGTTATTGCTGTGTCTGTATCTAGTTTTACTTTGGTCTGTTGAATAAATCACCTTCATGATTCAAGCAACCTCCTCGCTAATACCTCACATTATTACACCCTCGAGACCAATTTCATCTCTTCCCCCCAGGATCTGCTTTGCATTTCCCCCCAGGATCTGCTTTGCATTTCCCCCTCACTGAAGTTTTGAACATCTTAGTTATTTCCAGCTTTTGATTTCTCTCATAGTGTCAGGGAAGAGTCCAGGAGAATTAGACTCCCTTCTCCCTTTCAACCACTCTTCCATAACAGCAAAATCTTTTCTTTTCTATGGCCTTTTACCCTTGATGATGTGGGATTGTGAGACATGTCCACTATTCCCCATTTGAGTCTCTTGCCTCATTGAATCAGCAGATGGCAATCGCAATACCGGCCCACTCAGTGTGAATCATTGCCTTCAAGAAATGAGACAGCCAGTTGGAGAAAATAAAGATTAAGCTTGGGAAGGTGTCTGCAAATGAACACACATCATCCTTGCTAGCTGGTTTGATATCTAACCCCAACTTTTCTAACTTATCCACAGTGGCATAAGATTAATGCACTTGTCACATTGGATCAGACTAACAGCAAATGTATGCATTCAAGTGATTAAGTTTTCACTGTTAAAAATACAAAGAAGTCTTAATTTAATATAAAACATTTGCACTAGTCCAACAGGGTAGCAGAGGCAAATGTCAGCGATGTCTATGTTTCTCTGTTTTTTACACAGGCTTACTGCAGGACATCTTTTGCCTTTGCAACCACGATCAATCTCACTTAAATTACCTATTCAGCTGTTTTATCTACAGAAAAACAACATTGAACGAACAATGGGACTGTGACATTTCGATCTCTGGTTTATTTTTCGCTATGTTCTTCCTTGTCTCTCCAGTGTACATTGAGACCAAAATTCCAGCCTTTGCTGTGAAAGGGAGTTTCTGAATCTGTGGATAATACGATGGATTCCAGTTCTGCAGGAATTTCAGATTGCTTCTTATATCTGGCTATTTTCTGGCAAATGAGTAGATCTTCGCAATCATGTTCTCATAATAATATTAATCCCTGATCTTATTGAGATGCAAGGTATCAACTATTCATTTGGGATTGGGTAAACATACTTTGGGTTCATTTGGGCAGTACGACGGCACAGTCGTTAACACTGCTGTCTCACAGTGCCAGGGACCCTCGTTTGAATACCGATGTGGATCAATGTCTGTGTGGAGTCTCCACCTTCTCCCCGTGTTTGCGTGAATTTCCTCTGGGTGCTCCGGTTTCCTCCCACATTCTGAAAGACACATGCTGGTTGGGTACATGGACCCGAACAGGTGCCGGAGTGTGGCGGACAAGGGGAATTTCGCAGTAACTTCATTGAAATGTTAATGTAAACCTTACTCGTGACTAATAAATGGACTGGGCAGGTAATACAATGGATTCTAGTTCTGCAGGAATTTCAGATTGCTTCTTATTTTCTAGAAAATGAGTAGATCATTGCAATCGTGTTCTCATAATAATATTAATCCCTGATCTTATTCGCTGTATGAGATGCAATCACTCATTTGGGATTGCATAAACATATTTTGGGTTTATTTGGGCAGCCTGGTGGCACAATGGTTAGCACTGCAGCTTCGCAGCACCAGGGACCTGGGTTCAATACCTGGCTTGGGTAACTATCTGTGTGGAGTTTGTGTCTTCTCCCTGCATTTGTGTGTGTTTTCTCTGGGTGCTCCGGTTTCCTCCCACAGTCCAAAGGACATGCTGGTTAGGTGGATTGGCTATGCTAAATTCTCCTTCATTGTACCTGAACAGATGCCTGTATGTGGCGACTAGGGGATTTTCACAGTAACTTCATTGCAGTGTTAATGTAAGCCTACTTATGACACTAATAAATGAACTTTAAAACTTTATTAAGATTGGGCACATGGCCACAGGCATGCACTGTTGTAAAGCTTGGAACACTAAGAGCTTTTGCTAGCTCTACTGTTTAAAGGAAAAATGAAACTGAAAAATTAGAACAAGCAATAATTACATAATTTCCCTTCTAGTGAAGTATAAAGAAACATGCTCATAATGGCAATGGTAGTTGGCATTGCTGCCTTACAGTGCTTGGGACCCAGCTTCAATTCTGGCCTTGGGTGACTGTGTGGAGTTGACATGTTCTTGTATCTGCATGGATTTTCTCCAGATGCTCCCATTTCCTCCCACACTCCAATGATGTGAAAGTTAGGTTGATTGACCATGGTAACTTGCTGCTTAGCATTAGGGGAGTTAGTAAGGTCAATGCATGGGGTTATGGGGATAGCACCTGGATGGGACTGTTGTTGCTACAGGCTCAATGGGCCAAATGGCCTCCTTCTGCATTGCAGGGATTCTATTATTCTTAAAGGCATACTACACAACAGCCTCCTCAGAACCCCAGCACAAATTTCACACCTGGGGAAGTTCCTGAACACTCTCAAAATTCTGTACACTCTTCCCAGTAAGATATCAAGAGGACACTTATCAGCTGAGACCTGGCATAGGTCCTGCTGAAGGCTTTTAAGAAGCTCCAAATCTTTGTAGGGGAAAGTTAGTGAGTGGAGTTCGTAAGCTTTATACAATCCTGTTCACCCCATTGAGAGAATGACATCTAATTAAATTGTTGTGATTCCTTGGAGGAAAATGTGGTAAAACAGTTGACTAATAAATTAAATAAATGTCTGACTCCCAATCAAGACAGAAAAATAATTCAAAGCAAATCTCCCAACTAATTGGGACTAACCTTTCGGATGAAGAGGCTATTTTACAATGTTCACAAAAATGCTTTGTGATCTTACCAACTTGTACCAACTCTAAATGGTCACATTACTGTTCAGTTTTTCTTTTAAATGTCAGCAGCTGTAATAATTGTCTCACTGGCGGCTTTAAAGAGATTGAGCATCGGCCTTTTGGCTAAGATCAAGTGTAGTATTGACATGCTGCACTTGGTTGAAGTCATTGGGTTACATTTCAGCTTCATTTGAAGCAATTTTTTAAAGCGGCATCTCAGCCATTTGGCTAAGATGCAAATAAGATCAAGCCCTGGAGGAGGAGCTACACCTACTCCAGTCAGCTTGGATCATGTAGATCAAGCCCAAGACAGGAGGTGAGAGCCCTGTCTTGTCAGCTTGGATCGGGAATGTCCCAACTTGTTGGGACTCTGAATTGGGTTTAATTTGACTTGATTGGATTGGAATAAAGTTTAAAAATAAAAAAAAATTGTCTATATTAACTAATACTGGTATTCAATAAGGAAGGCCTAACTATTGGTTTACAGGCCTTTGCTGGTTAATGCATGTGTCTATGCAGAAATGGACTGCAAGCTCATTCATAAAAGACACAGGAAACTAATGGACTCTTCCATACCTCTTCTATTATTTCAAAGTTTGAGCCAGCATATTTTTAATGGTGTGCATTTAGTCACCAGATTGACGCTGCATTTCTATCTGCCCTGAATCAGGAATAGACAAACAAATAGATAAAGAAAACAGCCTGCACCTAATGAGTAACTGAAAGCTTTTGGAGGTAAATACACAATGCATCAGTTTTTTTTGGTTAAAATGGCTCTGCTGGATTTGGAATGGGCTATATTGTTGCATGTGTGTTATTCATGAGAACACCACTCAATCCCTGGGTGTGCTTTGTAATTTTCCCAACGTGAGACATAACTGGAACATTATTATTCAATCATGGAACATGGGCGTCACTGACATTTATTGCCCATTCCTAGTTGCCCAAGGGCAATTGAAAGTCAAACACATTTCTGTGGCTCTGGAATCACATGTAGGCCAGACCAGGGAAGGATGGCAGATTTCATAGAATCTTACAGTGCAGAAGGAGGCCATTCGGCCCATCGGGTCTGTACTGAACACAATCCCACCCTGGCCTATCCCCATAACCCTATGCATGTACCCTAGCTGGTTTCTCTGACACTAAGGGCAATTTAGGATGGCCAATCCACCTAGCCCACACATTTTTGGATTGTGGGAGGAAACTGGAGCACCCGGAGGAAACCCACACAGATGTAGGGACAACTTGCAGACTCCTAAAGAAAGAACATTAGCAAACCAGATGGGTTCTTCCAACAATTGACATTAGATTCATGGTCATCAGTAGATTCTTAATTCCAGATATTTTCACTGAATACAAATTCTACCATCAGCCGTTACAGGATTCAAACCAGGGTCCACAGAACAATAGTTAAATTTCTGGATTAATAGTCTATTGATAATACCACTAAACCATCATCTTCCCATTTGGATGAGTTTGAATAGGTCCCATGCACAACATTGTTACTGAGCTAGTTTTACTTCTTGGCTTTTTCACAAAACATAACTCCAGTGTGAACAACAATGGTTATCTGTAGGTTACTTTAAAAAGTTCACATGAATAATTGTTAGAAATATGGACTGAAAAATTGAAAACTCTCCAGGTGGAGAATAAGTAGGGTAGGTTGCTAGAATATAATACTTTTTCTCTGAAACTTGAGTTTCATTTGTACTGTTGAAATGGGTATCTCCTAGTTTAAAAAAAACAGTAAATGAAATTAGCTTTCTATTGGAAGGGAAGTTTGGCAACATCTTGGGATGAAGTTTTCAGCCATCCATCAGTTGGAACAGAATCTATTGGTTGCCCAATGACTTGGCCAGAGCCCATAAAGCTGTCTGTCTTCCAGAGTGCAAGCTTTTAGCTTTCTGTCTTCTTGAAATAAGTCTTGAGCTGTCCAGAGAAGAAGTATGGAGTTATCTGTCATTAAAGGAAGAAGCTTTGAGCCATTTATCATGTAAGAAAAAACCTTGAATCATCCATCAACTTGCAAATAACTCTTGCGGGATTTGTAATTTGCTGTCTGTATGAGAAGCTTTGAGATAGTATTCAGAGATACTGACAAAAAAAATGTAGGAAGTTGGGGCCATTTTCAAAGAATCTGTAAAGGCACAAAGCATTGTTATCCCTTTTAGTGTTATAGTGGGGTGAGGGGACGGCGCTATCATATTACTAGTTGTGTACTATTTCCTGGAGGGTATTCCATTCTCCTATAGTTTAAGGGTTAGCAATAGAGTTGTATGATGGGCTTTCTATTATTTTGCACAAATAATTATTTTGGGGTATTTTTTGCTGGATGTTCTAAAGAAGAACTTGCTTAGTGACTTTATCAGGTCTCCCAAAATAGCATCATGGTACATGTGTTAAAGGAACATCAGTGATTATGGGTGACTTCAATCTGCATTTCAATTAGGAGAGTTAAACTAGTCACAGTACAATGGAGGAGGAATTTCTGGAGTGCATGGTTTTCTTGAGGAATACGTTGAGGAACCAACAAGGGAGTAGGCCATCTTGGATTGGGTGTTGTGCAATGAGAAAGGGTTAGTTGGCAATCTAGTTGTGAGAGAACCCTTGGGGACGAGTGACCATAATATGGTAGAATTCTTTGTCAGGGTGGATGGTGATGTAGTTGATTCGGAGACCAGGGTCCCTGTATCTCAATAAAGGTAACTATGAGGCATGAATTGGCCATGATAGACTGGGAAACATTACTGAAAAGAAAAACAGTGGACAGACAATTTAAAGAATGAATAGGTGTACTCCATACGTTTATTCCTGTTTGACGCAAGAGTGGTAAGGGAATTGTGGCCAAACAATGGCTCACAAGTGAAATTAGAAATAGTATCGGATTCAAGAAAGAAGCCTACAAATAGGCAAGAGAAAGCAATAGGTCTGAGAATTGGGAGCAGTTTAAAATTCAGCAAAGGACCACCAAGGAATTGATTAAGCAGTGAAAAATAAGAGAGTATAAAAATAAGCTAGCGGACAACATAAAAACTAACTTAAAAGTTTCTATAGATATGTAAAGAGAAAAAAGATTGACAAAAATGAATGTAGGCCCCTTACAGTCAAAAACAGGAGAATTCATATTGGGGAATAAAGAAATGGCTGAGGAATTATGTTCAAAATTTGCTGCAGTCTTCACAAAGGAAGACATGAATAATGTACCAGAAGTGCTGAGAGAAACATGTTTTAGTGAGGAGCTGAAGGAAATCAGCATTAGTAGAGAATTGATGAGATTGAAGGCGGATAAATCTCTAGGTCCTGATAATCTTCATCCCAGAGTACTTAAGAAAGTGACCTTGGAAATAGTAGATCCATTGGTGGCTATTTTCCAAAATTCTTTGGACTATAGAATAGTTCCTAGAGATTTGAGGGTAGTTAATGTAAGCCTGTTGTTCAAAAAGTGAGATAGAGAGAAAATGAACTATAGACCAGTGAGCTTAATGTTGGTACTGGGAAGTTGCTAAAGTCTATTACTGAAGATTTCATAACTCGGCATTTGCAAGGCAGTGGTATAATCAGACAAAGTCAACATGGATTTACAAATCTATTGGAATTCTTTGAGGGTGTAACTAGTAGAGTTGACTGAGGAGAACCAGTGGGTGTGGTTTATTTCGACTTTCTTTGCCAAAGTTGTATAATTCTCTGAGAGAATTTCTCTTGATCTGTGCACCTAAAAGGTGATCACTAAGTTAAAAACAGTGCTCCCTAGTTCTGATTTACACAAGAGGAAGTATTCTTTCTATGCCACATTGTCAAGACCATTTAGACCCTTCATTTTACTTCATTTTATATGTAGAAATATCATCCACAATTATTGCTATCCCTTTATTACAAGACTCCAATTTTTCTTGTCATATATATTGCGGTTACTTTCAGGGAACATGTAGACCACTCCCACTGGTGATTTATTTCCCGAATATTCCTCATCTCCACCCAAATTAATTCTATGCCCTGATCTCCTGAACAAATATCATCATCACCCATTACACAGGGTGGCATGGTGACGCAATGTTATTCACTGCTGCCTCACAGCACTAGTGACCCAAATTCGATTCCGGCCTTGAGTGACCGTCTGTGGTGTTTGCACATTCTCCTTGTTTCTGTGTGGGTTTTCTCTGGGTGCTCCAGTATTCTCCTATAGTCCAAACATGTGACGATTAGGTCAATTGGCCAATCCCAAATGCCTCTTAGTGCCCAAAGATGTGCCCGTTGGGTGTATTAGCCATGGTAAATTGCCTCTTTATGTCCAAAGATATTTCCTTTAGGTGGATTAGCCATGTTAAATGTTACAGGGATAGGGCTTGGGTAAGATGTGCTTTCAGAGAGTAGGTACAAACTTGATGGGCTAAATGGTCTCTTTATGCATACAGGGATTCTATGGTTCTATTGCACCAATGCCATCCCTTTACCAAGCTTCTTATTTTTCTTGAATGCTCTAATGCTTGTCATCCTGGAGCCATGTGTAAAGTGCACTATCAATTCATTTACTTTGCTGTGCACATTCAGATATAGAGCCTTAAGTTTTGCCTTTTTGTTATTTCTGTACCATCTAATCTTGACTCTTGATGTATTCTTTGGTTGCTTTCTCTCTGCCACCTCCTGTCAGTCTCTGACCCTTGATTCAAGTATTATAGCACCAAATACTTGACAAATTCCAAATAATATATAAATTTAGCTTCCTGACTATAGAAATGCACGTTTATTTTTGCCAAGTGACCACTCCTCCTAAAGCTCCAGTATCCTTAATGCAGTGGATTTCTGGCTGAAGTTTGATGCCTGGAATACCAGTATCTTTCAGCACCTCATATAAGTAGTGATTCAGAGGTTATTGAATCATAACCAAGGTTAATCCTATTATAGACAGGAGTGGGAGATCTGTGCAATTTTCTTCATAACAGACAGATAGTCAAGGAAATCATAGTGCCCACTATAATTGCTGCTTTGATAAGTAACTTGGCTCAGTCCTAGGCCCTTGTCCCAGTTAGCTATTGAGGAAACGCGCTGAAGAAGAGATGCGTAAAATCTGCATTTTTTAATAAAAAGGATTAACTTCTAAGGCGAGAATTGTTTTCTTTACAGGGTGGTTAGAATATGGACTTACAGGGGGTGGTTACAGTGAATAGCAAAGTGACATTTAAGTGGATGTGAGATAAGTACACAGGAGAGAAAAGCTATGCAGATTGGGTTAAATGTTGGGTTAAAATTGTGAAAAGTCTAAACCTTTTTCCCTGCTGTAAATTCCTCATAATTCTCCAGATTTAGTCACTGGAAAATTGCATAGATTTCAAAAGCTCTCCTTAAACCTTCAAGACTTTCTAGACAAATTCTATCTCCATGATCTGCCTGAAAGCAACTGTAAGCACTGTTCAATGTTAGCACCTGAGAGAGATGGTGATTGAAAACCCTTCTGCTTAGTAGCATCTTCAACCTAATTGAACTAAAACTAGCCTATACCTCAAAACAGAGGCTTTCCATCTGTTCTTAAAGCAGCATTACACTGGACATTGGACCTGACCGATGTATGTATGGGCTTCGGATATGTTCTGGACATAGACTGGAATATTTCATTATTGCATTGTGATCACTCACATTGATCAGCACCAATTCAGGTATCTAAGAAGAAACTTAAAAGGAAGCCAATTACAAATGCCAACTGACTTCATATTTATTAACTCTACTCCACTTTAATGATCTATAAAGTATTGATTGTTAAAAGCCAACTTGTAGAGGTTGGCTCTTTTAATAGAAAAATCATTCACTCCGTCATGTCAGCTGTCAGTAGGGGAATAGTTTGTCTTGTAGCATGGAAATTCTCAGCATGACCACAGTGCCTCTTTGCATAATGAAATCAATTATTACAGCTTTTTAGTCGTTTGTTGCTAGGGAGCCACACAAAGTTTTGCATAGTTACCATAACCTTCAATGCAAACAAGACATTTATTCTTATCAGTGCATGGCAAACAAAACGCCTTGGCTATGGTCTGTTGGGAAGAGCTGAAAGTCAGTAATTCAATAATTGAATCCTGGAATGATTTGAGCTCTTTTGATGTTTCCTGTGTAGCAAACACGTTAACACAGTTTCAGTGGGCCTTTGGAGCAAATTGCCTACCAGCTAATTAACGTGACTAGCAATCAGCCTAATAGCATTTGGCTGATTGGCTTACGCTGCGTGCTTCCTAAAGTCAAATCAGCAAATCCAGTGCTTGAATCCTCATTGCTGCAACACTTGGACCATGTGGGAATGGTACCTGCTGGGAAAACCAAGCTGTGCTGTGAAGCTAATGACTTGACATTTTTTTGAACATTGCTCGATTTTGTTTAAAACTATCACTCAGACATGATCCTTTAAGCAACAAGTGCTTACACAGGTCTATTTATCAATTACACTAGTTACAATGTGTTACTCATTGATGACCATTGACCAGAATTCTGTGCGCAGATATAGTATGATTCACTCAAGGAACTTGGTGAAGGGTGTTGTCAATCATTGGGTGATGGACCAGATTACAATGAGGACATTGTGCCAGAGGAGATGTATGCTTCTGCTCCCCTTTTTTTAATGCCCTTGATGCTTCACATTTGCCAAATCAGCTAAGAAAAGCAATCTAGTTTGCCCTCTTGAGTGATTATAGAATGAATGAAAAATGATCAAGATAGTTTCTCTCCTGTTCAAAATTGTCCTGCTTGCGTAGTGTTTACTCCATCAAAACCTAAGATCCTCGAAGGATGCAAAACAAATGGGAATGCACTTCTCCATTGGGTCCCATTGGCCTGAATGGAACTGAATTCTGTGTAAATGCAATGAATTGGCAGTACTGTCGCTGTTTTTGTATCATGGCCCAAAACAGAATGAATCCAAATACAACATTCAGGTTCTAATGTCAATGAGAATTATGGGTTTGAAGTTGCAGCTGTTTAGTCAGATGCTCTTTCCTTGGATAGAAAATTCAAGTACTAGGTGACATAGGTGCGTGGAGAAAAGTTTGGAGGAGATGTGTGAGACAAGTTTTTTACACAGAGGGTGGTGAATGTCTGTAATGCACTGCCCGGGAAGAAGGTGGGAGCAAGTATGATAAGGGCATTTAAAGGACATCTAGATGAATACATGAACAGAATGAGAATGGAAGGATACAGACTCCATAAGTGCAAATGGTTTTAGTTTAGGCAGGTATCATGATGTGTACAGGCTTGGAGGGCTGAAGAGCCTGTTCCTGTGTTGTATTGCTCTTTGTTCATTGTAGTCTGTGAGACCAATAACTCCCAACTTTATTGGTACTGAGGAGAAAAGTTGACTAAGGCTAGCAAACCAGCCCAGGTTCTCAATATGTTATTAAGTTACGTTTGATAGAAGGGATGCAGAAGGCATGCAAACTTCATGCTGCCTGCTAATTTAAATGATGACGGTGTGCGGCCCAGCACTAAGTGTTCTTTTGAATAGCTGCCCACCTCAACAGGGTGTCTAGGTTAATGTGAGGCTCACCTCGCATAAAGCTAGTCTGTACTACTGATTGCCAGTGAGGAGCATCCTGGTTACACAAAGAACAGGACTGACTTAAACAAGTGCCTATGGAGAGAAAGAGGAATGGTAATGGTATAACCGGCCAGAAGGATTTCCCCAAGGCTCTCCCCATGCAGCTTTCAAGGCCTTGGTGCTGGAGGTGAACAGGGGAAGAAATATAGGCTATTAAACTAGACAGGATTGAGGTTCATAAAGAGGAGGTGTTAGCGATTCTGGAAAAAAGATAAGTCCCCTGGGCTGGATGGGATTTATCCTAGGATTCCCTGGGAGGCTAGGGAGGAGATTGCAGAGAACATAAGAACATAAGAACATAAGAAATAGGAGCAGAAGTAGGCCATCTGGCCCTTCGAGCCTGCCCCGCCATTCAATAAGATCATGGCTGATCTGTCGTGGCTCAGTTCCACTTTCCCGCCCTCTCCCCATAACCCTTAATCCCTTCTCTTATCAAAAACCCATCAACCCTCAGGAAGGCGAATGGGATGCTGGCCTTCATAGCGAGGGGGATTGAATATAAAAGTAGGGAGGTCTTGCTGCAGCTGTATAGGGCATTGGTGAGGCCGCAGCTGGAGTACTGTGTGCAGTTTTGGGCGCCGCACCTGCGCAAGGATATTTTGGCCTTGGAGGGAGTGCAGAGGAGGTTTACTAGGCTGATACCGGAGTTGAGGGGGTTGAGCTATGAGGAGAGGCTGAATAAACTAGGCTTGTACTCGTTAGAGTTTAGAAGAATGAGGGGAGATCTCATTGAGACGTATAAGATGATGAATGGGATGGATAGGATAGAGGTGGAAAGACTCTTCCCGCTCAAAAAAGACAGTAGGACTAGGGGGCACAGCCTCAAGATAAAGGGGGGGCGGTTCAGAACGGAGTTGAGGAGGAACTTCTTCACTCAAAGGGTGGTGAATCTCTGGAATTCTCTGCCCGTTGAAGTGGTGGAGGCTGCCTCGCTAAATATTTTTAAGAAGCGGGTTGATCTTTAGATCGCCATTGTCGACAGGAATAGTGCCAGAAGATTAGAGGATAGCAAATGTTGTCCCCTTGTTCAAGAAGGGGATTAGAGACAACCCTGGTAATTATAGACCAGTGAGCCTTACTTCAGCTATGGGCAAAGTTTTGGGAAGGATTATAAGAGATAGGATTTATAAACATCTAGAAAGGAATAATTTGATTAGAGATAGTCAACACGGTTTTGTGAAGGGTAGGTTGTGCCTCACAAACCTTACTGAATTCTTTGAGAAGGTGACCAAAGAGGTGGATGTGGGTAAAGCAGTTGATGTAGTGTATATGGATTTCAGTAAAGCATTTGATAAGGTTCCCCATGGCAAACTATTGCAGAAGAAACAGAGGCATGGGATTGAAGGTGATTTAGCTGTTTGGATGAGAAATTAGCTAGCTGTAAGAAGACAGAGTGTGGTGGTTGATGGGAAATGTTCATCCTGGAGTTCAGTTACTAGTGGTGTATCACAAGGACATGTTTTGGGGCCCCTGCTGTTTGTCATTTTTATAAATGACCTGGATGAGAGCGTAGAAGGATGGGTTAGTAAATTTGCAGATGACACTAAAGTTGGTGGACTTGTGGACAGTACGGAAGGATGTTGCAGGTTACAGAGGGACATAGATAAGCTGCAGAGCTGGGCTAAGAAGTGGCAAATGTAGTTTACTGTGGAAAAGGGTGAAGTGATTCACTTTGGAAGGAGTAAAAGGAATACAGAATACTAGGCTAATGGTAAGTTACTTGGTAGTGTGGATGACCAGACTATGTGTCCATGTACACACATCACTGAAAGTTGGTACCCAGGTTGATAGGGTTGTTAAGAGGTGTATGGTGTGTTAGCTTTTATTGGTAGAGGGATTGAGTTTTGGAGCCATGAGGTCATGTTGCAGCTGTACAAAACCCTGGTGCGGCCGCACTTGGAGTATTGCGTACAGTTCTGTCTCCGCGTTATGGGAAAAATGTGGAAGTATTGGAAAGGGTGAAGAGGAGATTTATCAGGATGTTGCCTGGCATGATGGGAAGATCTTATAAGAAAAGGCGAATGGACTTGTGGCTATTTTCTTTAGAGACAAGAAAGATAAGAAGCGACTTAATAGAGGTATATAAGACAATCAGAGGATTAGATATGGTGGACAGTGAGAGCCTTTTTCCTCAGATGGAGATGGCTAGCATGAGGGGACATAACTTTAAATTGAGGGGTGACAGAGATAGGACAGATGTCAGAGGTAGGTTCTTTAGTCAGAGAGTAGTAAGAGCATGGAATGCCCTGCCTGCAACAATAGTGGATTCATCTCCCAATGATTTATATCACAGAATGTGTAAAAATTTCTAATATGAATGCCAGACATTACTCTTTCCCTTTCAAAGAATATCCAAGGATATGGGGTTAAAAAGCTGGCTGCAGACCACTGAGTATGTGACAATAACAAGAAGAACTAGTCACTAGGCATCTTCCCATTATTGTGTGAATGGTGCATCATTTCCTTATTTTCCCCTGGGTTTCAGTGACCAATAAATCTATTCTTTCTTTGACTCAAGAAAACCTAGTTAATTTGCTTCTTATCAAAAGCAAATACATTTGGACCGGGAATAGGTATCTAAGGGGGAAGGGTTTTCAAACAAACCTTGTTACAACCAAATGAGAGGGTTGAATAGAGAGGGAAGCCAGCTCATTCCTCGTTAGCTAGGGTCATTATGGAATTGGGATCCTGTCTCAATCATAGCTATTTGGGGATCTTATCCCAGGCCATAAAACAGAACATAGAACAGTACAGCACAATACAGGCCTTTCGGCTCTTGATGTTGTGCCGAGCTATGTCTGAACCCAACAGCTAACTATCCCACTCCCTATCATTCTGGACTTACACCAGTTGTAACGTTGTCAAGGAACATGGTGGACTCTGAATCCAAATGGGCATAAGGCTTTGCACGGAACTTGGAGCCCATCTTGTTTTGTATAGATGTGGTGGTGAACTTCATGAGAGCATTTGTTGGTCCTACATGATGCATATGTGATGGCTGATGTCTCAGCTTCCATTGCAGCACAGGCTGAGGTTGTGAAATTTCTGCTGATTGCCATGGAGACTGAGAATGCTGCCATCATGACTGCAGGGAGCTGTCGAAGGGGCTTGCAGAGTCTCACAGTAATCCCACAAATCGTCCTTCTTCAGTTCACCAGAATTAGTGAGGTACCACCTCAAAGGGTGTGGTGAGTGGTTCTGTGTACCGTGAGCCTGCTGTCCTCTCTCAGGGTGAAAGCATTCATGCTCCCATCACTGACTCTCCCCGCTGCTGCCTGTCAACCTGTCAGGCCAGACAGCTACTGGTCATGCCAAGGTGATCCAGGGATGCTTGTAGTCATTTTAAAAGAACGACAGCAGTCTCCCCCACTGAAAGTCAACAGTCATCTCTCAACCATGCTATGACCACTGGGATAACAGCAGATCAGAGAATTAGATAAGGTAAAAGCATCAACTAGATTAAATCGTAGGGAATGTGCAAAGGTGCTTAGTTGACTTTATATTGAATATTGTTTGGCTTTTCGATTAAAGTTGGTTAGAAATGGTTGTTTTGTCATAGCTTCAATTTCAGCATTGTGGCCAATAAGACACTAAAGATGGCTTATAACACAGGAAGGTGAGGTGCGTGACTGTTGTACAATGGAAATTTGGAGCAGTCTTAATTGGGATAGGAATCAAATGGACAGTCTAGCCCCCTTCTGCCCGCCCCCTTCTCTTGAACTTCTAACCAAATTTTTGAATTCTTTCACTGCAAAAGATTTCAACACTTTAGGGAGAGATGCAGAACTGAATCCTCAAGACATCTAGAGGACGCAGAGAGAATATACACACACAAGTCTATCAATGAAATGTGAGGAATATCATCAAGAAGAGGAACAAAAATGTTTGCTGGATGTGATCAAAGACCCCAGAGACACATTCTGGAGTGCAGGTATTTGTGTCAACGGACACAACTTCAATTCCAAACTGGTTATAGGTGCAAGTTTAACAGTCTTATCAGATGACAAACCATGATTAGTAACACAATGGCTGAGGACTATTGAAACCCAGTTATCTGGTCCGGGGGAGATGAGACTACAAATCATAGGCATGTTGCAGGCAATGCTCCGATGCAAGGAATGAAAAGATATTAGAATCATTATTCAAACAACTATGTTGGCTAACTGGGAGATATTACAGATAACACCTATAATAGGAGCCCACAAAGATGCAAACACAAAAGAAATTCTGGGCCACAACATTGGCAGCCACAGGAATTACTGTCCTTTCCCCTCTGGCTACAGGTTGCACATTCTCCCCATGTCTGTGTGGGTTTCCTCTGGATGCTCTGGTTTCCTCCCACATTCTGAAAGACGTGCTGGTTAAGTGCATTGACTCAAACAGGCGCCGGACTGTGTTGACTAGAAATTTCACAGTAACTTCATTGCAGTATTAATGAAAGCCTTACTTGTGACTAATAAATAAACTTTACATTTTATCCACCATGAAAGGTCACACAGTTGACTTACTGCCCCAACTAAAGAGCAGTATTTGTGACATCCCCTCAATATCGCTCATGTGGGCTTCTCAACCTTGCGGTGGAGCGGACTTGGGCATCTGATGAGCTTGTTACCATCTGGAATCAATGATTTTGTATTTTTTGATTGATGTGGCAATTTGGAGGAAAATAATTTTGATGGAAGATCAAACCGCACTAACAGGAGGAAAAGGTTAACACCAAAGATTTCGCAAATAATTCGAAAAGCAAAGTATTGACTCTGTTGTGTGTATGAATAATGATCATCTTGACATTACAGGAGCTAAAAACAGCAATCCATTTTCTTCAAATTGCATGGTTTAAATACTACATAGATGCAGCATTGTAGATTAATACCTGTGAATGCTTTAACCATAATTCTCTTCTGCTGAAACAGGATCCCAGTGGTGGGCGATACATTAGATTCTGTTGTTTAGAGATGAGGACTAGTGACTATTCCTCTGCAACAAACGATCCCAAGGGAACTGCAGCTAGAATGTTGTCTGCACACAAGTGTAAAGCAGTATTAATGTTTCATAGTTATTATACTGACTTTCCAGTATCTGTCAGCGCTCCAGATATCACTGGAGGAAAGTGGATTCTGGACTGGAATTGGCACCTTGGGATTTAAGATTAAAACTCCCAACAGCACTGCAGTGTTTCAAATACCAATTACGATGAGTATAGTGCTATTCTAATGAATAAAGCATGCTTCAGAAATTATACCAAAAGAAGTACAGCAAAGTAGTTTACGTGACATCTTTATTTGAAACAAATGTTACTGCTAAATATAATACCTACTGTGAGATCCAAATCTAAACCTATGCAAATTTGGGAGAAGATTTTGATATTTGGGAAAATCCAAGTTCAATTTCAGTTAAGATTAAGATGCAATTGTCAATTGTCAAAAGTTTGCAGTGATCCAGATTTTTTTTTTGTATGCTGCCCAGCTTTTCTGGACCCACATAAATAAAAGTTGTCAATATCCTTAGTTCAACATCTATTACGTCTGGACAAATCACAGAATCCATACAGCGCATTCCATTGTGAGCAATTTTGGGCCCCATATCTAAGGAAGGATGTGCTGGCCTTGGAAAGGGTCCAGAGGAGAGGTTCACAAGAATGATCTCTGGAATGAAGAGCTTGTCGGATGAAGAATGGTTGAGGATTCTGGGACCGTGCTTGTTGGAGTTTAGAAGGATGAGGGGGGATCCAATGGAAGCTTACAGTATACTGCAAGATCTGGATAGAGTGGAGGTGGAGAGGATGTTTCCGCTAGTGGGAAAAACCAGAACCAAAGGGCACTACCTCAGGCTTAAAGGGGTGATCCTTTAAAACAGATGAGAAGGAATTTCTTCAGCCAAAGAGTGGTGAATCTATGGAATTCTTTGCCTCAGAAGGCTGTGGAGGCCACGTCATTGAGTGTCTTTAAGACAGATAGGTTCTTGATTGATAAAGGGACAGAAGTTATGGGGGAAAGGCAGGAGAATGGGAATGATAAAAATATTAGCCATGATTGAATGATGGAGCAGACTCAATGGACCGAGTGGCCTAATTCTGCTCCGATGTCTTATGGTCTATGCAGAAGGAGGCAATTCAGCCCATTGAACCTGCACCACCTACAATCCCAGCCAGGCCCAATCCCTGTAACCTCACATATTTATCCTGCTAATCCCCTGACACAATTTAGCATGGCCAATCAACCTAATCCACACATTTTTGGAGGGTGGGAGGAAACCAGAGCACCTGGAGGAAATCCATGCAGACACAGGGAGAACTTGCAAACTCCACACAAACAGTTCCCCAAGACCAGAATTGAATCCAGGTCCCTGGCGCTGTGAGGCAGCAGTGCTTGCCATAGTGCCGCGGGTATCGTCACAGGTGGGATGGACAATTTGATGGACCATTTAAAGACCTGTTGATTTTAGGCTGAAATTTCCAGTCTCAAGGCAGGAAAAGTCCCACCCAGTGTTTCAGCTGAATGATGGCCCCATCGTCAGATCAATCTATCTTCGTGCCCAAATGTACTTGAGTTTTATACCTGAATTCAATTCACAGAATGAAGAAGGTGAATGTCTATTTTAGGTAAATACTTTTCCTGACTGAAAGGCACGTCATTTGATGTGTCCAGGACAATGCTGGCACTTTGACAGTCCAACCATGTCTGAGTGGATACCTTGAGACTGCACCTGCTATTGGAACCCTCGAATCATTCCCCCAACAGGATGACAACAACTGCTGTTAACTCCTGGTATCCTGAAGGTCCTCTTTCCCAGGGATGACAGCAGAATGATCTCTCGTCTCACCAAACTCATAGCAGAAGTTAGCATCCAGGGGATCCACAGTCAAACTGAGTCCAGTGCAGGAAATGAATCAACGAACTTCCTCCAAATGTAAATGACACACGGCAGTTACCACAAACTGGTAATCAGAAGGGTATGTAAATGTATGAGTAGAAAGAGATCCCAAGCAGAAGACTGGATTTTACGTCTGTGATGATTATCCTTTCAAGGGCAGCACAGCAGAAGAGGGTCACCTGGTTTAGGGAGACTAATTGGAGCTGAGAATGTGTTATCATCCCAGGGAGTGGAGTCCTCTTTGGGGCAGAAGACAGTCTGAAGACATATAGACACTGGGACTGCTGATGGGCTTTTTTAGGGCAACCAGGAGGGGTGGGGGATTTACCTCTGTACAGATTTTCCTGGTTAATAAATACCTTTAGTGTTCCTGACAAAGTCTGTGAGCGTGCATCATTACAAGGTCTTAGTATCACGTGGAACATTTGAACTAATAGGGATGGCATGGTGACATGGTGGTTAGCCCTGCTGCCTCTCAGTGCCAGGGACCTGGGTTCAATTTCCAACTTGGGTCACTGTCAGTGTGGAGTTTGCACATTGTCCCGTGTCTGCGTGGGTTTCCTCTGGGAGCTCCAGTTTCCTCCCACAATCTGAAAAACATGCAGGTACCTTGACTAAGCTAAATTCTCTCTCAGTGTATGTGGCGACTAGGGGATTTTCACAGTAACTTCATTTCTGTGTTAATGTAAGCCTACTTGTGACACTAATAAATAAACTTTAAGTTGAATGTGTGGAAGCCCAGTTCATGCTGCAGCGATGTCACAGAATAGTGCTGATTGACCTTCCACAACTATCTTGGTGTGATTCCAACCAGTGGAGACCTATTTCTCAACTTTATTTTAACTGCAGTTTTTCTGGGGTTCTTTGTCGCCACACTCAGTCTAATGCTGCCTTAATATCAAACAATCGGAAGCAGTCTACATCTAAATTGTCTCTTCATTCCTTCATAATTTTAGACACGTTTATCACATCACCTGTTTACTACCTTTGTTTTGATGATATTTGTTTCATTCTCACCTTGCCTCTTTTTGTCAACGCTTTCGTCTATGTCTGGACTAAAATTTAACTGAGTACTGGAGTGGGGTGGTCCTGGCAGAACTCAAACTGAGCAGCAGTGAGTAGATTATTGCTGAGTAGGTGTCGCTTGATAACATTGTTGATGACACCTTTGGTCACTTCGCTGATAATAGAGAGCAGACTGATCTGGAGTCACATGTAGACCAGGCCAAGTAAGGATGGCAGATTTCCTTCCCTAAAGGGCATTAATGAACCAGATGGGTTTTTGTGACAATAGACAATGGTTTTTGGTGGTCACCGTCAAAAGACTAGCTTCCAAATTTATTCATTGAATTAAATTCTACCAGCTACAATGGCAGAATTTGGAGCCATGTCCCCTGACCATTAACCTGGGCCTCTGAATTGATAGTCCAGTGACATTTAAATACCATTATTTATATATAAAAAAGTAACAATTGTATATTGAATTAGGAAAACTTCAGATGTGAAAGGGGCTTCTGGTTTGCAAGATATGAAAAAAGCAGTTTGTGGTTATACCTTAAAGAAAGTAAATATAATAGTGAATTGTAGAAGAAGAGGTTTAGATTTATAAAAGATATTTTACACATAATTGACAAAAGATCAAAATTGGAGCTCTATTATAGTTCTGGGCTCCACACTATCGAGACAATAGAAAGGATACTGCATGATACGAGGAAATTCAATAAAAAATAGAACAAGTATCATCAAAACTAAAGTGCTAAAGGGGTGATTTGACAAATGTGTCTCCAATTATGAAGCAATGAAGATTTGGATTGTTTCCAATTGTTACCTGGGTAGGGGAGGAAACAGGCATGGATTTGTTGTCAAATGGCCTGCTTCTGTGTCTTATATTCTACATAATAAGGGCATAAGGTTCGATGCCAGATTTAGGGTGCTGGGCAAGGAAAATGTGCTTTCACAAAAGGGAGAGAGAGGCTCGTGCTGTTCCAGACTTAGTGGAAGAGCTCCTCTGGCCTCCGCACGGCATATTCCTCAGCACCAGGAGACAGGCTGCCATTGGCTGCAGTAGGATCTTCTGGTCCCACCACTGTAAGTGGATTTTTCCCACTGAATCCACTTCATGCCATTGGGAAACCTGTGGCCAGATTGCGCTGTTGGAGCGACTGGGAGGTCCCACTGATGTAAACAAGCCAAGGATTTCACCTAATAATTGCAGTCAAACCGTGGGCATGTTTGAGCTAGGTTCCCTCGCACAGTCCAAAAATATGCAGGTTTGGTGGAGTGGCCATGCTTAATTGCCTCTTAGTGCTCAAAGATCTCTTGACTAGATGGATTGGTCAAGCTTAGATTCCCCTAAATGTTCTAAAATGTGCAGATTCGGTGGATTGGCTATTGTAATTGTCCCTTAATTTCCAAGGATGTGTCAGGTAGGTGGATTGGTCATGGTAAAAGCGCAAGGTTACAGGGATAGAGAGTGAGGTTAGGCTTGGGAAATGCTCTTCCAGAGAGTCAGTAAAGACTCATTGGGCCAAATGGCCTGCTTCTACACTGTAGGGATTCTATGATTAGGTAACTGGGAACAGAGGAGGCACAAGAGATTAACCCTGCTGCCCCTATGGAAGATAAACACCGACAAGGGGAAATGGGCTGTTGTAATTTCAATGCAATTTTATAATGATGGTTCCATATTTGAATGAAGAATGGGAGAATAATTTTGGTGTATCCACTACTGTGTAATAGGTCACTTTTGTGTTTTGGTCAAATCTGGAGATGCATAGTCCAGGTTGGATAAAGGTGATCTTTCCTCAACACAGAGAATTAGTTTGTGACAGCATTGAAAGAGTGCTGTGACGACAGGCTGCAAGCAATTTGTGAGACTTTTTAACAAGCTGGTCCTGTGCCAGCCTGCAATGAGGGTCTGGATGGTTGCTAACCAAGATAACGTCAAGTTCCTTTGACAAATATTCCCACTGGGCATTGTACACTGCAGTTAAAGAATAAGAATTCAGTTGATAGTGCTTCAGTCTTCATCAGCTGAATGCAGCCATGAATGGCAATAACTATTCATGTAGATGACATTCTGGATGGCTGAGCATCATTCTCTTCCTCATGGAAATGAGATTCAATTTTTCTTCGTTTTGAACACAAGAACAGAGGAGCAGATGTAGGCTGCTCATCCCCTCGAGCCTGTTCCTCAATTCCGTCACATCGCAGCTGATCTTTACTTCAGCCTCGTTTACCTGCCTTTGCTCCATATCCCCTGATATCTTCACTCTACAAAATTCAATCTAGTGCTGTCTTGAACATTTAATTAAATCAGCATCCACAACGCTCCCTATGTCGCAGTCGGAGGGAGGAGGAAGGCAAGTCCCAGATTATGGGTGAAACTGTCGCCTCACAGTGCCAGAGTCTCGGGTTCAATTATGGCCTTGGGTTACTGTCTGCGTGGAGTTTGCACATTTCTCCCCGTGTCTGCGTGTGTTTCCTCCCACAGTCCAAAGATGTGCAGATTGGATTGATTGGCCATGCTAAATTGTCTCTTCGTGTCAGGGAATTAGCTAGGGTAGACGTGTGGGGATACGGGAACAGGGCCTGAGTGGGATTGTGGTCAATACAGACTTGATGGACTGAATGGCTGCCTTCTGCACTGTAAGGATTATATGATTCCCACCACCATTTAATTTAAGTGGAAGAAGTGTCTTCTGATTTTATTCCTAAATGGCCAACTTCTAATTTTATGTTTTTTTTTGTTCTGGATTTGCCCACCAGAGGAAAAAATGTGCCTGTATTTATATTATCCAGTTACTTTGTTATTTTAAAGATTTTAATTATAGACAGTGTAAGTAATATTTAGGCAACAAGTCCTCATAATAAATCCTAGTCTTGCCCTAGTGAATTGTCTCCGTCTCAATGGGGCTGTGTCAAGTTTAATGCATCTTTGGGAGCAATACTTTTCTACTGCAAATAATGAAATGTAGACATACTCATGGGGAGGTGATGAAGGCTGTTGCTTCAGGGTTACCTCTGGCTTGACTGGTAGCACACTTGCCTCTGAATCACTGGGTTTGGGACTCAACTTGCTTGCTTGCAAACAAATATCAAAGTTGACCCTCCAATGCAGTATGTAGGGAGTGCTACACTGAATGTGTTATCTTTTGGCTGAGACATTAATTCAAGTCTTCTTGGTTGGAAATAAAAATTTCATGGCAGTATTTCAAAGAAGATATGAAGAGTTAGTCCTGGCATGCTGGCCAATATTATCCCTCAGTCAAGATCACAAAATTTAGATGATTTTGTCATTATCACTGTGCTGTTTGCTGGGTGGGTTAGCTGCTGCATTTCCAAATTTACTATAGTGGATCCACTTCAAAGGTACGAAATTCTTTTTATTCTCCAAACTATAAGCAGATGACCAAACAGTTCGTTAGTTTTGAGATGCCCGGTAGTCGCAAGAGGTGCTACAGAAATGTGCGTCCTTCTTGCTTTTATTCAGATAGCATATAATGTGAATTGTGAAAATATACATTTTGGTAGACAAAGCAGAAAGGCAGCATATTTCGTAAACGAGATGTTGGGAAGCATTGATGCCCAAAGAGTCATGGGTGCCCTAGTTCACAAGCCACTAAAAGCTAGCAGGCAATTAAGAAGGTAAATGATATGTAGGCCTCCATAGTGTGGGGATTTGGACTATAAGAGATGACTTGTTGCAATTGACCTACAGACTTCGTGAGGCCACACCTGGAGTATTGCATACAGTTTTGATTTGATTTACTATTGTCACGTGTATTGAAATACAACGAAAAGTATTGTTTTGTGCTTGCCATTAAAACCAAGTATACCATTCATAGAGTACGTAGGGGAGAAGAAGATGCAAAATGTAGTGTTACAGTCATAGCTAGGGTGCAGAGAAAGATCAACTTAATATAAGATTGGTCTATTCAAAATTGTGGTGCTGCAGGGAAGAAGCTATTCTTGGATAAACATATGGATGATCTTGGAATAGTGTAGGTTAGATGGGCTTTAGATTGGTTTCACAGGAGGGCTGAAGGGCCTGTACTGCGTTGTTATGGCCGATGTCCTTGACTCAGTTGATATGTGACCTCAGACTTTTGTATCCTTTTCCTAATGGAAGAAGGTGGAAGGGAGTGTGTCTGGGGAGCGTGCGGTCCTTGAGTCTGCTTTTCTGAGGCAGCAGGAAGTGTAGTTTTGATCTCCATAATGAAGGGAGGATATACTTGACATTGGAGGAGTCCCACGGAGGTTCACCAGACTAATTCCTGGGATGGATCGTCTTATGAGGAGAGATTGAGAAAACTGGGCCTATATTCTCTAGAGTTTTGGAGGGTAATATGTGATCCCTTTGGAGCTTCCAAAACTCTTAGAGGGAGCGACAGGGTGAATGACGATATGTTTCCTCCGGGTGGTGAGTCTAGAACCAGGGGGCACAGTCTCAGAATGAGGAGTAGGCCTTTTAAGATTGCGATAAGGAGGAATTTCTTCACTCTGAAGGTGATGAATCCCTGGAATTCTTTACCCGAGAAGGCTGTGGAAGTTCAATCATTAAGCATGACCAAGATGGAAATCATGGAGATGAATGACATCAAGGTACGTGGCGATGGTGCGGGAAAGTGGCATTGAGGTTAGTGACCAACCATGATCTATTTGAATGGCAGAGCAGGCTCAGCGGAGCAAACGGCCTACTCCTGCTTCTATGCTCCGAGTGGTGTGCTACTGTGACAGTTTGTGCAATGTCTATTTTAGTACAATGAATCTATCCTCATTGTAATACATTTACATTTTATTTTAGCATTTCAGTGAAAGCTGCTTCAACTGTGTCTATCCAGATAAATATAATTGAGCTACGGCATCACATTAGGAACCTTATCAACCTAACACTGGGGAAATTGTAGTCAGAACAGTCAGACCAGCTGTCACTTCAATAAAAACGACAGCAACTGAAGCCTCTTGCAATAGAGAAGAATATAGATCACTTAATTTGGAAAATTAGTGCACAGGAAATGTATGCATATCATAACCATACTATCAACAAAATATATGAATATGCATGTTCTTAAACACATCTATTGCTAATTATAAAAGTATGCAAATTCATGACACATTACCTTTTTTTTAAGCCAAGTTTAACTTACTTATCATCTCGATATGCATTTTCCAACTATCCAAATACTAAATTTTCAGGAGATGTGATGGCCCAATGGTATTATCACTAGGCTATTAATCCAGTGTTCTGGGGGACATGGGTTCAAATCTGGCCCCGGGAGATGGTGGAATTTGAATTCAATAAAAAATATCTGGAAGTAAGAATCTATTGATGGCCATGAAAGAGTTGTTGATTGTCGTAAAAAATAAAATCTATCTGGTTCACCACTGTCCTTTAAGGAAGGAAATCAATCATCCTTACCTGGTCTGGCCCCACCTGACTGCATATACATTGAGATTCACAGCAATGTGATTCTGAAATGGCCCAGCAAGTTACTCAGCTCAGAGTAATTAGGGATGGGCAATAAATGCAGGTCCAGCCAGCAATATCAACATCCATGCGGAAAAAATAATCTGTCGTCAGATGCTGCTAAACCTGCTGACTTTATCCAGCATTTGCTGTTTTTATTTCAGATTCCCAGCACCTGCAGTATTTTGCAATCATTTTACAGAAAGTGGAGTGCCATCTGTAATTATTCACAAGCAGAAAACTTGCTTGCACCATCTCCTTGCTGCCATCTACAGTACCCGCAATGCAAAAACTGACAGTGGTGAAGATGTCCCACAGGTCTCCTCTGATTACTGTACTCAAAGTACATCTTCCATCCTGCTGCTCTCTGGGCAGTAGATCATTGACCACTGTCTTTCAGATAGAACTTTTCTTTCATAAAGGATGTGTACTCTGCCCTGGAACTGAGGCGAAGGCATGTGCAGGCACTAATAAAATTGTCAGCATTTATCAGTTGTGTCTGGCACTTTTTGCCTCCACCAATTTTTTTCCTTGTTGTTTACAGCCATAAATCTGCCATTTTATGACGAGTTTCATATACGCCACAAGATTGCTTTTCTAATGCATTTTTACCCTTTTTTTGTTGCTAGTAACACACTATTTGCAAAATAAAGTGGTGTCCTGTAGACAGGAGCAGAATAACATGCCATGCTGACAACTGTATTTTTATAAAGGACGTGCACTTCAGCTTCACGATGAGTTCTCAGTTATATTGTCATTACTGCCACTAGCTCTTAGATCTTGCCTCATGACTTTTCCAGTTGAAAGCTTGCACTGATGCTGTGGCACACATCTGTTGAAAGGTGCGGCAAAGCTTAGCTGGTGAATATTGCGGTATAATGAAAGCAGGATATACTGAATACATTACAAAATTACGTTTGAATTTTTTTTTGTGTGTGTGTCTGTCTTTTTATTTATGTCAATCAGTTTCGAGGATGCTGCTTTTAGCCTTCCATCTTTTTTTTTTGTCATTTCTTTCTGAGAGCTGATTAGTTTCTATTTTATACCTGAGCAGTTCTTGGCCTTGGATAACCTTTTCTGATTAGTTACTGCTAAGCATGTCCAGGCTGCCTTGCTCCTGATTCTGCCCATCTCGGTTTAGCTCACAGGCACCGTTATCCCCATTTTCCAGCAGACTACCACTTTCAGTCTTCTCAAAATGTACGTGGTTGATGTTAACCTGCCTGGGCTCCCTCCCACAAACCATCCAGACCATAAAAAGTGCAGCAAACAACAAGGTATGATTTTATAAGTGACCTATTAGAATATCGATTTGGGAACAGCAAGGGCACTCTTCCTTGTACCATGTTCAAAGAATGTGTTCCGCTAATGACTACTGTGTTTTCCTGGGATATGGCGGGGAAATCAGGATATTGAATTTGATGATCAGCCATGATCATCATGCATGGTGGAGCAGGCATGAAGGGCCATTCCTGCTTCTTGTTTCCATGTTTCTAGTTCATAGCCCTCCCCCATCCATTCACCTCACAGCTCAAATATCTCTTTCCTGATCTATTTTCCCCCTTTATCTGATCATTCCACCCTTCCCAGTCCCCTTAGATCACTTACTTGAGAATTTTAATTCTTCATTCTATTTAAGATGGTAAATATCCACATTGGAGGTAGTTCACTCGATGGATTCTGGGAAGAAGGAATTTGTGAGGGAAGGTTGAGCAGGTTAGGGCCTATACTCCCTGAAGTTTAGAGGAATGAGAAGTGATGTTATTGAAACATGTAGATTCTAAGGGTGCTTGAAAGGATAGACGTTGAGAAGGCATTTCCCCTTATTGGGAAAATAAGAACTAAAGGGCTGGTTTCAAAATAAGGGGTCACTCAGAGAGTAAAGAAAATTACAGCACAGGAACAGGCCCTTCGGCCCTCCAAGCTTGCACTGACTATTCTGCCTGACTTAACTAAAACCCCCTACCCTTTTGGGGACCATATCCCTTTCCTCCCATTTTATTCATGTCTTTGTCAAGATGCTCCTTAAAAGTCATACTGCATCCAATTCCACTACCTCCCCTGGCAACGAGTTCTAGTCACCCGCTACTCTCTGTGTAAAAAATCTACCTCGTACATCTTCTTTAAACCTTGCCCCTCGCACCTTAAACCTGTGCCCCTTAGTAATTGACTCTTCCACCCTGGGAAAAACCTTCTGACTATGCAGAAGTCCTATCGAATCTGCACCGACCACAATCCCACCTAGTCCCCATCTCGTAACACCCTGCTACCCAACACTAAGTGGCAATTTAGCCTGGCCAATCAACCTGAATGGCATATCTTTGAACTTGGGATGAAACCGGAGCACCTGGAGGAAACCCATGCAGACACAGGGAGAATGTGCAAACTCCACACATTTTAAGAGATGGGGATGAATTTCTTTCCTCAGAAGATTTGAATCCTTAGCGTTTTCTACCCGGAGAACCATGGTGGCTGAGTCATCGAATATATTCAAAGCTGAGTTAAGTGGCTTCTTAAACTCTTGGGGAGTTGAGCGTTATGGGAAACAGATCGGAAGATGGAGTTGAGGTCAAGGTTAGATCAACCATGATCTTACTGAATAGCAGACCAAGCTCAAGGGACCAAGGATAGAAATGTCATTACTAGATCCTGACATTATGATAGATTGATTCCTTGGATGAGAGGGCTTTCCTTTGAAGGGAGATTGTGTAGAATGTTTTTATATTCTCTGGAGCTTGTAAAGAATAAAATCTTATCAAACCATGTAATATTCTCAGAGATTATGGCTGAGTAGAAGGTATGATGTTGTTTTGCCTGGCTGGAGAGTCTAGATGTGGAGATGCGGCATTGGACTGGTGTAAACACAATAAGAAGTCTCTCAACATCAGGTTAAATTCCAACAGGTTTATTTGGTAGCAAATGCTGCTAGCTTTCGGGGCTCTGCCCTTCATTAGGTGAATAAGGAGTTCTGATCACAAACGGCATATAAAGACACACACTCAGTTTACAGAATACTGATTAGAATGCTAATCAAATCTTAAAGGTGCAGACAATGTGAGTGGAGATAACATTAAGCATAGGTTAAAGAGATGTGTATTGTCTCCAGACAGGACAGTAAGTGAGATTTTGCAAGACCAGGCTAGTCATGGGGGTTACAATTAATCTAGATCCAGGGATCATAGGTCTCAGGTAATGGGGCAGACATTTACGACAGACATGAGGTGAATTTTGTTCATTCGGAGGACTGTGGGTGCTCTGATGGTGAGCATATTTTTTGGACACTTAAGGTGTTGTTTTAGCTCATTTGGCTGGCGGGCTGATTCATAATGTGGAGAGATGCTAGAAATTCCTGTACCGGTCAAGGTTAGTCCTGTACCTGCCAACCTTGCCTGTCACCTGTGGTGTGGTTATCCTCAGGTTAAATCGCCACAAGTCAGCTGTCCTCTCCAAAGGGGAGAGCAGCCTATGGCCATCTGGGACTATGGCGACTTGGCCCAAGAGAGAGGTGGGAAAGTGGACTGGTGGTACAGCCACGATTGTAATAAATAGAGCACACTTGTGTGGGCTATTCTTGATCCTGTTTGGTTATTTCAATGGACTTGATGCCTCTGCTTGCTTGTGGTGTATGTCCTGCTCTGCACTCACTCAAAGTTCTTGGGAGAAAAACATTTGGGGAAGGAAACAGTATTGGATCACTATTGTTTGCATTTGTCCTCCATTTTAACCCATCACCGACAGCTCCACGCTGATGGGGTTAAAATTGATGCTAATGTTTCCCCTCGTAATGATTTTTCACACCTCAAGAAACATTATTAAAGGAATAAAGCTTTGAAAAAGCCTACATGACAGCAATGAAGCTAAAATTCAATAAATCCGTATTAGATATTATGCAAAATCTATAGTCTAAATGCTTGCTGACTTAATGTTTTGAACATTTTTGTGGCTGAAGCCATGGATTTGAAGTTTCCTGTGATTTATTGGGTGGCGTTCAAACCTTTGCCAGGAGTTTTGTGGAGACTGTAAAATGGCTGTGTCTCATTAAGGATCTTGACAAAGTCCTTGGGAAAGATAAAATATTGACCAATAAATCACAGAAATGCAATGCTCCTGTGATGATGTTTCTCATTTCAGGAATGACCAAGAACAGCTTTTTGTTTTTTGTTTGGTTTGGCTGCAAAAAAATTGATTTGGGAATGTGAGATATCCAATTGGAAGATTGGATTTGAGTTCCCACATTGCCGAGGCTAATTTGTTACAAATAGCACGGCTAATCATCAAAGCTGCTAATCACTGTTTTGTATGTGATTGAAAGGTTATGAATATATATTGAATTACTCCACTGAACATGACTCTCTGTTCAATATGACATAGTTTCAATTACTTCTTATTATTGCCCATTCCGTAGGATTTAGTAATAACAGCTTTTACCCTTTGGCTACTCAAATAGTCAGTTATCATTCTGCTACTGCTGACATTTATGCCCAGTGAGGTGAGGGTGAGATGCCAGGAGGTAGCTAATACAGCATCACTGTGAATGCTTACATTTGAATAAGATTATCCTGGTTCAGTTTAGTGATGCGATCAAATTGAGGAATAATACAAAATGTGCAACACTCCAAAATTGCAAGGTCACATCAAGCCAGGCAGTAATAGAAATGCCAGTGTTCAAACCAGCACTACTACTTCAAACTGAAGCCTTAGCAAAGCATTATGGGCTCATAATCATCTTTTGTTTTTTGTGATATACTTTTTAAGGTATCTCTTTTGACACCAACCAAATAAACGAACTCAAATTAACATAGGGACACTTTTTAAGGTAAAATTTAGAATTCCATTTGTTTGCATTTTTTATGGACCTATTCATCCAAAGTGTTGCTTTTAATACATTAGGGGCACTATCTTACCTGCCATTCATGTCACGCTCCCGCTGCAGCAAGGTCGGAGAATTTGGCAGGGGGTTGGAACAATCCTGCTGGTGTGATCAGATTCCAGCTTAAATTTATACCCTTAACTGTTACACAACCCCAAGTCGAGTTCTGATCAGTTCAAAGATGTGCAGGTTAGGTGGATTGTTCATGGGAAATGTGTGGGGTACAGGAATAGGGCAGTCTGGCTAAGATGCTCTGTCAGAGGAGTCAGTGCAGACTAGATGGGCTGAATGGTTTCTTCTGCACTGTAGGGAGTCTGTGATTCAGTGCTCTTCTTTTCAGGTACCTTGCCCTATGAGGGCAATGGTGACCGTGGACTCCCATGGTAATGCTGTGCAAGGTAGTGCAGTGTTTTACCATTGCCTTCTGGATGAGCAGGAGATTCTCCCAGCCATACTGCCTGCCATGGGCCTATTGGATTTGTAGGTTGATACTCAAGCTGATTGTCCATGTTATGAATGAACACACCTTGTGTGGCCATCAGATCCTGAAGTGGGACTTGAACCCAGAGTTGCTGACTTAAAGATGGAGAGACTACCACTACAGCACGAGGCACTCCACTCGGAGTTTTATTCTCATGCAAATGTGTCACCTGATGATAATTACTGACACAAAATAGGTGAAAAGACGGGACCACAGCTAAAACTGATACTTGTTCAGAATGAGCCAATAAGTATAGATAAAGGATATTTGAGGTCTTGTTGAATGAGGTTAATCATAGAATCATAGATTCCTACAGTGCAGGGGGAGGCTATCTGGCCCATCGAGTCTGCATCAACCATTAACCCACCTAGGTCCTACCCCCATCACCCCATGCATTTACCCTAGCTAGTTCCCCTGACATTAAGGGGCAACTTAGCATGGCCAATCCATCTAACCCACAATCTTTGGACTGAATTATAAGTTTCTTTATTAGTGTCACAAGTGGGCTTACATTAATATTGCAATGAAGTTACTGTGAAAATCCTCTAATTGCCACACCTGTTTGGGTACACTGAGGGAGAATTTAGCATGGCCAATCCGCCTAACCAGCATGTCTTTTGGACTATGGGAGGAAACCCATGCAGATGCGGGGAGAATGTGCAGACTCCGCACAGACAGTAGCCCAAGCTGGGAATCGAACCCGGGTCCCTGGCGCTGAGATGCAGTGGTGCTAACTACTGTGCCACCCTGTTGCCCTTAGGGTGCTATACTGACAGATAAGGTATCAAGGACAGTTATGTCCAGACTGCTTATGCTGGATAAGTTATTGAGAGGAAGATTATGAAGGTTAGCATGTGGTTATCCAGCATTTGCCATAAACATCCATTCTGTGTACCTTTTTTGAGATTTTCCACTGAACTTAAGATCAAATTGAGGTTTGAGTAAATGTGAACACTTTGGTTCTAGGCCCCACCGTAGCCTATCAAGCTCAAAGGTGAGGGACGGCGAAAATAGCCTTCATCAGTTCCCCAGCTCCATCCACCTCCCTCCTCCCATCAAGACCATTCAAGAAAGTGCGACAGGACTACCTGTCTTCGGTCGGTCAGTATCAGACCAAACTAGTTAAGGGCCGCTTAGAGACAATTGAAGTATGCCGAATGGGAATTTCTAGTCTGGATCCCGGTTCCCACAGGTGATTGGGTCAGATCAGGTGCATGATCCAATAAAGTGCCATCCCAGTGGCAGATGGGGAGGCCAGCCCTCCAGGCAAGTCCTGACAGCCTGGGAGATACAGTAACAACAGGCTGTCTTATAGAGAGGCACCCTCACCACCACCTCCCTCCCCCCAACCCCACACAATGGTGCCCTAGCTGTAAAACCCATTTTTAAAATTTAAACTTGAAGAAGGTTGGAGAGAGGGTGCCTCCACTTTGAAGCAGCCTCACGCTTACTGACCCTCCATTGCAGCCTGCTGCTTATTGCAAGTTGAAATGTCACTGGTCCTCCAGCTTTAGGCCCCCGCTGGCCATCCTTCCCTGGATGAAGTGACCATTCTCTGGCCACTGATTTGTCCTCTTGAGGAACATCATAATAAGTGATTATGATGCAGGTTTCTGATCCAGACTTCAGTCTGGCGATGGTGTTCAACAGACTACCCAGGACATAGAAAACATAGAACACAGAACATAGAACACTACAGCACAAACAGGCCCTTCGGCCCACAAGTTGCGCCGATCACATCTATACCGACCAAGCCATAGAACTATCTGTAACTTCCAATGCCATTAGATCCCATATACTCATCCAGAAGTCTTTTAAAAGACCCCAGCAAGTTCGCCTCTACCACCACCGACAGCAGCCGATTCCACTCACTCACCAACCTCTGAGTGAAAAGCTTTTTCCTAACATCTCCTCTGTACTTCCCAGCACCTTAAACCTGTGTCCTCTCATAGCAACCATTTCAGCCCTGGGAAATAGCCTCCGAGAATCCACCCTGTCTATTCCTCTCAACATTTTATAAACCTCTATCAGGTCGCCTCTCAACCTTCGTCTCTCCAGGGAGAAGACACCTAGCTCCCTCAACCTATCTTCATAAGGCATGCCTCCCAATCCAGGCAACATCCTTGTAAATCTCCTCTGCACCCTCTCAAAAGCTTCCTCATCCTTCCTGTAGTGAGGCGACCAGAACTGCGCACAGTACTCCAAGTGGGGTCTGACAAGGGTCCTATAAAGTTGCAGCATTACCTCCCAACTCCTAAACTTAATCCCTTGATTAATGAAGGCCAGTACACAATATGCCTTCTTGACCATATCCTCCACCTGCGAGGCTGATTTAAGAGTCCTATGGACCCGGACCCCAAGATCCTTTTGCTCTTCAACACTGCTAAGACTCCTACCCTTGATATTGTACTCCTGCATCCCATTGGTCCTGCCAAAATGGACCACTACACATTTATCTGGGTTGAAGTCCATCTGCCACTTCTCCGCCCAGTCTTGCATCCTATCTATGTCACGCTGCAACTTTTGACATCCCTCCAGACTATCCACAACACCACCAACCTTTGTATCGTTGGTGAACTTACTAACCCATCCCTCCACTTCCTCATCCAGGTCATTTATGAAAATTACAAACAGCAAGGGTCCCAGAACAGATCCCTGGGGCACTCCACTGGTGACCGACCTCCATACAGAAAAAGACCCATCCACAACCACTCTCTGCCCTCTACTGGCAAGCCAGTTCTGGATCCACAAGGCCAAAGCCCCTTGGACCCCATGCCCTCTCACCTTCTCAAGAAGCCTTGCATGGGGGACTTTATCAAACACCTTGCTGAAGTCCATATAAACGACGTCCACCGCTCTTCCTTCGTCAATGTGTTCAGTCACATTTTCAAAGAACTCAACTAGGCTCGTAAGGCACCATCTGCCCTTGACAAAGCCGTGCTGACTATTCCTGATCATTCTAAACTTATCTAAATGCTCATAAATCTTGTCCCTCAGAATCCTCTCCATCAACTTACCAACCACTGAGGTCAGACTCACCAGTGGGTAATTTCCCAGGCTATCCCTGTTCCCTTTCTTGAAAATAGGAACCACATCCACAATCCTCCAGTCCTCCGGAACCTCTCCTGTCTCCATCGACAATGCAAAGATCATCGCCAGGGGCTCTGCAATCACTTCTCTCACCTCCCACAGTAACTTGGGGTACATCCCATCTGGTCCCGGTGACTTATCTATCTTGATAGAATTTAAAAGTTCCAACACATCCTCTTTCTTAATATCCACATACTCAAACTTTTCAGTCTGCTACAAACCTGTAGTACAACCTCCCAGGTCACTTTCCACTGTGAATACCGAGGCAAAGTACTCATTAAGCACCTCTGCCATTTCTTCCGGTTCCACACGGTCTTTTCCCCCTTCACCTTTTATAGGTCCTATCCCTTCTTTTCTCATCCTTTTACTCTTCACATATTTGTAGAACGTCTTGGGATTCTCCTTAATTTTACCCGCCAAGGCCTTCTCATGTCCATAGAACATGAAAACATAGAAAGTAGAAGCAGGATTAGGCCATTCAGCCCTACAAGCCTGCTCTGCCATCCATTTTCATCATGGTTGATCATATTCAGTATCCTGATCCTTGGCCACTTTAGCGCCAGGAGCTAAATCAAATTTCTTGTTGAAATCACGCAACATTTTGGCCTCAACTACTTTCTGTGGTAGTGAATTCCACACATTCATCACTCTCTGGATGAAGAAATTTCTCCTCACCACAAACGTTTTGCCCTTTATTTCAGTTTCAAGCATTTAATCTAGGAAGTTCACACAGTTATCCAATCTAATATTGTTAGCCCAGTTGGCTGAAACTTTATTTTGCTGAATTCGCACGAAGACCTTTGACCTGGAAGCATAAGAACATAAGAACATAAGAAATAGGAGCAGGAGTAGGCCAACTAGCCCTTCGAGCCTGCCCCGCCATTCAATAAGATCATGGCTGATCTGTCTTGGCTCAGTTCCACATTCCCGCCCTCTCCCCATAACCCTTAATCCCCTCTCTCATCAAAAACCCATCAACCCGCGTCTTAAAAATATTTAGCGAGGTAGCCTCCACCACTTCAATGGGCAGAGAATTCCAGAGATTCACCACCCTTTGAGTGAAGAAGTTCCTCCTCAACTCCGTTCTAAACCGCCCCCCCTTTATCTTGAGGCTATGCCCCCTAGTCCTACTATCCTTTCTGAGCGGGAAGAGTCTCTCCACCTCTATCCTATCCATCCCATTCATCATCCTATACGTCTCAATGAGATCTCCCCTCATTCTTCTAAACTCTAACGAGTACAAACCTAATCTATTCAGCCTCTCCTCATAGCTCAACCCCCTCAACTCCGGCATCAGCCTAGTAAACCTCCTCTGCACTCCCTCCAAGGCTAAAATATCCTTGTGTAAGTACGGCGCCCAAAGCTGCACACAGTACTCTAGCTGCGGCCTCACCAATGCCCTATACAGCCGCAGCAAGATCTCCCTACTTTTATATTCAATCCCCCTCGCGATGAAGGCCAGCATCCCATTCGCCTTCCTGACCACCTGCTGCACCTGCAAGCTGGGTTTTTGCGACTCATGCACAAGGACCCCGAGGTCCCTCTGCACCGTCGCCTGCTGCAGTTTTTCTCCACGTAAGTAATAATCCTTCCTACCATTATTCGTACCAAAGTGGACCACCTCGCACTTGCCAACATTAAATTCCATTTGCCATTTCCTGGCCCATTCACCCAGCCTATCTAGATCCTTCTGCAGACTCTCCACACCCTCCGCACAATTTGCCTTTCCACCAATTTTGGTGTCATCAGCAAATTTCGACACCCTACACTCGGTTCCCTCCTCCAGATCATCCATATAAATGGTAAATAGCTGAGGCCCCAGCACCTACCCCTGGGGCACTCCACTAGTCACCACCCGCCAATCCGAATAGCACCCGTTGACCCCCACTCTCTGCCTCCTATTTGACAACCAGTCCCCTATCCACGCTAACACCCTACCCCCAACTCCATGCCTCCTGACCTTCTGTAATAACCTCTTGTGAGGTACCTTGTCAAACGCCTTCTGAAAAGTAACACTTTAAATGTTTGGGGAATTTGTAATTGTCCTTAAACTGTTGAAAAGAGTTTGCATTAATTGTGAAGAAGTCAATTCTCATTTACTTGGGGTGGCACGGTAGCACAGTGGTTAGCACTGCTGCCTCAGACCACCAGAGATTTGGATTCAATTCTGGCCTTGGGTCACTGTCTGTGTGGCATTTGCATGTTCTCCTCAAGTCTGCATGGGTTTCCTTCGGGTGCTTTGGATTCTTCCCACCGTCCAAAGATATGCATGCAGGTTGGGTGGCTTATAGAATCCCTACAGTGCAGAAGGAGGCCATTTAGCCCATTGAGTCTGCACTGACCACAATCCCACCCAGGCCCTATCACCATAACCCCATGTATTTACCCTACTAATCCCCTGACATTAAGTGGCATCTTAGCATGGCTAATCAACCTAACTTGCACATCTTTGGGCTGTGGGAGGAAACTGGAGCACCCAGAGGAAACACATGCAGACATAGGGAGAATGTGCAAGCTCCACATAGGCAGTGACCCCAGGAATCTAACCTAGGTCTTTGGTGCTGTGAGTCAGCAGTGTTAACCACTATGCCACCATGCCAATTGGCCATGCTAAATTGTCTCTAGTGTCAGGGGGATTAGTAGGGTAAACTTTTGGAGGTTATGGGAATGGGGCCTGGGTGAAGTTATTGTCAGTGCAGGCTCAATGGGCCAAATAGCCTCCTCCTGCACTGTAGGCATTCTATGAGAGCTGGAGGAAGGAGATGGCCTGCAAGTCGAGGCAGGGAGCTGGTTTCTTTTGCAGTCAGAAAGCAGGTTTAGAATTGCTGCCATTGTTTATTCCAGTCTGAAATGATTAAATGCCTGTACTGTGTACGTGATGGTAATAGTGGCTCTGGTGGATCCCAGCGACCTCAGCCACCAGCAGCCAAGAGTTGCTCAGAAAGATGTGCAGCTTTGCATGGAAGATTGAATGGCGGAACCTATTTATTTGGACCCTGTGGAGAATCCACGAAGTCTGACTGCCCTGAGGCGCATTTCAATTTTAATTTCAACCATTTAAAGCATCTGACGTTACCAATTTGATGCAATCTGCACAAGAAGCAGCACACGGCCCCTCTGCTGATGACAATGGGAAGAATCTGATGGTTAAAAGCTCAACTTTAAAGCTACATTTCTGTCTGAGCCCAGCTTCTGAATCACAGTCACAGTTCAAATTGGCACAGAAAATGACAAAATGTAAGCATTGCACAACATGGCACCAAGGCGGCATGTTGGAAAGGGCTACACAGACAAAAATGACTGTTATGTCATGACAGACACTTCAGAAGATATACGATTGTGGTCAGACAGGAGGCAACTCGTCGTGTCTTCATTTCATTTATGTTCTCAAAAAAAACATAGTAAGATGCTACTACAAACAGGACATATATCCCAGCAGCAACAACAGAAAATGCCTCATTACTTTCAGTCATTTTAAAAATGTGCTTCACCTGCAGTCTTCAGGCACTTTGAGAGACTGATCTACAAAGATGGTGAATGGCTGAAGGCAGAAGCTTATTGCACAGTGGGTAACAGTAACATCTGCTGAAGCGTATCTTGTTGTGCCAGGCTAGGCATCTGCTTTCTGTTGCGTTCACTGTACAAGGTGACAAAAAAAGTATTGTTAATAAATGAGCCCTTTCTGTTATGATGAGCCCCAGGTTGGATTGGCTTAGTGGCACAGTGGTTAGCACTGCTGCCACATAGTGCCAGAGATCTGGATTCAAATCTGGACTTGGGTGACTGTCTGTGTGGAGTTTGCACATCCTCCCTGTGTCTGCATACGTTTCCTCCAAGTGCTCTGGTTTCCTTCCACAGACTCGCATTCGAACCATTATTTTGTAAATTGTTTGTGTCTTTATATGCCCTGTTTGTGAATAGAACTCCCACTCACCTGATGAAGGAGTAGCAAGCGCTCCGAAAGCTAGGACTTTTGCTACCAAATAAGCCTGTTGGACTTTAACCTGGTGTTGTTAGACTTCTTATTGTGTTCTCCCACAGTCCAAAGATGGGGAGGTCAGATGGATTGACCATGTTAAATTGCCCCTTAGTGTCAAAAGATGTGTAGGTCAGATGGGTTTGCCATGGTTATGGAAATAGGGCAGGGGAGAGGGCCAGAGTAAAATGCTCTGTCAGAGAATCGGTGCAGATTTATGGGTTGAATGGTCTCCATCTGTACTGTAGGGATTCTATGATTTTCTCAAAGTGTTTGGATCTGGATGAGACTCCTCGATTTGTCACCATCCTGCTGGGATGTCCATGAATTGGCACAAACCCAGTTGAAGAAGGGTGACTGTGTGTCTTTGTTTAACACAATCTCTGCTGGTAGCAGTAGAGATCTAATCAACAAGCTTCCCATTCCCTCAGGTACTTTCTCCCAGACCCAATGTTTAAGTAGGAACCAATTCAACTGGGTTTTCCGAACTTAAAATATTGACTCCTAAAAAAAGAGAACGAGGGGTAATGGTCATGCACATGTATCGATGTATGGATTAGAAATAAATATAAAATAAAAAGTTATGTGAAGGTCCTTGAGTTGTGAGGAGCAGCTGAACGAACAAAGAAAATTACAGCACAGGAACAGGCCTTTCGGTCCTCTAAGCCTGCACTGACCATGCTGCCTGACTGAACTAAAACCTCCTACCCTTCCGGGGACCATATCCCTCTACTTCCATCCTATTCATGAAAGAACACAGAAAATTAAAAAAAAATGTTTCCTACTTTTTCCTGGATGATATCAAGCATTTAATTTAGGTTGAGGCCAGTGAGATTCTTTCCAATAAAGTTGGCTTTGATGATGAATAGTTGATTCTGCGGTTCAGGTGTCTTGTAGTCCAACTGGGAAATTTCGTCCGGAATTCTCCAGCTGTTCATGCCCCACCACTGCTGCAAGTCAGGGTGGAGAACTTGGCACTCAGCCAAATCTCCGCTCACTGTACCAGGAGGAGAAAATCCTGCCAGCGTGAATGGCCAGAGAATTGCGGCCTTCAGATCCTCTTTCCATTGCCTTTAAGTGTGTGCTAACCTCCAGTTGCTGTTTCTCAGCGCACAGAGTGTGGGATTTTCCAACTGGTCCCGCTGATGGAGATACCCCCGCTGCAGGTTCCCTGGATGCAGATGAATGTCCTGTTGACAGTGGTACTGGAAGATCTTTTACTGGAAAGTATGCAATTAGCTGCAACTCATCCCCAGCTAATGGCGCCACTGCAAAACATGCCATGGTGCGGCGTGGGGTTGGGTGGTAGGGGTGGAAATTCCTGCCCCCTGACTACCTTGAATGTCCTTGGCAATTCTATACGTGCATTCTAAGCAGGGTATGTACACACCTGACTAGGTCATCATAATGTGGAGATGCTGGCGTTCGACTGGAGTAAGCACAGTAAGCAGGCTCACAACACCAGGTTAAACTCCAACAGGTTTATTTGGTAGCACAAGCTTTTGGAGTGTTGCACCTTCTTCAGGCGAGTGAGGAGTTGTGTTCACAAACAGGGCATACAAAAAGACACAAACTCAATTTGCAAGATAATATAGCCAGGTACCTTGAGATGCAATAGTCATTTGTCCCTTTGTTTTCCAAAGATGGGAATCAGGCTCTGAATGTGTTTTACAAGTACCTCGAATTGGCCATTGTACCCCAGCGATGCCCATACCCCATGAACAAATATGAAAAAGAAATGTTCTGCAGAGATTTTGTAGCGATTTGCTGTTCATGGCTGCAGCCATCAGCCATTTTTGGCCTCATATCCATTTTATAAACAAGATAGGATTCAGGTTCTTTTAAGGTCCAATACTTCCACATATCGCTCTGAACATTTTCCCTATCATTCGTAACACTTTGATATTAAAAAGAAGCAGCTTGATGTGGAAAAAAACTCCACCATCCTCCTTGTTATTTAATTCCACATTGCCTTCACTTTGTCAAGCATTCCAGAGAGATTTGAGGTAGGGGGATGTTGAAGTGTTGCAGTACTTCATCACACATTATCAATATTACACTGGGGGCAGAATGCCTGGCAAATACATCCAGGGGTGAGCTCACGTTCACCTGTCCCACAGCCATTTAGTGACCAGCGCACTGTTAATTGACTTGAGGCCGGCCTTCTATCTCCAGCTGTGCAGTTGGGAGAGTTCCCACTTCAAGAGCTCCCGAGCAAGCTGAGAGGCCTTGCCCCTCTTTCCCAGCAGCACCGCTGGAGCAGTGGATGCTGGGATGAGAACACCGAGCAAGGCATTTAACAATTGAGCTGGGCAAGAGCATGAGTTGGGGGAGGGGGGAATCTGGTCAGGGCCAGATCAGGGGGTGGGAGGGGAGGAAGGGAGCAGGTTCACACCTTGCGAGAGGAGAGGTTGGGTAGAAGTGACCTGAAAAGGAGGCACCCCTCTCCTCTTACCCAATCACTAGTCCAACTGGTTATGCCTAGCAGGCTGGGCACTTAGCAGCAGCCTTTGTCACTGCAGCTAAAATCTCAAGTTTGCTTGGCAAGACCAATTAAATGGGCAACATGCCATCATTGCCACAGTGTTCAATTTTATGGCTCAATGCCAATATCCCCCCACCTTGTACTCCCTTCCACCCCACCTCCATAAAATTCCAACCAGAGCTTCCCGCCAACACATTTATTGGCCGGGATTTTCCAATCCCGTCATGGCGTGACCCACTGTGGTTTAGCAACACAGTCAAAGATCCATTGACTGTCAGCAGGACTGGAAAATCCGGGTGGTGGTCATGCCTGAAAAATCCCACCAATATTGTCAGCTTTTGAGCTCTGCCCAACATTTCTGGTTTTATGACAATCGTTATAAAGGTGAAATATAACAAAAACAATAACATATTTATGTAACATCTTTAATGGTAATAAAACATTGCACAACCTTTCATCAGTATTATTGGCGTCACGTCAGGAGATATTCAGTAAGGTGGCTTAAAGATTCAGCAAGAAGATAGATTTTGAGGAATGTCTTAAAGGAGGAAAGTGAGATAGAGGGGTGTCACATGTATTAGCATACAGTTATTAGTATTGTTTCTTGCACATTATACAAAGCATATCATTCACAGAGAAGGAAACGAGGGAATGCAGAATGTAATGTTACGGTCATAGCTAGGGCACAGAGAAAGGTCAACATAGTGTGAGGTAGATCCATTCAAAACTCTGGCAGCGTCAGGGAAGAAGCTGTTCTTGAGTCGGTTAGTATGTGACCTCAGACTTTCGTATCTTTTTCCCGAGGGAAGAAGATGGAAGAGAGAACGTATGGGGTGGATGGGGTCCTTCATTTCATGGCTGTCAAGTTTTGTTGAGTGGATCAGGTGGTGGCTTCCAGTCCCATCTGGGAACATGCTCCACCCTGGGAGCAGTGTCCACTGCTATAAGTGCAACTGGTCCACCTGTCAGATCAGCTTGGAGGCTAGAGTATGACCCTGTTAAACTCTTTATCTGAGAGTTCTGATGAAGCTACGACAGGAGATCAGGAGAATTCCATTGTGTTTAGATTGGAAGATGAGACAGCAGATGTGGATCTCTTCTTCTCTCTTGAGAACTGAATCTAAATCATGAATAAACAAATGTTTTAGAGCAATATCAAATGATCAATAAAGCATAATATGGTCCCTTTATTTAAGATAGAGTTTCTTTACCAGCGCCTAGCATGATCTTACACCTTAGTTATATTTACTGGTTGCTTGAAATTATGAATACTTTTGCTTGTTTGAAAATATGTTAGAAACAATTTGAATCCTCATATAGCAGGGTCCTTGGCAGCAAGTGGCGATGTTAACAAGTGATGCGGAAATGCTGGCATTGAACTGGGGTGGGCACAGCAAGAAGTGTCACAACACCAGGTTAAAGTCCAACTGGTTTATTTGGAATCACGAGCTTTTGGAGCACTGCTCCTTCATCAGATGAGTTAACAGAGAACACTGAACAGGGCAATTGGTTAGTCTCTATGGGTCCCTCTGTATAGAGAGCAGAGTTTTGGACAGGCTAGGTGGGGAGAGGGGTTTGGGGATAGAGCAGATGCCATGAGGTGAGGGAGACAGTAGCAAGGAGCAGAAATCCATGACTTGTGAGTTGGGACATATTAAGAGCTGAGGCCACAAAGAGGGCAGCTTAAAGCTTATAATGATACAGACAGTGGCTGGAGACCTAGTCAGACTGCTTGGGTTAGCATCGCTGAGTCTGAGACTCCCTAAGGAGAAAAATGCATCCCAAGTCTGGGAGATAAGGAAAGCTGGGTCATGTTGTCACAAGAAAAAAGAATTCCTCCAACTGAACTCTGCTGCCCAGCTGATTAGATGCCATTTGGCCCATCTGCACCAACTAGGACCATTTCCCCACCCTATCCCCGTAACCACACACATTTCCCATGCCTAATCCAACTAATCTAAACAATCTCTGATACTAAGTGGCAATTTAGCATGGCCAATCCACCTGACCTGTATATCTTTGGACTATGGGAGGAAATCGGAGCACCTGGAGGAAACCCACACAGACATGGGGACAATATGCAAATTCCATACAAACATCCAAGGCTGGAATTGAAACTGGGTCTCTGGTGCTGTGAGGCAGCAGTGCTAATCACTGTGCCATTATGCAACCCCTCAGTCTTCAGCCGTGGTAACTCCATTCCCCCTCCCTCAACAGAGAAGACACAGGCCCAGTAAAGGTCATGGGAACACTGAGACCCTCAGCTGAAGACTGGCCATGGAAAGGAATGCACTTTTGCAAGTTCAGAGAGGAACACTGCTAATGCCATGTCCACTCCTTAAGCAGGCAGCAGCATTCGCCAGCAAACCCCCACAGAATCCGTACAACAATTCACCAAAGCACCATTGATTCCCTTATGAGGGAGAATCAAGCCCAGTCCAGAGGATCTGCTTACACACACTGAGGTGAAGGATGACACACCAGCTATTCCTGTCAGTATTTTCCTTGTCAACTAACTGGCACAAATACCCATTTATTTTGAACCTGCCATGAAATTGATGGCAAGGCCATGTATTTCTGTAACTCTGCACTGTGCCAATACATTAAAATAAGAAATTGGAAGCACAGTGTGAGCTAAATTCAATTGCTTTCAGTGCCTTGCTACAATTGAATTATTGGAGCTCATTGAATTTTGGGGGATTGAGTGGCAAAGTGTGCCAGATACAATCATTTTGGCACTCTGGTACCGAAACCATTAAACACCCATTTCACAAGTCTCTGGACTCCTTTGTGCCTGTAATTGAGTTGCATGTGTGAAGCAAATGTAATGTTTTTTTAATAAGCTGTATCATAGAACAGTATAACAAAGGAGGAAGGAATTCAATCCATCGAGTTTATGCTGGCTCTTTTCAGAGGTTTCCCCCAAATCCCTGCAATTGTTTTCCTCCTTCAAGAATTCATCCAATTTTCATTTTAAGTGCTACTATTCAATCTGTTTCCACCACTAATTCAGATCCTAATCACATAATGAATGAATGAATGAAGGTAAGGTTTATTAGTGCTGGATAACTTCCCTGTTTTCACCAACTGCATGAGCGCTGTTCTGTAGATATATACAGCACCTTCACAACACATGAAAATGCTAGATATTTAAATAATTCAATTTGAAATCCAGTTACTATTACAGTCAATTTTACAGCATGGAAGAGAGGCCCTTCAGCCCAGCGAGTCTGCACTGGCCATCAAGCGTATATGTATTCTAATCCCATTTTGCAGCACTTTGGCCCTTAGCCTTGTATGGTGTGGTGTTTCAAAAGAGCTCATTTAAATTCTTCTTAAACGTTGTTAGGGTTCTCACCTCATTCATCCTTTCAAGCAGCCAGTTCCAGATTCCCAAATCACTCTGGATGAAAAACATTTTCCTCAGATCCCCTCTAAGTTACCTGCCCCTTACCTTAAATCTCTGCCCTCTGGTTATTGACCCCTCGATTATGGGGGAAAGTTTTTTCTATCTACTGTATCTCGATCCCTCCTCATTTCTCAATCAGGTCCCTTCCTCAGCCTTCTCTGCTCTTAGGAAAACAATCCCAGCCTAACCAGCTTCTCTTCATAGCTGGAACACTCCAGCCCAGGCAACATCCTGGTGTGTCTCCCCTGCACCCTTTCTAGTGCAATCACACACTATTGGTATACACGAAAATTGAATTCAAGCATAGATTGAAGTTCCATCTATTCTGCACCAATAATATGTTGCAAACCCAACCACTCACTGTTGCATCACGCGCGCACACACACACATCACACACACACACACACACACACACACACACACACACACACACACACACACACACACACACACACACACACACACACACACACACACACACACACACACAATTGTGGTTGTTGAAGATCAATAACCTCAGTCCCATCACTGCACAAGGAACTTGTATCTGAGGCCCAAACATCTTTGTTGCTTCACCAATGACCTTTCCTCCATCATAATGTCAGAAATGGGGATGCTCGCTGATGATTGCACAATGTTCAGCACCATTCGTGACTCCTCAGGTAGTGTGACTGCATGCAGCAAGAACTGAACAACATTCAGGTTTCATACGTGACAAATAACATTAGTGCCACTTGGTCCTGGAGACCACAACCCCATTTCCCTTCTTCTGAGGTGAAGATGCTGGCATGGGACTGAGGTGGGCACAGTAAGAAGTCTCACAACACTGTGTTATAATCCTGGTGTCATGAGACTTCTTACTGTGCCCACGCTTCAACACTTCTTCTGAGGGAAGTGTCTACTGTGGTATTGTGGGCTGAGTGCTGTACCAGCAGAGGCTGCTGGGGCTGAAGAGCTGTTGGTTCTCTGATTGGTCAGCAGCTCCTTGAGGTGTGTTACGATCCTTTCAAGGGATGGGGGGGTGCGGGGGGGCTGCTGGTGGGGTGGTGGAGGTGTACAGCAGGCAATTGATTGCCTTCTTGCCACAGAATCCGACATGGCTCCCCAAAATGCCTGAGTTGGGGTCTCTTTCTGACCTTCTGTCAAGCCAATCTTACAAAACTCAGCCCCTTATATCAGCTGGTCCTGGAACAATGATGTGCATTGCCTTTGCTGCCTCACAGCTGATAACTGCATCAGTGAACAGTGCATAAAGGGAAGACAATGAAGACAATAGAAGTGGCTGATCTTTATCTTTCCCTAATTATAGCATGTTCCAAAGTAATCAGTGCCTTTGGATTTATGGTTCCTAGAGCTCATTACCATTGGGATTTTCCTCGCCTCCTGTCTTGGCCTTTTACAGATTAATTGATAGATATTGATTGCAATGGGTAGTCAATAATTAAATTGCATTATTCGACTTCCAGAATGGTAGAAGATGAACTAAATGGACATACGCCTTTTTTTTATCTAACATTTCTCGTGTTCCTGAGAAAGACAGCAACATATTGTCGAAGACAATGATTGCTTAATTCAATGAAAAGTATAATCTTCAGATTTATGTAATAGGATTATCGGAGCAGCACTCTATTGTGCTCACAGAATCCTTTTATCTGAAACCCTGCCACATCTAAGTCCCAGCAGACGCAGATTTAACTGCAGACATCTGTTTCAAGAACATAATGTTAATGGCAAAAGTAACCTCTGTCTGGGTGACATGAGGTCACTGAATCCTTCTGTTTACATTCACGCAACAGAAAGTAGATGTTTTGCCTCTTGTACCTCCTGTCACATAGAGCTGAAGGTATATTGTTAGTACAGCACAGAGGGGTGTTTCATTGTTAAATGTGCATCTGGATCACTCGAAGTGTGATGTTAGATATTTGAATGAAATTACCCTAGAGATGTACATGTAGTTCCTTTTGTATAAATGGTTTTCAAAACAGTGATCAGCTCCGAGAATGAATCTTTGAGTAAAACCTACCATCCACAATTGCCATCCAGTGGGATTTATTTGCAAACCATTTCTCTTTGTTGTGAATTAGGTACGACAAGCACCTGGCTTTTGAATCACGGGGAGGGCTGTTTTGAGCCTACACTAACAGTCCACAGAACCATATGCACGGGCAGCATATCCGGAGAGGATCGGGAAACCTGATATTCGACACCCCTCGCCAGTGGCATCACGAGGTGCTCACGTCCACAAAGGGCGAGGACCTCATTTTTGTGGTTTTCACATTGGCAAAGCTTATCAAGATTTAAAAAATTAGATTCAGTCAGGACTCCCCCACCTCCAGGGTGCAAAAGTATGTACAGCGCTCAGGGCAATGCTCTTTGGCACATGTTGACACTGCACCAACCTGACAATGCTAATCTGTGCTGAGGGACCCTCTGTGGAGCTCCATGGGGGGGATGGCTTCCCATGTTGTGTGGTGGGTGGGAGACTGTCGAGACTATTGAAAGGGGAACTTACAGGCACAGGGGGTGGGAGTGAGTAGTGGGGGGGGGGGCAGTGGGGGAGGCTTCTGTGGTGGGGGCAAGAGAACATCTCCAATGATTGTGGACAGGGAGGAGCCCCCAGTGCTCTGTGGTAGTGAGAGGTGGGAGGGAGTTCCACATCACTGCCGATTAGGGTACTCTTTAAAGATGGCACCCCGATCTAAGGCTGTGCTGCCTTAATCAGGCCCTATCTCGCCAGAGTGATGACATAAAACCTACCCATTGATTATTTTATTACTCAGGGAGACTCAAGATCTGAACTGGAAATGGGGCTGTGCTGCTGGTTAGCTACACACTGGTTTTCCGTCTGAGCCTAACACTTTGAATATGGGAAAATTCCACTCAGTATTGTGAAAGCTGTAAATGTAGTCACAGGCAGGTTAGCTGAGGTGTTTGAAGAGTGAAATTTGGCTTGGCAGTGCCAATCTGTTGGCACTACAGGAACCTTAGTCTCAAAGGAAGTGTCAGCCATAATACTTTTGGCCAATTCAGGTGCTCATCTGTCATGAGTGCATTGGAAGCAGTGGCCATATTGTGATATCAGACAGGCTCTAGTGTGGATTTGATACTTGATCTACCATTATGGACAATGCAGATCAAGTTAAATCCCTAACTTCATCACTCCCAGCTGAACGTGAACCCTGCTGCATTAGGAACCCCTCCCCCCTCCATGACTAGTGCTATATAAAGGCTTATAGGGGTGGCACAATGGCCCAGTGGTAAGCACTGCTGCTGCACATTGCCAGAAACCTGTGTTCGATTCCTGGCTTGCGTCACTTTCTGTGCGGAGTTTGCACATTCTCCCCGTGTCCGCGGGGGTTTCCCCGAGTGCTCCAGTTTCCTCCCACAGTTTGGGAGTTGTGCATTGACCATGGTAAGTTCTCCCTCAATGTACCCAAACAGGTGCCGGAGTGTGGCATCTAGGGGATTTTCACAGTAATTCCATTGCAGTGTTAATATAAGCCTACTTGTGAAACAAAATAAAAAATAATCATGCAAGCTTCAGGTGAGGTGTTTTGTGGTTGGACTAGCTTTGTAAACGTTTTGTGTTCATGAGACACTGGTGTAGGATTTAGACAAGAAAGTCAGGGGAGACAAAATACCTGTCAGCAGAAAACCTGTTTCAGTCTCCAGACTGCAGTATCATGTGGATCATAGGCAGAATGGAGAGGGAACTATGCACAGAGTGAGGAGAAGGAAGGCTCTCAGTTGTCCATCAAGCATATTTTCGGAACATATAACCTCCATCCACATCAGTCAGGAACAGTCTCAGGTTCTCACGTTTTACCAGGGATGGAAATGCACTACCTCCCAGAAATATCAGCAGCTGTGGAGTAGAATGGGGAGGCTGCGTCCAGTGGCCATCAAGATTACCATGGCTGTAGATTTCTATGCCAGTGGGTGTTCCAGGCGAGAACAGTGTAAAATTAACGACGTTTCACCGTTTGTCATACATTGCCGTGCGAGGGAGAAGACAGAGGTTCGGTACAGAAGGAGCAGGAACTATGTTGTGTCCACTCTAACTAGAGACAAACAAGAAGGGAGAGTGCATTACTTTACTGGGCTAGTGGGATTCCCAGTGATATAAGACAGTTCGGTGGGTCTCATGTTTATGGGGAGATCATAGAATTCCTAAATTGGAGAAGGAGGTCATTTGACCCATCAAGTCTGCACCAACCACAATCCCAAGCAAGCCCCACCTCTTCAACCTCTCACATTTAACCCTGCTGCCCCCCGGGACGATGGGCAATTTAGCATGGCCAATCAATCTAACCTGCACATCTTTGGGCTGTGGGAGGAAACCGATGCAGACACAAGGAGAACACGCAAACTCCACACAGACAGTCACCTGAAGTCAGAATTGAACCCGGGTCCCTGGCATTGTGAGCCCCTACAGACATACTGTATTTGCAAGGGTGTACAGTCGATGTGTGAGTATGCAAAGAATATCCTGTCGGTGAAAGACCATTATCCTGATAGTGACACATTTATCCTGGGCCGGTCTGCTACGTCCAGCATCTTTGGAACACCACAAAGAACCAGAGGCTGGTTGCTGGGTTATACCTCTACACCTGACTCATGACTCCCCTCTTCCACCTGACCAGACATCTTCAGTGTACACAACAAGAGCCATGCAGCCACCAGAAACATTATGGAGCAAACCACTAGCATTCTGAAATGGAGATTCATCTCTGTAAATTGTTCAGAAGGGTATGGGGGAGCCTTGATTAATAACTGTCTACATAGTAACGTTGCATCTGAGGCAATTATCAAAACTTTGTGTGATGATACTGTGCCTTTTATATAATATATTTTAGTCATGTTTCTGTGCCAGGATCCTTCTGAAGTCTCTTCCCTTTTATTGGAAATGTTCTGTCCACAACCAGCATCCTGTTTTGTTGCTGCAGCAGCATAATTGCTTAATCTGAATTAATGCTGTTCTGTTGTTTTTGGTGTTCCTCTGGAATTTTACAGGGTGGGGCTGATTAGGATGACTGGTGGGTCTGGTCATGTGAAGCTGGGCTTATACAGAATATTCAAGCTTGCTTTTGCTGCTTTTGCAGCTGAGAGAGAGCAGTGTCTCTCTTTTCCCTACTCTGAAATCTGGAGACTGGAAGCTGTCAGAGATCAAGTTTACTTCTGTGAAGTGTTGCTGTTTTAAGGATATTTATTCTTCTCTGGAAACTGTTGTCTAGATCTCTGTTCTAATGTGTATAAAGGTTGAAAATCCAGCAAAACATGAACATGCTTGTTTTTGTGTTAACTATATCTGAAGAAGAATATATGTCTATGAGGTATTGTTTTAAATCGGAACAACAGAGACAGCTAGCTGTTAAGGATTATACTTTGTCAGGTCTAAATATTTTGCGTGGTAAAAGTTATGCTAATTCTCTTTGGTATATTCTAACTGTGCTCTTAAATAAAGTTTGTTTTGATAAAAGCTTCTGAGTGGATCACTTAAATCACCTTATGCTCACCTTAATGCCAAAATCACGGGTGGGATTTTATGACCTCGCTCATCCTGAAACTGTAAAATCCCACCCAAGATCAACGGACCTTTCCATTGTCTACCCCTCACCTCGCTTCAACTCCCATGGCAGGTGGGACGGTAACATTCGAGCCCAATTGTATAACTTAGGGTCTCAGCTAATTTCACAAAATACTTTGGAGTTTCTGGTCTGGGCCTTAACGACTGTTGCTACTAGTTTGTGCATTTATTTCAAACTACCTGCAGTTGAAAATTGTCCTTTATTCAGCTTGTTTGTGGCACTGTCCTACAGATGCTTTTAAAGAAATGTGAAACTTCCATAAAATTTCAATTAGCAATCCTTCTGTTTTACTTTGGTTTTTCTCCCTGAAAGTTTCACACATTTTCCATTCAGATGTGTGTTGATGCCAGCAAAGATTTTCCCCAATCAAGACTGTTGGCTCACATTACCAAAATACACAGACTTGGGAAGTGTAATTTAATGGAAAATAAGTGAAGTCTGGACCTAAGCAAATCTAGTTGGTTTCAATTGTCTGAATAATTGGCGTTGAATTCAAATTGAATGTAATGCCCCAGTGACAATTTTGTTATGTTTCCTATTTTTTTTGATACAGAGAATAAACACAGATGTGGCAAGGCCCACTCAATAGTAATTAATTGTCTGCTTGGACACACCATTAGGAAGATATGGCTTCTCAGTGTATATTTTAAATGGCGTGCCAATGTTCACTTCCATTCTCAAATTTATTTTCTGAAATTAATCTTTGAGTATAGATTTGGGCATCACAATGGCACAGTGGTGAGCATTGCTGCCTCAGAGTGCCAGGGATCCGAGTTCAATTCCCAGTTTGGGTCATCCTCTGTGCAGAGTCCGCACGTTCATCTCATGTCTGCGTGGGTTTCCTCCAGGTGCTCCGGTTTCCTCCCACAGTCCGAAGATGTGCGGATTAGATGAATTGGCCATGATAAATTGCCCCTTAGTGTCAGGGAGACAACTAGGGTAAATACACGGGGTTGCAGGATAGGATGTGGGTGGGGTTGTCATCAGTGCAGACTTGATGGGCCAAATGTACTGTAGGTATTCTAAATCATTTTTTAAATTGATGTGTTTGGAACATGTGCATTTTCTAAAAAAAATTCCTGGCATATTTGAAGGGGTCATGTCAGCCACATTTCAAGGCTATATCTTGGTTAGACGTGCATCCCTCAGGAAAAATTGATTCTGATTTAATCCCCCCAACTTGTAGAAGGCAAGGTTTTACGAAGCGGGTTGATTTTCTGTATTATCTTTTTGCATACTCGCACAAATCCCTGAGATTTAACATCTGCGTTTGCAGAGTCTGAGAATGACAGATGCAGTTCAATCTCCAGCCAGGCAGAATCCTCTTCACTTCAGTTTGCTCCTGTTTGGCTTCATGTTTAAATTCTGCAGTCCATGAGGGAGTTCTGTGTACATCTGGATGTAAGCGCAATGCTTTCTTGCGACAATAGGAAAGCAAAACTCTTCAGGAAGGTGTGGCACAGTGGTTAGCACTGCTGCCTCATACATCCAGGGACCTGGGTTCAATTCTGGTCTTGGATCATTGTCTGTGTAGAGTTTGCACATTCTCCTCATGAGTGCGATGCTTTTATTTCCTCCCACAGTCCAAGGATGTGCAGGTTATGTGGATTGGCCATGCTAAATTACCCCTTAGTATCCCAATATAAATAGGTTAGTGGGATTAGCCATGGTAAATGCGTGGTGTTACGACAATTAATGCGGGGGACGATGTATCTAGGTAAGATGCTCTTTCAGAGAATTATAGAATCCCTACCCTGCAAAGGAGACCATTCAGGCCCTATTCCCATAACTCCATGTATTTACCCAATACCCTGACATTACAGTCAATTTAGCATGACCAATCAACCTAACCCGCACATCTTTGGACATGGGAGGAAACAAAAGCGCACAGGGGAAATCCATGCAGACATGGGGAGAATGCGTAAACTCCACATAGACAGTGATCCGAGGTCGGAATTGAACCTGGGCTTCTGGCACTGTGAGGCAGCAATTCTGACCATTGTGCCATTGTGTTTCCCTGAGTCAATGTAGACTCAATGCCTCCTCCTGCACTGTAAAGATTCTATGGTTCTTTGGAAGGGTATCTATTTTCTCTGGGGATAAAATGATATAGTGTTAATTTTGTTGAACTCATAATCTAGTAGCTGAGACAAGTGGCCTGGGGGCATGGGTTCGAATTGCACTGTGGCAGAACGTAAATTCAATGAATAAATCTGGAACATCTGGTTTATGGAATGGTGACCGTGGGACTATCATCAGTTGTTGTAAAAAATGATCTGATCACTAATGTGCTTTAGGGAAGGAAATCTATCATCTTTCTCTCCTCTGGTCCACATGTGACTCCAGCCCACACCAAGGTTGGTTTACTCTGAAATGGCCCAGCAAGCTATCCTGTTCAAGGGCAATTAGGGATGGACAACAATTGCTGGCCTTACTAGTGATACCCACAACCCAAAAATAAATAAAAGACAAAAAACATTTTAATTGAAGTCAGTTGAGGTTTCTAAAATGTCCAAAGGATGCAACAAACTTTGTAAAATGGGTTTGGATGAGCATTTGATATAGAGTCAAAACAAAATGACATTAGACTCTCCAATTGAGTTGCACCTCTCTTCACTTTAGAATCAGGCCGAACTTCGAATTTAAATCAACACTAGAAGTTTAACAACAGTTTGCTGTAGGAATCAGTTCTCACCCATATTAAAACATTGATTGCCTCTTTATTTTAAGCCAGTCATGAACTCTGCTAATGAAGTACTTGATGGAGTGGAATTTATTTAAGATAGCACAATTTTTGCAAGCTCCCCTTTTAGGTTTATTTCTCCATGGGATTGGTGGGGGGGTGGGGGGGAAGGTGTAGGGGTGTGGCAATGGGGCAGGATTTTCTCTTCAGACTGAAATGGAAGCTTGCTTTTTGTGGGAAACAGTCACCAATGTCATGTTCCCTGGAGACCCAATTAAGAAAGTGGGTTTGCCAACCAATTAAGGATGGTGGAAGGGTTCTCGATGGTAGAGGCCCAAAGAGTGTCCTTTAATGTTAAAAGCAGCAGCAGGATGCCATGGCAGGTAAGTGACAGAGAGGGGGCACTTCAAAATATTATCATTCCCCCCTCCAAGCTTTTCAAAATTTATATTGAAAATAGCTTGTGCAGCTGGGACACCACTATGGCAGTATGGGGGTAGGAGTGGGGGAGGGGTGGTGAGGAAAGGGGAAGTGGGGGAGGGTCCTATCCACAAGCTGGCCCGTTCCTCAATACAGGCAGGGAGAGCATCCAGGTCTGCCTGGAATGGGGAACGCCAATTTGCCGCTGAAATCTCTAAACAGCTAAACTGTATCCTTTGGAAACATAGAGACCTGCTGGAAAATCCAGTCAGGCTCCATTCTGGAGGGGCAGCATGGTGGTATAGTGGCTAGCACTGCTGCCTCAAAGCAGCAGGGACCCGAGTTCAATTCCCGATTTGGGTGACTGTGTGGAGTTTATACATTCTTCCTGTGTCTGCGTGGGTTTCCTCCGGGTGCTCCAGTTTCTTCCTACAATCTGAAAAATGCGCTGGTTAGGTGGATTGGCCATGATAAATTCTCCCTCAGTGTACCCAAACAGGCGCCAGAATGTGGTGACTAGGGGATTTTCACAGTAATTTCATTGTATATTAATGTGAACCAACTTGTGACTAATAAATAAACTTCAAATTCATGGGCCTGAATGGATTCTTAACTGTCTCAAATAGCCATGGATGGGTAGCCCTATCACACAACCCCGATTCTCTCCACGGAATAATTTCATTGCATGTGAATGTAAGCCTACTTGTGACTAATAAATAAACTTTTACTTTTTAAGTTTTATTAGCTCAGTTTCTCACACTGTTAAGGGGAATTCAATTCCCATGGAAGCAGTTATCAGGGTTTATGGCCGTCAATTTAACTCATTTCCAGAGGTTTTATTGTGCAACAGGGAAGCAAATACCCAAGGTGGTCCGAATATAACTTGTAACTTGCTATTCATTATTGTCTCTCTGAATACACTAATGCTGCCATTTAGTTCCATGTCAACCGTGCTCTGTTATGCTAGCACCCAACTTATTATCCCAAATAATTAGTGTCTTTTTTCAATTCATTGCTACTTTGGGAGTTGACCGCAGGTTGCCTGTGTAACGAGAGATATGCTTACAAGCAATACACGTGCCAAGGGCAAAACCCTGTGTGTGGCCTGTTGTCTGGAAGTCGAGTGCTGAGTTTGTGCATCTGTAATCCATTAGGCAAAGTATGAGATGCAGGGTGGCTTGGGAGAAGTGTTTGTAGAGTGCTTGGTGGGGAACATTTGTGCTGTTCATACTGCTGTGGTTGCTGCATTATCCAAACTAGACAGTATAATAAATACGAACAGTAACACTCTGCGTACAACATATCCATTTAGGTCACTTGAATAACAATCAACTGTACAAACAATGAATCACTCAGAATTTCTATACAAATAGGAGTAGTAACAGCTGCTTTATATTACCTGAATTGACTGACTATGGTGTTTTTCGAACAATAACATTTTCTGAGCTTTTGCTTAGTGCAAAAATCCTAAAGCCTTTCTGGTATGTTTTTATTTTTGGAATTTTACTCACGCTGTGAGTCACCCCCATCTTAGCAGATATCTGAATTTGCTGTCAGTTAAAATGTATTTGAATTCCATGCAGCTTTTGATTTTAAAATGGTTAATCATTTTAGCTGCTCTGTATTCGAAACATAGAAACTTGAAGAAGGAGTAGACCATTCGGCCCTTCAAGCTGCTCCACCATTCATTGCGATCGTGGCTGATCATCAAATTCAATATCCTGATCCACCTTTCTCCCCCCCCGCCCATTCCTTGATCCCTTTAGCCACAAGAGATATACACAAGGTTTTGACCTCAACTACTTTCTGTGGTAGTGAATTCCACACATTCACCAGTTTCTGGGTGAAGACATTTCTCCTCACCTCAGTTCCAAAAGGTTTACCCTTATCCTGAAACTATGACCCCCCACCCCACCATTGGGAACATTGTCAATCTACCCTGCCTAATCCTGTTAGAACTTTATAAGTTTCTATGACATCCCCTCTCACTCTTCTAAACTCGAGTGGATATAATCCTAACTGACTTAATGTCTTCTCATTTGACAGATCTGCCATTCCAGGAATCAGCCTGATAAACCTTTGCTACACTCTTTCGATAGCAAGGACATCCTTCCTCAGATAAGGACTCCAAAACAGTTCACAACACTCCAGATGTGGCCTCACCAACTTCCTATACAACTGCAGTAAAACATCCTGATCCCTATACTTAAATCCTCAACATCTCTTTTTGGCCACAAGCTATCTAAAAACAAGGTGCAGACATGGGATTTTGTGGCATTTTACTTATTTCTCCCCTAACGTTTTCCATTCATTTTCACTGCACTCCTGGAAGAATTGACTCCTTGTTGGTTAAGAGTTCTGTACATGCCAGGCAATCATCAGTACTTTGGGTAAAGTAATAATTCCTAATGAGTGAGTGACTGAGCTAGAGTTTTCTTTTGACTACCTGAGGAACTGTGACCAAACCCCATCTTGTCATTTACTAAGATCCATACTTTGGCAGTGAGCATGGGAGGGAATGGACTGCATGGGGCCTCACAGTTCCAGGGACTTGGGTTCAACTCTACCCTTGGGTGATTGTCTGTGTGGAATTTGTACATTTTCCCCTCATCTACAAAGGCTTCCTTCAGGTGCTCTGGTTACCTCCACTGTCCAAAGATATGGAGGTTAGGTAGATTAACCGTGGTAGATGTGTGGGGTTACTGGGAAGGGGCGGGGGAGAGGGCCTGGGCATTATACTCTGCTAGAGAGTCGGTGCAGACTCGAGGGGCCAAATGGCCTCTTATGCATTGCGGAGATGCTATGATTCTATGTGATTCAGGACGGCAGCAGTTCAAGAAAGTGGTACACCAAAACCTTTTTAAAGATAATTTGAGTTGGGTGATAAATGTTGGCTATGCCAATGATACCGATTTCCTAAAGGTGAATCGAAGAAATAGAAACAGGCTAGCTAAATCCTGCATCTCCACCTGCCAACCCAACAAAGCCAATGCTGGTTGTAACATCCTCCACTGGGACTCTCAACGCAGACTGCCAATTAAACCCAGGATCTTTGTGTTAGCAAGGCCACTTATAGCCTTTACTATCTGAACCATCGAAGGGATGATTTCCTCTGGTTTCTACATGTTAGTAACATAGTAAACCGAGTAAGAATACTTCCACTGGTTACCATTTCTACTGAAATCCTAAAGATGTTCATTGATAATTTCAAGTGTAAGCATAAGAAAGCTTCCTACTTCGTTTAATTGGTCTGTAACACTCTCAGACTAGAGGGAATATTTCTAGGGGAAGGAGATTTAAGATACTGGACTATTTTGGAGGTTGTTATTCGTCAAGTTCATCAAAGGTTTGAAAATCATGACAAGTTTTGACCAGATGAGGAGAGATAGACACTCTTAGTGCCTTTCTCAGTCTTTATTGCCACTATTTACATTCTCTTTGTTCAACGACAGCCTCCGTCCCCACCCCCGCAACACCCTCATTGTATAAATCATATCCTATTTCCTTTGTCTTTAGCTCTGATGAAGGCTCATCCTGACTTGAAATGTCAGTTCTATTCTCTGATTCTGTCAGATGCTGTCAGACTTGTTGGGGGGAATTTTGCCATCTCGCCCGCAACCGGAATCAGAGAGGGTGGAGGGTGAGGGCAGACATGCAAAGATCCATGAAACTCGGATGGGACTTTCCAGTTTTGGGGTGAGCACGACCAGCATTTTCTGTTTGCAGTATTTTGCCTTTAGGAGTAGACCATCCCCTGGTTAAGGAATAGGTGACGTGGTCAATCTAATCTCATCGCTAAGATGGGGAGAAGAGAATTTATCAGAAATGGTTTGCACATTGACTTGGAACCTGGAATGTTTTGTCACATATGGAACAGCAAGGCAGGAATCAATGTATATTTTTTTCCAAAAACAAGTAAATATGCATTGAAAGCAAAGGACTATAAAAAAAGAATGAGGAAGGTAGGTTCATCTTGAATTGCTGTAGCAAACAGTCAGCATAGAATCAATGAGCCAAATGACTTCCTATTGTGTTATAGGAACTTAAGCATTAGATGTCATAAAAGTAGAAATAATACAGTCATACTGTTTCAAATTTTAGGGTTATAATCTCCTTCATAATGGATTAGTGGCAGGAAGTGACCCTATCATTTACCCACTCAAGATTTATGGACCTAGGGCAGGATGGTACCAGTAAGACAATGCTACTTGGTATACTATGCCTGAGAGAGGGGAATTCTGTTCCCCTGTAGCATTTAAACTGCAGCTAATTGGAGAATAGTGCAGTGAATGTGAAGGAAGAATCAATACTGGATGACAGCAAAGGTGACACGGTAGCACAGCAGTTAACACTGCTGCCTCATGGCACCAGGGACCCAGGTTTGATTCCCAGCTTGGGTCACTATCTGTGCGGAGTCTGCATGTTCTCCCTGTGTCTGCATGAGATTCCTCCAGGTGCTCCAGTTTCCTCCCAAAGATGTGCTAGTTAGGTTGATTAGCCATGCTAAATTTTCTCTGTATACCTGAACAGGTGCCAGAGTGTGACGACTAGGGGATTTTCACAGTGACTTCATTGCATTGTTAATGTAAGCCTACTTGTGACACTAATAAATAAATGTAAACAGAAGGAAAACTTCCAGATTTTAACTATTACTTTAGTCCTTCCAACAGAGGTACAGTACGGAATAGGAGGCTCAATAAAAACATCCTTTCCAGCCAGAGTTTCTCTCTGGCCTGTTGCTGCAAAGAAACAGGCATAACTGGTACCAAAAAGTTTCTATTGAAGGAGATGCACCAATCTTGTAAACCTGAAGTCTGACTGAGGAAGAAACTCATTGACAGATCCTGGGACGGCAGGACTGATATTGAGGAGAGATTGTATCAGGTAGGATTATATTCGCTGGAGCTCAAAAGAATGAGGGTGGATCTCATAGAGTCCTTCAAAATTCTAAAAGGACCAGACTGGATGGATGCAGGAAGGATGTCCCTGATAGTGAGGGTGTCTCAGAATCAGAGGTTGTTGTCTAAGGATTCAGGGTAAACCATTTAGGACTGAGAAGGCTAAATTTTTTCACCCAGAGAGTGATAAATCTGTGGAATTGGCTACCACAGAAATCAGCTGAGGCCAAAACCTTCTACATTTTCAAGAAGAAGTTAGATATAGATCTTGAGATGAAGGGGCTCAAAAAATATGGTGGGAAAGTGGGATCAGGGTATTGCATTTTATGATTAGCTGTGATCATAATGAATGGCAGAGCTGACTAGAGGGCTGAATGACCTACTTCCACTTTTATTTTCTTTGCAGCCGATCTCGAGCCCACTCTCACTGTCTCCGGGAATGGCAGTGGGCCAACTCCCCTTTACAGTGTGAAACATTGGCAAAAGCCACTGGCTCCTTCAGATCAGTCATCTCATCGAATCAAATCGCAATTTCTCAGCAGCTTCAGGGGAAGATTTCCAGGCCTGAAATTCATTTCCTTGAGCACACACAAAATTTGTTGTGTGAAGTCCTCAAAGAATCTTTAAACGGCACAATTAAACCAGAATTTACAGCATTTCAGGAAACCCAAAATGGCCTCCTCAATGCTATGCTCGTCTAAGGAATCCTGCTGCCCTGCTCATATTATCTTTTGTACGCTGGTGATTGTTTTCATACACCTTGCAGCCTGACATCACGAGAAGGGAAGTGTGTCACATGATTGAGTTTCAGTTTCACTTTTGCCATCACAGTCTTCAAAAGCTTTCTACCTTCGCATAAATGTTCTCATGTGCCTAGTCACAACAAGTGGACCGTCAAAGTCCATTTACCCAATCTCTTAGAACCACCTGTTAAACTAACACAACATCACAACCGGGTATTCAGTAGAGGTCAAATAGCATGACAGCAAGATTAACTACAGGTGCAACATGTTGAATAGTTTAGATCGTGCTACATGGCACAAGCCAACCCTTAGCATTTTAGTCAGACCACAATGAAGCTGCAGAGCATTAAATCCACAGTGTGTATACGCTGCAGAAAAGCTTTGAAGGCACAGGGTTGAGGTAAAGCTGGTAAGCATTTGGATCCCTTCTGATGAGATTGCAGAGCTCAATCTGTGAGTTCATTGAATGGGGCAAAATCATTGGGAGGACTACCACTGGGTTAGCTCAGTCAGAAAAGACTAGGGAAAGACCAGGGTGAGTGATGGATTGATAGTGAGTAAGGAAGAGTCAAAAAAAATAAAAGCAAAGAACTCACAAAAATTGAGGCAGCATAGGGGCACAGTGGTTAGCACTGCTGCTTCACAGCTCCAGAGACCTGGGTTAGATTTTAGCCTTGGGTGACCATCTACGTGGAGTTTGTCCATTCTCTCTGTGTCTGCATGAGTTTCCTCTGAGTTCTCTGGGTTCCTATACAGTCCAAAGGTGTGCAGATTAGGTGGATTGGCCATGGTAAATTGTCCCAAGATGTATAGGTTATATATGTGGGGTAAATACGTGGGGACATGGGGTTAGGGCCTGAGGGAGATGATCTGTTGGAGAGCCAGTGCAGACTCAATGGGCTGAATAGCCTTCTTCTGCATTGGAGGGATTCTACGGATTCGATGAAATTGGACGAGAGAAGGTTGTGATTATAATAGGTGGAGCAACACAGTGACACCCAAACTAGATGCTGTAGAACAAGGGAGGTCAAATGAATATTGTCAGAATGTCCAAAGATTTCCCTGTTGACTTGCTTCCCAAATTCGAAATGTTTAAAAAGCGCACAGAGCTCTGACTGCTTGATTCATGTGTGTCGGAAACAGATAAGCAAACCATAAGAATTCACCTAGTGATTGCAAAAGAAGATCTTCACAAGCTGAACATGTCAGGATTAAAAGCAGAAAAGCTAAAACACCGCAAAAGATGTGGACTACATCCCCAGGAAGACAAACAAGTCAAATTTGGGAAATGCCTTGGCACTGGTCCAAACTGTTCATGTATTCCTTAAAACGGAGCTCCAAGCTCAGTAGCAGCCATTTCACACATTTCATTGTTCTTTTCCTTCAGGGGCAGACTGTTCAGAATCAGGTTAAGCTTTCGTATTCATCGACTCGAGTGCATGCCATTTTGATAATACTCGACAGAACCTACGGACCATTTTAGCAGATATAAATGGGTACATACTGTGATTTTTCAAATGCAGAACCAGCAAACAAAATTGTTGAATCGGTGATTGGATCCCCTCCCACAAAGGATTTCCAAACAGATCAGCAAGTCAAGCCCCAAACATATAGCACTGAAGAGCTATTCAGGGATGCACCTACATACAAATTAATCCATGCAGTTTGATGAAGCTTACATGGTGGCACAGGGATTGGCACTGCTGTTTTACAGCTCCAAAGACCCAGGTTCAATTCAGGCCTGGATGACTGTATGGAGTTTGCACATTCTCCTTGTATCTCCATGGGTTTCCTCTGGGATGCTCCAGTTTCCTCCCACAATCCAGAGATGTGCAGGTTAGGCGCATTGATCATGATAAACTGCCCCTTAGTGTGTGGATGGATGGATTAGCGGGGTAAATGTGTGGTGTTAAAGAGATAGGGTGACAGCGAGGACCTGTTTTAGATGTTTTGTCAGAGACTCAGTGCATTCTCAATTGGCTGAATGGGCCTCTTCTGCACTTTAGGGATTCTATGTTTCTATGGTAAATCCAAATACAATCCACACTTACTAAGCACTCAAACCTAGCAGGATATTTGGAAGGTGTGGCCTTCGACACACCCCAAGAAAATGTCCAACTTTTCAGTAATTCTGCAAGAAAGACATGTAGGCTTGAGCAAAGGCTGATGCAGTTACAAAGAGCTGTGCACTGATCAAAACAGAACAAACATAAAGTGTACATTCAAACCATAAGAATAACCATCTAATATCTCATCAGGAGTACGTAGAAGAGGTAATGAGAAGATTATGATGTATCGCCTATCTCATGGAAAACAGATTGGCCGGAGTGTTAGTGCCCACTCATGCCTGCTGGATTTTCCAATCCCGCTGCAGTGAACGGAGATTTAGTTGAACGCCAAATTCTCCAACCTGGCACAGCAGAAGCATGGAGTGAGTGGGCGGTAAGATCGCATCCATTCTGTCACACCATGTGGATGGTGACAGTAACTTTAAAACTGTCTTACGAGAGAATCTAGAACCAGAGGGTATCATCTCAGAGTAAAGGGTTCATCCATTTAAGACGGAGATGAGGAGAAATTTCTCCAGAGAGTTGCAAATCTGTGGAGTTCTTTATATAGAGGATTGCAGAGGCTGGATCATTAAGTATGTTCAAAGCTGAGACAGACAGATTCTTAAGCAGTGAAAGAATCAAAGGTCATGGGACAATACAGGAAAGTGGAACTGAGGATTATTTCTTATGTTATATTCTTTCTTATATTTCTTATGTTCCTATGTTCTTATTATCATATCAGATCAGTCATGACCTCATTGAATGGCGGAGCCAAATGGTCTACTTCTGCTCCTACATCTTATGGTCTAACATATTTTCCTTATGAATTCTTTGATGGCATGGAGATCAACGTTTGTAGAAGATTGCTCCTAATTATTCTTGGTGAAAAATAAATGAGCAAATGAAGCACTTTGGGGTAATAGGTCTTCAGAGGCAGAAGTCTCTTCACCAAAAGGGGCTTTATTTATAATTCCAACAACAGCACACAGAGTGCGATCAGTCAGCAGTCTACCTTCAGGAGTGCCAGAGGAACTGACACTCCTGGTCAAATACAAGGGAAAGGCTCCTGATTGGCCGATTCAATTGACTTCTTAATCAGGGAATTCATTTTCCAATAGGCCAACCTCAATGGCCTGATTGAAGTCATTACAGGTATATAGCTATATGAGTTCTATGATCTCGGTCACTTTTGAGCTTAATGTCTTGCTTTAAAATGTTTAACTGTTCATTTTAAATTTTAAGAGGCATACCAACCTGGGTTCTGGGTTTGGGCTTTTCCTCATCCTTGTTAACCATGCAAGGATAGATATTTTTGTCTTAGCACTCAAATACTGCCTGAATGCGGGCAGAGAAAAGAAGGAAAATCCAATATGAACGTCCAAAGTATTCAGGCGCCTTGCTGCCTTTTGAAAAATTCGACTCACCCCTCAGAACTTAGTTTACTTAAAAAAAATTCCACCAGCTGATGATACAAACTGTCACTTTCACCAATCAGTTGCATCATAATGAGACACAGAGGAAAAAACAGGTAACACAGAAATGCGTCATCAGAGCTGGAACAGGAATAGCCCTTTCTGCCATGTCTCCAGGGCTTCTGGCAAGCAGTGGAAGATCAACCAGGAACTCTAGACTTTGATGTATAACGTGGCGGTTTATTGAACCTTTCTCCTCCTGACTGCTTCAGGAAGAAAGTTTAACCTTTGCTGTTGTGCTCTCTAACTGGGTTGAAGTATTTCACTAAGATCCCTCATGCCTGCAGCGGGAAGGTGGAGATTTCTACACCAGATGCCACATGAAGAATTGGAAAGGAGTTCCATATGAAAGCCGCAGATCCTGATTTGTCGGCAAGTGCCACTATTCCCTAATGGAATACCAGATTAGAGCTTTATTTAAAACATCAAAACAGTGATGCACATGCTCACTGCAGCACAGAGTGAATATAATATTGAAGTACACAAGTTCCGCTTCAGGGCAAGAGGAATCTTAATTAAATAATTTCCTAATTAACAGCACAGTCAATTAACATTTCTCGATTCAATGCATTAGAAGCAGTCTGACATGCAACCTTTATATTTCTAATGTTAAGACAAGTACTAACGATACTCACAGGCCTTCTCTACTTCACCAGCAACCAGGTATTAATAGATTATCGGTGCCATAAGGAGAACAATAACTTTGCAATGATTCAGGAATGCTGAATAGATTCCTTCTCGAGCCTCCAGCATTCACCATCTCAGGTTGATACTAAGGCTTTGTGAATTCATTATTCAGCTCTGTGGGAACGGATTTGGTGAGGTTTCCCAGCTCCTTTCCTGTGTTTGATCTGCAACCTCACTCAGCAATCACGATGCAGATCCTGCACATGTTATATATCATGTGCATTTTTCACACAGACATGCACAGGGACAGCTTGTATCATTGTTAGAATGTAAAGATGGGTAGAATGGCCAACGTGGATTGCAGTTGGGTCATGAGTGCAGCTGGGCTCCTGTACCTGTGCCCTCTTTCCATTGGTATCTTTTTGAATTGGCACCAACACGTGTCTGAGATGGCAATAAAGTACACTGTTAACAATGGGAAATTGAGATCAGGGTGGGAATCAAATCCAACTCGAAATACCAGCGCTGGAATTCTCCTAAAGAAATCCAAGTGTCAAATTTGCATGAAAACTGGAGTAGATCACATTTTTTTTAGTGGGAGTTTCAAAAACAATCTCCCATACTCTGTATACTGCAGAGTGCACTAGTGTGAATCATGCTGAGATTGAGTGGCCGGGTCCTATTCCCATTGAAGAGACTGCCAGCATAGCGCTGAGTGGGCCACTGTGCATTCACCGATCTGTCGATGCCGAGATCAGCACATGCACAGTGGCCCTGCACTGCCGGCCTCCCAATTGCTGGCCAGCCCAATCACTGGCCAGCTCCCTGGTCCCTGCAACACTGTCCCTCTGAACCCCTCCCCTCCCACTGGCCCCCCATGAATACCCAGGGCCACCCTCAACTCCTTACGCCACAGTCCTGACCCCCACACCGCCCACCCCCGCAGTCCCATCCATTCCCTTAACCCCCCAACACCCTCCACAACCGATCCTGACTGCAGAATGGCAGCGGGACCTCACCCACCCCCTCTGATTGCCCCCGGAGGCCCCACCCAATCAAGCCCCACCTCTTATTAGGCCCCATCACCTTGGCACTGCCTGATGTTCAGTGGGCAGTTCCAAGGTGCCCCCAGGCATTGATACTTTGTCAGTTGGGGAGTGCCACAGGGCACAGGCTGGCACTGCCAAGGAGCAAATGCCCAGGGGGAACCTCTTCAATGCCCAACGCTCTGGGGGGACCCAATTGCCTCCCCCCCAACCCCCCCCCTTCACTCCAGCAGGTTCAGGCTGCCAGCTCCCCGAAAGTGGGGAGCTAGCGTAATCCCCGCTGGAGTGAAATACTCCTGGCAGGGGGAATACTTCGGTCCTGGGGCAACTAATTCTATTTAAATTGTACTTAAATGGTGATTTGCATTATTCATGCAGCTACTCTACCGATTTCTAGTGTGGATACAATGCTGCCGGAAATCCGGTGCGTTAGAGAGGCTATCAAGGTGGGACACGCAATGCAAATCCTGTGCATTGGGTGCCATTTCACTCAGTGGGATGGGAGAATTGTCCCCCAGATTTTCAATGTAAGTTAGAAAGATATAAGTTTATATGTATAATAATGTGGAGATCGATCTGCTCTCCTCAGTTTGAAAATTGGCAGCACTGGCAGCAGGCTGGCACAATAGTTGGCACTGCTGCCTCACAGTGCCAGGGACTCAGGTTCAATTGTGGCCTCGGGTACCTGTCTGTATGGAGTTGCACATTCTCCCCGTGTCTGCATGGGTTTCCTCTGAGTGCTCCGGTTTCCTCCCACAGTCCAAGATGTGCGGGTTAAGTTGATTGGCCAAACTATATTACCCCTTAGTGTCATGGGGCAAGGTAAATACATGGGATTCTGGGGATAGGGCCTGGATGGGATTGCTATTGATGCAGCCTTGATGGGCTGAGTGGCCTCCTTCTGCACTGTAGGGATTATATAATTCCATAATTTTTAAAAAAATTATTCATGGGACATGGGCATTGCTGGCTGGCCAGCATTTATTGTCCATCCCTAGTTGTCCAACGGCAGTTGAGAGTCAACTGCGTTGCTGTGACTCTATAATCAACCGTAGGCCAGACAAGGTAAGGACAGCAGATTTCCTTCCCTAAAGGACATTAGTGACCCAGATGGCTTTATGGAACATAGAACCTTACAGTGCAGAAACAGGCCCTTCGGCCCATCGAGTCTGCATCGACCACAATCCCACCCAGGCCCTATCTCCATACATTTACCTGCTAATCCCTCTAACCTACACATCCCAGGACACTAAGGGGCAATTTTTAGCATGGCCAATCAACCTAACCCACACACCTTTGGACTGTGAGAGGAAACCGGTGCACCCAGAGGAAACCCACACAGACACAAGGAGAATGTGCAAACTCCACACAGACAGTGACCCGAGCCGGGAATCGAACCCAGGTCCCTGGAGCTGTGAAGCAGCAGTGCTCACCACGGTACTACCGTGCCGCCCATAATTTTCTAACAATTGACAATGGTTTCATCAGTAGATTCTTAATTCCAGATATCATTTATTGAATTCAAATTCTACATATTGCTGTGGTGGGATTTGAACACAGGTCCGCAGAACAGTAGCTACATTTCTGGATTAATAGTCTAGAGATAATACCATTAGGCCATTCCCTCCTTTTATTAATAGCTTTAATGAAATATGTTACTTGTTTCTATATAAATTTAAATATATATATCACATAGTTTTCACTATTATTCAGAGTTGAATAAGTCACAATAGTCCTGATTCTGGGCACTTCTGGCTTTGTATGGCGAAATAATAATAATTACTTCCTTTTCATTATGCATTAATAATATCGTTGAGCAAAATTGTCTTCATTGTGCTTCAGCAGTCGTGTTATAATTGGCAGCAGTGATAAAAGTCGCTTAGGTGGGGGTTGTGACAATATAAAATACCAAGTTATCACTAAACGCCCATACCAGCGGAACAAATGCAATGGAAAAAACACATGCTGGACTCCTGGCACTGTAGTTATTAACATTGACATTTATCCCTGTAAGGAGTAAGAATGATGAGGAGATGCTGGTGTTGGATTGGGGTAAACACAGTAAGAAGTCTCACAACACCAAGTTAAAGCACAACAGGTTTATTTGGTAGCACAAGCCACAAGCTTTCAGAGTGCTGTCGTTCATCAGGTGAGTGGGAGTTGTATTCACAAACAGGGCATATATAGACACAAACTCAATTTACAAATTGTAAATTGAGTTTGCGTCTTTATATGCCCTGTTTGTGAATAGAACGCCCACTCACCTGATGAAGGAGTAGTGCTCTGAAAGCTTGCGGCTTGTGCTACCAAACAAACCTGTTGGACTTTAACCTGCTGGAATAAGAACTCAGGATATGTGCCATTCAGATCAACTTGAGCGAATTGCCAAAAATACCTCTCGCCACCTTAGGCTAATTGGTGTTTACAGGTATGACATTTAAAATGTATTTTAACAATATTCTCTGCAGTTTTTTTTTCAGACAGATCTCACAGCACCAGGAGTCCAGTTTCAATTCAGCCTTAGTCACTGTCTGTGTGGAGTTTGCGCTTTCTCTCCCTGTCTTCGTGGGTTTTCTCTGGGTGCTCTGATTTTCTCCCACGGTCTAAAGATGTGCGGGTTACGTTGATTGGTCATGTTCAATTGTCCTTTAGTATCAGGGGTATTGGTCGGTAAATGTGGGCGGTATGGGAATAGAGCCTGGGTGGGATGGTGGTCGGTACACACTCAATGGGCTGAATGGCCTCTTTCTGTACTGTAGGGAATGTATAATTCCTTGATGTTATAGTTGTGTTTTTGTAATTTGGTAAAAATTGTTGCTGATTTTTTAACTGTGTATTTTTGGTTTTGATGCTGTGCTGTTTGGGTCGGTATCTTTTATTGTTGCTGAAGCAGGATAATTGAAGCACTGTTTATTTTTAATTGGACTAATGCAGCGTCCTAGAGTTTTATGACCCTCATTTGAAGTGTTGGGTGGAGCCTGACTGACAGGTCAGGTGGTACCTTGGGCCATTTTATATTCCAGTTTGTTAAAATCGATTTTGGCTGCAGACTGGAAGCAATCTTTCTTGCCTTTCTCGCTGGAGTGAAAATTCTGCTGTCAGTGGTTTGCTAACTAGAAACTAGAGGCAAGCAGTGGCTCTTTCTATACCTTGCGATCTGCTGGAAGCTGGGGAGGCAAAGTTTCAATTCTCCATCCAAAGGATTGATTCACAGAAATGTTGTGAAGCTGCAAAATTCAGCATCACGTGAGCATACATGCCTTTTGTGCTGAGCTTACTACAGGTGTATGTTTGTAGGGATGTTTGGTTGGAACAGTATATCTAGCTGTTAAGCTTTGTACAATTAGGTGTGGCACGGTGGCATAGGGTGACATGGTGGCACAGTGGTTACTAGTGCTGCTTCACAATTTCAGCCTCAGTCCATGTCTGTATGGGTTTCCTCTGGGTGCTCTGGTTTCCTCCCTCAGTCTAAAGATATGTGGGTTAGATTGATTGGTCATACTAACTTGACTCTAGTGCCAGTGGAATTAGCAGGGTAAATGTATGGGGTACAGGAATAGAGCCTGGGTGGGATTGAGGTTGATACTGACTCAATAGGCTGAAAGGTCTCCTTCTGTATTGTATGGATTGTATGATTCCATGATATTATAATTGTGTTTTTGTAATTTGGTAGAAGTTGATGCTGATTTTTCTTGTTACAGTTCAACTAGATTCTTAAATAAACTTTGTTTGATAAAAGCTCTCCAGTGGGTTATTTGAATCATACCTGGATTGAATAATTGTATGCTCACTCTTGCCTAATTCAAAACTTATGGCCTGGACTGACTTCATGAAATGCCTTTGAGTTTCTGACCTGGACCATTTTGAGTGGCATAGTGACACAGTGGTTAGCACTGCTGCCTCACAGTGCCAGAAAACATAAGAACATAAGAAATAGGAGAAGAAGTAGACCATCTAGCCCTTCGAGCCTGCCCCGCCGTTCAATAAGATCATGGCTGACCTGAAGTGGATCAGTTCCATTTTCCCGCTTTTTCCCCATAACCCTTAATTCCCTTGTCTGTCAAAAACCTATCTACCCGTGACTTAAATATATTTAGCGAGGTAGCCTCCACCACTTCGACGGGCAGAGAATTCCAGAGATTCACCACCCTTTGAGTGAAGAAGTTCCTCCGATCTAAACTGCACCCCCCCTTATCTTGAGGCTGTGCCCTCTAGTCCTGCTGTCCTTTCTAAGTGGGAAGAATCTGTCTACCTCTACCCTATTCATCCCTTTCATTATCTTATACGTCTCTATAAGATTCCCCCCTCATCCTTCTAAACTCCTGGGAACTGGGTTCAATTCTGGCCTCAGTTTGTGTGCAGTTTGCATGTTCTCCCTGTGTCTACATGGGTTTCCTCTGGGTGTTCTGGTTTCCTCCCACAGTCCTGAGAAGTGGGGGTTAGATTGATTGGTCATGCTACATTGATGATTAGTGTTGGGGTATTAGCAGGGTAAATTCATGGAGTTACGAGGATAGGGCCTGGGTGGGATTATTGTTGCTGCAGGCTAGATGGGCTGAATGACCTCTTCTGCACTGCAGAGATGTTATGAATTGATGATAAAACAGGTGGGTCCTTCATTCCTGCCTTTTGATTATCAGAATTCCAAACATTTTATATGATTTAGGCAAGGGAAATGTGTTCATCTTGGGAGTTCAGCTGCAAGGATTTTTGGGGTAGATGGTCACATCTGACACCAGAATGGGCAATCATAGTCCCTTCAACAAGAATATTAGATATGTCATTCACTGCTTCTCAAGAACGGCAACTCTCCAGCCGTATCATGAACATTAAGGTCATCTGTGAAGAGCAAATGGAATAGAAATGCGTGGTCTGGAAAAAGAAAAGGTTCCAGCAATGTGAAGTTCTTCGAATCAAAATGTGACAAATGCTAATTTTGCAGCTTCATCACTTTTCTGTTAGACAATCCGCAATGACTGGACGGGGCACAGAGCTGTCACTGGGCGGCAGAGCAAAGGCATGTACAAGGTATTTCGGAAGTGCAGAGGTGGACATCAGTGTGTTTTAAATCAATCCTTAATGAATGGAAACGGTTTACACTCAATTAGTCTCCAGTCGGATCAGAACACGGAAACACCTTTCTGCATATAGAAACTAATATCTATGATGCCTTCATTGTACACTGTTACGGAAACGTGCTGGGGAAATGACTCCCCGATTAAATGAATCTGTAAACTGCCGATATGCAGCACTGTCTAGGAATCCAGCTGTGACTAATGAATTAACTGAATGAAACTATGTTTGGTTTATAGCTTTTTTTTGACTGCTTGCTTTCCTTTGGAGTCAGAATTTACACCATTTTTGCAAAGATTTCCCAGAGGTTTAATTGCATTATGTTGTTCACAAAAAACCTTTACTGAATAGAAAAAGCTGCTCATAGTTTACAGTTCAAAATTGTGTCTTGTGCTTAACTTTAATGTGTTTTTGAAAGTCGGTGTGAATTATATATAAAGTGAAAACATGCTACTTAATTACAAAGTTTTTGAGCCATTCTGGCCATTAATCTTCCTTTTCATGTTAATAGTTTAGACCAGGTATACCAAGGTTTTATTTTATAAGAATCCTTATAATACAGAAGGGAACCATTCAGCCCATCGAGTCTGCACTAACCATAATCCCACCCAGGCCCCATCCCTGTAAACTCACATGTTTACCCTTCTAATCCCCTGACACTAAGGGGCAATTCAGCATGGCCAATCCATCCAGCCTGCACATCTGTGCATATAGGAAGAAACCAAAGCACCTGAAGGAAACTCACGCAGACACGGGAAAACGTACAAACTCCATACAGTCTCCCAAGGCCGGAATTGGACTCAGGTCCCTGGTGATGTGAGGCAATAATGCTAACCGCTCTGCCACTATGCTGCCACCATGCTTCTAATGTTTGCCTTATGAAGCATCATCAGCACTACTGATTAAATAGAAATAACTGCTGCCCCAGAGAGCTGCCATCTTGGAATTGTTCTAAGCAGAAATTGAGTAAAACATTTATTGTAGAGATTTCTCATCAGTGTGTCAATAATTGCTTTAGTTAGTGAGGCAGACTTGTAGCTGTGGCTGTTTAGTTCAGTCGAGAAACCATTCCGAAAGCAGAATTATCAGCAAAAATAATTACTGCATTATTACAAGTGGTATCAGGTGTAGTGTATACGGTAAAGTTTATTTATTAGTGTCACAAGTAGGCTTACATTAACACTGCAATGAAGTTACTGTGAAAATCCCTGAGTTGCCACACTCTGGCGCTAGTTCAGGTACATTGAGGGAGAATTTAGCACGGCTAAAGTAATGAACCGGCACATTTTTCGGACTGTGGGAGGAAACTGGAACACCCGGAGGAACATGCAAACTCCATGCAGTGGCCCAAGCTGGGAATCGAACCTGGGTCCCTGGTTCTGTGAGGCAGCAGTGCTAACCACTGGGTCACCGTGATGGGCTAAACAATTCAGGTCAGAGATCCGACAAATTCAGAAAAGGGCAAAGGCCACGTTGTCAATGGCTGTGAAGGAATGCCCTTCTGGAGTGGAGCTCGAGATATTTGCAACATCTCACAATTTGCCTCCACAGCTGTATATCCAGCAGACTCAAAATAAATTTAACTATAATTCCTCTCTGACCAGAGACAACATGTAACCATACAAGTGTTTCTGGCTCCCTTGTGGGGACAGTGTGCTATTGACGGCGCACACCGCTTTGTTGGCACCACACATCAACACTACCCTAGTCCAAAACCAATGTGATCCACTTATTCAACATGTAGTGTGGTCATTGGCAGTGCATCATGCAGATCATTGGTGATGATCTGATTAACTCCTGCTACGTCTGGTTCTTCACCACCTTGACCTGCAAGACAGAGGGAAGTGTGTCAGTGAGTGGCGTACAATCACACTGATCCTCCTCCTCTCAGCCATAATGACCTAATTAATTGGATTATTTCCCTCAGTCGCAGGATCATGTTGTGTGTATATAACTTTGTGAGAGCATGGACGCAATTGTACACATCTTTTTTTTTTCATTTGTTCACGGGATGTGGGCATCGCTGGCTGGGCCAGCATTTATTGCCCATCCCTGAAGGCATATGAGACTCAACCACATTGCAGTGGGTTTGGAGTCACATGTAGGCCAGGACAGGTAAGGACAGTAGATTTCTTTCCCTGAAGGGCATTAGTAAACCAGTTATGTTTTTATAACAATCAGCAATGGTTATCAATATACCTTTAATCTTTATGAATTCAAATTTCATAATCTGCCACAATGGGATTCGAACACAGTACCCCAGGGTCTCTGGATTACCATCCATTGTCAATACCACTACGCCACCCTCTGCCCTCTTTATATATGTGCAGGGTAACCTAACTGTTGGCACTTACTTTTCTGAATCAAACTGTGAAACTGTTTTTTCCTCACATAAAACTGTTTTTTTTTCTCTTTGAGTATAATGCAAAATATTGTAATTACCTTCCAAATAATCAGGTTCTTAACAAATACTGACTAAAATTGTGACAGTTCTCACTGATGTTCTTGTAACCTTTATGTTCCTTCCTTTGCAAAATCCAGATACTTCAAAGAAAATCTTCACATCACTAATCCGTATTTCCTGATTTGAGCTGTTATTTTATATTTTGACATTTGGCAATAATCCGAATGGTGAGGTGCTCTTTGACCTTTGTTTCTGATTTTCTTTTAAAGTGACAAATTTTGTTTATTATGATATTCTTTATTCTGTTTATTAGATAATTTGGGGTGGTACAGTGGTTAGCGCTGCTGTCTCACAGCACCATGGACCTGGGTTTGAATCTTGACTCAGGACACTATGCAGGCTCTCCCCGTGTCTGCGTGGGTTTCCTCTGGGTGCTTCAGTTTCCTCCCACAATCTGAAAGACATGCTGGTTAGGTCATGCTAATTTCTCCCTCAGTGTACCCGAACAGACGCCAGAATGTGGCAACTCAGATTTTCACAGTAACTTCATTGCAGTGTGAATGTAAGCCTACATGTGACACTAATAAATAAACTTTAAGAGACAGAGCAGGACAATGCCTGACTGTATAAAAGCATCAATCTTTGACTAGCTATTCAAAGGAAATTGAAATACCAGATGTTTTTATGCTCTTTGAATAATGCCACAACAAAACACAATTCATAGAATCCCTACAGTGCAGAAAGAGGCCATTTAATTCATCAAACCTGAAGTGGCATCAATCTTATCCAATCTCAATCTTCATAATCTCACGTATTTATCCTGCGAATCTTGACACTAAGGGGCAATTCAGCACAGCCAATCAATCTAACACGCACAGCTTTGAACTGTGCAATGAAACTGGAGCAGCTAGAGAAAACCCATGCAGACATGGGGAGAATGTGCAAACTCCACACAGACAGTGACCCAAGGCCGGAATTGAACCCAGATTCCTGGCGCTGTGAGGCAGCAGTGCTAACCGCTGCGCTACCGTGCCTCCTCTGACTTTACATTAGAATCTTTGCCGTAGTGTTTATTTAATATAACTACTGTAATCAATGATGTATTTACTGAAGTATAACATCTTACAGAATGACTATCTTGAAATAACTCCTCAGAGGTCAATGTCCCTTCATCAGATTCTCTTGGAGTGCTTCTGGTGCACAGTCAAAATCCAGAGTGTCAGTGGACCTGACAGTCACGTAGTTATGTACAGGTAAGGCTTCCTGATTGGGCAGACAATTATGACCTCAGGGAGCTCATACTCCAAGAAGCCAACCTCCTGGTTAAAATTAGAGTCTCTGCACATCTTCAAGCTATGGAACTAAATTCAGAGTAAGGTTGGGTCTTGTTTGTCTCTCTTATGGAACCTTGAATCGGATTTTGAATTAAGTTTTTGGAGCAAGCAAGTAATGGATTTGGGGTTTGCCTGGCCCAATCTGAGCATTAGCTTTGTAACTTTAAAGATGGAGTTTAAAAAATTAAAGAAAAACAAGTGATATGAGTGTAATTCATATCTTTAATTTGCTGGATGTGGTTTTGCTTTTATCTTTGGAATCAATTTTGTCAATCTGCAACAGCACTCTAAACAACAGTGAAAACTCCTTCAAGGATAATTGCTGCATTTAGTTAAAAGCATTAACATTTCAGTTCAAATTTATTCTGATTACTCTTTAAACCTAGAAATATTGATAATGATGTTAGTACTTATTATTGTTTGTATGAGATTGCTCAAACTGCTGTTTTAAAGGTAGTGTTAACTCCTTTATTATAAATGAGTTAACAACACCTTTCATCAATGTAGCAGGAAGAATATTTTTATTAGTTCATGGGAAATTGGCATTGCCAGAAATGCTGGAATACTTGCTCATCCATTGGGAAGGAGGAGGTGAACTATTGCGGCTGTGTATTGAAGGTAATCCTACAGTGGAATTAGGGGAGCTGCAGTGACAACGATGATATATTCCCAAGGCAGGATGGTGTGTGACTTGGAGAGGCATTAGCAGGTGAAGCTGTAACCATGTTCCTGCTACCCTTGTCCTTCCAGGCCAGAGAGATTAATGGTTCAGGAGGCATTATCAAAGGAATCTTTAACAGAGCAATGGAAAATAATGGCTTGAATGGAGACCATTTAGCTCATCATGCCTATTATCCAACCCACTCCCACATTTTAATATAATTTAAAACTACTTAATGGTATCCCCTACATTTAAGTCTAAATTCATGAATATATACCCCAAAAACTAAGCGACCCAATACTGAGACTGCAGAATTCTACTGGAAAAATGCTCTCTGACACAAGTTTCCTGTGATGATAATGTTCTATTGCTATGGATATATTATATCTCTTGTGTTTTATGTTTATAAGGACTATTTAAAAAAACAACAAAATGCTACAGATAGTCAGCATGACTGGTAGGAATACAGCTCAGATGCTGGGAAAGCAGGATAATTACTCATGCGAGCCGTGCACTGTTTACTAAGGTAGAGCTAATGGCCATTAAACTGTGTTATTAAATAAAGTTTGATTTACTATAATTCGTTTGTAGAATTGCTCCGAGAATGAAACATCCTATTCTTACATTTATGCCAAAATAGAAAACTTGTGGGGCCTAATCTGGCGTCCTCATATAATTTGGTCTGTTGCATAACAATGATATCAGTTGAATATTTTTGACTGCTTTGAAGACAAGTAAATGTTCACAATTAATGAGGTTTGAGTGCTATGTTATTTCATTTCAGGTCAGTAATATCACTTGATCAGTATTAAATGTGAAATGATGACTGCTTCAGAATGCAGATCACCCTACACAAGTGCAAACCAACACTGTTGTACGCAGTATTGTGTTAAAACTCTTTGCTAAAGGACATACCTATTGATTTATTTAGCATATATTTCAAAATAAAGTGTAAGGTATCTATCTGCTACTGGTCAAAGGTTAAGTTGCAGTAATAATTGAAACAAAATTAACATTACCATGAAAATATCATTGTTTTCCAGAACATAATATTATAGAGTGAGGATTTAAGTTCTCTAAAGCATCAATCCAGCCCCTTTTAGTAAAGTAAAAGTAAAGTAAAAGCTGATGAAATTACTGTGAAAACCACGTGGTCACCACACTCCAACGCCTATTCGGGTACACTGAGGGAAAACATAGGACGGCCAATCCACCTAACCTGCATACCTTTGGACTGCAGGAGGAAACTGGAGCACCAAGAAGAAACCCACACAGACACAGGGAGAATGTGCAAACTCCACACAGACAGCAACCCAAGCTGGGATTCGAGCCCAAGTCCTTGGCGCTGTGAGGCAGCAGTGCTAACCACTGTGCCACTGCTGAAAGTTGTAAGATTTTTATTAAATGATGAACACCAATGTCTTTAAATTAAAATCAATGAAATTGTTTCTAAGCCATTGCAGACACACACACATTTCGACTTTACTGCCAGGGAAGGCTGCAGCCAAGCTTAGCGATATATATTTACTGCTTGTTTATTATAGCTCAGCTGTGCTCAGACTTATAACAAGAAAGGTCGTGGAAAGAAAACTGTATAAAAGCATTCTTAATGTTTTATACTTCTGCTCTGCGAAGGAAACAGACAAGGTTTTTGCGTAGCTTAGCATATTTTAATTTATGGCATATTTTCTGCTGAAATTTGATTCTTTCCTCCTTCAAATAATACCAACCATAGCTGTAAAATCTCCTGTCTCAGTAAGCAATAAATTACACATAAAGGAACTGTCTTCCCCTGCGATACCTTTATTGTTTTTGTTCACCTGCTCTCTCTCTCTCTCTCTTTCTCATTTAGTTAATTACCAAAACCCTCACAATTTCCTTCCTCTTGTTGAGGGACCCTGTACTTGTTCATTTCAGTCACCAAAACTGACATCTTGGGTGGGATTCTCTGGCCCTTCGTGCCAGCGGGATTCTCCAGTTTCACTGCAGTGAAGGATGATTTGGCTGAGCGCCACATTCTCCATCCTTGCCGGAAGGGGCAGTGGTGTGTGAACGGCTGGGGAATTCCAGCCCTTATCTTATCTCCACACGCTGGCATCATTCATTCAGGGACAAGCTGGAAGTTGACCTTAACTCCACAGAACCACTGAGGGACTAATCTGCCACGTGCTGCACTGGTAATTTGTAAGATAGTTACTAAGCAGAAAATGAATTGTTAAAGTATAACTGTATTATTAGAAACTAATATCTGACTTTATAATTGGTGAAAGGGGAGTTAATTTAAACAGCATTAATTTCTCCTCTCACCACCTACCAATAAAAGCAACCCTAATCCATGACAGTATATTACTGGCTATCCAATGTGCTTTAATTTTGCTAACCAACCTTCTGTGGGGGATGTTATCAAAAGCCTTCTGCAAATCCATGTATACTACATCCACTGACTTCCTTTTATCAACTCTGTTAGCAACATCCTCAAAAATCCACAAAGAGAAAGGTATTTTGATTTGCTTCCTTTTTATAAGTGGTGACATATTTCTTAAGCTTTCTGTTCTATGTGATCTAGTTTTGTATTAGTAAGCTCACAGCAAAGCTGAGATAGGATGAACTCAAAGGGTTAGTTTATTTGTACACATTCGAAAGGCAAAGAGGGTTTGCAATGTCCCCCTCACCTTCAGATAATAACGAGAGGGATTGAGACTAAAAATCTATAAAGTGTAAAGGCTATGGGCAAAAATGATATTGTTTTACATGGTCTTGAGTCCAGGATCAAAGGTCAATCAGGTATTCCTTCATTGAAGTTGGATGCTGTGCAGTTCACTTTCCTGCTCGTGTTGACTTCACATGATGAGAGAAGCATGCAGAGATGAATCAGTCTTGTAGTCCATGGTACAGAATTTCCAACAGAAGTAGTGTAGATGGGGCCAGGTGTCCAACCCAGGTCAGAATGTGTGGTGGTCTGCTAGTCCCATGTTAAACAGCAGACTGAGCTCTTTGGTTCCACAAATCTGAAGTCCATGTCACATGACTTCCACCTTTCCTACATCTTTGACAAAGGATGTGTATCCGAGTCCAGGAATTTAGGTCTGCTACGAAGGGTTAAAAGGAATGTTTGCGAGGCCATTGTCTTTAGTAGCAGTTCTGTCTCTTCTGGCAAGCCTGGTTATCAAATACAACAGGCCTTTGATGTATCTACCTTTGAAGTTGGACTGTACAATCCCCACACGATTGTTAGTAGATCCTCAGAGATAACGAGGTGTGAGATTTCTGATACTGAAAAGTGCTTTCTCTAATTCTGGGGTCACAGGCAGACACGGTTAGTCATTTTAAGGATCTTCATTCTGTTCTTTTTTAAAAAATAGCAATAGCTATGAACACATCTATAAATATTCTATAGAAATATACAATCTGGGGTCTTATCCCCTCAAATTTATTAAAACTTGCCTTGGTCATAAAGTAAAGTGGGAATATTTAAAAGTAGGATTCAGTATTGAAAAGATGCCAAGTTAATGGGATAATGGGAAAATTATGATTTAGAAAGAACTTAATCAAAGCAAAACGATGATACCTTCAGAGTGTTTGTGTATTGTTCGGGTTTATGGAAACATGATACTGGAATATCTAGGCTGCCCAAGGAGCCTTGAGATAAAAGATGGTTAAACATAGGTGAATGTGACAAACCATTATGTAATGGTGTGATGCTCACATGAAAGATACTTGATTGGTCGAGGGAAGTATTCTGAAGCATGGGACTGAAGGTTATTGGGAAGGGAGATGGGTTCATTGGATAAGGGCAGGGGAGGAGATGTTGGGAGGTATGAACTTCCCGTCCCAGGGCAGGTGTGACCAGAAAATCCCATGCTTTTTTTTCCTGTATGGCAGGGGGAATAGAAATCTAGAAACAAGGTAATAGGTCGGGAAAGAGAGGGACCAAATGACCAGAATTGTAAGAGAAACCATTTAAAGTTTATTTATTAGTGCCACAGATAGGCTTACATTAACACTGCAATGAAGTTATTGTGAAAATCCCCTAGATGCCACACCCCATCATCTGTTCGGGTACACTGAGGTAGAATTTAGCATGGCCAATGCACCTAACCAGCACATCTTTCAGACTGTGAGAGGAAACAGGAGCACCCGGAGCAAACCCACGCAGAGACGGGGAGAATATACAGACTCCACACAGTCAGTGACCCAAGCGGGGAATCGAACCCAGGTCCCTGGCACAGTGAGGCAGCAGTGCTAAGCACAGTGCCACCATGTCGCCCACTGTACCACTGTGCCCCTCCAACCACTCCCTCTCATTCATTTCTCAGCACGGGTAGCATAATCCATGTTAAACTGCAAATTACTGCCTGGGTTTATTGCACTTGTTTGCCTGAACACTTAATAAACTTTGTCTCAACAAAGTCGATTCACGGCTAAGCTTTTCTTCTAAGCCTGCTTCAGAGGGAAGCAAAACACTTTCTTTCTGACATAATCGATAACTAAATGGCAGGTTGTCAATGCACTCCTTTGATACATCAGCAGGGATAGGTATTGCTTAAGCTGCCTAGATAGGGACACAACTCCCCAGCAGGTGATGAGCCTTCAATCTGGCTGCGGTTTATTTAAAATGAGCTCTTACAGGTCTCTGAGAAAGCCTTGTGTTTGGATTTTCTGTCTCCTAGCCCCTCCCCCCACCCCACTCCCTTCCAACCTAGTTGTTACAATCGGTGTCAATATCTAGAGTAATTACTGCTCTCAAAAAGTGGGTAAGTAAAAAAAAAGTCAAGCCTCTGCACCTTATTAATCTTGCACCAGACAAAATTAACTAGCATGTAAGAGACCCTTTGACACCACCGACGCAAAAAGTCATCTCATGCAGTAATTAGCATCTCTTAAAAGATTAGGTGCACAAAAGAAACTGCACAAAATGGAATGATAATAAAACTCTTCCTTTTAACTGTTACATTTACAAAATTAAAGACATTTGTAGTTCTTAGTAAAATAACGATAGTTCTTTCCCCTGGATCACTGCAGGCTTGCACTTGGAACAACTTAAATCAGTGTACTTCAAAATAAACCTTTGTGCATAGTTTTTAGGATCCAGGCATCCTCATTATTTTTAACTTTTCTTGCAGTGTCTCGTGTTTCCGTGTCCTATTACCAAGAGGCCTGTTCTACCTATTGGTTGGCCGCCATGTTTAAACAAAGACAAGCCATCACACTTCAAGAAATAATTAATTGGCTACAGAGCATTTTGATGTCTTGAGAATATTGAAAATTGCAACACAAATGCGATTTTTTTTTGTCATTCTTTCGATGTATTTTTAGTTTTATGTACTATTAAAACCAGTCTGCAAACTAGGCTGCTGTGTATATATAGGGTGGAATTTTCCAGAACCCACCCCGCCCCCCGCCATGGGAATCGTAGTGGGCAAGGGCATTCCATGCAAAATTCCGTTGCAGGAATTTACAGCCTTGGGGCAAGAGAGGCCAGAAAATTCCTCCCATAGCTTCATCCTGTTTAACAGTTGAATCCTGTGCTACATCCAATGGAGGAACTTAGCACATGAGTGTGACTTGGGGCCGCTGGCCAGGAGACGTAAGTGGAGGCCGTTAGCAGGCTCTCCGCTGGGCGCCATGGTCTCCGCGCGTCACCAGCTGCTGAATTCTGGCATTGCCAGGACCACGTGGAACTGATTAAAATATTTAAATAAAAATGTAATAATTGTACGGCACTGTGGCACAGTGATTAGCTCTGCTACCAGGAACCCAGGTTCATTTCTGGCCTTGGGTGATTGTCTGTGCGGAGATTGCACATTTTCCTCGTGTCTGTGTGGGTTTCCTCCAGATCCTCCAGTTTCCTCCCACAGTCCAATGACGTGTGCATTAGTTTGATTGGCTATGACAAGTTGCCGCTTAGGGCCGGGGAGATTAGAACTATAAATACGTGGGTTTATGGGGAAGGGAGCTGGGTGGGATTGTTCTCAGTGCAGGCTCAAAGAATAAAGAACAGAGAAAATTACAGTACAGGAAGAGGCCCTTCAGCTCTCTAAGCCTGCACTGACCATGTTGCCCGACTTAACTAAAACCCCTGCCCTTCTGGGGACCGTACCCCTCTATTCCCATCCAATGCATGTATTTGTCAAGATGCCCCTTAAAAGTCCCTATCGTATCTGCTTCCACTACCTCCCCAGGCAGCGAGTTCCGGGCACCCACCACCCTCTGTATAAAAAAACTTGCTTCGTACACCTCCTTTAAATGTTGCCCCTCCACCTTAAACTTATGCCCCCCTAGTAATTGACTCTTCCACCCTGGGAAAAGGTGACTTCTGACTATCCACTCTGTCCATGCCCCTCATAACCTTGTAGACATCTGTCAGGTCGCCCTCCCCCCAGTCTCCTTCATTCCAGTGTAAACAAACTAAGTTTCTCCAAACTCGCCACGTAAGTAATGCCCTTCATACTCGGCAACATGGTCCTTTGGTCCTCACCGCAATCTCCAAATCCACCAACCTTTGTGTTGCCCGCAAACGTACTAATCAAACCAGTCACATTTTCCTCCAAATCATTTATATATATAACAAACAGGTGGCTCGATGGGCCAATGGCCTCCTTCTGCACTGTAGATTTTATGTTTAAAAAAAAGCATTTCCCGATCATCAGCAAACCCAGGACTGAAGTCTCCAAGCCTGCTAGTGTCTCCCATCCCACCACCACCACCCCCCACCCCACCTCCTGCCAGGAGTGGTTCACTCCAGCAAGGTTACAACAGCTCCCCATTTGCAGGGAGCTGGTGGCCCAACCATACTGGAGAGAAGGGAAGCCATGGGGTTGGGGGAAAAAGGGGTGCGCCCTGGGCATGGCCAGCTCGGTAGTGCCAGCCTGGCCCCGGCACTGCTCAAAGGGCAAAATGGCAATGCCCAGAGGGCACTTTGACACTGCCCATCAGCCATTGGGCAGTGCCAAGGGGGTGGAGCCAGAGAGGGGTGGGGTCTATTGAGGCCAGATCCTATGAGGGTTGATCGGTGTGAGTGGGGTTCCTGCTGCTACTCTGCATGTGGGATCAGTGGCAGAGGCAGCGAAGGCGTCAATCAGGGCTGGCCATCATGATGCGGGGGGGCAATGGGCGTTGGCCTGTCGGTGCAGGGGGCGGTTCGGGACTACGGTGCGGGGGGTGGGGGGCACTGTCGGGGCTGCTGGTCGGGGGGAAATCAAGGGGGAATAGGTGGTGTTTCAGAACTTGCTCGGAGACATTCGGGAAGCTGGCGATCAGAGGGTAGGGGTTCACAGGGGCATGTTGCGAGGTCGCTGTGCTGGTCAGTGATTTAGTTGGCCAGCGATTGGGAGGCCAGCAGTGCGGGGCTACTGCGCATTCGCCAATCTCTGCTATGACAGATTGGCGCCTGCGCGGTGGCCAGCTCAGGGCAATGGTGCCGGCCTCTCCAGCAGGGATAGGTCCAATCCATTGATTTGCATCATGATTCATGCTGAGGCATTCTGCAGTGCACAGAGTGTGGGAAATTCATTTTAAAAATCCTGCTGAAAAAAAAACTGTGGGGTTTACTCCAGTTTTTATGCAAATTGGGCACTTCAAAATATTTTGGGAGAATCCTGGTCAAAGATTTGCCGTCAGGTTCAGCTGGAAGTGGATAATCCATTTCGTCCTCATCCTGAAGTCCCCAGTACATAGATAACTGTGTTCAACCAGTTTCATTCAGCCTATCAGCTATCAAGGAATGGCTGAAGGCACCAGGTATTGGGAAAGTCTGTGGGTCCTGACAACGTTCCAGCAATAGGACTGAAAATATTTGCTCTAGAATTTGCTGCACTCCTAGCCAAGCTGTCCCAGTACAGCTGCAACACAGGGGATCTGGAAAACTCCTGTTAACCGAAACCCTTGCTCCAAATAATTGATCGATACAAAAAATTTTAATCAAATCACATTTTTATGAGGAAAATGTAAACAAAAATTAAATACTTACGACTAATACAAAACTGATTCTCTTACACTGTTTCACAATTAAGTGGTTCTAGTCACCTTTAAATCTATGATAATAAATTTACAAACTTAGATGTTAACTACTTATACTTAGCTGATAAACCTGTAACGGTGTCTTTATCCACTCATGCCGGACAGGCATGGGGAGGATCAGAGTTCATCAAGCTGAAAGCTTTTGGTTCCTTTCATCTTCTCCGGTTCTTCTCTTCTTTTCTGATTCTGTTCTTCGAAGGTCCAGTATTTATTCTGGCTGGAATACATGCAGTTCTACAAATACATAGTGAACATAGGTAAATCATCCAAATTGGCTTATTGCAGGCTGCCTGACCTTAAGAAAGTGTCCTAAGTTATCATTGCACTTAAACTCAGCCTTCTGGCTCCACTTGATTGATTACATAGAACATAGAACCCTACAGTGCAGAAACAGGCCCTTCAGCCCATCGAGCCTGCACCGACCACAATCCCATCTAGGCCCTATCCCCATATCCCTACACATTTACCTGCCAATCCCTCTAACCTACACATCCCAGGACACTAAGCGGCAATTTTAGCATCGCCAATCAACCTAACCCGCACATCTCTGGACTGACTGATTAGGCTGACTTTATTTTCAAGGATGTGTTTTATAGCTTCTCCCTTGGAAACAACCATTGTCCAGTATCCTGCTGACCTTATCACTCATCGTAAAACCAAAATCATTTGTTGCAAGTAAATAGAGCAGTCCACATACCCAGCCTGGAGTTAAAACCTTCTGTACTGAAGTTAGCCATATTTCCCATCAGGCCATAGTAGTGGAGTAAGCTCATAGTAGTGGCTTAGTCTGTTAATGTAAGGGTGCTGGGGGGAGTTACAGAGCAAAGAGATCTAGGGGTACAGGTTCACAGCTGCTTGCAATTGGAGTCACAGGCGGACAGAGTAGTGACGAAGGCATTCAGCATTTCTTTGCTTGTCCATTTTGAATTAAGCAATAGCTCACTGGCTAGGTTGCCCAGATTTGTCCTGTCCATTAAAAGCAGGAAAAATCCAACCCTGGCAGTCACCAACCCATCAGTTCAATCAGAAGCAGGGCAATGGAAAGTTATTGACAAGAAGTGGCATTTACTCAGCAATTGCCTGTTCCCTGATGCTCTCTTTAAGTTCCAGCAGGGCTGTCTGCTTCCAGGTCTTCCAGTCTTGGTCCAAACGTGGGCAGAAGAGCTGATTTTCAGAGGTAAGGTGAGAGTGACTGCCCTTCACACCAAAACAGCATTTGACAAAAGTGTGACATCAAGGAACCCTGGCAAAACTGGAGTCTTAGGGAACCAGGGAGAGTGCGGGTGGGGTAGGGAAAACTCTCAACTGACCAAAGTTATAAATGATCTTCCTCCAACAGAAGATGAGAAAACGGGGTATTTGTTGCTGATTGTGTAGTGCTCAACACCATTCATGGTTTCTCAATTGCTGAATCAGCCCCTGTCTACATGTAGCAAGAGCTGGACAACATTCAGGCTTGGTGTAATAAGTGGCAAGTAACATTGATGCCACGCAGGTTTGGGTCAATGTCTATCTTCTACAGATGAGAATCTAACCATCTGCCTTTAGTCAACCTCATTATGTTAATACCTCCGCCATCAAGTACCCCCTGTGGCTACCACTGACCTGAAATTTAATTAAACCAGCCAGATGAATACTGTGGCTACAAAACCAAATCAGATGCTGGGAATTCTGAGGCAAAGAAACTCACGTTCTGACTTACCAAACCTGTCCACCATCCATGAGACACAAAACTAGGAATGTAATAGCACACACTTCCCTTGCCTGAATGAGTGCTACTCCAACAACACTTACAGGACAAAACACTCCACTTAATTGGCACCCCATCCATCACCTTAAACAGTCACACACTCCACCATCAATATACCCTGGCACCAACGTTTGCCATCAACAAAGATGTGCAGGTAAGACCTTGTTTAATTGCTCCTTTTGTCCCAGGTTGCGTGGGTTGTGTGGATTAGGCGATATGGGGATCAGGCAGGCAGTGGAAAGATGCTGAGTCAGAGCAGGCTCAAGGGGCTGTGTAGTCTCCTCCTGCACTGTTGGTGTCCCATGATTCTATTCTGACTCACCAAGACTCCTTTCTAAACCTGTGACCTTTACAGTGCAGAAGGAAAAGGGAGCTTACCAGTAGGAAAACTATCACCACCATCATCAGACACCGCCATGATTTGGAATAATGTTGCCATTCCTTCACTGTCAGTGTGGGTCAAAATCAAGGAACTCCCTCCCCAAACAGCATTGTGAGTGCACCTACAACACATGGATTGCAGTTGTTCATCAAAGTGGTTCACCCCCACGTTCTCAGGGGCGAAAACGAATGGACAACAAATGCTGGACTTGCCAGTGATGCCCACGTTCTATGACTGAATAAAGAAACAATTCCTAGAATTAAAGAGCATTTCATGAAAAACCTGAGCAGATGGAGGTCGCAGTTACATTGTTCCCACTCTTTTCAGTGCAGTCCCTGCCTTAGTGATCATGAATTTCTATCAGAATGGAGAAAAATATCATGGAGATCAAAATTATTCCTGCAGTGCAAAACCAGAAAAAATACTTTTTTTCCCTGTAATTAACAGCTCCTAATGAGATTGTGGAACTGTGTAGGTTTGAAACATGTAATTTTTGAGAATGTAATTATGGTTTAAAAGAAGCATTCGATAAGAGAGAAATTTCAACCCTGAATATAAAACATCATTCCCATTGCTTGAGATAAACTCGCTGGAGAATTCTGTGGGCATCGGCACAGCTGGTAACAAATGGAGTGCTCAGCTTGTCTAAGACTCCTCACTAATACATTTTGAAAGAAGATCTCAAGCAGACATTAGGCTCTTATTTACCAAAGACTTAAAGCCTGTTTCAGCCAGAAGCCAGGAACCAAGCTTCATTAGGATGGTTGGCAGTATACTTCAACACATCAGTTCCTTAATATATGTGCACTTGCCTCTAGCCCAGTTGGATACTTATGTGATAATCTTATGTCTGTAAAATGGTGCTCTTAAAGGACCCTGAGTGTAATAATGCAGAAAGAATTTTTACTCAGAGTGCTCTTTCTATACTGGGTGGCACGCTGACACATTGGTTAGCACTGCTGCCTCACAGCGCCAGGGACCCAAGTTCAATTCCAGCCTCAGGTGACCATCTGTGTGGAGTCTGCATGTTCTCTCCATGTCTGTATGGGTTTCTTCTGGGTGCTCCGGTTTCCTCCCACACTCCAAAGATGTGAAGGGAAGTTGGATTGGCCATGCTAAATTGTCCCTTAGTGTCAGGGGGACTAACAAGGTAAATAAGTGGGGATAGGTCTTGAGTGGGGTTGTTGTTGATACAGGCTCAATGAGCCAAATGGCATCCTTCTGCATTGTAAGGGTTCTACAGATGTGAGGGTCCAAAGTACGATTTCTGAGAGGGCTTTCTTTTTTCAAGTTGTTATTTTTTTTCTCAGAGCTGTGAAATCAATGCGCAGAGTGGATCAGGCAAACCCTTAATCCGTCTCCTTGCTTGCTCCAAAGACCAATTCAAATCCAATCCAATCCAATTCATGGTCCCCACAAAAGGGACATACAAGATCCAACCTTAGAAGAATGTGCATTGCACCTCATCACATACTTTACACTTGATCTTAGCCAAAAGGTGAGAAGTGATGGGAGGAGGCTTTCTTGCTGGGGTAATACCCCTGTTGGTTTGAATAGAGTCACTCTGAAGTTCAATCATGGATAAGCCATCAGCATCCGATATTTCTTAGAGATATGAAAATTGACTTCCACAGAAACAAAAGGTCCAATGTGATTTTTTTCACCAATGCTCAGTCCAATGTGGTTTCCTTGAATGAACTCTTTACTTTTCCCCCAGTGTCTACATCCATACTAATATCTGGGGTTGGTTTTGTACAGTTTGATTACATTATCTAGACAAGGGTTAGAGATTAGGGAAGCATGGTGGCACAGTGGCTAGCACTGCTGTCTCACGGTGCCAGGAACCCGGGTTCGACACTGGCCTCGGGTCACTGCCTGTGTGGAGTCTGCACATTCTCTGTGTCTATGTGGATTTCCTCTGGGTGCTCCAGTTTTCCCCCACGACCCAAAAAGATGTGCTGGTTAGGTGGATTGGCCATGCTAAATTGCCCCTTAGTGTCAGGGGGATTAGCAGAGTAAATACGTGGGGTTACAGGGATAGGTCCAGCTGGGATTGTGGTCAGTGCAGACCAGCTGGGCCGAATGGCCTCCTTCTGCACTGTAGGGGTTCTAAGAACGGTTGAGCATTTTTAATCTGAGGACAACTTTCAACCACTCAGCAGCATATTGCCTGAACCAACAATCAGATGAGCTCTGATTCCAACTTCCATTCTGGAAACTACCATTCTCCAAAATGTACATTTGCAGAGTAAAGTGTGCATTAAAAACATTCTCCCCCACGCAATCATTTAGCAAAACATAAAGTAATAGCAAAAATGTCTAGGGAGATAGTGACAATTGTGAAAATTAATTAGTAGTGGGTGTCACTTTGTAGCCCAGAAGGAGTTTAACTACAGAACAAAATACCCTTGAAAAACATTATTAAAAACCCAGATGATTTCTTCCAGGTTTTGAAAACAGACCTTCAAGATACCGATAGTGTCTCCTGAGAACAGTACTTATGGTAAAAAATCAAGCAAAATGTATGATTTGAGAGAAATTGCACTTTTTTATAAAATTGTTGATTGATGGTGTAATTTTGTCTGTGTGATCTTGTAATAAACAATCGCAAGGGACACTAAACTGCCTTCCGACTCGCTATGATCTGTTTACCTTTTAGCTACATGCAAAAGTAAACAGGTCTTGGCGAGTCAGCCATCAGTCTAATGTCTCTCTCGATTGTTAAGTTCTCATTTTACAAGACCATACAGTCAAAATTGCCCCTAATTGAATTTTTAAAATTGTCAATATTATCCTGCAAATGTATTCAAAACTGTTATTAGATACAGATGCTGTAATTCATGCGAAGTGTCAAGCAGCTTATGATTCCTTTTGCAAACATTGGCAATAAAAATTGTTTAAGCATCAGAATTCTCTGTTAACAGCAATAGAAAATGCTGGAAAATCTCAGCAGGTCCGACAGCATCTGTGGGGAGAGAATAGAGCCAATGTTTCGAGTCTAGATGACTCTTTGCAAGAGTAAGAAGAAGTAAAGTTTATTTATTACTCACAAGAAAGGCTTACATTAACACTGCAGTGAAGTTACTGTGAAATTCCCTGAGTTGCCGGTTCGAGTCAATGGCTTTCAGATTGTGGGAGGAATCTGGAGGAAACCCATGCAGACATGGGGAGAACATGCAAACGTGCAAATGGTCATCTAGACTCGAAATGGTGGCTCTATTCTCTCCCCACCAATGCTGTCAGGCTTGTTCAGATTTTCTAGCATGTTCTGTTTTTGTTTCAGTTTCCAGCATCCGCAGTATTTTGCTTTTATCATCGAATTCTGCATTTTTTGTACTGGGGGGCGTGGCGGTCAGGACAAAGCGTGACACAGTGGATTCTTACACAGGAGCATTTTGGTATAATTTCTCCATATGCTACTCTGCAAACACTGTCCTGCAATCGAGCAATAGACACTAACCCAGGTGTCCGAATCATCAGAAATCTGCAGCAACAGCTGCACCGTACAATTAACCAGTGACCCGCAGGTCCAAATCTGCTTGGATCAGATCCGTGCTGGGAGAAACAAACACACAATTTGCCCCCGGAGCTTGTTTTCGGAAAGATGCAGCTTGCCATCTCCTGACAGTGCAGATTTCATCATACAGCTGTTGGAAGGTCTGACCAGGGTGCAAAAGGAATGTCTCAAACAGGCCTCCAACAACATGAGTTGCTAAGCAAGAAGTGAAAGAGAGATCAGGGGTATTGTACAGGGGGGGAAAATAGAACATATATTCTTGTAAGCTGGACTGAAATGGCAACGAAAGCATTTAACACCATCTGTGTTATTTTTCCTGCAGTTTGCAGGAATCTGTTATTTTCAGACAGGGAAAAGGCTCTTGGTTTGCTGTGGAATATGCAAAGAAATGATTTTACTTTGATTGTTTCTAATCCACCCAATTAATTATAATTGGTGTTTATCTGTGCCCTGTTGCATGTAATCAGATGTACCTGTCACCTCATGAATAACACTCAAAATATCTTTCTACCACCAAGCCCAAAGACTCAGAGTTTATTTATGAACTGATATTAATAATGGCTGGCAGGTGTTAGACCAGGGCTGTTACCTTAACTGAACTGATCGAAGGTGGAATTTCTGTGATCAGAACACCGGAGCAGAAGTACGCCATCAGCCTTTTAACCCCATTTGCCATTCTGTGAAATTGTGGCTGATCTGTATCATAACTCCATTTGCCTAAGTTCACTGCATATCCTTTGATAGCCCTATCCCACAAAAATCTATTGATCTCAGTCCTGAAAGCTTCAATTGGCCCCGAACAACCACGGTGTCTTGGGAGAGAGAACCAGCTTTGTGTGAATCAATGCCTCTTGACTTCAAGAGTTTAACTCAGATTTTAAGATTGTGCCCTTTGTTCTGCAGTCCCCAACCAGACATAATAATGTCAACCACACTGAACTGCCTCGATTGGATCATCCCTCAATCTTATAAATTCAAGCGATACAATTATCTTCTGCAACTTGCCCTCACAATATATCTTTCCTCAGGCAATCTGTCTTAAACTGATTACAAATTCTCCAAGTGGGATCTGACCTAGGCTCTGTACGATTGAAGAATCCCTTCCTCGATTGCTATTTCAGGTCCGAAAGACATGCTGGTTATGTGTATTGACCATGCTAAATTCTCTCTTGTGTACCCAAACAGGAGCCAGAATGTGACAACTAGGGAATTTTCACAGTAATTTCATTGCAGTATTAATGTCAGCCTACTTGTGACACTAATAAACTTTACACTTAAAATAAATCCCCTTGTGGTGAAGGTTAACAATTCATTTGTCTCCATGATTGCTCTTTGTATTTGCGGACTAGGTTTTTTCTATTTACTTGCAGCACAGTGGCAGAGTGGTTTGCACTGCTGCCTCACAGTGCCAGGAACCCAGGTTTGATTCCTGGTTTGGGTCACTGTCTATGTGGAGTTTGCACTTTCTCCCCATGGCTGCGTGGGTTTTGTCCAGGTGTTCCAGTTTCCTCCCGCAGTCCAAAGATGTGCAGATTAGGTGAATTGGCCATGCTAAATTGCCCCTTAGTGTCAGGAGGACTAGCTAGGGTAATGCATTTGGTTATGTGGATAGGGCCTGGATAGCATTGTGGTTGATGCAGACTCGATGGGCCAAATGGCCTCCTTCTGCAATGTAGGACTCTCTGGGTGGCATGGTGGCACAGTGACTGGCACTGCTGACTCACAGCATCAGGGTCCAGGATTCGTATTCCAGCTTGGGTCACTGTCTGTGTGGTGTTTGCACATTCTTCCTGTGTCTGCATGCGTTTCGTCCAGGAGCTCGGGTTTCCTCCCTCAGTCCACATTTACGCAGGTTAGGTGGATTGGCCATGCTAATTTGCCCTTAGTGTCAGGGGGGCTAGCTAGGATAAATGGATGGGGTTATGGGGATAGGGCCTTGGTGGGATTGCAGTTAGTGCAGACTTGATGGCTGAATGGCCTCCTTCTACACTGTATGGATACTATGATTTTATTCTTTCACAGGGTATGGGCATTGCTGGCTAGGCCAACATTTATTGCCCATTGCTAATTGCCCTTCTGATGCTGGTTATGAGCTGCCTTTTTGAACAGCTGCAACTCACGTGGTGCAGATACACCCAAAGTGTTCCAAGTCAGGATGGTGCTGTACTTGAAGGGGAACTTGCAAATCATCCCCATGTATCACTGTCCCTTGTCCTCTTGGTGGTAGAGATAATGGGTTTGTGATGAATCGTGCATAAGGAGATTTAAATGCCATTGCTCCTCTATAACTCCTCAGCTCTCCATCATTGAGATACTTCTATGTAAGTGAAGTGAAGGACATATAACAAATCACATCCATTGGAGATAGGATAGCTTCATGTGGTCCATGTCTGCTGGTGGCTGAACAGATAAGTGTGTGAGAGACAGGTCTGCCACAAGTGCTGCCTGTGAAATGGCCATTAAACCTTACTGTGTGCTGCTGTTTTCAGGAGTTAGTGTTTCACAGTTGTGAAAATTAATTGTTTTGGGTGTTCATTTCATTCTTTTAAGTATCCTTAAAGCAGAACATCAGCTGTCCTCCTGGTTGTCTGGCTCCAGTTACCTTGACATACGGAAAACCCTAACATATGTGACCATCTTCCATCCTGTGAACTGGAACTGGAGAACTTGTCTGCTTGATGTGCACTCACATGCTTGGTAGCTTTGCCATTGGGTAAGCTGCCATATTTATGATTTTTATCCTTCCATGAGGTGCCCAGAATGTGCTGCAAACAGCATAGATGGGAATTGTTGACCTTTCTTCCTTGAGAGCTATAATTTGTCCATGTTTTGTAGCCAAACAGAAAGGTGCTAAATATACAGGCCTCACAAACCACCATCTTCATTTTAAGAGTCAGCGTGATGCAATCCCATGCATGTTTTGTGAATTGGATAGAGATGTTAGCTGCTTCCCCTATACATGCATCAAGATGCACTGTTGGTCTACAATAACAGATTTCATTAACCTTTCCAACAAAAGGATATTTAGTGAGATCAAATGCAGAGATGCAGCACCTTATCCAATGACCATAGTTTTCTTGATGCTTACCATCAGGGAAAATAAATTACAAGCATGGGAGAGAGAAGTCATTGGCATTAATAGAATCCCTACAGTGCAAAAGGAGGCCATTCAGGCCCTTAGGTCTGGACCGACCACAATCCCACCCAGGCCCTATTCCCATAACCCCGCATATTTCCCCCAGCTAATCTCCCTGACACAAAGGGTCAATTTAGCTAACCCGCACATCTTTATGATGTGGGAGGAAACTGGAGCACCCGGAGGAAACCCACTCAGACACGGGGAGAACGTGTAAACTCCACATTGACAGTGACCAGAGGGCGGAATTGAACCCAAGTCCTTGGCGCTGTGAGGTAGCAATGCTAACCACTGTGCCACCATGACACCCTGAGGGTTTCTTCCTGGCCATTCTCTAGCCATTGAAAATGCTTTGAGGTTGGCTCGTTGCTGCAAACTCGCAGGGAGATGACAATAAGGGTCCAGATCAGAAACTCCAGAGTATATTATGCAATTAGACCAGAACCTAACTCTTTCTTTTGATTTTGGCGTTAGGGTGAGCATAAATTGTTTCGCTTCAAGTATGATTCGTTTGACCCACGAGGAAGATTTTAGCGAAATAAAATCTATTTAAGAACACAGTTATAATATAACAAAAAGAATTAGCTTCACTTCTACCAATTGAAATCCTTAAACATGACAAAGTATAATTCTTAACAGCTAGGTACCTCTATAATTATAATTATAGGCAGCATTCCACAGACATAAATTCCTTCTTCAGAATCAATTACCACCAAAACAAATATACTTAATGTGGATACTAGATTTCCAACCTTTTAACGCTTCTGGACTGAGATCCAGACTGACACTTGTCTTCTGATTCTCACACAGCAGAATCTCGGTGAAAGATTCACTCCCAAAAAGCAGAATCACAGAGAAAGACGCCTATTTCCTTGCAGATTCCAGTCTCCAACTTCAAAGAGGGGGAAAAGAGAGCAACAACCTACTAACAAATCCAAGCAGCGTCTGACTTGGTTTTTCTGTATAAGCCGAGCTCCAATCAGTCATACGGCGTTACCTGTCAATCAACCTAATCAAGTCCTACTCTGTAAAACCCCAGGGAAAAACACTGAAATCAACTGCTCAGCATTAATCCAGATCAAATGAAACATTCTAGCAATTGTGAGCAGTGATGCTGCTGCAATATCAATGCAGGGCTGCAGGATATAGACCCAGCTGTACCGGTAATAAAAAAAAACTGCTCGAACAGATCTGCACAAGAAACATGACAAATAGATCCCTTAAAGGCACAATATCGTGACATGTCATACAGCTCACCTTGAATCCAGACTCTGATCCTGTTAAAAATCTAGCTCCTAGTTTCTTAATCCTTCCTGAAGTAATAGAGTAACATATAAATTTACGGGGATAATTCTTGAATACAGAGAGATTTGAAAAATGATCACTCACACATTGACAATTTTATCCCTTATTTCCTTTTATATCCTCAGCTGCAAACCATCAGTTTTACCTTAGGTCCCATTATTTTCTCTATTACCTTGTTGCTCTCTACTTCTATTAAATCAGCTAGGTTACTCTCTTTTTAAAATTTCTTTGCACTGCTGGTATTTTATCTTGTTCCTGCTTTGTGAAAATACATCAAAAATAATAAATCCGTCATTTCCTTCTGGTCCATTATAGTCTTGTTTGTATCTGCATGTAATGAGGATAAAGGACACTCTTTCTTTTAACATAATGATTAAAAAAACATTGATACGAGTTGCAAGTTTTCCTTTTATATTACCTTTTTGCAACTCATTATTTTTCTTTGTATCTCTTTTTTGAGTATTATTGGCTTTCTCAGCCCATTGAATTTCCAACTTTCCAAAAATGAAGTCTGTTAAATCGGGAATCATAGTGGGAGGAGCGATAGACTTACACGGAAGTGGACATGTTGGAATCCGTACAGCGGAAGCGTTTGTCTCTCCTGTAGGTGTTGTGGTTTTCAGAGCCTGGCACTTAGCTCCGAAACCCAATGAAAAGCCCCAGAGTTGCTAGTCTGCCAAGGGACGTGCAGCACCAAACACTCATTCCAAATTACAGGAATTGGACCATATTTCAACAAGGGCAGATAACCCACTCTATCGCCCCTGGAGAATCTGGTACAGAACATGGCCTTCCAATCCAGGAGACTCCAAGGCATTTGAAAGGTCAAGCAAGGTATGGCTGCAACTTTTACATTGCTCTGAAAGAAGCAGAACAGAATGTTTCAAATGATAATCAACCTGGCCTGAGGCTAATTATCTTTCACACTTGCATTCCTTCAGCCCTTTGCTGAGTTCACAATGGAACTCTTGCCAGTTCCAAGCAGCCTGAAGACAGTTATATTGGGTGGAATTCCCAGTGTCATTCAGAAACGAAAGACTGCAAAATGGAGAAGGAAGTGATTGGATTTTGGATTGGATTGGAAGTGATTGGATTTTGTGCATTTTGATGAGGCTTACCTGCTTGGAAGCTAAAAATCTCACCATCCGTTTTTGCTGGGAACTTTGATGTTAAGTGCAAGATAGCTTGTGATAAAAGCAAAACACAACAGGTTCTGGAAACCTGAAATAAAATCAGATAATGGTGGAACTTCTCAGCATGCTGTATCTGGTGAGAGCAAACTCTAACGTTTCAGATCGGTAATCTGATAGGGTGGGACCTCTTCGTAGAATCATAGGCCGGGATATTATCATCGCCTGTTTTTGAGCACGACATGGTTGTACAGTGGGGTGTAAAACGATTTGTGCAATTGGCGCCGGTTTTCACGATCAGCGCCATGAATGGGGAACAGTTGACTAGGCCTTGCCGGTGGAACTGGGGGCCATTGAGGCCTCTTGGGAAAACCAAGGGCAAAGGGCGGTGCCCCTTGAGCAGTGTCAGGCTGGCAGTGCCACACTGGCACCTTGTCAATGCCAGTCTGACACCTGGGCAATGACCATGGGGCAGTGTCAGTGGGTGGGGCTAATGGGAAGGGGCCAGTGGGGGCAGGGCTAATGGGAGAGGGGCCAGTGGGGGGAAGGGCAAGTTGTGGATAGGACTAATGGGGGGAGGTGGTCTGCTGCCACTCTGCAGTGAGTGGAGGGAGAGGGCAACAGGGCTGTGATTGGTCTGGGCAGTGGGGAGTCAGCAAGGGCTACATCTAAGGCCGTGGGCCCCTGCGATTGAATGCTTCAGGCTGCCTGCAGTAGCAGGGGCCTGACAGCTCTCTATTTGTCTGTCAGACCCCTGTTACGCTAATGCACATGTGCAGCATCAGAGTTCTGCACATGTGCACTACTTCCCTCAGCAGGCTTTCGGGCATGTTAAACGCCACCCACAAGTTTATGCAGTGAACAACAAGCTCGCTCAGAATTTTGTAACCAGAGTACGTATGGAGGACAGGACCTAAAAACATACCCAAAAGATGGTTCTGGAACTTCTCCAGTTCCATTGCCACCAGGCACTGAGACTAAAATGGAAAAATACTGCCCATAGAGTCATATAGCACAGAAAAGGCCCTTTGATCCTGTAACTGAAAGGGGTGATAATCACATCAGTTTAAAATCACACAAGCTGCTATGAAAAACAAAGGTCTTCTTATAACAGCCTTCACAGGCACCAAGGCCATTTATCTGGGCAAAGCTCATTAAATCAAATATCTGTATTTAGAAAAAGGGAGTAATGTACAGACACTGGAATGAGCTGGAGTATGATAAAAACAATCAGGCTGACTAGATATTATGACAAAGCAAGCATAAGGTTATTGTGATTGGTTCTTGCTAATTACTTGCAACCAAATTTGTAAACTATCATTGCTTATTTATGTCAAAATAAGGCACTCTACTTAGCTACAGAACATGAGCTATAGTTTTCCAGCATCCATGCTACAATCTGCAATTAAAACAACTGTTTAAGAGAATTCTGTGACTTGGTCTGGTTACTTGAAGAGTAAAATTGTGATCAATTAAGAGGTTGACATCAAAGCCCACAACAGGCCCATTGATTCTGCACCAATGATAACTACCGCTAAAGGTGCACTAATCCCATTTTCCTGCTCTTAGCCCATATCTTTGAAAGTTATGATATTTCAAGTGCCTATCCAAATATATTTTAAAGGCTGTAAGATTTATGGCCTCCACTACCTTCTCACCACCCTCTGAGTGAAGGTGTTCTTTTCTCAAATCCCCCCTGAATCTTCCGCCCCATACCCTAAAACTATGCTCACCTTATGATTGACTCCTCAACCAAGAGAAACACATCACTGATTCCTACTCCTTACTCTTCAATGCTGCTCCAGATAACTTTGGGAACTAAAGCAGTCGCGTGCGATTTCCCTGAAAATGCACACAGCTGAGAAAAAGAAAACCGGCAACAGGCAGACGCTCAAGAAAAGAAATCAAGCTTTTTTTAATGTTTCTTACAGAATTTAAAACAAAAATAATAACAGTATTGTTCACTGAAACAACTATGCCACTATTGAAGTCTGGAGGGTGATTTTGGTTAAAAAGAAAACTTCTGCAATTTAAATAGGTTTATTTGAGCAGAACAGTTTATTTATATTAACCTTCTATAAAAGCCAAAACCCTAAACAAAAGCACACTCAGCCATCTTTCATCGGAGGTCTCTCGCTGTTAGCAATTAATATTTTGCTGTGTTTATCATTACCCAAGTTCATGTTCTTTCAACCTCATCTCCTTTTTCAACCATTTAGACCAAATTCCTATCCTCTATTGGAGGATAAAATGGAGCAGGAATAAAAATGGGAAAGCTAAAACGAAAATACAACCACTGACTGGAATATTTCTGACTGGAAAATACAACCACTGACTGCGAACCTGGTGTTATCTGGCACCGTAGAATGAAATTTAATAAAATAGAATATATTTACACAAAAATATATATTAAAACAACTTTGGTTTTGCAGTCTGCACAACAATATTCAAATAAGGTTCTTGCACAAATTACATTGCGATTTTTTCATACTGAGGGAACATAAAAAGTAGGTGAGGAGAAATTTCTTCAACCAGAGGGCGGTGAATGTGTGGAATTCTTGACCACAGAAAGTAGTAGAGGCCAAAAGAAGAAATTAGATATAGCTCTCGGAGCTAAAGGGATCAAGGGATGTGGGAGGGAAGGGGGGAATTAGGATATTGAATTCAATGATGAACCATGATCAAAATGAATGGCGGAGCAGGTTCGAAGGGTGGAATGGCCTACTCCTGCTTCCAGTTTCTATGGTGCCAAAGTTTCTTGGCTTGCATTTGTCAGGAAAAATGCAAAAATGCCAAATTTAACATGATCAGAATTTATGCTGCAAAAGAAAAGGCTGTTGCAATCATTTGAGGGTTCCTGCAGGATCCAGGCCATAGCAATACCCATGAAAAATGGAGAAGTATTTTAACACCAAAGCAAATTGTAGCAGATGCTGGAATCAGAAACAAATATGGAAAATATTGCAACATCTGAGCAGGTCTGACAGCCTCCGTGAGAACAAAGTTGACAGATGGAGATAATCCAGACTCAAAACATTGGCTCTATTCTCTCTCCACGGAGGCTGTCAGACCTGCTGAGATTTTCCAGCATTTTCTTTCTTCATTTAAGAACTTTAGCACTTTATTTTCTGGTCCATCCCCATACGCAGGCCAAGCCTAGGTTACCACACAAGAGTCTGAGAATATCAGCACTGAATGTTCCAGCAGTGCTGGGAATTTGAACTATAAAGGATGTGCTTGTGGTGGTGCAGGTATCCTATTGCAGCAGAAAGAACATTCTCCATCACTGTCTCCATCCCTTTGGCAGAATCAAGTTGCCAAAAGTGGAATTATCATGAAGAAGAATTCGCAATGCATTTTGCCAGAATCTGACACCACACAAATCTATAATATTGACCCTCCCTGAAGTTTCAGCATGGTAAGCCTATGTCTATGTTAGGCCTCTGATTTCAGACTCCCATCTTGATGACCGTTTCTGGTTGTTTAGTCCTTGTTTTGAGACTAGCTTTTCTGAAACATTTGGTCAGTTTTTGTGATTTTCCTCAGCTGTCATTATGGAATCATAGAATCCCTACGGTGCAGAAGAGGCCATTCATCCCATCAAATCTGCATTGACTCTCTGGCAGAGTATTTTACCTAGGCCCTCTTCCCTGCCCTGTCCCATAACCCCACACGTTACTCATGGTTAATCCATCTAATCTGCACATTTTGAGAGACTAAGGGGCAATTTAGTATGGCTAATCCACGTAGCCTGCACATCTTTGGAGTGTGGGAGAAAATTGGAGCACCAGTTGAGCTCTGCATGAGGAAACCCATGCAGAGAATGTGCAAACTCCACACAGTCGCCCAAAGCCGGAATTGAACAAGGTCCCTGGAGCTTTGAGGCATCAGTGTTAACCACTGTGCCACTGTGCCTCCCAATGTCCAGGAAATTCACCTCAGGCACATAGTCTCTTTGCCATCATCTAGCTAGGAGGAAGGGTCAGCTCCTGGATCCATATTGATTGGTGGAAGAAGCTAAACTTACACAACACCTTTTCCTCTTCTAATGTTCTGGCACCCAGTGACAATTCTGGACACATGCTCCTGATTATTGTCAACTCCGTCTTAATCTAATCATCTGTCCGTCATTCAAGAGAACGGAATCAACCTCTATTGACCAACCCAAAGCCAAAGTGAAAATCTATGGAAATAATTTTAAACATTGACTATATGCCTTTGGGCTCTGAGACATTACCATCCAAACTGCCCCACGAAGCATGAAATGATTTGTTGCATTACTTCACACAATACTGTAACAATGGGTAGCAAATATTATACTCTGATTTTAAACACGGGATTCCCTGCCTCAGTACACATCATCAATGTTTCTCCTCCAAATCAATAGGAGAAAGCTTAGAATCTGAAGAGTTGGGAAGATAGCACCTTGGCTGAGGACATGCCTATATCTACCTGGGGGTATCTCAGGAAAACAGCTTCCAGGAGTCGAGCAGTGAGTGTTGTGTCATATGATTGAAAATGGATAGGGATCTTATGATAAGGTGCTTCCACCTATGTCAGTAACCAATCCTTCACTTTTCTATGGTGGTGCTCTTTTGCCAAACACTTCCTGTTTCCATTCCTGCTATTGGAGTGTTTTCTTCAGTGGAATATTCACTGTCAGATTACATTGTTGTATCGGTAGCCTTATCTAAAAACCTCTTTGTGTCAGAAAGCAGCACAGTGATTGTTAACATTGCTAAGTGAGATGAACTGTGCCTTCGAGAACTGTACATGTGATGTTCCTTGTGTGAGATCTGTTTTAGCAGTTGTTTTATTACCGGTGCAATTTTGCCTGAATCCAGCAGCCCTGTGTTGTTACTGCAGCAGCTTAATTACTGGAATTTTTTTTTAACTCTGGACTGATGCTATTCTGTTGTTCTCAGTGTTCCACTGAGGTTTTGCAGAGTACAGCCTGATTAGGATAATTGATAGGGAGCCAATCATTTGACTGGGTGGAGCTAGGCTTACAAGAATTCAAATTTAGTTTAGGCACTTAATTGAGCTGAGAGAGAGCAGTGCCTCCTTCCCCTCAACATCCACCCCCACTGCCCCTTTCTCTCTCTGACATTCTGTTGTTAAGAGTGGATTTTTCTTTGGGATTTGCTATTTGGAAGCTGCAAAGAGAGTTATTCCTCTCTGTCTCTGAAGTCTGGAGACTGGGAGTTATCAGAGATTAGGTTTACTTCTCTGAAGTTCTGCTGTTTGAGGATATATCCTTCTCTGGAAACTGCGATCTGGAGCTCTTTTAAGGAACCAAACAAGTAAACAAACTCAAATTAACTTAAAGACAAATTAAAAGGAGGAGGACACCCCCCCCCCCCCCAAAAGGAAGGCGGGATGGCCTGAACAAAACCAAAGTCGAAAGGAAACTTAAAACATTAAATCAAAATGTGATTGTCGGGGTCTATAATGCACCCCAGAAACTGCTGTCTAGCTCTCTGTCCAGATTTGTTAAAAGACTGGAAATCTGCATCACGTGAGCATTTTTTTTGTGCTAACTAATTCTGAAGAAGACCATATATCTATGGAGAGAGATTGCTAGCTGTTAAGAATTATACATTGTCATGTTTAAGTATTTTAATTGGTAAAAATTATACTAATTCTTTTTGTTATATTCTAACTGTGATCTTAAATAAAGATTGTTTTGATAAAACCTTCATAGTGGGTCACTTGAATTATACTTGGAATGAAAGACCCTGATGACAAAATCAAAAATATCAAAAAGAGTTCGGGTCGAGGCTAACTTCATAATATACCTTGGAGTTTCTGATCTGGCCCTAAATACAAAGGGCCAAACTGATGACGATTGAGAATTTCAACACCAAAACAGAAAGGTGACAGCACACACACACAGAAAACGCTTCCCATGGTCTAGAAAATGTGAAGGTGTAACACTAGGGGAGGTGATGGCCTAATGATACTATCGCTAGACTATGTTCTGGGGACCCAGGTTCAAATCCTGCCACAGCAGATGGTGGAATTTGAATACAATAAATAATATCTGGAATTATTAATCTACTGATTGTTAAAATGTAACTGGTGACAGCTTTGTATTGGATGTAATTATGACCAATGGTAACAATCTGTAAGGATCAGCTGACCCAGTAAACCATGGAACTAATTACAGAGTGATGTGGTAGTCAGCTGACTTGCTATAATTAAGAACCTGTTGGGAATTGTGGGGAGATTGGATTGGCCCAGGGCAAGGCCCTAGTTGTGGAGTAATGAAATTTCTTTATTAAACTCTTTCTTTGATTTACAAGTTAGAGTAAGTTTTGTTACATTTTTTATTGTCTGCATTTGAAGAGTTCCTTCCAAAGAAACACTGATGAGCATGAAACCATTGCTGATTGTTGGAAAAACCTATTTGATTCATTAATGTCCTTTAAGGAAGGAAATCTGCTGTCCTTACCAAGTCTGGCCTACATGTGACTCCAGGGACACAACAAAGTGGTTGACTTTCAACTGCTCTCTGAACAAGGGCAACTATGGACGGGCTATAAATGCTGGCCAGCCTGCGATGTTCATGTCCTATGAATGAATTAAAAAAACACTCCAGGTATTTAAATTATATAATTTGCTACACTGTTGCTGCAATGAACATGGACAAAAGAAAGAGAATGTTAAATGATGGCCACCTCTGTTGGCAGTTGGATAAGAAGAAAAGTTTAAAGAATGTGAATCATAAGTGAGTGTAAAATTAGAACTTGGACAGATCCAGGCACTATTTTACAACTGTATAAGACATTAATAGGTCACATTTGGAATACAGTGTACAATTCTGGTTACCCTGTTATAGGCAGGATGTTATTAAACTGGAAAGGGTGCAAAGAAAAATTCACAAGGATGTTACTGTAACTATTTTAAGGTTTGAATGATGAGGAAAGGCTGGAGAGGCTAGGACTCTTTCCCCTGGAGCACAGGAGGATGTGGGATGACCTGATAGAGGTTTATAAAACCATGAGGGAGGGGCATAGATAAGGTGAATAGCCAAGGTCTTTTACCCAGGGTAGAGGAGTCCAAAACTAGAGAGCATAGTTTTAAGGTGAGGTGGGAAAGATATTAAGGGAACATCAGGGGCAACTTGGTACATATATGGAATCAGCTGCCAGAGGAGGGTACAATTATAACATTTAAAAGACACTTGGACAGGTACGTGGATAGGAAATGTTTAGGGCCAAACACAGGCAAATGGGACTAGTTCAGTTTTGGAAACATGGTCGGCATGGTTGAGTAGGATCCAATGGCCTGTTTCCGTGCTGCATATCTCTATGACTCTGTATATTATCAGTTCACTTGAAGTTACACTGTGTAAGTATTAACATACAAATCATTAATGCATTGGTGTGGGATTGATGTACGACTTCAGTAGAAGCATTAATCCATTTAATAGACTTCATGTAAGGGGAGAGAATTGCCGTCCATCTGCATTATACATGTTGCATTTAGTTTTGCTGTTTAGCAAAGTCTAGCACAGCTGTGAATGTCTCTTCTCCAAAAGACTTTGATATTTGGTGAAAATCTATATGTATATCCATGAAGAACAGAATGATTACTCACAGGCTGTTCATTAATGAGAAGATTAGATGCTGGGATGTAAACAAACACAGCACACGATGATTTATGAAACAGTAGCGAAGAAGAAGAATAGCAGCATCCTCAATATGTGCTACCTCATGCTCGATTTCTATACTTTGTTATCCTATTTGAGGACAGGCTGATCCTGCAGGCTATTGATCACAACGTATAAAGAATTACTATGGATGGTTGAGAATGCATTAGCTGTGCTATAATTTATTCCAAAGTTTTCAGATGATACCAGGCACAAAATCAAAGCATGAAGCATCTATGCATGTCACGTAATCAGGGCAATAAGTCTGGATAAAGGCTGCAGTTCTTGCCTGTTTACCAGAAATGAGAATTCTGGACGCAGGAGTCGAACACTTACAAATGTAATAAGCATTACATGAACATAGTCACATCCAACACCTGGGAACACACCCTGCAGTGGATGATCACGTGTTATAATTACTGAGTTCAATTTTCAAGTTCTCTCCTTTCTGTTTCATCTTCCATCTTTACATTACAATCCTTGCTTGTTTCATATCTTTGAATTGTATTACTTAATATACATTCCAGGACTTGATTGACCCCTGCGCCAGCTTGTACTGGTCAATGTAGAGAAGTTCCATTGGACCTAGAGGAACTGCAGGTGTTTAGATTAAATAAAATATAGGCCGTCGCTGTGTATATTTAAGTTAGTGCCCAAGCATGCATGAATTGGTAAGAAATGGCAAACCTAAAACTGTTTTCTAACCTTGAGATCAAGCCCATTGTAAGCTCTGCAAATATTGCCATTGTCAACAAATTTTTACTTGTTCTTACCCTTAGCGCTTAATACATCGTGGATCTCAATCATTTAAATGCACTGTGGTTATCGTGATTTTCTTTTTTGTATTTGTCAATAAAACTGTCTGGAATTAGTAATCTATTGATGACCATTGTCAATTGTTGTAAAAACCCATCTAGTTCACTAATGAAGGAAATCTGCCATCCTTACCTGGTCTGGCCCACATGTGACTCCAAAGCCACAGCAACGTGGTTGACCCACTATTGTCCTCTGGAATGGACAACAGTTAGGGATGGGCTATAAATGCTGGCCCAGCCAGTGACGTCCAAGTCCCACAAATGAGTAAAATAATGCAGGGCTTTAGAGATCGAGAGTTTCTGTTTACAGCCCCAGTGACAGAATTATTAACTTTTGGTTTAAGTACAGCCAGCTGCACGGAAAAACAGCCCGGTGTGAACCAGTAACGTAGTATTTTCTGCAGCAGTCAGTTTTATGGTCTCAATCTCTCTCTTTAGTAAGATTAGCAAATTAGTGCTAATCATTGCTAGTTTTTTTTATCGAAGATCGGTAGACGTTAGTTAATCTAATTTTGCATAAACTTCTGACCACCAGTAGAGAAAGGAAACTTGAAGTCTGTCCAGGATGAAGAATCAATGTGCTTAACCATTGAGGAGAATTTTATTGATGCGTCTGAGGCAGGAATAAGATTGACGGGGAGGGGTTCATGGAGGGGTAGGGATGGTGAAGTCCATGGCAAACTGTGGAGCTGTAGCAGATTGAATCCACAAGCATATCCCACTGTCAGGCTATTTTACGGATTGTAATAGTAGGTTCGGACAGGCCTCCCTCCACAGGAGATGGGAAGCTGATTGGAATACTGCAAAGGTCACATTAAGAGCCATTTTACCAGACCCTTGGCATCTTGCTGACAGCTAGCTGGTCAACTCCCCACCAGTTGGCGAAGGTGCCAGCTGAATGGAGTTGGGCAGCACTCAGGTGGTGGAGCGAGGGGAAGTGATGGGATAAGGCAGGGTGTGTTAGTGATGGTAGCAGGGGTGGGATTACTTTTAAATCAACTCGAGGGTTGTGGGTGGGGAAAACTGCAGCAGGCGACGGTGCAGAGGGACCTCGGGGTCCTTGTGCATGAGTCGCAAAAACCCAGCTTGCAGGTGCAGCAGGTGGTCAGGAAGGCAAATGGGATGCTGGCCTTCATAGCGAGGGGGATTGAATATAAAAGTAGGGAGGTCTTGCTGCAGCTGTATAGGGCATTGGTGAGGCCGCAGCTGGAGTACTGTGTGCAGTTTTGGGCGCCGCACCTGCGCAAGGATATTTTGGCCCTGGAGGGAGTGCAGAGGAGGTTTACTAGGCTGATACCGGAGTTGAGGGGATTGAGCTATGAGGAGAGGCTGAATAAACTAGGCTTGTACTCGTTAGAGTTTAGAAGAATGAGGGGAGATCTCATTGAGACGTATAAGATGATGAATGGGATGGATAGGATAGAGGTGGAGAGACTCTTCCCGCTCAAAAAAGACAGTAGGACTAGGGGGCACAGCCTCAAGATAAAGGGGAGGCGGTTTAGAACGGAGTTGAGGAGGAACTTCTTCACTCAAAGGGTGGTGAATCTCTGGAATTCTCTGCCCGTTGAAGTGGTGGAGGCTGCCTCGCTAAATATTTTTAAGAAGCGGGTTGATGGGTTCTTGATAAGAGAGGGGATTAAGGGTTATGGGGAGAGGGCGGGAAAGTGGAACTGAGCCACAACAGATCAGCCATGATCTTATTGAATGGCGGGGCAGGCTCGAAGGGCTAGATGGCCTACTCCTGCTCCTATTTCTTATGTTCTTATGTTCTTATGTTCTTAAGATGGCCCTGCAGCTCCAGTGAATTCCTCAGCGAGGTTTCTCCTCCATCAAAAAGATTTTTATATTTTTTAAATATTTCTTTGGACTGCCTGGTGTAGGCTGCCGAGTCCCTACTCTTCTTTGGCTGTCATTTGATTTTTATTTGATTTATTATTGTCACATGTATTGGGATACAGTGAAAAGTATTGTTTCTTGTGCACTATACAGACAAAGCATACCGTTCACAGAGTACATAGGGGAGAAGGAAAGAAGAGGATGCAGATTATAGTGTTACAACCATAGCTAGGGTGTAGAGATAGATCAGCTTAATATAAGGCAGATTCATTCAAAGACCTGATGGCAGCTGTTTTTGAGTTGGCTAGTGCGTGATCTCAGACTTCTGTGTCTTTTTCCTGATGGGAGAAGGTGGAAGAGAGAATGTCCGGGGTACATGGGTTCCTTGATTATGCTGGCTGCTTTTCCGAAGCAGCTGGAAGTGTAGACAGAGTCAATGGATGGGAGACCGGTTTGCATGACGGATTGGGCTACATTCACAACCCTTTGTAGTTTCTTGCAGTCTGGATCAGAGCAGGATGTGGAGATGCTGGCGTTGGACTGGGGTAAACACAGTAAGAAGTCTCACAACACCAGGTTAAAGTCCAACAGGTTTATTTGGTAGCAGAAGCCACTAGCTTTCGGAGAACTGTCCCTTCATCAGGGCTTAGCTACCAAATAAACCTGTTGGACTTTAACCTGGTGTTGTGAGACTTCTTACTCACAGCAGAGCCATACCAATCTGTGATACATCCAGAAAGGATGCTTTCTATCTGTAAAAATTGGTAAGATTCATAGTGCACATGCCGAATTTCCTTTGCCTCCTGAAGAAAAAAGAGGTGTTGGTGAGCATTCTTAACTATGGCATCAGCATGGAGGGACTGATTGTTGGTAATCTGGACACCTAGAAACTTGAAGCCTTCAACCATTTCCACTTCATCAGCTTTGATGAGGATAGGGACATGTCCTCCACTATGCTTCCTGAGACTGATATTGAAGGAGAGATTATTGCCATCACACCAGTTCATCAGATTCTCTATCTCTTTCCTGTACTCTTTCCCAACATTGTTTGAGATGAAGTGTTCACCATTCCGATGTAGGCTGCAGAGTCCCTGCCCTTCCCCGGCAGTGTTGACCATCCCTGGCACTGCCGATCAGCTGATACTCTGACTAGCGGTGTGGCAAGCATTGGAAGCGGTTCCTTGATGAGCTGCTACCCGGAAAATTAAAGGAGAAATCCCGCCTTGTAACCGTGTTTTCTCCAGCCAATATCTGACTTTTGATGGATTTGGCAAAATGCAGCCCGTTGCGTCATTCAGTCTCCGAGTGAGACACTTACACCACCACATCCAGAAGCAACCTGGAGGTGCTCTGGTGTATAACAAAAAGCTAGTTCTGCGAATTCCATTTGCGGTTACTTCATTGTTTTTTCCCATGTCAGCCAATGTGAATAGACAAAGGGTGAAATCCTCATCTATTGAAGTGTTGCACACTTGTCTGAGGTCGTTGATTTATTTGGAAAAAAATCTCTTTATAATTAATATTTGATAGGTTTCGACGCTGTACCTGTATGCCATCGTTTCACTGACAGTGAGCAAAAATAAATGACTGAAAGCAATTTTTTTTTTGATAAAGGCCCTAATTGTTGAGGCCAACTTGGTTTGTATAATATGAGCAGTCGATATGCTCTAGAGAATCAGTTCACAGTTGAAAGCATTTGAATGCTGTTGCTTTGCTATCATCTTCCATTCATTCAAAGCCACTTAATTTAAATGACTGAATGTTTTCAAATTGAAATTATGCTAAAAAGCATTCAGTGCTGTTTTATTCCAACTGTTAATTCAAATTGCTGTATAATTTTATACTTTTTAACTCAAAAATGACTGAATTAATAGATGTTGTCGGTACTTGACTTTCTACAGCAAAATGACCAGCTTTATTCATCACTAGATTCCAGGTAGGTGCTGCTAATTATGTTGCAGATTAGTAATAAAGGCCCAACACACCACCAGATTTTATATTACCTACATGGAGGCAAGGCACCATATTTAATATGTAAATTATTTGAAACAATTACAGGCAGAGTGACACAAACAGATGGATGGTACAGCTTAGTATTCAATCTTCAGTTTCCATAAAAGAACAGACAGGAATAACAGAGATGTAAGTACATCTGGAAGATGTTAACTGGTCCTATCTTGCAGATAACATCTCTATATTTATCATAACTGGCTCAGCCAGGACTCCCTGGAACAAAGTTCTGCCTCAGCTGCCATCTGAGACCTAACACCATCACCCGAACCTTACCACTGTTCACTCCAATGGAATTTCTCCCATCCCGCCACAGTGAATAGAGGTTTGGCTGGATAAATCTCTGACCTTGCTGCAGTGGGATCGTGGCATGAATGACCTTATAGATTTTTTCCAGTCTGAATTTTTCACCCGTTGGACTCATGCTCTTGGCAGGCCTTTGAGTGGGTACAAAACAACCTTCCAGCAGCAATTGGTTTGGAAGGTAATTTCACACTCTATATTGGCAGTGCATAACTATAAATATATGTGGACAAAGTATAATCCAGACAATGAGCTAACTCCATGTCTATTTCTACACAGGTCCCTGCATACTCTTAGACTGGCCCAACTCCTTTTGTGATCTTTTACACCACACTGTGGGCGATAATGTTCTCCAGCCCCACATTAACTCTTGTTGTGCCAAACACCTTTATATTACACCCCCCTCCCCTTAAGTCTTTACCCAACATATTTACAGTATAATCTTTCTTTGTGTGCTACCCCTTCTCCCATCCTCAAGTCTCTGACTTTATAAATTCAGAAATTCTTGAGGTTTTGATATTTCTTTTAGATCTCACTCAGTCACATGCAGAGCAGATGCTTCAGGAAAGCATTATCGATTTGCAGTTTGAATTATAATATTTTGTTTTCTGGCAATTGATTGTCCCATCTGATTCCCTTCTTTGCTTGTTGGAGTTGAGCTTTTCTTCTATTAACCGTGCGTCTGCTTTGTTTGGACAGGATAGGCTTGTTCTGTTCTTTCTGGAAGGAATGTTCACTCCCTTCATTCATGGAGAGAGGACTCAGGTTTCCTTTTCCTGCAGGACCTGCCATGACCTTAATGGAAGTTGATGTTTCAAAAGTGGTTTCCACTTGCTTCGTAGCTGAAATATTTGTTTACTCGTTTAACAACTATTCTGGCGTGTTTGGTTATCTTTGTTTCAGAGTTATCTGCAGAGTCCTTATGAAAGCTGAATAACTTTGATTTGATTTATTATTGTCACATGTATAACTATACAGTGAAAGTATTGTTTTTTGCATGTGATACAGACAAAGCTATACAGACCATTCATAAGGAAGGAAACGAGAGAGTGCAGAATGTTGTGTTACAATCGTAGCTAGAGTGCCGAGAAAGATCAACTTAATGCAAGGTAGGCCCATTCAAAAGTCTGATTTCAGTAGGGAAGAAGCTGTTCTTGAGACAGTAGGTCTGTGATCTCAGACTTTTGTATCTTTTTCCCGATGGAAGAAAGTGGAAGGGAGAATGTCCAGGGTGTGTGGAGTCTTTAATTATGCTGGTTGCTTTGCCCAGGCAGTGAGAAATGTAGACAGAATCAATAGATGGGAGACTGATTTCTTCATGTGGGCATTAAGTTTCTTCCTAAATCTTTCTTCCGTGGCCACCGACTGCTCCTTAGATTTATTCGATTCACACATTAGATCCTAAATTTGTTTCTTAGAGTCTTGCTTTCCTGATTTGAAAGTCTGCATGTTGTCTTTCAAATCTCAGTTTGTGTTCTTTGGAATTGTTCTAAGTTCAAGAATTTCATCACTTTTGTTGTTAATTCTGTATTCAGCCAACTGCTCTGATTCCTCAGCACTTCATTCCCCTGCTGCAGTCATTTTTCTTGATAACAAATAAAGTCTTCTGATCCTTGAGGTTCATCAAGATCTAATTGAGGATCTATCTATGTTGAATTTGCTTCTGCAAGTTTACCAAGTCCTTCAAGTTTCAAGTCCTCTTTCAAGTGTTCTGATTCCTGGAAGTGACACCTCAGTGTTTCCAACAAGTCTTCAATAAACTCATCCTTCGTACATGAAAGTTGGTTCTCTATATCAATGGCTTTCAACTGATACATATCGCAGGGCGTGCAAGTGCGCTGCAACCATGGCTGTGGGGCAAACACTGAGTCCTGACTTTATTTTTTTCTCTCTCTTCCAGTTCCAAAAGGCTCCACTCCAATGGCACAACAGCTGCCATATCTGTTGACATGAACTAATTGACACAACGTGCAATGTTTAATCAGGGGGAAAAGGACAGAACTTAAGAATGTTGTATTACTCCACAAACTCCAGAGCTTCAGACTGTATGACATATGTTGGTAATTTGAGAATGGGGAGCTGCCAAAGGAGAACTGGAACCAGCTTTCAGCTACTGTGATCTTTTGAGGAATGTGTAGCAGCAAAGAATCCACTGGTCTTTCCTTTGTGGTGTTTGAAGAGTGCAGAGATGCAGAGCATTCTGTGCTTGGGATGGATGTCAAGATTGAAAAAGGGGGAGGTGCGGATGATATTTTCGATATCAGTGGCATTCAATTTTTTTAATTACCCTTTTCTGTTGAGGGGTAATTTCTTTTTTTATTTTTAAAGAAAGGGCAGCATGGTGGCACAATGGTTAGCACTGCTACCTCATGGTGTCAGGGACCTGGGTTCGACTCCCTACTTGGGTCACTGTCTGTGCAGAGTCTGCACGTTCCTCCCGTGTCCGTGTGGGTTTCTTTCCACGTTTTGAAAGACATGTTGATTAGGTGCATTGGTCATGCCCAGCAGTGCACCTGAACAGGCGCTGCAGTGTTAATGTAAGCCTACTTGTGAAAATAAATAAACTTCATTTATGTTAAAAATAGTGTGGAAATAAGCAGCAGCCAAGGATAATGAGAGGCTGGTGATTTGGGTACGACTCTTGGTCTTGAAAAATTTTGGAATGATTGTGGAGATTCTTTTTGCCTCCAAATTGTCTGCCTTTTTCTGGCATTGCGAATGACACACATTTCACATCTTTTAAAACATTTACTTCTAACTTCCCTGAGTGCTTCAAGAGTTCCAACCCCAAATATGAAAACAGGAGCTATATATCTCATGGATGTTTATGGAAGAAATTTGTCACCTTAAAGGTGCCAGAATCAGGGGATAAAAAAGTCTTTAAGGGGACTGAGAGCACTCAAGGGGCCCAATTTAATATCATCTTTTAAAGAACAAAGAAAATTACAGCATAGAAACAGGCCCTTCGGCCCTCCAAGCCTGCGCCAACTATGCTGCCCGACTGAACTAAAACCTCCTACCCTTCCAGGGACCATATCCCTCTATTCCTATCATATTTATGTATTTGTCCAGACTCTGCTTAAAATTCACTATCATATCTGCTTCCACTACCTCCCTCAGCAGCGAGTTCCAGGCACCCATCACCCTCTGAGTAAAAAGCTTGCCTCGTATATCTCCTTTAAACCTTGCCCCTCGCACTCTAAACCAATGCCCCCTTTTGTGCCAGTTCATTTTTGTTGTGGTGTGCCCAACCTTTTGTTTGCACGTACAAAATATCAAGTGGTAGCTTGTTGCAGACATAGTAAGAAGTCTCACAACCGCAGGTGAAAGTCCAATAGGTTTATTTGTATCATGAGTTTTCAGAGTCCTGCTCCTTCATCAGATGAGTGACAGCGTTGCAGACAAATTCTGCACAATGACATTCACAGAACACATCCAGAACCTGAATATCTTCATAACACATCCCCGAACCCCTCAGCCGCATTTTTCGAGCCTCCACTTTGTAAATCTTTCAGGAGAGCTTGATAGAATTATCAAATCAACAGCCTCCCCACCCCCCTGTCATCTCCCAACATCATTAATAATAACCTGCCGTTCAGCTTTCTTGCTCTGAATAACATGTGGCAATCTGACATTTTAACAATGGAAGAAAAAGTAAATGTGATTTATTTTTTGTTCCAGAAATAAAATACTGCAGATGCTGCACATCAGAGGGGAAAAAAAACCCAAGAAAATTCTAGAAGTACTGAGCAGGCCAGACAGCATCCGTGACATTTCAGATTAATGGCATTTTATCGGAACACAATGAGAAGCCACTGAACTGATATCCTGTTTCTACCCTTGCTGACATTTCCAGCATACTCCATTGTTACTTTTGCTCCAGTTTTTCAATTAAAACTAATGATTGATTAAGTTGGTTTGGGGGCGTGGGGATTGGGTTGTTTGATCACACTGTTCCTCCTTGAATTGAGACAGACAGGATACAAGCTTCACACTGCCTGCTCATATCAATGATTGTAACATGTAGCCTCGGGGAAACATGTTGCTGAGGGTAGTACACTCAGCAGAGGGGCGAAGTTTGTGTGTGGCTAGCACCCAGGAAGGTCTCATTCCCGTTCGAAATCCGGATCAAGGGAACGCCATTACACCAGATCCCATAGGCGCAACTGTGATCACTGATCCTGGTCCCTTTTCCCTTCATATTCTAAGAAGATTAGTTGGTCCTTCACTCCAATGGTCCAAGTCCATATATCCAATTCAAAGAAGTCCTTCAAAATCAAGGTCTTGATCCATTTCCCATTAAACGGGTAAGATATTTCACTCAGAAAGTTCTGGGAAGAGCCCAAGTCCTTGAGAAGAAGATCGAAATGGAAAGACTATGCGAATAGCGTAGCAACTGGGCCACATCATCTGACCACCTCTTAACCAACTTAGATATTTTAGTGCCTTTGTGCAAGCATCCATTCCATAGAAAAGTGTTACTACTGTTCACTTATTACAATTAAATGTTATTAATTTAATGTTGTGAAACAAACTGTACAGCTTGTTCGTGGAGCTTTTTGAGGAGGACACAAATGATTGACGAGGGAAGGGCTGTGGATGTTGCCTACATGGACTTTAGTAAAGCATTTGACAAGGTCCCTCATAGCAGGCTGGTGCAAAAGATTAAATCACACTAAATCTGAGGTAAACAGGCTAGATGGATACAGAACTAGTTTGGCCATAGAAGACAGAGGATAGCAGTGGAAGGGTGTTTTTCTGAATGGAAGTCTGTAACAAATGGTATTCCGCAGGGATCAGTGCCGGGACCTCTGCTATATATATATATATGTAAATGACTTAGAAGAAAACATAGCTGATCTGATTAGCAAGTTTGCAGATGACGCTAAGATTGGTGGAGTTGTGGATAGTGATGAAGATTGTCAGAGAACATAAGAACATAAGGGTTCCACATCTCAGTGGAGATGTGCGGGTAATGCATCTTACACAGAGGGTGGTGGTGGCCTGGAATGCACTGCCAAGTGAGGTGGTTGAGGCATATAAGTTAGCGGCATTTAAGACTTATCTGGATAGACACATGAACAGATGTGGAATAGAGTGACACAAGCAATTGGCCTAGATAGGATAACGTGATCAGCACAGGTTGGAGGGCCGAAGGGCCTGTTCCTGTGCTGTATTATTCTTTGATCTCTGTTAACTGACAGGGTTCAGTAAAAATGCTTGTGTTTCTTTGTATTAAACTTTAGATGTTTATTAAAGCGCAGAGATTTTGCTTCAGTGAACGTGTTGCAGACTGTGCCAGGTAATGTCATGAAGATTATACTGTTGTGAATTTCTAAAGTTTCCAAACCGGTTAACAATTTTATCTCTACAATTTTCCCTCCCAATTCCCAATAATGGAAAAAAAAGACTGTCTTAAGCCACAAAAAAGCGTAAACAGGGTCAGAAAAATTGCACACGCTGAAACAAGTTTCATGGAGTACTGCAAACTATGAATAGATTAGTATTCATGGAGACAGTGGGGCAAAAAAAACAGGTGTGCTGTGGAATTGTTTGTCTCATTGAAGTGTGTCACGTTACTGAAGAGGTTGGGAAACACTGCTCTACATTGATTGCTATGAAGTCTCACAACACCAGGTTAAAGTCCAACAGGTTTATTTGGAATCGCAAGCTTTCAGAGTGCCACTCCTTCATCAGGTGTGTGGACACTCACTGGTGAGTCCACCTACCTGGTGTAGGAACAATGTTCCAAAAGCTTGTGATTCCAAATAAACCTGTTGGACTTTAACCTGGTGTGAGGCTTCTCACCGTGCCCACCCCAGCACAATGCTGACATCTCCACATCATGGCTATGTGGATATGTTTTTCCTCAGCAGAGCCTAATTCCTTTGTGCTATCCTTCAACCTCAAGCTCCTTCAAGTCATTGCACTTGCACTGATTGTATCTGAGATTCTTCATGTTCCTTTGTGAGAACCTTTACTCACTTGTCATTCCATGTTGTTTCCTGGTATGGACAAAATTAGTTATGAGGAGAGATTGAACAAATTGGGATTGTTCTCCCTGGAAAGACGGAGGCTGAGGGGCAACTTAATAGAAATTTATAAAATTACGAGGGGTATAGATAAGGTGAACAATTGGAAAGTGTTTTTTCTAGGGCAGAAATGACAATTACAAGGGAGCACAAGTTCAAGGTAAGGGGGGGGGAAAGGTTCAATGGAGATTGTCAGCTATTTCATTTTTCAACAACTCAATGGTTCTCGGTAAGCGAGAGGCATCCATTGTTTTTTCTTCCAGTTCCTTGCTCCTCAGCTTCTGCTTTACATTTTCTTAACCTATTTGTGTCTTTCCTTTCTGTGCCTGCAGCAGAGCTTAGTTCTTGTCGTTCATTTTCGTTTCACAGTTAAGAAGTCTGTCTCCAGCGAAGCCTTAACTTGTGTCATTTCTGTAATCATGCTACTAATGGTTTCATTATCCACTCACAGCTTGGAACTCCACTACTTTACCTTGAATCAGAGCCAGATGCTCAGCCCTGGCAGCTGCTGTTGCAGTTTGGGCAATGTGTCAACATTTTCAAAAGTATCTATTTTGAATCCTTCTAGCTGGCTCTTTGCCCCCTCTTTCCTCTGAACTAAACTCTTCAACTTATGTACCTCATGGCACAGGCATGACCTGTCGTTAAAGTGTGGGCATTGTCTTCCTTTCACTGGGGTTGTTCTACCCCTCTTTTTTATGTTCTATGCTTCACCACTTGAAGATTAAAATACTTGTCAAAGGCTTTTAATATTTCATCAAAGCTGGCTGACGACTCAAAATGTCTCACATTAGGATTATTTCATAGCAAGTTCACCAATTAGGCATAAAAGCATGTTTGGTGGAATCTTCCGGCCGTTCACACTTGCAGGACTTTTTCATCCTGCTGCAGTGAATGGAGATTTGGCTGGGTGTCAAATTTTCCATTCTGACTTGCAGTGACAGTGGGGCGTGAATGGCCAGTAAGATTGCGCCCATTAAGTTGGGCTTCCATTGATTTCCTATCTCATCCTGATGTACTCCGGTAATTTAAAAATGTTCTTCTCCACAATGTCCAATTTTGTTTTAGGTTTGGCTCTTCAGCCCAAATTGATCTGATAGGGTTGATTTATTATCCATAGTTGCTCTTCAGCTCAGAGGGAGTACAGCTTTAAATCTTGATTCCACAGTTATTGTTTCAAAGCCTCTACCTACGTTTGTCGGATTTAGGTAGGCTCTCGAGACATTCACAGACCTGACCTCAGAGTAAGCGATTTCATGCAGCGACTGTTTTAATCAAAGATTCGGATCCATTGGGATATTTTTGAAGTATATTAGGGTATAAAAGGCAATGCTTGACATTTGGCTGAATTTGTTTTTGTCTCAGGGCTTGATTGCCCTGAGACTTGGGATTGATACTGTACCCAGGATCATACAGTGCAGAAGGAGGCCATTCGGCCCATCAGAGCTGCATCGACCACAGTCCCACTCCGGCATAATGCATGCATGTGCCCTAGCTAGTCCCCCTGACACTAAGGGGCAATTTAGCAAGGCCAATCCACCTAAACCGCACATCTTTGGACTGTGGGAGGAATCCAGAGCACCTGAAGGAAACCCAGGGAGAATGTGCAAACTCCACACAGACAGGGACCCAAGCTGGGAATCGAACTCGGGTCCCTGATGTTGTGAGGCAGCAGTGTTAACTACTGTGCCAGCATGCTGCCCTTTTGTGAAGATGGCTTCATTGATTATCAAAGCAAACTGCTCTTACTGATTAATAGCCTGAAAAGCTAATTCAGCTTTAGAACTTTTTTTTTGCATACTCATGCTTCGTCCTCTGACTTTGCAATTGTTGTGTATTCACGATGGACCTCCACGTAGTCTTGCTGTGTCATTGTTTCAGGTGCAATCCAGTCAGGGCAGGATGCTGTATCTTTAATTTTCCAAAGTTTGTGTCATTAGTGAGCTGCCACCATATTGGATGGGTTTTTCCAGTCAGTCTCACAAAGAGGTTCAGAGGCCTGTAATGTTGAACAGTAGTGTTTTATGCTAACACATAGCTATTTACTTAAGTACACGGTATAGCACACACTATGAGCTAACTCCATTCTTATTTCTATATGGGCCTCCTTAGGCTGGGATTTTCCACACCATTTGTGGAATGTTTTGTGGTGATGGAGGCAGCCCACCATTGGTCAGCTGTGGCATCTTTGAGTCCTGCTTCTGTCAACAGGTTTTCCCATAGTTCATGCTCTCCACCACTGGGGAACCCGCAGCTTGGGGGTGAGGTTGGTTGCAATTGACGTGATTGGAAGATTCCAGCGGCGGGAGCACCTGGAAAATTTTGGCCTTACACTGACCCCTGTTCTCTTGTCATTTGAACCTTTACTTCACATTGTGGGCAGTATTGTTCTCCTGTCTTACAATAACCCTAACAATGCCACAAACGCCTTTAAACTTCCACACGTAGGTTCCCTTCCCTCTTACTGTATATGGGAAGAAAGAGCACTGGCTGATAATTCCACTAAAACATTGAGAACTTCAGTGAAGTTGATGTAAGGCCTCATTTATGGAATGTGAGAGACAGAGTTGTTTGGGCTTATTGTCTGAACAGAAAATTACAGAGTGGTTGGCCACACTTCCTTGTTTCCAAAACAAAAACACGTACGTGCCAACAATCTGTGTTTTACGAAGAAAAAAGCAAAGTACAACACAGGTACAGGCCCTTCGGCCCTTCAAGCCTAGGTAGATCATGACACCCTAACAAAAAACAAGTTTTAAAAAGTTAGCCAAAGTCAAGCATTGCCTTTTATCACAGAACCATAGACTCATAGAATCCCTACAGTGTAGAAGGAGGCTATTCAGCCCATTGTGTCTGCACTGACCACAATCCCACCCAGGTACTATTCCCATAACCCCTCATTTTCCCTGCTAATCCCCCAGCCACTGAGGGTCAATTTACCATGACCAATCAACCTAACCCGCACATCTTTGGACTGAGGGAGGAAACTGGAGCACCCGGAGGAAACCCACGCAGACACAGGGAGAACGTGCAAACTCCACACAGTCAGTGCGGATTTTTAATCACCCTAGCATATTCACAAAAATTCCAAGTCCAAAGCTTTGATTAGTCTTGTTGTAGTTACCAGTTGACATAAAGGGCTCACTTAAATCCAACTTGCCCAGTCGGAAACCCAGGATAGCATGTGTACATTACACCTCACTCTATAATTCTGCATTTACTTCAATGCAGAATAAAATCAAATGGGCCGCAAAACCAGCATTTCATCCAACTCTGTCAGCCCACCGACAGGAGGAAATAGCCCTCAAAATACTGGAAGACAGAAGAACAATACATGAGAATATTCAAAAGCAGCCTGGGAGTTCTGTGATGGAATAACCTCTGAATTCTGTGAGAGGAATGAAATGTTTTGGTGCAACCCTAATGTCTGCAACACTTTGAGGAGAAACTAAAGGAAAACAGTAACCATGGAGACTTATTCCTTTGCTCAATCTTTTTTCCGACTGTTTTGTCACATTTTCATTAGTGGGAAGCTGCGGATTCACTGTTCTAAATCAGGCTAATAATTATGTTTGTGTGTGCGTATACATATCTCTATGACTCTCCATGTGGCACCTTTATCACAGAGTGTGCACAATGATGAAGCAGGATAATTAAAATAGGTTACAGAAACATCAAACACTGTAAGGCAAGAATATCAGAGATATTAATAAAGAGTACTGGAAAAATTCACCAAAAGCAACTTCAGAAAATAGACACCATGCGTTCTCGTCAGCGCAGTAGAGTTGAGTTCCTGGGATTAAAGAAAAGCATTTGTCCAATTTGGGACTTGATTGAATCAGATTTGTTTTCAAACGCAGCATCGATTGATTTGACTCTTTGGATACTCCAATGTCATCTGCATTCGGCTTTCAGAGAGAGAAGGGCAGTGATGTTTCTCCAAATGCGCGTTGCGACAATAAATGCCCATCCTTTTCATTTGCAACAAGTTATTTTTGGACCATTATCATTCACAAATACAGAGAGGAAATCAGAGGGTGGCACAGAGGTTAGCGCTGCTGCCTCACAGCACCAAGGACCTGAGTTCAATTCCATCCTCGGGTGACTGTCTGTGTGCTGTTTGCACATTCTCCCTGTATCTGTGTGGGTTTCCTCTGAGTGTTCCAGTTTCCTTCCACAGTCCAAATATGTGTGGGTTATGTTGATTAGCCATGCTAAATTGACCTCAGTGTCAGGGGAATAAGCAGGGTAAATGTTTGGGGTTATGAGAATAAGGATCTGGGTGGGACTGTGGTCGGTGCAGGCTTAATGGACCGAATGCCTTCATTCTGCACTGTCGGGATTTTATAATTCTATGAAATCAGTTTAACATCTCACGTGAGGATTGGTGCCAGAAACAGTGATGACCCCTCGTAATATTCCATTTGGCAGCCAATGTTCATGTGTGTGTTTAATATATAGCAAGTAGTCTCACAACACCAGGTTAAGGTCCAACAGGTTTATTAGTAGCACAAGCTTTTGGAGCATTTCCCCTTCATCAGGTGAGACTAATTACTATACCTACTCCAATCCAACGCCAGCAACTCCACATCATGTTCAATATATATAGGGAAGGCAATGGCCTAGTGGTATTATCTATAGGCAATTAATTCGGAAATTCAGCAATTGTTCTGTGGACCCGGGTTCAAAACCCACCACGGTGGAATTTGAATTCAATAAAAAAAATCTGGATCTACTGATGACCATGAAACCATATTCAATTGTCAGAAAAATACAATCTGATTCACTCATGTCCTGAGGGAAGGAAATCTGCCATTCTTAATTGGTCTGGCCTACACGTGACTCCAGAGCCACAGCAACGTGGTTGACTCTCAACTCTCCTCGGGCAACTAGGGACGGGTGATAAGTACAGGCCAGCCAGTGACACCCATGTCCCATGAATGAATTAAAAAATATATAATCAATCCATGCTACAGACAGGAGACCGGTTACTTCAACAACAGTCATATCAACTATTCAAAGTTGCAATCCTCTGAACCTTTTCGTGAGACCATAAACTGGGTGCATTTATTGAATTATACGTCAGTTAGGCTGCAGCTGGAGTACTGTGTGCAGTTCTATTCACCTCACTATAGAAAGGATGTGATTACATGAGAGGGGGTTACAGAAGAGATTCACCAGGTCATTGCCTGGGGTGGAGCGTTTGAGTTATAAGGAGAGACTAGATAGACTTGGTTTATTCTCTTTAGAACAAAGAAGGGTAAAGGTTGAGGTGCATAAGATTATAACGGGTATGAACAGGGTGAGTAGAGAAAAGCTGCTCCCCTTGATTGGGGGATCAATCATGAAGGTGCACAGCTTTAGGGTGAGGGCCAGGGGATGCAGGTGGGGATTTGAGAAATAAATTTTGCATTCAAAGGGTGGTGGGAATCTGGAATGCAGTGCCTGGGAAGATAGTCGAAGCCAGAAACCTTACAATCTTTAAAAAAAAATTTGAACGAGCATTTGAAATATCCTAACATTCAAGCTAATGCATTTATTGAAATGTTATTGCTTCTGGGGATTTGAAACTTGTTTGTTTACCTTGTTTTTTTGATACCAATGGACTTCACCTTTCAGATCAGAATGTGAAAGAAATGTTTATATTCTGGACGAGGAACTAAATTTCTGGTCAATATGTGAGGTTGGAGCTGAACAAGTTCTGGGTTCTTCTGAGGTAGTGTAATCCAAATTTCCCTACTGTCCTTCTCACTGGTAGCCTGACTGACAGGCTGGAGGCCAGCTGAGTGAAGAAGCCCTCTCTGCAAGGCTGTAATAAAAGAGTTATAGAATCCTACAATGCAAAAGGAGGCTATTCGTCCGATCAAGTCTGTACCAACTACAATCCCACCCAGGCCCTATTCCCATAGCCCCATGTACTTACCCTAACCCCTGACACTAAGGGGTAATTTAGGCATAGCCAATTCACCTAACCCCTACATCTTGAGCGGTGGGATGAAACCAGAGCACACAGACACGGGGAGAACGTGCAAACTCCACACGTATGGTGATTCAAGCTGGGAATTGAACCTGGGTCACTGGTGCTGTGAGGCAGCGGTGCCAACCACTGTGCCACCATGCCGCCCACCATTCAAGTAGGTCAAGTGACGGGCTTCTAATTTTAAAGGGAGAAGTCATGATCTCAGGTGCCTGATCGTGGTGGAGTGTCAAAATAGAGATGGGGACCATGGTTAGGGAAAGCAGATGGTGTGGGGCTGAGGAGGAAATGCTTTAATATTAGTCACATAAGAACATAAGAACATAAGAACATAAGAAATAGGAGCAGGAGTAGGCCATCTGGCCCTTCGAGCCTGCCCCGCCATTCAATAAGATCATGGCTGATCTGTCGTGGCTCAGTTCCACTTTCCCGCCCTCTCCCCATAACCCTTAATCCCCTCTCTTATCAAAAACCCATCAACCCGCTTCTTAAAAATATTTAGCGAGGCAGCCTCCACCACTTCAACGGGCAGAGAATTCCAGAGATTCACCACCCTTTGAGTGAAGAAGTTCCTCCTCAACTCCGTTCTGAACCGCCCCCCCTTTATCTTGAGGCTGTGCCCCCTAGTCCTACTGTCTTTTTTGAGCGGGAAGAGTCTTTCCACCTCTATCCTATCCATCCCATTCATCATCTTATACGTCTCAATGAGATCTCCCCTCATTCTTCTAAACTCTAACGAGTACAAGCCTAGTTTATTCAGCCTCTCCTCATAGCTCAACCCCCTCAACTCCGGTATCAGCCTAGTAAACCTCCTCTGCACTCCCTCCAAGGCCAAAATATCCTTGCGCAGGTGCGGCGCCCAAAACTGCAAACAGGTGGTGGTTAGGAATGCCCAGTGGTAACTGGGAATTATATGGCCCTAGACAGTGGATTTGATGGAGAGGGAAGAGCAGGAAAACTATGAGGGAACATTTACTAGCGAGGGCTTTGGATTAGAGGAAACAGTCTTGTTCCTCTGGCCCACAAGCCATGCTGTAATGGCACTTTGTAATTGGATTCAGCCCTTCATATCTCCTCAGGTCTGGGGAACTCAGCTGACACAAGTCAAAAGTATAATGATTGTGACATTGAAGGCAGGCACTCACTATAATACTTAAATGAGCAGCTCACTTCTAACTAATACATTGATCAGCTATTCTTGTTCCACCTTTGATAAAACCAGGAATGGATGACTTTGATTTGGATTGGGTTCCTGTTTCAGAATTCCTGTATTTTACCCTCCGACCTGCCAAATAACCTGCCCAGTTTTGGGAATTAAGGTTCAGATCACTCTTTCCGAATTCAAAGAAAGCAACAGCAAGGAAATGATTCCTAGTTGTGTAGAACTTGGAAGCATAGATTCCCAAATGGATTTGAATGTGAGTGGAAATTGGACGTTCGTATGATGTTAACCTACAACATTCGTTTGGCATTAAGGCAGCAAGTTAAGGATCTATGCATGGTTAATCCTTACAGAAGACGGAGCACTATTCAGCGCAACTCAGGAAGTGCTGGGCATCTCACCAAGCATGAGGAAGGGCTTTCAGTTTCAATTCTCATCTGATAGGGCTCCCAATGATGCAGCACTGCCTCAAGATTGCACTAGATACTACACTTATGCCTTGAGTCGGAGTTGATTTGACAAAGGTGTGCTTCAGATCCACAAGGCATGCCGACAGAATGGTTAGCACTGCTGCCTCACAGTGTTAGCGATCTGAGTTCAATCCCAACCTTAGGTCACTGTCTGTATGGAGGTTGCACATTCTCTCGTGTCTGTGTGGGTTTCCTTCCATGCTCCGGTTTCCTCCCACAGTACAAAGATGTGCAGGTTATGTTTGTCCATGCTAAATTGACCCTATTTTTTGGGGGATAAGCAGGGTAAATATGTGAAGCTATGGGAATAGGGCCTGGGTGGGATTGTGATTGGTGCAGACTCGATGGGCCAAATGGCCTCCTTCTGCACTGTAGAGATTTGTATGATTCTAAGGTAATATCATGAAGTTGATGTTTAAGTCATAATCAGATTAATTTTTCCCATCCAGATGCTGAAATGAACTTTAGCATTATTACTGGCACCATGCTGAGATCAACAAATTTAGCACAGACCAGAGTTCTGTTCAATCTTAAGCATCAAGCTGCTATTTGTTAAGTCCACTGAGCCAGCAAGGCAGCGGTTGTTCCAGGCATTCACATGTTTGTATTATTTCCTACATAACCAGGAAAACTGGAATTAACTTGCAAAAATATCAAACTTACAAATGTTGTACAGCGGGCCACTGTGCCAATTTAGAGTATTGTTGATTGGAACTCAATTTGCTAATAATCCATGATGTCCATTCATTTAATGCAGAGACTGAAATGATAGAATCACAGAAGTTTATAGCACAAAGGAGGCCATTGAACCACCATATTTGTGCGAGCTGAACTAATGAAATACCCAGCAAGATTCCCCTTTCTCCATAGCCCTGCAGGTCATTGTACTTCAGGTGCACATCCAATTTTATTTCTTGCCCTCACTTTGCTTTCTTAATTTCCTTTTTGACTTCACCCCATCACTTTATATGTTCCACGCAGCTATCTGTAGCATGTGTTCTTGGGGTCTGATATAAGCTTTTCTTTACTGCCTTATCTAACCTGCATGCTCCGCAACATCTCGGGTGCTCTATATTTGGCTGTTCCACTCTTTTTCTTTGTGGGAACATATTTACCTTGAACTCCTTGAATTTCATCTTTGAAAGGCTTCCACAGCCTTAATACTGATCTACCTTCAAGTACCTCTTCCCAAACAACTTTTGCTAAATCACTTCTCAGCGTTTAAAATTGATGTTATCTCAATTTAGAGCTTAGCCCATTCGTAGTTGCCCCTTGGAGGACAGGTAATGTGTCAACCGCATTTCTGTGGCTCTGGAGTTTGCACATTCTCCCCTGTGTCTGCCTGGGTTTCCTCCAGGTGCTCTGGTTTCCTCCCACACTCCAAGGATGGACTGGCCATGATAGAATTGCCCCTTGGTGTCCCAAGGTGTGTAGGTTAGATGGATAAGCCACAGTGAATGTATGAGGCTACAGGGATAGAGTGGGGAAAGGGCCAGGGTAAGGTACTCTGCCAGACCGAGTCATGCTGACTTGATGGGCTGAATAGTCTTTTCTTGTACTGTAGGAATTCTATGATCCAAGATGGATTTGAGGAAGAATTCTTTACCCCCAGGAAGCTGTGGAGGTCAAGTCCTTGAACATTCTCGGGACTGAGATCAATAGGTTTTTAATTAATAGGGAATTAAGGGATACGGAGGTAAGGCAGGAAAGTGGACTTAGTGAGCGTTAGATCAGCCATGACCTTATGAAATGGTGGTGCAGGCTCAAAGAGCTGAATGGCCTACTCCTGTTCCTATTTCTTGTGGCCTTATGGCTTACACAAGTGCGCAACACAACACTGAATCGATATGCTTACAAATGAAACTCAGAAAATCAGCCTCAAAAAGAAAGCAATCAGAACAGATTCTGAATGCCAACCGAACTGGAAAAGATAGATGGGTTCAAATTTGATGATCTCATTGCTGCCTGAAATCCCTAAAGCGTCTGTGTGATAGTCTCAGATAACATCAAAACTGAAGCAGAATTATTGTGGATGCTGAAAATCTCAAATTAAAATAGAAAATGCTTGAAATTCTCAGTGGGTCAGGGTCTCTGTGGAAAGAAAGATATTGGCCGGAACTCTACACCTCGCCCACTATGTCAGCAGTGTGGGTGGAGTTCTGACAATTGAAACCTCCATTAACCTTGGATGGGAGTTTCCAGTTTTACCCGAGTGAGGCCGTAGAATAGTTGGAAATGAAATAGGTTTTAAGCAAATGAAAAGAGGATGGGAGGAATATGAACAAATAAGAAGATTTGTGATCTGATTTGGTTTGATTTGATTGATTATTGTCACATGTATTGGGATACAGTGAAAAATATTGTTTCTTGCGCACTATACAGAGAAAACATACCGTTCATAGAATACAAAGGGGAGAAGGAAAGGAGAGGGTGCAGAATATAGTGTTGCAGTTACAGGCAGGGTGAAGAGAAAAATCAACTGAATATAAGGCAGATCCATTCAAAGGTCTGATGGCAGCTGTTCTTGAGTTAGTTGGTATGTGACCTCAGACATTCGCATCTTTTTCCTGATGGAAGAAGGTGGAAGAGAGTATGTCCGGGGTGCGTGCAGTCCTTGATTGTGCTGGCTGCTTTTCAGAGGCAACAGGAAGTGTAGAAGGAGTCAATGGATGGGAGGCTGGTTTTCCTGATGGACTGGGCTACGTTCATGACTCTTTGCAGTGTCTTGCAGTCTTGGTCAGAGCAGGATTCATACCAAGCCATGATGCATTGGGAAAGATGCTTTCTATGGTGCATCTGATGGATTGAAAGGGAGGAGAGTTTAAATAACAAAAAGATTTTGTGATACAAAAGCACAGGAGGTGTTGATGGGACAGGAAATTAAACAATGGGTGTGCCTAGATGAGGTGTGAATGGCAGGATGACACCCATCCATAAAGAATTAAGAAAGACACTGCCAAAAAAAATGCAGAACAAAATGTGGGAAGTGTTGTGATCTGAAATTGTTGAACTTAATGTTGAATCCAGAAAGATGCAGTGAGCCAAATATTTGATATTTTCATATGTTTCTCAAATGACTCAGTTATTATTGAAACACAGTTGAATGCTGTGTAGTGTAACATTAATGTAAATAACTTGACTAGAGTTGGATTTACTCCTTCAAGAAATGAAAGGAACCCAAGGAGAGACTTCACACCCGAGCATTCTACTTATCCAATTCAGCGCTGCTGCACTGTTTTCATTGAACTGATATTCCCAATGCACTGCCGGCCTCGAGACAGAGTTTGAAACAATGGATATTGGAAAAGGCCAATGTCGGATGGGAAAAGTGATGTTGAAGCTGTCAACAGCATTGGCAGCTTTTTCCCCATAGAGTACAGAACATTTTAAAAAAAACCTGAGAGCCACGGACTCTAGGATGTATTGCTGATGGGGCAGCTTCTGATTTGCCCACCCTGCCAGCAACCTATGACCTGGGGCACCATTATTAAAGGCTGCCCCAGTGCACAGCAAGCAAGCAAGTTCACCAAGGTGGGCCTCCCAGCATTTCCGCTGCCAATACCCAGGCAATAAACTGGCACTGCTGGCATTGCCCAGGGCATCAAGCTGGCACTACCCAGACACTAGTCGGGCACTACCCAAGCATGCTGTGTTCCCGTGGGAGTACTTCCCACCAGGTGTATGCCTTGGGGACAGATCTCGCTTCACATCGGTCTGCCTTTATGCTGCCATGGATGGATTTTTTGATGTGGTGGGATATTTCTGGTGCATGGGCCTGACAGTGATGTGTAAATTTATTGTAATAATCCATGTCTGGAAACACAGCCTGTCACTGATGGGGGGGGGATATGGGTGGTGGGAGAGGAGGAGACAATCAATTTGTGCTTCCGTCTTGTCGCAAAACGCAACTTTGGACTTCTTGTGAAATTTTCCCCTCCTGCCACTGAACCTGCCCAGCGTGAAAGGAAGCAGAAAATCCCAGCCAAATGGGTGGAACTTGATGCCCTCCAAAATGAGTTTAGAACTCATGGCAGATTTGGTGGAGAGGGTCATGTGATAGGGTAACAAGTGCAACCCTGCTGTCTCCCTGCCTCTACCCTGAATATGTTTGAGGGGGGAATGCTTCTGGGCTCCTTCGCCAGCCCTTGGCAAACTCATGATCTCTACCATCTCAAAGTGGGGGACATACTCTCTTCCAAGTTCTTCCATCATTAAAAAGACGTAAAAGTCTGAGGACAAGTACCAACTGAAAAAAAAATCTTCTTACCTGCTGCCATCAGACTTTTGAATGGACCTACATGTACTAAGCTGATCTTTCCCTACACCCTAGCTATGACTGTAACATGACATCCTACACTCTGTCCTTTCCTACTCTAGGTACGGTCTGCTTTGTCTGTTTTGCGTGCAAGAGACTTTTCACTGTATACTAAAACATATGACAATAAATCAAATCTTCAAGTTACCTTCCTGGTCATACGGATTTGCACTATACTTTGTTATTGGGTTAAAGTTCTGGAATTCCTTCCTGAACAAGCTTGGTGGGTGCATTACACCAGATGAACCATATTGGTTCACAAAGTTGGCTCAGCATTACTCTCTCAAGGGCAAATTAGGGATGAGCAATAAGGATTGGCTTTGCCAGCAATGCTATATCCCAAGAATGAATGGAAAAATTATACATAACTCTAGCATTACACTATGACATGAATAATATTGTTAGTGCTTGTTTTCTTCTCATTCTATTGACTTTTTCTGGTCTATCCATTTGCGAAGGTTTCAGATTGTCTCACAAGGTTGAACAAGGTGGACTGATAAATATTTTCTAAAACTGACTGCAACTGAACAAAATTATGTAACTGTACTTCAACTTCAAAACAATTGTAGCTCAAACATACACAATACTTCAACTAGTTTCACAAGATGCTTGAAGTTGAAGTGAATAGTATGGTCTATTTCAATGCTTGATGCAGTGAAGACTAACTTCTACCATGCCAGCAAGTTGAGACATGATAGCCTATGGCCCTTGTCTGAAGTTTATAGCTTACCTATTACTGTCAAAAATAGGCTTACATTAACACTGCAATGAAGTTACTACGAAAATTCCTGAGTCAACATATTCCAATGCCCGTTCGGGTACACTGAGGGAGAAGCTAGCATGGCCAAAGCATCTAACCAGCCCATCTTTCGGGCCATGGGAGGAAACCCACGCAGAGACATGGAGAATGTGCAGCCTCCACACAGACACTGACCCAATTTGCGAATCAAACTCGAGTTGCTGGTGCTGTGAGGTAGCAGTGCTAACCACTGTGCCACCCATAAAACAGAAGCCAGTATTATACAAGCACAACTAACCAGCACAGGGATTGAACCCACAACCTCAGCATTATTGGCATCACACTCCAACCAATTAAGCTAACCCACCAACAGTTTTTTAGCAGCTTGCCAATTTAGTGCTAAATATCAAGCAAAAACATTCAACTTGTGTTACTCAAAGCACTCATTCTGCCATCAAACTATTCCTGCCACAATTACAAGAGATGTTAAAACTACGGTTCAAAAAAATGTCAAAAATATTTGAAGTATAAACCCTCAGAATCACTGAGATTTTGAGGTGGATTGTGAGTGTAGTTGTGAATTATGGAGCTAAAAAAATGACATTCAATTAAACAGTCTCTTTTAACAGACCACACTTGGTAAACTATTCTATCAAACCGGCTAAGTGGATAAGCCATGACAGCTTTTATATTTTTACAAACTTTCAGCTAAAGGTTTATAAACATAATTGTTCAGAACAGTGGTAATTATTTCAATGCTTTGGCTAATGGTTGAAGATTGTCCCATATAAAGGTATTTAAATAGGACTAAATAAATCCTGCAGTTACTGAACTGTGAAGTAGTTCTCCAGAGTGGTTACCATAGTTAAAATTTATCCCTAATTAGCAGTTTGAACCAGTCATTGTTTTGAAACACTTTAATAAGTAGTAGTCTGAATTTTGCCTCCTGCTGGCTCACGCCGTTCTCTTCGGTTCGCGTTAGAAACTCTGCTCCATTGTTACTGGTGTTACAACTGTCTGAGGCTGAACAAGACCGTTCCTAACACCAACACAAAAAATGCTGGAAAGTCTCAGCAGGTCTGACAGCATCTGCAGAGCCAGAATAGAGCCAACATTTTAAGTCTGGATGACCCTTCATCAGAGCTGGCAGTTCCTAACCTTGGTAAGATTGTTGGGATGAACTTTTGACCACACATTTGCACTATCATGGTTAGGTGCTGAGAGGATGTTTTTCATTGTGGAGAAATCTAGGTTTGGGAGACACAAGATAAAAATGAAGGATTTCTCATTTATGGATGGCACGGTGGCACCGTGATTAGCACTGCTGCCTCACAGTACAAGGGACCCAGGTTCAGTTCTGGCCTCAGGTGGCTGTGTGGAGTTTGCCTATTCTCCCCATACCTGTATGGGTTTCCTCTGAGTGTTCTGGTTTCCTCCCACAGTCCAAAGATGTGCAGGTTAGGTGGATGGCCGTGATTAAATTGCTCCTTGATGCTCCAAGCTGCTCAATTTAGATGCATTAGCCATGGTTGGAGTTTGGGGGAGAGGGCCTGTGTGAAATACTCTGTCACAGAATTGGTGCAGACTCAATGGGTCGAATGGCATCCTTCTGCACTGTAGGGATTCAATGGGATTTAGAGATTGAGATGACATCATTTCTCTCTAAGGGCCATTACTTTGTAGAACTCTTTCCCAGACCGCAATGAAGGCTGTGTCATTGCTGAGTTTGATAGATTTTCGAGTGACAAAGAAATCAAGGATAATGGGGACAATCATGAACATAGAACTGAGATCACAATTAGATCAGCCATGATCTTATTGAATGGTGGAGCAGGCTCGAGGGGCCAATGGCCTCTTTCTACTACAACTTGCGTTCTTGTGTTCCTTAAGACAAAACAAACGAGTGGTTTAACCTTTCTTATTTAAAACCGATGGAGGAATGAAAAAAGGTATTTGTAAGAACAGGGCTGGCTATTGCCTGAGCTGCTTAAATTTCAATTTCAAGAAAATTATTAAGAAGGACCCCATTGATCTCCATGATGTTTGTTTTATATTTTTGGCTTTGTGAAGAACTATTTTGCAATAGGTCTCAACAGTAACTAGTTCATGGCAACACCAATAAATGATGTGGAGATACCAGCATTGGACTGGAGTAAACACAGTCAGATGTTTCACAACACCAGGTTAAAGTCCAACGTGTTTATTTGGTAGCACAAATCACTAGTTTTTGGAGTGGTGCTCCTTCATCAGGTGAGTGGGATTTCAGTTCACAAACAGGACATATAAAGACACAAACACAATTTACAAAATAATGGTTGGAATGCAAGTCTTTACAGTTAATCAAACCTTAAAGATACAAGCAGTGTGAGTGGAGAGAGGGTTAAGCACAAGTTAAGGAGATGTCACAATGCTCCACTTCTGCAACTTCTACCCTAAACATGTTAAAGAAGCCATCCCCTTCGGACGAGCCCTCCGTATACACAGGATCTGCTCAGATGAGGAGGTTCGCAACAGACACCTCCAGGCGCTGAAAGATGGCCTCATAGGAACAGAATATGGTGCTCGACTCATTGATTGACAGTTCCTACACACCACAGCGAAAAACCCTGCACTGACCTCTTCAGTACCCAAACAAGGGACACAGCGGACAGAGTACCCTTCATCGTCCAGTACTTCCCCGGAACGGAGAAGCTACGACATCTTCTCCAGAGCCTTCAACGTGTCATTGATAAAGACGAACATCTCACCAAGGCCATCCCCACACCCCCACTTCTTACCTTTAAACAACTTCAAACAACTTTTGCTCATCTGCAGCAAACTACTCAGCCTTCAAGAGAACAGTGACCACAGCAACCTCTGCAAGATGTGCCGGATCATCGGCACAGATGCCATCATCTCAAAAGAGAACACCGTGCACCAGGTACACGGTGCGTACACTTGCAACTCAGCCAATATTGTCTACCCTGATACGTTGCAGGAAAGGATGTCCCGATGCATGGTACATTGGGGAGACCATGCAGATGCTACAACAACGGATGAATGAGCACCGCTTGACGATCACCAGGCAAGACTGTACTCAGATCCTTCCATGCCCACCACAACAAAGGTGTTCCCAATGTGGGGAAGGCCAGATTCTGGAGTCACAGTCTGAAGATACAGGGTAGACCATTTCACACAGAGATTAAGAGAAATTTCTTCACCCAGAGAGTGGTCAGCCTGTAGAATTCATTACCACAGAAGATAGCTGAGGCCAAAATATTGAATGTTTTCAAGAAACAGTTAGATATAGCACTTGGGGTGAAGGGGATGGGAGGAAGGTTGGATCAGGCTATAGAGTTGGATAATTAGCGCATCTCTGTAAATTCTTTGACTCCATAACCCTCCGAAATATCTGTGTTCCTCTAATTCTGGCTTCCTGAGTATTCCTGATTAAAGTCACTCCATCACTGATGCCGATGCCTTCAATCATGTAGGACTTAATCTAATTCCAATCCTACTTCATCACATTCTAATGAAGTGCCTTTTGGATGTTTTATTGCGTTAAGAAAAATTACACCCAAGTTATTGTTGTTAGTTTATTGGAATGGTTTTCACAAACCTGAAAACAAATGTAATAATCTATTGATTGCTGTAAAGGTAAGATCGCAGCAATAGTCTTTATAATTGGGTTTATAGCACACTGTTGCCATGAACCAGTCGAAGCAGATTGTGAAACAGTTCTTCAGAAAGCCAAAAATATAAACAAATGTCCTGGGGATCAATGAAATTCTTTTTAATGAATTTCTTGAAAAATGGATAGCAACAACTCCGATAACCGTCAGTACAGCTCTTACAAATTTGTTTATTGATCACTCCACAGGTTTTAAATCTGAAAGGTTAAACCACTTGTTTGGTGTTTCTTATCACATGGTTAGGTATGACTAAAAGGACATTTAATTTATGATATGTACACAGTTTTCACCAAGATATTGAAAGCCAGCAACCTGGGTATATTGGAGACAGAGAGACAGGTTCCAGGCGTACTGATTTTTAAGACAGAGATTATTCATTGGTAAACAACTCAAAGGTTATGGGAAAAAGCAGGAGAATGGGGTTGAGAAACTTATCAGCCATGATTGAATGGCAGAGCAGACTCTATCGACCAAATGGCCTCATTCTGCCCCTATGGCTGGAATTTTACTGGCATGCCAGCCCCGATTCCGGGGGCGAGATCAGCTCAGAGAACAGCATTCTCCATTGGCCTCGAGTGGGATCGTGCGAAACTTGGGCAGACGAACCAGTAAAATTCCGCCCTATATTTTGTTATCAGTCCGGGCTATCCAAAGCATGAACAACATTTGAATGAACAGTGACTTCAGACTCACCACTGGCAAATTATTTTGAAAAGAGACAAGACTGGATGCAGGTTAGGTAGATCAGCCAAGCTAAATTGTCAGGATAGATATGTAGGGTTTACAAGGATAGGTCCTGGGTGGGATTGTTGTCAGTGCAGGTTTGATGGACTGAATGGCCTCATTCTGCAGTGTCGGGGATCCTATGATGGAATGCCTTCAGAAGAGCGTGGCATGAAATGTGAGGCAGAATTTTGGATCCGAACATGAGCAAAAAATGAAATGCAGATACCCCACTTGAAAAGCAAGGTTAAGCCTGAAGCAGCTGGAGGTAAAAAAATCCTCTTTGCTTCAAAGGCTTTTTTTGTGCTCCAGTGGCACGTGGCTTTATCCAGTGATGCCCTCCAAGTCATTTTTTAAAAATTTCTTTACAAGAAATTCAGCACTGTTTACTTGTTTAATCGATATCGTCTTACATTTGGGGTGTCTAATTACATCAATAAAGTCATTTGTGAATTGAAGACTCTCTCTCCCCATGGAGGTGGTTTCAGCCCCTTGCCCGCCGTCTGCTTTATAAGTAAGCATGTTATCAGACGGAATGGCACCGGCAGTGCGGCATGGATTTATATTACCATTTGTGAAGAATTAACAGCACCTGGAGGCTCCTGTAATTTGATTCCCTGCTAAGTGGGAATTTGTGAATAGCATACAAATGGTTTGGTGAGTGGCATACTAATTTCCAATGGCACATATCCAGGTGATTGTGTAACTTAGCACGCAAGAAGTACTCCACTGACGTGGACATTGTTTTATATTCATTCGTGGGACATGGGCATCACTGGCTGGCCAGAGTTTATTGCCCATCCCTAGTTGTCCTTGTTCAGAGGACAGCTGAGCACCAACCACATTGCTGTGGCTCTGGATCACTGTCCAGTAATCCCTCAGTTATAGAGAGAAAGAGAGGCGAAATCAGCCAGGGTTCCTGCTCCTGATCATTGTCCAGTGATACCTGGGTTAGAGAGGGGAAATCAGCCAGGGTTCCTACTCCTGATCACTGCCCAGTGATCCCTGGGTTAGAGAGGGAGAGAGGGGAAATCAGCCAGGGTTCCTACTCCTGATCACTGCCCAGTGATCCCTGGGTTAGAGTAAGGGGAAATCAGCCATGGTTCCTGTTCCTGATCACATGAAGGCCAGACTGGTGAGGGCGACAGATTTCCTTCCCTAAAGGACATTAATGAATCAGATGGGTTTTTTTGACAATCGGCAATGGTTTTATGGTCATCAGCAGATTCTTAGTTCCAGATGTTTGTTCTTGAATTCAAATTCCACCAGCTGCCATGGTGGGATTCGAACCCAGGTCCCCAGAACATTAGTTGAACTCCTTGATCAATTATCTAGCAATAAAACCACGAGGCCACTGCCTCACCACTTTTTACAGAAGCCCTCATTTTCCAAATATCCTGCTTCTGTCAAAGTGTCCTAAACTAAATCCAGGAAAAGTTGAAGACGTTTCAAATTTTCCATAATTATTTGTAGAAAAAATGCCTTTGAACAGATTCTCCAAAACTTTTTTTGTGTTTATTGATAGCATCACTGGTCAGGATTGAGTGCCCATCCCTAATTGCCCTTGGGAAGATAGTGGTGAGCTGTTTTCCTGAACTGCTGCGTTCATACATAGTGCTGTTAGGGAGGAAGATTTTTGACTCAGTGACAAGGCAGGAACAGTGATCTGGTTCCAAGGCAGGAACAGTGATCTGGTTCCAAGTCAGGAAGGAGTGTGACTGGGGAGCTTGAGAATGGTGGTGTTCACATATATCCACCACCCTTATTCTTCTTGGTGGCGAGTTGCTGTGTATCTTGTAGATTATATGCACTGCTGCCACTGTGCATCACTGAAGGAAGGAATAAAGGGGATGGATTGGATGACAGTCAAGTGAGTGTTTTGTCCTAAATATTGGGGCCCTTGAATGTTGTTGGAGCCGCACTCATCCAGCCAACTGGGGAGTATTCGCTTACATTCCTTATTTCTGCCTTGTAGTTGGTGAACAGCCACCGGGTAGTCAGGAGACAAGTTATTAATCCTGGAGTTCACAGCCTCTCTTCTGCACCTGTAGCCACAGTTTCTAAATGGTTGGTCCAGTTCAGTTTCTGGTCAATGGCATCCCTTATGATGTTGATGGAGCTGCATTCAACATGAACAATTCTATTGACTGTAAAGGGGTGATGGTTAAATTCTCTTTTGTTGGAGGCGGTCCTTGCCAGGCACCTTATTTGCCACATATCAATTAGACCTGAATGTTGCCTAAGTCCTTCTGCATGCATACATGAATTGGTTCAGTATCTGAAGAGTTGCACGTGGGAAAGATCCAAGTCTCAACCCTGCACAGACACGGGGAGAACGTGCAGACCCTTCACAGAAAGTGATCTAAACAGAGAATTGAACCTGGGTTTCTTGCACTTTGAGGCAGCAGTGCTAACAACTGCACCATCATGTCTCTCTCATCTTTAAAACAATGCCAAAGTGCTGCTCAAACATCCTGTGGGTGCACCAGAGTGGGTTCCTGGCCAAAAAACTGTCCAGGCAGAGGGAGACTCACCTCCAACTTGTATATTAGGTTGGTAGACCTCCCCTGTCTACACCCACCCTCCCTCCAACTTTCCTATTCTGTGCAGCTCTCCATGGCTGACCTAGACTGCCTTGATGATAATCTGGGATCAACAGCAATAATTTCTCTGTCATTAGCACCCGACATTGTAAAAACAAAGATGCAAAAGAAATCTCATTTCAGTTGACCATTGACACAGGAATTCAAAATGTGCCAAGAAGTGTACTAAGTCAAAACAAACCCCATAACTGCATGATGATACAACCAAAGCTACCAATTTCAAGTCAACTTGAAATAAAAATTATTATAGAATTATAGAAATATTATAGAAAGGCTATTATCAAACTAGAAAGAGTGCAGAGGAGATTTACTAGGGGGCTACTGCGACTCGATGGTTTGAGTTATAAAGAAAGACTGGATAGACTGGGGCTTTTTTTCTCTGGAGCTTAGAAAGCTGAGGAGTGATCTTTTCGAGGTCTATAAAATAATGAGGACATAGATCAGCTAGATATCTTTTTCCAAAGGTAGGGGTGTCTAAAACTAGAGGGGAAAGGTTTAAGGTGAGAGGGGAGAGATATAAAAGGTTTCACAGAGTGGTAAGTATCTGGAACAAGCTGCCAGAGGTAGTAATAGAGGCAGGTATAATTTTGTCTTCTAAAAAGTGTTTGGACAGTTACATAGGTAAGATGGGTATTGAGGGATACGGGCCAAATGTGGGCAATTGGGACTAGCTTATGGGTTTTAAAAAAAAGGCGGCATGGACAAGTTGGGCCGAAGGCCTTGTTTTCATGCTGTAAACCTCTACAACTCTTTGACTCTATAACTTCAACCAGAATAGCTGCAAAAACAACAATAGCTTGTATTTATACAACATTTGTATTTATACACGGCCTTTAATGGAGTAAAATGTCTCCTATCCTAAGATGGGCAGTACGGTGGTGCAGCGGTTACTACTGCTGCCGCCTCACAGCGCTAGGGACCTGGATTCAATTCCAGCCTTTGGGTGACTGTCTGTGTAGAGTTTGCACGCTCTTCCCGTGTCTGCATGTGTTCCCTCAGGTGCCCCGGATTCTTCCCACACTCCTAAAATATATGGGTTAGGCTAATTGGCCGTGCTATATTGCCCCCTAGTGTCAGGGGGGATTAGCAGGGTAAATATGTTGAGATTGGGCTTGGGTGGGATTATTATTGATGCAAGCTCGATGGGCTGAATGGCCCCCTTCTGGACTTCTATTTGCAATAGGTGTTCCACATAGGCAAAGTGAGACATTACACATACGTCAGGGAAATGCCATTCTTAAAATGTAAGACAAATACCTGGAAATATCGTCAAATGCCTTTGACTCCACCTTATTATGTACTACTCAGTAATGTCTTTCTAAATGTCCTAAAGGATTAGCTGAAAGCTAAACATAGTGCCTGATTGAGAAGTAGTGATTGCACCAGTCAGGATTGTCTGAGGCTAAATGATGTCTGCTGCAATACCTGTCCTACTTTGCTGCCACTTAATGCGTCTAACTTTCAGACATGAAGGTAGATTAATGACACTGAGAAGTGGCAAGTACTTAGCTGAGCTAATGCACTGTTTGTGAGCGCTGAAAGGGGCTGCAATTCTGTACACTCCAACAGACCTATTTATAAGAAAATCTTTCAATCTTGTTTGACTTGGGCTTGTTTAAAGTAGAATTAGCTTTGTCTCTTTACAGGATATACAGTGGACTGCAATGGCCTACAGAGAATTAAGCTAGTGAGTGGCATCGGATATAATAGAGGCTAAACACTCAGACCTCGGCTGCAATCAGCAATTCAGGAGAAAAGCAAACCCAAAACTGCACGAGTTTCGAGAAATTTTTCTCTTACGTTCTCACTCAAACTCATGTGAATATCACTCACAAAAAGTCTGCCATAAACCAGCAGAATTGGTCAGTGTATTAAAAACAATTAAAAACATGCATTAAAAATATTTTCTCGATATTCTATTAATAATGTATGGGGAGGCAATGGCCTAGTGGTATAATCGCTAGACCATTAATACAGGAACTTAGCTAATGTTCTGGGGACCTGGGTTTGAATCCCGCCATGGCAGCTAAAGGAATGTGAATTCCATAAAAATTATCTGGAATTACAAGTCTACTGATGACCATGAAGCCATTGTTGTAGAAACCCACCTAGTTCACTAATGTCCTTTAGGGAAGGGGAAATCTGCCGCCCTTACCTGCTCTGGCCTACATGTGACTCCAGAGCCACAGCAATGTGGTTGACTCCCAACTGCCCTTGAGTGACTAGGGGTGGGCGATAAATTCTGGCTGGCCAGCGACACCAAGATCTCAGGAATGAATAAAAAAAAATTAAAGTTTTTTTTAATTGGTTTTACTAATAGCTATTCAAAGTTGGTTTTGAGTAAATTGCACAATTAAAGCAAAAACCAGGCAGAAACACAACCCCACAGCTATTGTTCCATAGAATCCTACATAATGGCAGTGAGTCATTTGTTTAATAATTGGATGCACAAATATGTGTGCTCATTTAACAACAGGGCAAGAATTCTCTGGCTGTTCACACCGGTGGGATTCTCTGGTCCTGCTGTGGTGAATGGGGATTTGGCTGAGTGCCGAATTCTCCATCCTCACTTGTTAACAGTGGTGAGGCGCGAGCGATCGGAAAGTTCCGGCCATCATTCTCAATCCACCCCACGAAGGTATGATTTTTCACACTGATGAAAATTTTCCAGTTTGATCCTGGAACTCCGAATTAGATTGTGGGAGAGATGACATGGTGGCGGATTGGTTAGCACTGCTGCCTCACACTGCCAGGGACCCGAGTTCAATTCCGGCCTCGGGTCACTGTCTGTGTGGAGTTTGCACATCCTCCCCGTGTCTGCATGGGTTTCCTCCGGGTGCTCTGGTTTCCTCCCACAGTTCAAAGATGTGCAGGATAAGTTGATTGTCCATGTTAAATTGACCCTAGTATCAGGGGGATTAGCCAGGTAAATATATGGGGTTACAGGAGTAGGATCTGGGATTGTGGCCAGTGCAGACTCATTGGGCCAAATGGCCTCCTTCTGCATTGTGGGGATTCTATGATTCTATGACACAAAATAAGATTGCATTCCCTAGAAATTATAAGGTTAAAGAGAGATCTGAGCAAAGTTTATAAATAATTGAGGGGAATCAAAAGGATAGATGGAGAGAAATGATTTGCACTGGTTAGGGAGCCAGGGAATAGGGGGACATCATCTACAAATTAAAACCAGACCCTTTGGGAGTGAAAGTAGGAAACACTTGATGTAGAAGGGAGATGGAAGCTTGGAGTTCTGTTCTGCAATCAGCAATTGATGCTAGATCAGCTGATCATTTGAAGTTGGAGATCGACAAAATTTTGTTAAGCATTAAGGAATATGAGGCAAACAAAGCATGTAAAGTTATATCACAGATCAGCCATGATCTCATTGAGCCACAGGGCAGACTAAAGCGGTGATGTTAAGTGGTCTACTCTGTTTCCATGTTCCTAAGTTTGTGATGTGGCTTCTAACTGTTATTGCCTACACACTGAAGGATTGAAATGGATGATTGTCCTGGATGGAGTCTTTTGGCAGATGCTGCCAAAAAGTGATCAAACTGGTCAAAAATTCAGATTTCTTGAAGTATACAAATTTGCATCTTTGCAGTTTCACAATGATGTTAGTTACCTCTGTCAGGCGCTCCTTGCTTTCTGTTAGATTTCCCCTAGTAAATATCCAGATAGAGCTTTACAGTAATAAGGGCTGTCATTTCATTCTGCTTCATGAATTATTTAATCTTGAATAATTTTAAGCAGGACAAAGCTCTGTCAGAAGTCGGCCGACTTTGAAAAGTTGGATCAGTCAATTGGAAATGATAGATTAGTTTTTTTTTAAAGAACAACATCAACATATATATATTTTTTAAGTATCTAGTTTTTCAGTATTTCCTTCTCACAATTTTTTCTCCTCCCTCTCTTCCCTACTGATTTAATTCTAAACCGCAATGTTCTATGTTCTGACACCCTCCAGTATCTCATTCATTCATGCATTTGACAGATGTGTTCTGCAGACAGTCTAATCAAAGGGAGCATCGTAACTGAGACCAATTAGATTTTTGTCTGATGCCCACATGTATCTCCAGTTGGCATCACTGGATCACGAGCTGAAACCGTTACCCATTTTCTCTGTCTCGATGCTGTCCTGGCTGAGATCGGTTAACTAAGGCGACAAAGGTCAGAAAAATCTTTGTTGTGACATAGTTAAACTGAGAACCTTTCAGATTTTTATGGCCTAGTTAATCACCAGATAACATGACAAGAGCCTTTCGGGACTATCCAATGCATGCAGCAATGACAAATATTTAACAGTAAATTAGTGATCAAGACAGAAAAGATAAATAATGGTAATAACTGACAAACTGTCAAGCATGCAGAGAATTGAAAGTGAGAGGACAGTGAGTGGCATGGCCACCTAAGAATGTATTATACTCAATGCTGTATTAATGAACTTTCATTCCTTTGAATATGGAAAAAAAAACTATTTAAGGCAAGACTATAAGAATCATAGAATTCCTACAGTGAAGAAGGAGGCCATTTGGCCATAAGACAGGACTACTCTGCATTATTCCCGTAACCCCACACATTTACCTACTAATCTCCCTAATTTATATATCTTGGGTTACTAAAGGGCAATTTAGCACCACTGATCCCCTTAACTACACATCTTGGGACATAAATGGGCAATTTAGCACAACTAATCCATATCATCGACCTGTAGAAGGAAACTGGAGCACCTGGAGGAAACCCACGCAGTCATAGTGAGAACGTGCAAACTCCACACAAACAACTCAAGCCGGGAATCAAACCCGGGTCCCTGGCACTGTGAGGCAGCAGTGCTAACTACTGTGCATCCGTGGCTTACTAAGGTATCATCGCGGATTCTTTAAAATTATTTTTCTCCAACAACTGTTCAGAAGCGTTGAGCTTTACAGCAGTGATCTATTTATTGATAGTTTCTGCTCTGAAAGTAAAAGAAAATAAATGCAACTTTTGGGTTGATTCAAAATGGGATAATCTACACTCAAACAATGCTGTGTCGAAAGGCTATACTGTACGTATTGCAGCAAAAATTACAAATATCAATAATAATCATTTGAAATGTCGAAAGCCATTATTATTATTATGTAATCCTAAATTATTTTGTAAAACAACCATTTGGATGCTAATTTCTTCAGGATATGAATTAACCATTTTCCTGTAGCTGGCTCTTAACTTCAGAATTAATTTTAAAATTGCTATAGCCCCAGAAGCTGCTTTTGAGGGGGAGAGCTGACTGGTGGCAACTTAACCTGAGGATCACTTCAGGCAAGGGGTAAGGTTGAAAACGCAGGGCCTTCACGAGTAACCTCAGCCGGTACAAGAATTGAGCCTGTGTCGTTACTGTTCCTCTGTATTACAAACCAGGCATTCAGCCGACTGAGCTATATCGACCTCCAACTTCTGAATAATCCAGTTCTCTCACATACATAAGGCGTACGATGTAAGCTTTGAAAATAACATGCTGCAACAATGAATCTGTGCTTTGGTTGGATTGGTGAAAGAGAACACAGGGCTAAAGGTTCGATAAGGCTCATAGGTGGGTACAGTAAAGTAATGCATCCAACATGCAAAACCAGCTAAAGCTGTCTCACTGCATCAAGGGCGTGGATTCGATTCTGGCCTTGGGTGGCCATGTCTCCCACGTCTGCGTGGGTTTCCTCCTGGTGCTCGGGTTTCCTTCCACATTCTAAAGATGTGCAGGTTAGGCGGATTGGCCTTGTTAAATTGCCTCTCAGTGCTCAAAGATATATATATATGTTAGAGGACTTAGTTGGATAAAATGCATGTGATTATGGGATCAAGCCTGGGTAAGAGTTGGTGCAGATTCAATGGGCCAAATGACCTCCTTCTGCACTGTAGGGATTCTATAATTGCCATGGATAAAGTGGTCATTGCAATTAGTGTCATTGAAGCTAACTGTGCAGTCAGTGTGTTCCTGCATTACGCAGCTTTTCAAAACCCGTTCACTCTTACAACAAAATCCGGTAAATAATACAAGTTACAGATAATGGCCTGAAATATTTGTCTGTCGGACACATGCACTTGACTGGCCGTATCTAAGGAAGGATGTGCTGGCCTTGGAAAGAGTCCAGAGGAGGTTCACAAGAATGATCCCTGGAATGAAGAGGTTGTCATATAGGAACAGTTGAGGACTCTGGGGTCTGTACTCTTGGGAGTTTAGAAGAATAAGGGAAGATCTTATTGAAACTTGCAGGATACTGCGAGGCCTGGATAGAGTGAATGTGGAGAGGATGTTTCCACTTGTTGGAAAAACCAGAACCAGAAGGCACAATCTCAGGTTAAAAGGAGGACCCTTTAAAACAGAGATATGGAGGAATTTCTTCAGACAGTGAGCAGAGAATCTGTGGAACTCTTTGCCGCAGAAGGCTACGGAGGCCAGGTCACTGAGTATCTTTAAGTCATAGATAGGTTCTTGATTAATAAGAGGATCAAGGGTTGTAAGGAAAAGGTAGTAGAATGGGCATGAATGGTATATTTTGCCTGTATAGCATGCAAGAAACAATACTTTTCACTATATGTTAATACATGTGACAATAATAAATCAAATCAAATTGAACCCAGGTCCCTGGTGCTGTGAGGCAGCGGTGCTAACCACTGTGTCACCATGCCGTCCCTAATACCACAGCACCCAAATAAAGCCAGCAGTGCTACAGTGCTGATTTTTGCCGTCAAAGCTGCTTTAATTAAAAGGGCAGGGGGAGGGGGGAGCACTTATTGGAAGACAATTCGAGGTTGACATTCAGCAAAGAATTTTACGAATCAGCAAAAGATAGCCCTTGACAGTTGCCCGATTAAATCTCTCGAAATTTTCCCATTACAACACATTTGTCCTCCTCTCTGCCTGCCAGGCAAATCTGACCAAATCAATCTCCATTATGTGGACTGGTGAAAAGCATACCTCAAGTAACTAGACTGCTGTGTTTGAAACAAAGCAGACATGGATTCATGAAACAATGCACAGCTTTGAGGGAATAAACAATGAGATGGTTTTTATCAATCACTTACAGAGTGAATGGAAATAAGACACATCTGATAAACAGCATCATCTCACGGAGCTGTAACAACGTGACTGAGCTTTTTCATGTTTTAAGTTGCATTTTTGAAAATCCAACAACAAATACAATATTTCATTAAAATATAACCTACAATATGATGCACCTTCCACCGTAACCAATAGAGAGGCTGCATAGCCTGGAGCTATACTCATTAGAAGAATGAGGGGAGATCTTATAGAAACACATAAAATTATGAAGGGAATAGATAAGCAAGGAAGTTGTTTTCACTGGTGGGTGAAACCAGAAAAAGGGGTGGGGGGGACATAACCTCAAAATAAGGGGGAGCAGATTTAGGTCTGAGTTGAGGAGGAACTTCTTCACCCAAAAGGTTGTGTATCTGTGGAATTCCCTGCCCAGTTGAGATTACCTCATTGAACATCTTTAAGGCAAACATAAATAAATTTTTGAAAGTTAAGGAATTAAGGGTTATGATGAGGGGATGGCTATGTGGGATAGAGTCCAAGAAAAGATCAGTCATGATCTTATTGAATGGCAGAGCAGGCTCAAATAGCCCACTCCTGCTCCTAGTTCTAATATTCTTACGTTCTCTTGTTACTGAAATTGGGAACTGAATCCCGCTTAATTAGACATTTGTGCAGTGTACCAGTGCAATGCTAATGGCAATATGCATTGTGAAATAGAATGATCCACAGCTGAAAGCATTTTTCATGTAATTGGTACAGTACATAAAGCTGGTTCATTGTCACCAATTGTGATGTGTGCCATGCAGCTTTGTTCTAAGTTTGGCTTACATGAGTGGAAGGTGTTCAGGCAGCAACACGAAATGGAGAAGCCAAGCCTAAACATTCATTCTTCGGACAAGCAAGAAAAACAATGATGTATGAGGATGCAAATGTCAAGGTCTTAAAAAACCTCATGCGAATTTGCTAATCACAAACCCACAATAGACAACACAATCAACATTAGATAGGCGTCCACACTCAATACTTCTTTGATATTAGTCTTGCAAGCTATAATAACTCTAGGAATCCGCCGTGAAGAAACCATGCTTTTATTGCACAAAGTGAAAATAAACAATAGCCATAAGCCTGTAGTGAACTCAACAGGTCCAAACCAGGACTATAAAGTTAATGGACTCCCTCAGGGTCTTGCTTTATACAGGGCTCTGTATATAAGTTCCACTTGGTTGGCTAATTACCAATCCCCAGGGAGCTCATATTCAATGAGCCCAACTGAGAGGTCAATTAGTGATTGCCCATGCAGATCATAGGGATGATGACATAAACAGAACTGTACACAGTGGAGCTTTACAAGTATAAGTATGTTGCAACTTCAAGGAAACCTGAAACTATAAGACTATATGTTGTAGGAGCAGAAGTAGACCATTTGGCTCATTGGGTCTGATCTACCATTCAATCAGACCATGGCTCATCTGATAATGCACAACTCCATCTTCCCTTCTTTTCCACATAACTCTTCATTCCCTTATTGATTTGCCCCTCATTAAAGATCTCACAAATAAAATGCAAATAATGGAGGCTATCTGACCCATCTAGCTCACAACTCCACACAAACCTAGGGTCCTTTCAATGAAGCAGCCACTGTCATGTCAATGATTCTACAAAGACATTTTGATTTGATTTATTATTGTCACATATATTAACATACAGTAAAAAGTACTGTTTCTTGCGTTCTATACGAAGCATACCATTCAGAGAGAAGGAAACAAGAGAGTGCAGAGTGTTATAGTCATAGCTAGGGTGTAGAGAAAGAGCAACTTAATGCAAGATAAATCCATTCAAAAGTCTGATAGCAGGTAAGAAGCTATTCTTAAGTTGGTTGGTACATGACCTCAGACTTTTGTATCTTTTTCCTGATGGAAGAAAGTAGAAGGGAGAATGTCTGGGGTGTGTGGCATCCTTAATTATGCTGGCTGCTTTTCCCGAGACAGTGGAAAGTGTAGATGGAGGCTGGTTTGTATGATGGATTGGGCTACATACACGACTTTTCTGTAATTCCTTGAGGCCTCGAACAGAGCAGGAGCCATACCAAGCTGTGATACAACCAGAAAAAGTACTTTCTATGGGGCATCTGTAAAAGACGCCTTGAACATACCAATTTTACAAACCAATTTCTCAACGTAGGAAGCTGTGGAAAATGATGGCTGTCCAGTGAAAATCTTTAAAGTGCAGAAGGAGGCCATTCGGCCCATTGAGGCTGCACCAACAACAGTCCCACCCAGGCCATATCCCCGTAACTCCTGCCAATGGCCATGACATTAAATGGCAATTTAGCATGGCCAATCCACCTAACCCACACATCTTTGGAGCATGGGAGGAAACTGGAGCAAACCCATACTGATATGGGGAGAATGTGTAAACTCCACCAGACGGTGATCCAAGGCTGGAATTGAAACTGGGTCCCTGACACTGTGAGGCAGTAGTGCTAACCGCTATATTACTATTGCAGAATATGTGGTGATAAGGAGCAAAGATGAGGTAGAAATGAAGGGAAAACTGAAGATAAAGTGAATGGGCCCTACAACTCTCAAATCTGGAAGCTTTTGACTTTTATAATCTAGTATTACAATTATCAGAAAGTACTGCTTCAGACCTATGATAGGAATGGTACATGGTGGTGATGTTACAAGGCTATCATGCAGAGGCTTGGCCGGGAATTGTAGCAGGTGGGACAGAAAACTTGGCGGACCATTTATAGGTCCATTGAGCTTGGATGGGAATTTCTGGTCCTGGGGCACGTGGCCAGAAAATCCCATCCATGACTTCAAATCCCACTGTGAGAGATGGGAATTTAAATAGATTAAGTTTGGAGAAACAAAACTAGGATCAGTAATGGTGACCTCAAATGTTGCTGTAAAAAAAAATCAATCGATTCAGATTTAAGGTGCAGGGAAGCAAGTACAGAGGAAATGTTAGGGGTAAGTTTTTCACTCAGAGGGTGGTGAGTGAATGGAATCGGCTGCCGTCGGTGGTGGTGGAGGCGAACTCGCTGGGGTCTTTTAAAAGACTTCTGCATGAGTATATGGGATCTAATGGGATTGGGGGTTATAGATAGGTCTATGGCTTAGTAGGTATAGAAGTGATCAGCGCAACTAGTGGGCTGAAGGGCCTGTTTGTGCTGTAGCGTTCTCTGTTCTATGTTCTATGATTCAGAAATGTGGCCCAATCCAACATACAAATCTAACAGTTGGCCGCCTTCTGGGTGCACAGGCTCCATGCATCTCCTGAAGTCTCTGGACCTGCAAGCATATTCCTCCCCACCAGGAGTGTTCACTCCAATGGGGTTTACCACAGCTCCCTATTAGCAGGGAGCTGGTAGCCTGACCCTGTTGGAGTGAAAGGGAGGGGAGCCATGGAGGCCACTCAGGAGGTTGAGGGTAAGGGGCGTGCCCCCTGAGCATTTCCAACTTGGTAGTGCCAGCCTGGCTCCCTGGCACTGCCCAAGGGGCAAAATGGCAATGTCCCTGGGAGCCTGATGGCACTGCCCACCAGTCATCAGGCAGTGCCAAGGGGCTGAGACCAGAGATGGGCTGACAGGGGCTCCACTGCCACTCTGCACTCAGGCTTGGAGTCAGAAGGAGGGAGGCCGGTGATCGGGGCTGGACATTGGGGTGGAGTGGGGAAAGGTCAACCCATTTGGGTGGTCGGGTCTGCTGGTGGGGCGGGGGGTATCTGGACATGTCCAAGAGGTTAGCAAATGGGTGTGGAGGTGTTGGAGAGGCTTGCCAGTGACCAGGAGGCTGGCAGTGTGAGAATAATGCGCAAGTGCTGACCTCTGCTCTGTCAGATTGGCATATGTTCAGGGGCCCGCTCAGCACTATGCTGCCAACCTCTCCAGTGGGAATATGCCCTTTCCACAGCTTTTTAATGAGATTCATACTAGTGCATTCTATGATTCACAGAGTACGGGAGATTCATTTTGAAAATCCAGCTGGGAAAATCAGCAGGATTTATGCGAATTCAGCACTTAAAATTTTTTGCGAGAATCACACCCATACTCCTTAGGAAAGAAAATCTGCTGTTTTTACTCATTCTGGTCTCTGTGTAACTCCCAGCAATGTGGTGAACTATTAACAGCCCTTTGAAATTATCTTGCAAGCCATTCAGTTACCAAGAAGATGGCTCACTGAGACCTTGTCAAAGGTTAAGTAAGGGTGACCAATAAAAGTTGGCTTGAATACTGATGTCCACATCCTGTGAATGAATAAAAGGAAAGGGGTGGCACGGTGACACAGTGGTTAGCACTGCTGCCTCACAGTGCCAGGGACCCGGGTTCGATTCCAACTTCGGGTACCGATCTGTGTGGAGCCTACACGTTCTGCGTGGGTTTCCTCCGGGTGCTCCAGTTTTCTCCCACAGTCCAAAGATGTGCGGGTTAGGTTGATTGGTCATGCTAAATTGCCCCTTAGTGTCAGGGGATTAGCTGGGTAAATGTGGGTTGATTGTGATAGGGCCTGAGTGGGATTGTTGTCAGTGTAGACTTGATGGACTGAATGGCTTTGTTCTGCACTGTAAGGATTCTAAGAAAAAAATCTATTTTCCATTACATATGTTATGCAATTTTTTTTCCCCTTCTTTTAACATTCCTTCATGTAATTTGCAAGCAGTGGTGAAAGCACTATGAATTTATTCCCTGGAGATTTATATATGTAGTCTGCTACAGGTTGTTGCATTGTTAGATTCTCTTGTGGTCAGCGAAGAGATCGAGTGCTTTGGTAACAAAAATGCAACCGAAATCCTGGAGGTTCTAAAATGCATATTAAGTACAGGAATTGATTTGAGTGTGGAGCAGAAGATTTTTTTTTAATTGCAGTCAAACCTGCGGAAGTGAAGAAACATTTAACAAAAAAAAGGGGGTTGTAATGTCAATTCTGAAATTATAAGCTGAATACCTGCTTAATTAATATTCCTTCAAAGTTAACAAACTATTGCAACAAATGTAATATTCGCTGAAGAGTGCTTGACTGGAGAGAATTGGGTCATGAATGTGGGAACTGTAATTTAATGAGATGTGACAACTTGTACAGAAAATGGTTGTTCTATTCTATTAAATGGGAGTGGAATCCAGAAAATGGCAGTTGCCTGGTAATGACAGACTACAGAATTCAATTATTCTTCCTTGTCAGCACAAATTATTTTTATTCACTGTGATTCTTTTGTACCTTTTTAAACAGTCCATTCAATATATTTTGCTTGATAAATATTCTAATTTCTCAAGTGAACACACACACCTTTTCGTGGTTTCACACAGAATAAAAGCCTACGTAAAGTGAGTATTCTCAGTCCACAGACTCTGATGGATATTTACAAATTGCATTTGCTGTACAATCAAATTGGATTTGCGATGGATTGAAGCAATCTTTCACATCTTTTCAAGGCTATTTTCCTTCAGAAAGAAATGACCAAACACTTAACTCGGTGTGGCATTATTTGAGCTAATATTTATCGGCCCAGAATTTGTAGCTGTCATGAGGGAGATATGGCCAGCGTCTCAGCCAGAGACTTTAGAGCAACCTCTGGCATCCACGTTAAACATGGAGGTCCAGACATAATCGACAGTTGTGGCATAGACAAGTAGGGCCAAAGGCCCTGATTCCGTGCTGTAAATCTCTGAGTCTATGGTTCTAATCCTCTCCACTGGCTGCACTGTTGAAATTCTTCCAGCTGGAAATTGCTGATATGACATGGGATGACAATTTCCAAGTTGTTGGCCTTCCATAAGGACTGTTGAAAAAGTTGTTGAATGAAATCTAACTGGATTTTCAAGAAAGTGCCAAGTTAGAATTACTTCTGAACAGCCTCTCTGGCCCTGAGAACTAATTTTATAGTTGTAGAATGTCAGATTCTGCATTATGATCGTAATACATAGAGTGCAATCTCACTGGCCGTTCACGCTACGCTCCTGCTGCAGCGAGGTCGGAGAATTTGGCACTCAGCCAAATCTCGGCTTTCTGTGGCAGGATGGGAAAATCCCACTGGCGTAAATGGTCATAACATTCCAGGTGTAGTTTTTAATTTAAAAATCAAAGTTTATGATATTTCAGTTTCCACCTTAATCCCAATATTTTGCTTTCTGTAAAATTATTAAATAAGTGACAGGTAAACTGTACTTTTTTGACTTTCCAATTTGCTATCTGTGATTACAAGGATAGTAGAAAGAAACTTAAGCAAAGAGTAAGAAGGGCTAAAGAGTTCATGAAAAAGCATTGGCCAGCAGGATTAAGAAAAATCCCAAGGCTTTTTATACCTATATAAAGAGCAAGAGGATAGCCAGGGAGAGGGTTAGCCCACACGGCCAAGGGAGGGAATCTATGATTGGAGCCAGAGGAAATGGGTGAGGTATTAAATGAGTACTTTGTGTCAGTTTTCACCAAAGAGGAGGACTTTGTGGATGATGAGTCTGGGAAAGGATGTGTAGACAGTTTGAGTCATGTTGAGATCAAGAAGGGGGAGTGTTTAGGGTTCTTGAGAAACATTAAAACAGACAAGTCCCCAGGGCATGATGGGATATGCCCAAGAATACTAAGAGAGGCAAGGGAGGAAATTGCTGGGGCCTTGAGAGAAATCTCACTGGCTACAGGGGAGGTCCCAGAGGATTGGAGAATAGCCAGTGCTGTTCCTTTGTTTAATAAGGGTAGCAAAAATAATCCAGGTAATTACAGGCCGGTGAGCCTTTCATAAGTGGCAGGGAAATTATTGGAGAGGTTTCTTCGAGACAGGATTTATTCCCACTTGGAAATAAGTGGACATATTAGTGAGAGGTAATATGGTTGTGTGAAGGGGAGATTGTGTCTCATGAACTTGATCAAGTTTTTCAAGGAAGTGACAAAGATGTTTGATGAGGGTAAGGCAGTGGATGTTGTCTATATGGGCTCCTGTAAGACATTTGACAAGATCCCTCTTGGCAGGTTGGTGCAGAAGGTGAAGTTGTATGGGATCAGAGGTGAGCTAGCAAGGTGGATATAAAACTGGCTCAGTCAAAGAAGACAGAGGGTCGCAGTGGAAGGGTGCGTTTCTGAATGGAGTGGTGTTCCTCAGGGATCAGTGCTGTGACTTTTGCTGTTTGTAATATGTATATAAATGATTTGGAGGAAAATGTAATTGGATTGATTAGTAAGTTTGCGGATGACACATAGGTTGTGGATTTGCGGATAGTGATCAGGACCATCAGAAGATACAGCAGGATATAGATCAGTTGGAGATTTGGGTGGAGAGATGGCAGATGGAGTTTAATCTGGACAAATGTGAGGTAATGCATTTGGAAGGTCTAATACAGATAGGAAATATACAGTAAATGGCAGAACCCTTAACAGTATTGATAGTCAAAGGGATTTGTTCAGGACACTAAAAGTGGCAATGCAGGTGGAGAAGGTAGTCAAGAGGGCATACGGCACGCTTGTCTTCATCGACTGGGATATTGAGTTTAAAAATTGGCAAGTCATGCTGCAGCTTTATAGAACCTTAATTAGGCCGCACTTGGAATATAGTGTTCAATTCTGGTCGCCACACTACCAGAAGGATTTGGAGGCTTTGGAGAGGTACAGAAAAGATTTACCCGGATGTTGCCCAGTAAGGAGGGCATTCGCAATAAGGAGCGATTGGAGAAGCTTGGTTTGTTCACACTGGAGCGACGGAGGCTGAGGGGAGATCTGGTAGAAGTCTACAAGATTATGAGAGGCATGGACAGAGTGGATAGTCAGAAGCTTTTCCTCAGGGTAGAAGAATCAATTACCAGGGAGCACAGGTTTAAGGTGCGAGAGGCAAGGTTTATAGGAAATGTACGAGGCAGATTTTTTACACAGAGTAATGGGTGCCTGGAACTCCTTGCCGGGGAAGGTAGTGGAAGCGAGTATGGTAGTGACTTTTAAGGGCCATCTTGACAATTACTGAATAGGATGGGAATAGAGGGGTATGGTCCCCAGAAGGGTAAGGGTTTTAGTTCAGTTGGGCAGCATGGTCAGTGCAGGGCAGAAGGGCCTGTTCCTGTGCTGTAACTTTCTTTGTTCTTTGATTGGCTGCTTAGCCTGCTTGATGTTGCTGTTGCTGGACATTAGGGGCAGAACTTTCCTGTCTCTCCTGCCATGGGAATTGTAGCAGGTGGGACAGGACCATGTCAATGTCTGTTTGACCTCGGGGGAGATTTTCCGGTCTTGGTCAAGCACAGCTGGGAAACTCTGCTTTGGGAATCCCCTTGAGTGAATGCCAGAATGATGTGAATTAAAATTCATTTTTAATTGTGAATGGTGAACCAAACAAAATCTCAGAGATTGCCAGATCTTTGTGGCCAACTTCCTTCGAGGGAAAAGCGAATGCTGTCATTTGGCGACAGACTAGAAAATCCAAATGTTTTTGACAGTATAATTATCATATTCTAGTTGTCACATCATAATAATGTGATAAGTATTAGCTTAAATAATAAATTACTCAATGGAAGAAAATGATTTATCTGCTTCTGAGACCATTAATGAAACGTAAATCCCAGGCTTCAATAATTGGAGCGAGAGAGTATGTCGATGTCGAGATTTGTTTGATTATCTCTGATATTCTTGGGAGAATTCCCACAACTTTTATCTTTGGTGGAATGTGAGGTACAATTTGCAAAAGAGGCAACTGTGCAAGAAGGGAATGGGGTGTTATGTCAAATAGACATTCCTTGCTCTATGCTTTCTTAATCCTAACCTCAGTTCATTTGGGTTCTTTGCTACAGCTGCTATTCAGTTCTTTGTTTCTGCCACAGATCCACACAATGGACCCTACTTTACCATCAAGTTGCGCCCGTATTCGGCTGCAAAAACTTGGTAAAGTCGGGCATGGGGCGAGTAGTGTGATCTGCACCTGTTCCCCCTTTACCAAAGGCCTAAGATGGCCACGGTCGGGACTGTGCCCGAAATGCGACGGCAACTTAAATGCATTTCCATGCATTTAAATTGACTTAATGGGTTGGATGCCCAAACTTACAGGCATTTCCCCCTTTACCACTGCGTTCGCTTGTCCAGAATCGGAACGAAGCAGACATGGTCCATAAAGATCCGATTTGGGTGCTCCAGGTTCTGAGGAGGTAAGTTCAGAGCTTCTGACAGCTCTCTAACTCAGATTGGTAGTGGGATGGGTGGGAGGGAGGCGGGTCAGACGGCTCTGGTTGAGGGGGGGTGGGGGGGGCGTCCGCTGCCACTCTGCAGATGATCAGTGGGGAGAACGGGGGGCAGGGGGCCGCGATCGGTCTGGGTAGCAGGGGTTGGGGGGATAAGGGAGTCAGTTGAATTGTGATTGACTCGACGACGCCCATGTTCCAAAAATGAATATATATTTTGAAAAAACTGCTGAATTATCAAAGCTATTCATGAATTTTGAAAACATTGTGAGCTTACATTTTACTCACAACATGGTGAACAGTATTATCCCGACAATCTGATGTTGTGCTTGAAATTCTTTTTGTGGAGGAGAGTGATGTCTTAGAGTGATGTCTTTGCCCAGAGAAGTGAGAATCCTATTGAGTATAGGTCACTGTTTTCAATATTAAAGACATGTAGCTGCATCCCCAGGTATTCTGTTGCTCTGTAGTGTTGCTATAACGCTATGGTATCAGTTTGTGAGCTGTGTCACACTGTCAATTGCTTCTGTTCTTTGCCTATATTTATCTGATTCCAAATAATACACAATTACTTGGACTTTGAAGGTTAAGCGAAGATCGACTTAACAATAAAGAATAATACAGGGCTTTTGTATCTTCAAGGTACTATGGTAATTTGGAATCTGCTATCTTAGAATGCAATACCAGTTCCTATCTGAGATGTTTGACTACGAACTTGTAAATGCCATCCTCGTAAAACTGGTGCACAGAATCACAGAATCATTATAGTGTAGAAAGAGGCCATTCAGCCTAATGCGTCTGCACCAGCTCTCCAAGTGAGCATTATGACTCAGTACCATTCTCCTGCCATTTTTATGTACCCTTGTACATTGTTTTTATTCAAATAATCATTTAATTTCCCCTTTGAATGCCCTGATTGGACCAATTTCCACCGCACTTCCAAGCAGTGTGTCCCAGACCCAAAAAACTCTGTGTGAAAATGCTTTTTTGCTTCTTTTGCAAGTTACTTTAAACCTTTGACTTCAGCCAAAACCAACTTTCATAGAGATTAAAATGGATAGGTTATTGATAGCCAGCACAGAAACAATAGGCTGAATGGCCCCTTTCTGTGCTGTAAAACTCTATGACAATGGGTCTCAAGGCTAAATTTGTCAGGGTTATTTATCTTTAGATGGACACCTGAAACAAGGGGCCAGGTCTCTTCATATAATTATTGGGCATCAGCTGTTCAGGATTCTTCAACAATCCTTTTGGCTGCCAACTAAATGAATGTTTTAAAAAAAATCATTTTTAATGTTTAATTTCCTTTACTGAACCAAAAGGAACAAAAGTGCCACTAGGCCTCCCCAGTCCTTTTGATGACTCACCTACGCCTGCCATTGTCTGTTCTAACACCCTTCCTCCCCAGCCCAATGTCTCTGTTCATTTTGAATTATGATGTGGGAGTGCCGGCGTTGGACTGGTGTAAACACAGTAAAAAGTCTGACAACACCAGGTTTTAGTCCAACCGATTTATTTGATAATACTCACAAGCTTTCGAGGGGACTGCCTCTTCGTCAGGTGAATGGAGAGTTCTGGCCTCAGACAGAGCATATAAAGCACAGACAGTTTAGAGATTACTGATTAAAATGCGAATCCTTACACCTAACCTGCTGTTCAAGACCTGAAGTGGCTGACAATGTGAGTGGAAGGAGCACTGATCACAGGTTACAGAGATGTGTATTGTCTCCAGACAGTACAGTAAGTGAGGTTTTGCCACCTCACTTACCTCACTTACTGTACTGTCTGGAGACAATACACATCTCTGTAACCTGTGATCAGTGCTCCTTCCACTCACATTGTCAGCCATTTCAGGTCTTGAACAGCAGGTTAGGTGTAAGGATTCGCATTTTAATCAGTAATCTCTAAACTGTCTGTGCTTTATATGCTCTGTCTGAGGCCAGAACTCTCCATTCACCTGACGAAGAGGCAGTCACCTCGAAAGCTTGTGAGTATTATCAAATAAATCGGTTGGACTAAAACCTGGTGTTGTCAGACTTCCCATTTTGAATTAATCATTGGGACTTTTTTACGATACAGAAAAAGCCCTTTGGCTCATCAAACCTACACAAATTAAACAACAAATTTACACCAACAAACCTATGCTAATCCCTCTTTCCAGCACTTAGCCCTTAGCTTTGAATGTTACCATATTTCAACTGAAAGGTTGTAGGCTTTAGGTCTCTACTGTGCTCCCAGGCAGTGCATTCTCGACTCCCACCACTCTCTGGACGAAAAGAGATTTCCTCAGATCCCCTCTAAGCCTCTTGCCCCTCACATTAAAATTATGCCCCCCTCATTACTGACCCTTCAACTAAGAGGAACAGCGACTTCCTATCCACTGTGCCCCTAACCCTCATAATCCTATACACCTCAATCATGTTCCCCTTCAGTCTTTTCCGCTCCCAAGAAAACAATCCAAGCCTATCCAGCCTCTCTTTATAGCTCAAATGACCCATCCCAGGCAAAATCTGAGTGAACCTCTTTTGCAACCTCTCCAGTGCAATCACATCCTTCCTATTAGTAAGAAGTCTCTCAACACCAGGTTAAAGTCCAACAGGTTTATTTGGAATCACAAGCTTTTGGAGGCCATTCATTAGGTGAAGGAGCAGCGCTCTGAAAGCTCATGGTTCCAAATAAACCTGCTGCACTTTAACCTGGTGTTGTGAGACTTCGTACTGTGCTCACTGCAATGCAACGCCGGCATCTCCACCTCATACTTCCTATAGTGAGGTGACCAGCACTGCTCACAGTACTCCAGCTGTGGCCTAAAAAATTACACATTTCTTTTGCCGAAGCAACAAGAGATTGTAGTTCATACCAACAACATAAATGAGGTCTGAGGCTCAATTTTGAGATGGCCTCAGTTCTCTCTGTTCAGACCCAGTCTTCCAGTCTCACATTTGCTTATATCTAATGTGGCGTGTGTTGCTGATTCAACATCACAGAGGTTTCTCTGGAAATTTCTGCATTTACCTTGTTGGCAGGCTGACAGATGATGAAAGCAACCATCTAAAGGAAAGCAAGATGGATAGCAATTGGAAAAATATCTGAAGAATTGGCCTAGCTGGAACAGGAGAGAGGGATCATGACAAATGCTTTATGCTGCTATTACCCACTTTATAACAAGCAGAAAACAAAATGTCCCTGCAGCATTCTCTTGCGGATAAAAGATGAAAGACAAAGCAATGGTCTGGAAAAAGTGACATCAGAAGGCGAGTCAATCACAGAGCACAGTGAAAGCACAGAAAAAAATGACATGTAAGAACTGCAATGTTAACAGTATCTTATTTATTACTTTTGAACGTTTGTTGCAAGTGTAATGTTGGAGTCTAATTACATGGGTAAACTGATGTTTCAATTCTGGGATCAAGCAACAGGGGTGAAACTGTAACTATATAGACTGGAGTGAGTTAGGTTGAGGATAATTGTTATGACTTTAACAATGGGTAGAACAAGTCACGGATTAGAGAGACGCCTGACAGGAAGGTACATTTCAAATGGAGAAATTGGTATTTTTAGCTAATCCTCACATGTAAAAAGCATTTTTGTGGCATGATTAAATGTTTTAAATAATCAATTCACAAATGAGTATAAGCCTTTCTTAAGACTGCTAATGAAACTCAGCTCCCGTAAAACTAACCTCCCAGTTCTATTAATACCCATAAATTCACACATCATGTTGTGTTTATATTGTGTTATATAGCCAGTGAAGCATTTTACTCAGCTCAGCTTTTATCCAGACACCAGGCTGGTTAAATGACTGTTCCTGCCGCTGGAAGTCTACAGCAGTTTCCATTAGCATTGTACAGCAATGCTAATCAATGACACAACTTTCAGTTAGAAGCCCCCAGGATGTACAAGTGCACCTTTTATTGCAGCTGTACCATCAATGAGAAGCAGTGAGCAGGAGATAGAAACACCCTCACAGATGGGAGAAAACTCACCCAACGAGGAAACTGGGGCCATTCTTTAAGTTTATTTATTCGTGGCACAGGTAGTCTTACATTAACACTGCAATGAAGTTACTGTGAAAATCCCCAGATTACCACACTCTGGCGCCTGTTTGGGTACACCGAGGGAGAATTTAGCATGGCCAATGCACTGAACCAGTATGTCTTTCGGACTGAGAGGAAACCGGAGCGCCTGGAGGAAACCCACGGGGAAGAACATGCAAACTCCACTCAGACAGTGAACTCAGCCAAGAATTAAACCAGGGTCTCTGGCACTGTGAAATAGCAGTGCTAATCACTGTGCCACTGTGCCTCCCTTCTGGTAAATCTCCCAGGCATTTAGTTATAAAAAACATTCAACTGTAATCTGAAATAGCTCAGTTGGGAAAGCATTCAACTGAAGATCTAAAAGTCCATGGTTCAATCCCGGGTTTCAGCATGAGGCCATTTGCTTTCTGTGGGTGGTGCTGTGACATAGTGGTTTGCACTGCCGCCCCACAACACCAGGGTCCTGAGTTCAATTCCGGCCTTGGGTGATTGTTGGTGTGGAGTTTGTATGTTCTCCCCATATTGGCGTGGGTTTCCTTGGGTGTTTCGGTTTCCTCCTACACTCCAAAGATGTGCAGGTTAGATGGTTGGCCAAGCTAAATTGTCCCTTAGGGCAGGATTTTCCATTCCTGCTTGCCCCAAGACCAGAAAATCCCATCCGAGATCAATGGACCTTTACATGGTCTGTGACCTGCCTGCCATGGGAAATGGACACTAGGGGGCGGACAAAGGTGCGGAGGTTAGATGGATTAGCCATGGTACATAGGTGGGATTATGAGATAGGATGGAGGGAAGTGCCTGGATAAGGTACTCTGCCAGACAGAGTCAGTGCAGACTCAATGGGCCGAATAGCCCCTTTCTGCACTGTAGGGATTTGATGATCCATGCCAAAACACAGGCGTCCTTTCTGCATTATTATCTTTGAGAAAATGATTAATTACCAAGATCTGTCACACTATGTCAACATGAATCATGCTTCTTAAAATTCTTTCCCATAAAAGCATCATTTTATTTTGCAGCCACGACTATAAAATGTCGTTCTCATAGCCGATGAATTTTATCTCAGCATAACAGACAGAAAAGTGCAGAAAAAGAAATGCACTTCAATTTTTAGGGTGCAATTCGATTCGGATATCAACAGAAACTGTTTCAGAAAATTTGCACTAACTCTGCTAAAACCTTTGAACTGGTCCACTTCTCACACGTGCCACCCTTCCTCCTAATCAGATTCACACACACTGCTGAAACTCTGATTCATATCCAAAGGAAATAGAACAAGTTTCTTCCAAAAACCCAACACAGTAAGTCTTAACTATCACGCAGCTTGGCTGAAGGAAAATGGAAATCGGTAGAATCACCAGAAGAGGTAAAGGGGATTATTCTGCAGGTGGCAGCAAATTTCTCATTTGATACCTGCTCAGCAGAAAATTGGATTTTTTTGGCAGAAAACATTTTTTTTTGACAACTTTACTTCAGTTTGAATCTTTCATCCTAGATTCATTTGGGTGTTGAATATTTTTGCACAGTGCCCCACCAGCACCCCACACACAAAAAAAAATCAACTTTAACCAATGATAAGGCGATGGATCTGATGTATTTTCAACCCAATTTGTCTGTTTACTGTGGCTTCAGATGTCCGGAACTCAGAGGTTCTGCATAATCCTTAAAGCAAACAAGAGTGTTTTCACTGTGACTTTAGACTGCTGACAGGCTCAGGAAGCTTCCGATCTTCATGGGAATCTCCGATTTAGTTCACTTCGTTGCAAATTGAGAAGCTGGGAGTAATACTAACTTTACAATGCAAATTTGATATTAACTTTCCTTAATAATAGTGGTACGATTACAGAATGTTTTTCAGTGGATACTTTCAAAAATGTTCCATGGGGTTTTCCCGCCTGATCACAAATTCCCGCCTGAGGTCAACGTTCCACCAAATTTCTCATCTGCAGCGATTCCCATTCTGGGGGGACTGGAAATTTTACCCCATTGTTTGCGATATTCTCTATGTATTTTTCTTCTTTATTCTTTCATGGGATGTGGTCATCGCTGACTGGCCAGCATTTGTTGCCCATCTCTAATTGCCCTTGAACTGAATGGCTTGCTAAGGTCATTTCAGAGGGTCGTTAAGGGCAGAATTTTATTGGCTTGTCCAAGGTTTGTACGATCCCGCCTGAAGCCAATGGAGAATACCGTTCTCTTCCACCCCAGTAATCGGGAGTGGGCGTGCTGGTAAAATACCGGCCTAAGAATCCACATTGCTGTGGATCTGGAATCACATGTAGGCCAGTCCAGCAGATTTGAAGTTTGTAGTTTATTTATTAGTCACAAGTAAGCTTACATTAACACTGCAGTGAAGTTACTGTGAAAATCCCCTAGTTGCCACACTCCAGCACCTGTTCAGGTACGCTGAGGGAGAATTTTGATTGGCCAATGCACCTAACCAGCATGCCTTTCAGACTGTGGGAGGAAAGGGAGCACCTGGAGGAAACCCACGCAAACACAGGGGGAAGGTACAGGCTCCACACAGATTGTGACCCAAGCTGGGAATTGAACCCGGGTCCCTGGCACTGTGTGGCAGCAGTGCTAACCATTGTGCCATTGTGTGCCTGATGGGGTTTTATAACTTTCAACAATGGCTTCATGGTCATTGGTAGATTTGTAATTCCAGATTTACATGGAATCTGCCATGATGGGTTTAGAACCTGGGCACCTGAGCATTACCCTGGGTCTCTGAATTTCTAGTCTAACGACAATACCACTATGCCACTGTTTCCCCACCTACTATTCTTTGTTAGACTTATAGGGTCCAATGTGACCATCAAGTTGCGCCCGTTTTTGGATGCGAAAACTTGGTAAAGTTGGGCGTGAGGCGAGTGGCGCAATCCGTGCTCACCTCTGTGCTGCTCTCCCTTTACCAAGGACCAAAAATGGCATAATTTGCATGCATTTAAATTAACTTAATGGGCAGCGCACCCAACCTTACAGGCACTTCCCTCTTTACCACCACGTTCACCCATCCAGAATCAGCGCAAAACAGACATACTCTACAAAAGTCTGATTCAGACCCTCCAGTTAGATGGCTCTGCTTGAGATCAGTGGGGGTGGGGGGGTGGGAACGGTGGGTCCAATGGCTCTCTGCTTGAGATCAGTGAGGGGGGTGGGGGGTAGGTGAAAGGGGGGGGTCCACTGCCACTCTGCCTGTAATCAGTGAGGGGGAAGGTGGGGAGTGGCCTGTGATCAGTCTGGGTGGCGCGGTGCGGGGGTGGGGGGGATAAGGGGGTCAGTAATGTTGTGGGGGTGGGACAATGTCTGTGGGAGCCAGAGGAAAGCATTATCTGGCCCGGGAGGGATGTGGCAGGGGAGCAACATTCTATCATTTTTTTGTCTGTGCATGCACAGTTGGAGGTGCTGATCGGAGCTGCAGGATTTCAGGCACGTTAAGCCCCACCCACAGGCTTCTGCAGCGCAATTCAGAATTGCTGATATTTTTTTCAGGCAGAGTGTGTGCACCTGAGAACGGGTCTAACAGTCGGATCTGAAACACTCCCAGTTTCAAGTTTGCCCAGCACTTAGAATCAAAATGGTAAATCAGGGCCCATGATGGTAAATTTAACTCAGGCTACCTAATCCAACCTGTTCTTTAATCTATTTTTCCACAGAAGAGGTGTGTTTAATGTCTTTTGCCTTCTTTCATTCTTTCTCCTAGGTTCCATTTTGGATATACTTTGCAAAAGTATTCACTAAAAATTGCTTCTAAGGGCCATGTTTTATTTGACTAATCGAAAGTCTGGACTTGGAAGTTCAGCAAGTTTCCTCAATTAACCAGAATAAAGTGAATATTCCCATCAGTAGAACATGGGGTCTGGCACTTTATCTACCAAGGACAAAGAGCTACATTTAAAATCCATCACAATATTAACTGAAGCTATTTACATCCTTATATGTTATAAATAGCTGTGTTGATGAGCCAATGTACATTGCTGAAGGCTGAAATTTTTTATTGTAAATCACATCAATGGAAACATACAATTTAATTAATTATAACAAACAACTTTAATATTTTTTGATTTGATTTTGATTTGATTTATTATTGTGACATGTATTAGTGTGCAGTGATAAGTATTGTTCTTGCACGCAATTCATACAAAGCATACCGTTCATAGAGAAGGAAAGGAGGGAGTGCAGAATGTAGTGTTACAGTCATAGTAGGGTGTAGAGAAAGATCAACTTCATATAAGGTAGGTCTATTCAAAAGTCCGATACAGCAGGGAAGAAGCTGTTCTTAAGTCGGTTGGTGCGTGACCTCAGACTTTTGTATCTTTCTCCCGACGGGAGAAGATGGAAGAGAGAATGTCCGGATTGTGTGGGTTCCTTGATTATGCTGGCTGCTTTTCCAAGGCAGTGGGAAGTACAGACCGAGTCAATGGATGGGAAACTGGTTTGTGTAATGGACTGGGCTTCGTTCGTGACACTTTATGGTTTCTTGCCTTCTTGGACACAGCAGGAGCCATACCAAGGCTGTGATACATCCGGAAAGAATGCTGTCTACGGTGCATCTGTAAAAGTTGGTAAGAGTCTTGAGGATAATTCTAATAGTCCCGTTAATATGTAAATGAAGGCCAGATTCTGAAGTCCTCTCTTGCTGTGCTCAATCTCTGGAGAATGCATCTATATGGAAATTGTTTTATTCCTGAATTCTCCTGCCGCCTCGACACAGTTCTTAGGATCCAGCGCCTTCTTGAAGCATCACAATTTCTTTGTTATTGTTCCATTGCATTGAACCCCCTCCCCCTCACCTCCAACCCCCAAGGAGCTAAGTATGAAATAATCAATTGTGTAGGAGTACAACCAGAAGGTTTTACTTGATTCGTGATGGAGTGTGCAGAAACTGAGAAATCCATTGTAGGAAGGCAGCAACTGTTCTTTGTATTAAGATGAATATGGAACTTCACAAAGAATAGTTCGGACCGGGGACATCCAAGACTTTATGCAGATTTTGGCCCAGATTTTCTAGTGAGCAGCAATGCCAGGCTATTCTCAGACTGAGTTGAAGGGTTAGTGGGGAGTGGTAATCAGATCATAACATGATCAGCGGGGAGGGAGTCAGGTCAAGGGAAGACGTGGTTGGGTCAGGACAGGAGGTGGAGTCGGGTCGGGTCCCATTAGATGGGTATTTAGGTCGATCGGGGCTTGTTAAGCCAGAGGGTAGTCAGATCGGAAGAGTAGTGTGTCAACTTAGCAGTGCCAACCTGTGCCGGGGCAGTGCCAGGGTACTGCCCAAAAATATACCTCTCCCCTTTGGGGGCTTCTCTTACCTTTCTATCCCCGTGGGATTTCCTTGACTGAATCTTGTTTTTAAAAAGCTGTTGTATGTCACATCAGCAAGGTTTGACCATTCAGTGAATGGGGAACATGGGGATGCGGCGGGGGCAGAGGGGAGCTGAGAAATGATATTGAACTTGATTTAAGTCCATCAAGATGAAGTTCTCACCCTTTGTGGTCGTGAACCTTGTGATGTCAGCAACAGCGTTTCCCGGATTTTCCGTCCGCATCGCCATTCTCTCTGACGGCGAACGTGGGCTGAAATTTGCCCTGCTTGAGTCATAGAGTTTGACAGCACAGAAAGAGGCCATTTGGTCCATCACATGTGTACTTGCTATCAAGCACCCATACATTCTAATCCCATGTTCCAGCACTTGGTCTGTAGCCTTGCATGCTATGGTGTATCAAGTGTTCCCCTTAACGTTGTGATGATTCCCACCTCTACCATCCTTTCAGACAGTGAGTTCCAGAATCCCAAAGTTTCCTCTAAAATCCACTCTAATTCTCCTGCATTTTACCATAAATGTCTCCTGGCATTGACACCTCTACTAAGGGGGAAGGTTTCTTCCCATCTACCCCATCTATGTTCCTGATCATTTTGTACATCTTCATCAAGTCCACCCCTCATCTTTCTCTGCTCTAAGGGAAACAAGCCCAGCCTAATCAGCTTCTCTTCATAACTGAAATATTTTAGCCTAGACAACAACTGGGATTTTCACTAAAGGAAAATGAAGTGCCCAATGGGCGCGATAAAAAAGGACCTGGGAGACTTGCGATTAGCCAGATGTCAGTTGCGAGTTCTGCTGGAGGCCGAATGCTGATGTTTCCTGGACCATTGCACTGTTCAACAGCACGGCAGGCTGGGAGAATCTTGGCCAACATTCCGGTGAATCTCCTCTGTACCTTTTCTAATCCAATCACATCCTTCTTATAGTGTGATGACCAGAACTGCACATAGTACTCTAGCTGTAGCCTAATGAGCATTTTACACAACTTCATCATAACCTCCATGCTCTTATATTCTATACCTCAGCTAATAAAGGCAAGTATCCTATATTCCTGCTTAAACATTTTTTCTACTTGTCCTGCTGCCTTCAGGGATTTTTCAACATGAATCGCAAGATTCCTCTGGCGCTCTGTACTTCCTAGCATCCTACCAGTCATTGTGTATCCCCTTGCCTTATTAGATCGCCAGAATACACCACCTCACACTTTTCAGGGTTAAATTCCATTTGCCACAGTTCTGCCCAACTGATCAGCCCATCTATATTCTTCTGTAATCTAAGATTTTCCTCCTCGTTATTTAACATACCACCAATTTTCGTGTCATCTGCGAACTTATTGATCAAACATTCGCATTCACGCCCAGGTCATTAATGTACATTACAAACAGCAAGGAGCCCAGCACCAATCCCTGTAGCACACCACTGGACAATCACAAAAACAATGTTCGACACTCTGCCTCCTGCTATAAAGCCAATTTTGGATTCAATTTGCCAAATTGCTCTGAATCCCATAGACTCTTACTCTTCCAGATCAGTCTACCATACAGGACCTTGTCAAGTCCATAAAGACTGCATTGACTACACTACCCTCATCTACACACCTAGTCACCTCCTCGAAAAATCCCATCAACTTTGTTAGACATGATCTCCCCCTGACAAAACCATGCTGACTACCCTCGATTAATTTTTGCTTCTCCAAGTGGAAATTATTTCTGTCCCTCAGAATTTTTACAATAATTTCTCTACCACGGATATTAGTCTGGATCTTGATGCACTGGACATTGGAAGATTCTGGTCATTATTTCACTGGAGATCAATTAGTGTGTAATGATACAAAGCAGAAAATGTTGGTTTTGCTCAAGAGGTCTGGCAGCATGTTTAGAGAGAGAAATAGAGTTAATGTTTCAATTCCATGTCTTTTTCAGAACTGAAGAGGGACAGAAATGTGATGAATTATGTGGTTGGAGGGGGATTGGAGGAGATGGGGCAGGGTCAAAGGCTAAGGATGGATCAGAGCTATCCCCCCGCAATCTCCTCCAACTATATAATTCATTCCAGCTGGAATTGTCCGACTTTGCAATTGGGATTCTCCAGTCCCACTACAATGGATGAAGTTTTGGCTGAACACCAAATTGTCTATTCTTGTTGGCGGCGGGGCAGGGTGTAAGCACTCTGAGAATCCTGGCCTACATTTCTATCCCTTTTCAGTTCAAAGGGTCATTTGGACTCCATTCCTCTCTGCACAGACACTGCCAGACCTGTTGAGTTTATCCAGAGTTTCCTGTTTTTATTTCTGATTTCCAACATCTGCAGTATTTTATTTTTATTTATCACGTGTGATGATAATGCTTGTTATGATTACGCCTGAAAAAAGTTTTCACAGTTCATATAGCATGGATAGGTTCAACATTGCTGTGCTTCCAAATGAGGAGTTTTCTCTACTAATACTCCTGACACTAAGCGGATATTTACCATGGCCAATCAACCTAACCATATACCTTCAAGGCATGCCATGAAGGCCTCTCCAGATGTGCTGGGAATAAAAATTCAAGCATCATAGAATCCCTACAGTCCAGAAGGAGCCATTTGGCCCATTGAGCCTGCACTGACAACAATCCAACACAGGCCCTATCTCTGTAACCCCATTTATTTACCCTACTCATCCCCTGACACTAAGGGAAAATTTAGCATGGCCAATCAACCTAACCTGCACATTTTTGGAGTGTGGGATGAAACTGGAGCACCCGGAAGAAACACATGCAGATACAGGGAGAAAGTGCAGCCTCTGCACAGATAGTGACCCGAGGCTGGATTGGAACCAAGTCCCTGGCACTCATTTAAAGGCAGGGGTGTTGGATAGCATTCATTCTCGAATGTTTTTTTCTCTTTCAAGGCCATCATTTTCTTCAGATCAGAGGAGCATTTTTCCCCATGGAGATCCATGCCTGGCCTTGTTACTCTCCATCACTAAGTCATTCTTTTTATAGCTGCACCTGGAAAATTGCGGATGTGCTTACAATAATCCCCAACCACATTTTAGAAACTTTTCACTTTTTGTTAAGGGTTTCTAGTGATGTCTTTGGCTCTGCACACAATTTAAACCATGGTGAGAAGAATTAAATGTTTTTTTCAAGTTGTGATGTGCTGGGGGGAGCGGGGGACAATGGTGTGAATGGATACTTGGTATCAAATAGCATGAACTTCACTTATTTAGTTAGTACTTTCAGGAAATATGAATAATGCTGTGAATCAAGCTTAGTAGCAAAACTACTTAATGTATCTTTCAGTGCAGCCTACACCAGTGATCTACAGGATAGCACATTGTTCCCAGTAAGAGATTTAGACCAGAAGTTAAAATTGGCGAGATTATTTGCTTTGTTCTCGGAATCCGATATAGGCAGGAATTGTGATTTCCAATATTGGCAGAAGCATTTCCCATGGACATAGAGAGGAAAATAATGAGCTTCAATCAGACAAGAATATTTTGATATCAAAAGAGAAAATGTTGGAAAATCTCAGCAGGTCTGGCAACATCTGCAAGGAGAGAAAAGAGCTGATATTTCAAGTCCAGATGACCCTTTGTCTGAGCTTTGACAAAGGGTCATCCAGACTCAAAATGTCAACTATTTTCTCTCCTTACAGATGCTGCCAGACCTGCTGAGATTTTCCAGCAGTTTCTCTTTTGGCTTCACATTCCAGCATCTGCAGTAATTTGCTTTTGTTAAGAATATTTTGGTACTCATCAGAATTTGTAATGTACAAAAATAAAATTAAGATTCATGTTGATGACTATTCCAAAATGTTAAATCTTGTAAGAACTGGAGAAATTATTTGCGAACCATGACTTTAATGAAGCCAAGATTCTGTTCATACACTAAGTCTCACAACATCAGATTAAAGTCCAACAGTCTTATTTGGAATCACGAGCCTTTGGAGCGCTGTTCCTTCTCTGATTCACTTCTTATTGTGTCCATCCCAGTCCAACGCCAGCATCTTCATATCATGGCTACCTTTCATACCGTTTACATTGATGTAGTGATGTTTATATTTTGGCTAGTCAATGGCACAGGTTTTGCGATAACTGGAAATGAAGGCTCAGCATAATTATGATGGAAATCAGATTATCGTCATCCACACACGCACAATAAAGCATGGAAAAGCACGTTTCCCGGTTCTCTCCAGATCTTCTGCCTGCGATATCATTTGTCTAACGGAAATTTTGGGCTGAAAATTGCCCCCAAAAAATATTTCGCTAGAGGGCAGTTCAGGGGAAATAGAAGGTTAGCGTCAAAATGTTTTTGTAGCATAGATCTGTGCCTTGACATGGAAAAGATTGGGAGCTATTGCCACAGCTGATACCTTATAGTACTAAGCTCAGGTCTCTGTTAAATCTGCCATTGTTTGTTTTTTCTTTTGTCCATTAATTGCTAAGACTTGTATTTCACCTCCTTAGGAGAAAAGTAATTTCTTCCTATTGATTTATTTCACAACTCTCTACACCTTATTGTTAAGTGAAAGAAGGGATGCAGTGGCACAAATGTCCTAGAGTGCGTCTCGCTATAGTGTAAAGATAATGGTACGAGGATGTTCTTTTTCAAAGATCCAATTTCTAATTTTATTTTTGCTGGCTGAATTGTTAGCAACTGACATTGTCTTTCCAGACATTGACAAAATTCCCAGACTGCTACAGCACCATAACTCCCAGTGGGGTGCACGAAGATCCCAGTCCCTGTTGATTCGCACTATCCTGAAAGATTTCAATTGTTTCTGAATCGTAGAATCCCTACAGTGCAGGAAGAGGCCATTCAGCCCATTGAGTTTGCATCGTCTGTCCAAAAGAGCATCTTACCTAGGTCCACTGCGCCCTCCCTCCCTCCCCCTGCCTCCCAAACCTGACCTATCCCTATAACTCTGCACATTTACCGTTGCTACTTCACCTAATCTACGCATCTTTGGAGTCTAAGGGGTAATTCAGCAAGGTCAAGCCACCTAACCTGCGCATCTTTGGAGCAAGCTGGAACATCAGAGGAAACCCACGTAGACAAAGGGAGAACATGCAGACTTCATACAAAACGTTACCCAGCACCGGAATTGAAACCAGGCAGTGCTAACCATTGTGCTGCCGTGAGGCCAGGTGAGGAATTCACTTACCTGTTCCGAAATGACAGCTGCAGAAAACACAAGCTAACAGAATTTTACTGGAACAGGCACCCAGCAAAGTACTGCACGAATGAATGCCTTCCATGCAGGAGGCAGAGGGCAGAAGTCACTGCTATACTGAATATAAGCTGTTGAAGTTGTGTATCCTCTCTCTGTTCTGCAGTTTGAAATTAACTGCAGACCAAGATCATTTTGGGAGAAAATGTGGTAACTATGCAACTATACTGAGGAGAATAGCTGGACAAAATGATTATAACGTTACACTCAGACCAACCAGGAAACAACTAACCGCACACTCCTTTGTTATATCTTTTGTAAAGTGTAGAAAAACTGAAAAAAAACTATCCTCTTACTCTGCTATCCATGCAGGTGTGGGAGTGGCCCAGACAAATGTGTGTGATATGTGGACAGTAGTTGCAATTTTACCTCATTTTGTTTTAGTTTGGGAAGGAGTTTCAATGAACATATCTTGCTTTTTGACTCATCTGACTAGACATGTCTGACTAATTCTTTACAGCGACAAAGCTTAAAACTGTGGAACTTTTTTCAAATTGGTGAAACACAAAAGGCCAGGAGTTTACAAAGCTCACTCATAAAATCCCACCTGGGGCCGACTGAGAATTCTGTTCTATGAGCCTTAGCCCGCCCTGGTAAAGTTCCGGCCATAGGGTGGGATTTTCTGGCCGAGCTCACTCCAAGACTGGAAAATTCCGGCTGAGGTCAACTGATCTTTGCATGGTCTTGTCTACCCGCTACAATTCCCGTGGCCGGTGGGACAGGAAAATTCTTCCCAATTGCCCTAAATTCACAAAAACACTGTTATAATTGAACCCAGAGAAAGGAAGTCATTTGATCTCTCCTCCCATGCTCATAACAATATAAACTAGTTAAATTATAAGAATAAGACCAGTGAAAGGGTGACTAATTATCCTAGCACCTGGGTTTGCTTTATCCACAGTTTGAAAAAGAATTGTATTAAAACAATTACTTTTTAATTACTATTTATCATTCACCAACAAATTCACAGAATTATATGAAACTTGAGTGTTTGTTGAAGATCAGGCTGATGCTAATTAAAAACTTGCATTCAATCATGATGCACCTGCAATTAGAATCTATTAATGCTTTTCAGGCAGCTAATGAGCCAGTTAACCAGTATTAATGCTGAAGCATTGAGTCATCCATTAGGTGGGTCTTCCTTACCCACTTTACAGATCATGGATGGCTATAAGTAGTGCCTGGAAAGCAGTGGTCACCAAAACAACATGAGTCACTGTTTCTCCAGCATTGAGTACCAGCTGTTATGATCCAGACTTGACTCAGGTGCAAGGAAGACCGAGAGACTTGGGAATTAAATCCATGTGAAATTCATGCCTGGTGGCATGTAGAGTATTGATTAAGAGACAGCTGACTAGATTGAGGTGTACAAAATTATGAGCAGAGATAGAATGGACAGGATAAAATCATTTCCCTCGGTGGAGAATTCTAGAACCAGGGGACAAAGATTCAAGATAAGTGGCAAGAGGCGTATAGGGAACATGAGGAAGAACATTTTTACACACACAGGGGGTAGGGGGAATTCACTGCCTAAGATGGTGGTGGAGGCAGAGACCCTAAACTCTTTTAAAAGGTACCTGGATCTGCATCTTAAGTGCTACAAGCTACAGGACTATGGACCAGGTGCAAGAAGGTGGGATTAGAAAGGGCACCTCAGTGGCATGGACAAGATGGGCCAAATGGTCTCCTCTGTGCTGTAGTTTTTCTATGGTTCTAAGAAGCAACTTTTTGTGTGACTGGGCGAAGGGACAAACATGTGCAAGCCAAAGGATCAGCACATTGACTGACAGCCCTCTGTGGGTCTTTGTTCAATGAAGGGTGTCAGATATTTGGTGCTCAGCAGTCTATGATATGCAATGTTGAAGATGGTCTTATTCGATTGGACAATTCATGGCCAGTCTAGCAATCTGCCACCGAGAGTGTGGCAACACTTATGGTATTTACAGGCAGTTAACCGACTCTCATGAGTAGGGGAAATGCTAGAATCTATTATAAGGAATATGTAAAAGGATATTTCAAAAATCATAATTAAGTATAATGAAAATGGTTTATGAAAGGACAGTTGTGTTTCCCTCTATAAATACTGCCTAATATTAAATATCATCAGCATTTTCTCTTTCCATTTCCGACTCCAACATCCACAGTATTTTGCTTTTCCTTTGACCTTGCTCTTTTATCTTTTTCATTTGACCATTATCCATCTTTCAGAGCTGAACTTCTTTATTAAAATGATTAGTATTTGAACGGGAAAAGAAAGACACATAATGCTCCACATACCAAAATAACAGAATGATTTGTATATTGCCTGGAGCTGAGCATTCAATTTTGAAATAAAATAAGCTACAGGATTGCCTGGTGTCAGAAGACATGACTGTAATGCATAGAGACCAAGGGAGTCTTGGCGAGAGTTAGCTTAGCTGGATACCTAAGGATTTTCAAGGGCAGAAGCATTATGCTGCTTGTGAAATTAAATACCCTATTGAGAATACTGTTAGACTACAGCAAAGTACGTCACAGAATGCTGCTCAAAATAATTTTGCATGTCACTTGTTAATGTTGTACCTGTGTCCTCTAGTCTATTACTTGTGGCACAAGATAAATGTCATGTCAGTGTCTAAACTCCCTATGCCGATTAGTATTTTAAAGGCTAAGGTTATGTTCTACTTTCATTTTCTTTCTTTGCTAGCCCTTTTTATCCCAATGAAAACTGCTTCTGACCTTTTGTTCCTCTTAGAATTACTCTTCCTGCTATTATACATACAATTTCTCTCCAACAAATTGACATCTTTTTGAATATACAATACCCAAAACTACATAATGGGGCAGTATGGTGGCACAGCGGTTAGCACTGCTGCCTCACAACTCCAGGGACGTGAGTTCGATTCTGGCTTGGGTCACTGTCTGTGCAGAGTCTGCACATTGTCTGCGTGGGTTTTCTCTGGGTGTTCTGGTTCCCGACCAAAGTAATAAAGATGTGCTGGTTAGATGCATCAGACATGCTAAATTCTCCCTCAGCATTCCTGAACAGGTGCTGGAGTGTGCTGGTCGGGGGATTTTCACAATAACTTAGCTGCAGTGTTAATGTGAGCCTACTTGTAACACTAATAAATAAACTTCAAACTTTGATATAAACAGGCTTAATCGCTGATTATTGAATGATTTAAAAGGAACTTGTCTTGATTTATTATGAAATTGTCTCAAGTTGTTAATATTTTATTTAGTTTTGACAATGCTCTACACTGATTGGATAATTACCCAAATTATTAATGATTGAGTGGAAATTATTTTCCTTTTCCATCAATGTTAATGGATGTCACTGTTGTTAGGGTCCTGGACCTGAACCCCAAGATATGTTTTGAAGTCAGACTAGTCCCCAACAATTTTTCTATTGTGGCATAAATGCAAGGATAAGATGCTTCACTCTAAGAATAATTCCACCAGCAAATTAGAGAAATTTTATAAAACAAGTGCTGTTTAATAATATAGTTTAACAGTAATGATAACAAATGAAGCAGTGTAACTATTACCCATTTCAACATATTTAAACATGAAAAGAAACAACTCTAATTTTTAACTTATCACTGTTTCAGTTCCAAAGAAGCAACAATTTTCTTATCACTCAAAAATAACTTTAAATACAGTTAGCAAATATACTTGTTGTAAGAGGCGTAATGAGTCTTGAAGTTTGCAGACCCTTTGTCTTTAAACAAACTCCAGCCGGAATTCTGAAGCTGTTTTTTTCTCTCTGCTACATTCCTCTCCTTCCATTAACCACATTATCACTTTACCCTGTCAATCTTAACCTGCCTTCCATTCCTTTAATCAAAAACTCCAGAGTACCTTTTCTTTTTGTAAATTAAAGTCCATTAGCTCCTATGGAAGCACTACATGGCAAAGATGTGTAATTATCCTGCTTTCCCAGCATCTGAGTTGCAGCCCCTCCAGACAGACCAACTGCTTATAGAAAAACAATCCCCTTAAACATAAAAAAAAATCTATAGCAATCCAACACACTATAATCCCTGTCTTGTGATATATTTTGACCCAATTTGTGCAGTCAGCAATGAAGAGATGATACTCGCAGCAGATCTAAAAAAAATGGCCAAGGGTTTAGCAGACTCTTTTTTTATTCATCCATGGGACATGGGCATCACTCACTGGGCCAGCATTTATTGCCCATCCCTAGTTGCCCTTGGAAGGCAGTTGAGAGTCAACCACATTGCTGTGGCTCTGAAGTCACATGTAGGCCAGACCAGGTAGGAACAGTAGATTTCTTCCCCCAAAAGAACATCAGTGAATAAGATGGGTTTTTCCAACAATCGACGATGATTTCATGGTCATCAGTAGATTCTTAATTCCAGGTTTTTTTTATTGAATTCAAATTCCACCATCTGACAGGATTTGAACCCAGATACCCCAGAACATTTGCTGAGTTTCTGGATTAATAGTCTAGTGATAATACCATTAGGCCATCGCCTCCCCTGTTCACTATTCCCCAAGTCACTATTCTGGCTGGCAGCATCTGTACGAAATCTGTGATATGTAGCAACATTGACGTGAATATCCAATTATGTTGAAGAATTCTCACTGGCAGCAAGGCCAGAGTTAAAAAGTTCCAGAGTCAAAAAGTCAAAATCAATACTCCAGATTGTAGTTTGCATTTCAATCCTTCTGTAGAAGGTAGAATAAAACTTAGGGCACACACGTCTGTGAGCAAATTTATATTTCCAATTTTAATTTGAATATTTTGAGGCAGATTTCAAAACGGGAACCGAACTGAACATGAAATTGAAAGGGAGGAAAGGTTAAAGTTAGAAAGGAAGTTGAACTTCGCAGTCTCTAAAGAAATCAGAAGTAAATCAAAACTGAATCCGCGTTACAGATGTAAAAGGATACTCAGCAGTCAAAGCTGTTGTTGAGTCCACTGGCGTAGTTTTAAAGTTTGTTTTATCAGTGTCACAAGTAGGCATATATTAGCACTGCAATGAAATTACTGTGAAAATCCCCTAGAACAGGCAGGCTGAAGAAGACGCAAGAAGAGGAGGCTAAATCCAGAGAATAAGGAAAAGGAATGAGTTGCGGCAACTGTTACATTGGTGAATCTGTGCTGCACAGATCGCATCAAGGATGTTCTGCAGACACGGGACAGTTGTGGTAACAATTGTACCCGTGGAACCTGAGTTGGTTACAGAGAATACCTACAGTACAGAAGGAGGCCATTCAGCCCATCAAGCCTGTACCAACCACAATCCCACCCCAAGCTCTCTTCCTGTGACCCTATGCATTTACCCTGCTAATCCCCCGACACTACAGTCAATTTAGCATGGCCAATCAAACTAACCTGCACATCTTTGGGACTGTGGGAGGAAACTGGAGCACTCAGAGGAAACTCATGCAGACATGGGGAAGAAGTGCAAACTCCACACACACACACACACACACACACACAAACACACAAACACACAAACACACACACTCTTCTTCACTCAAAGGGTGGTAAATCTCCGGAATTCTCTGCCCGCTGAAGTGGTGGAGGCTACCTCGCTGAATATAATTAAGTCACGGGTAGATAGGTTTCTGATAGACAAGGGAATTAAGGGTTATAGGCAGAAAGCGGGAAAGTGGAACTGATCCACTTCAGATCAGCCATGATCTTACTGAATGGCGGGGCAGGCTTGAAGGGCTAAATGGCCTATTCCTGCTCCTATTTCTTATGTTCTTATGTTTGCCGGTGCGGCAGGTGATCAAGAAGACAAATGGAATGTTGGCCTTTATCGTGAGAGGGATGGACTATAAGAGCAAGGAGGTCTTGCTGCGATTGTACAAGGTGCTAGTGAGGCCGCGCAACTAGAGTACTGTGTGCAATTTTGGTCTCCTTATTTGCGAAAGGATATATTGGCCTTGGAGGGAGTACAGAGAAGGTTCACCAGGTTGATTCTGGAGATGAGGGGGTTAGCGTATGAGGAGAGATTGAATAGACTGGGCCTGTACTCGTTGGAGTTTAGAAGACTGAGGGGAGATCTTGTAGAGACATATAAGATAATGAAGGGGCTAGACAGGATAGAAACAGAGAGATTATTTCCACTTAGAATGGAAATAAGAACTTGAGGGCACAGCCTCAAAATAAGGGGGAGTCAATTTAGAACAGAGTTGAGGAGGAACTTCTTCTTCCAAAGGGTGGTGAATCTTTGGAATTCTCTGCCCATTGAAGCAATGGAGACAACCTCATTAAATGTGTTTAAGTCACAGGTAGATAGATTGTTGACCAATAAGGGAATTAAGGGTTATGGAGAGCAGGCGGGTAAGTGGAACTGAACCATTATCAGATCAGCCAGGGTCTTAATGAATTGTGGGGCAGGCTCGAAGGGCTACATGGCCTACTCCTGCACCTATTTCTTATGTTCTAGGACCTGGACAATATTCAGGCTTGAGCTGTTAAGTTGAAAGTAACTTTCATACCACACAAGTACCAGACCATCTTCAACAAGAAAGAATCTAACATTTCCCCTTGCATTCTGTGGCATTCCCATTATTGAATCACTCATTATCAACAGTCTGAGTGTTACTGTTGACCAGAAACTGAACTGGATTAGCCATATAAATACTGTAGCTAAAAGAGCAGGTCAAAGACCGGGAATTCTATGGTGAGTAACTCACCTCCTGACTGCTTAAATCCTATCCTTCATCTACAAGCACCAAGTCAAGAGTGCGATGGAATTCTCCCCACTTGCCTGGATGAGTGCAGCCCCAACAATACTTAAGAAGCTCAACACCATCCATGACAAAGCAGTAGGCTTGATTGGTACCCTATCTACCATCTTCAATGTTCACTCCCTCCACCAGGCAAAGTAGCCGCAGTGTGTACCATTTACAAAATGCACGGCAGCGTGGCAGCAACTCATTGGCTGAAGTTTTACTGGCATGCCCACCCCGATTCTGGGGGGTGGGCAAGGCTTGGAGAATGGCTTTTTCCGTTGGCTTTGGGCGGGATCGTATGAACCTCAAGTGGATGTGCCGGTAAAATTCTGCCCATTGTGTCTCTTTTCAAACCTGTGACCTCTACCATCTAGAAGGTCCAGAACAACAGATGAACAGGAACACCATAGAGCCATCGGGTTTTACAGCATGGAAACAGGCTCTTCAGCCCAACTTGTCCATGCCGTCCTTTTTTTAACCACAAAACTAATCCCGATTGCCTGTGTTAGGCTCATATTCCTCTATACCCATCTTATCCATGTAACTGTCTAAGTGTTTTTTAAAAGACAAAACTGTACCCGCCTCCATTACTACCCCTGGCAGCTTGTTCCAGATACTCACCACCTGCCGTGTGAAAAAAATCGCCCTTCTGGACCTTTTTGTATCTCTCCCCTCTCACCTTAAACCTATGCCCTCTAATTTTAGACTCCCTACCTTTGAGAAAAGATGTTGATTATCTAGCTAACCTGTGCCCCTCATTATTTAATAGACCTTTATAAGATCACTCTTAAGTCTCCTACGCTCCAGGGAAAAAAATTCCCAGTCTATCTAGTCTCTCATTATAACTCAAAACATCAAATCCCTATAGCATGACAGTAAATCTTTCTGCAATCTTTCTAGTTTAATAAAGTCCTTTCTATAAACCACCAGCTGCAATTTCTCCTCCAACTCAAACTCCATCCTGACTTGGAAATGAACTGCCGTTCCTTCACCGTTGCCGGATCAAAATCCTTGAATTCCCTCTATAGCATCACTGTAGATGCTCTTGCAATGTAGAGACCATAGTTCAACAAGGCAGCACACCACTACCTTCTCGGATGCAATTAGGGATAGACAATAAATGCTGACCTTGCTAGTGACACCCACATTAAAAAATATTAATTTTCCACATTGCAAATAGAAGCATTTATAATATTATTGCTACAAAATATCAACAACTAGATTTTGTAAATTAATATAATTATGATCTATTTGGACTCTAGGCAGAGATCACATTTTTATTTTCATTGGAATATGCTGATTCACATTCTGGAATTTCTGGTACGCTGAATTTGGTGGCTCCACAAATGTAGATGGCACATTTTCGCTCTCATTGTTACAATAACTGTGACATCAAAACCTGTGATTTCCCAGACAGCTGTCTACATCAAAGATGTTGCAGTTCTAACAAAGACATGAGGAGAAGAGAACACACCGTTGGGTTAGAGAGCGAGATGCCAAGTCTCTGTGGGGGGCTGTGTCTGTATTCATCTCTTATTTGGACTTGAGAAGAAACAATGAATATAGTTATCTCTGCATTAAATGTTCTGTTTTGCAATTTGATGATTGAGTCAAAATGGGAACAAAATCAAACCTTGAACTGGAAATTGGAAATGCTCCTGTGTCCTTTCCTTTCAAAAACACATTTGTCTTCTTTCATAAAAATGGTAATTTTTTCAGCAGATTGAGTATCAGATAATCAATGCCTGAGATGGATAGATCCTGAGTGAACTTTTGGAACAAACCCTTCCAAGACGTGACTGCAATGCTGCAGAAAGCAATACTTTTCTGATGTGATGGGAGATGGCAAGGCATTTTGACAACTTGTAGCTAATGAGCGATGTAAGTGAAGGAGAGGGGAGGCGAGGACTTGGAGAAGAAACATGGGAACCTAGCAATTAGAAGCAGAAGTAGGCAAATTCAGCCCTTCGAGCCTGCATCACCATTCAATCAGATCACAGCAAGTCATGTTGCAGCTTTATAGAACTTTAGTTAGGCTGCACTTGGAGTATAGCGTCCAATTCTGTTCGAGGGGCAAGGTTTAAAGGAGACGTACAAAGCAAGTTTTTTGACACAGAGGGTGGTGGGTGCCTGGAAATTGCTGCCGAGGAAGGTAGTGGAAGCAGATATGATAGTGACTTTTAAGGGGTGTCTGGACAAATACATGAATATTTCAGATTTTTTAAAATTGAATTCAAATTCCACCATCTTCTGGAGCCTGATTCAAACCCACATCCCCAAAACATCTGGATTCATAGTCTAGTGATAATACCACTAGGCTATTGCTTCCCCAGACTCTTTGGTCATTATCACACTGCTGTTTGTGGAAGTTTGCTGTGTATCAATTGGCTGGGTAATAGAGGGATATAGTCCCTGAAAGGGTAGGGTGTTTTTAGTTTAGTCAGGACACATGGTCGGTGCAGTTTTGGAGGGTTGAAGGTCCTGTAACTGTGCTGTAATTGTCTTTGTTCTTTGTTCTTTTCCTGGTCTCAAATCTACCTCCCCACCTATTCCCCATCTCCCTATTTCCCTTTTTTTTTTATTAGAAACATGTCTGTCTCCCTCCTGAAACCATTTAATGATTCAGACTCCACCACTCTATGGGGAAGTCAGTTCCACAAATTCACCACCCTCTGCAAGAAGTAGTTCCTCCCCATCTCAGTTTTAAATCTACCACCTCTCAACCTATAGGTGTGACCTCTTGTTTTAGATTGCCCCATAAGAAGAAACATTTGGTCTGCAGTTACTTTATCATTCAATGGCAGTTTGGCAGCGAGGTCAAGTGAGAGGTGATGAAGGAAGCAAGCTTACAGTCCACTTGAAGCTTTTACATTTTGTTTTTATATTGTCCAGTTTTGGCATGTAAAGTCTGCATCAAACAATATGGCCGGAGCTCTACCACCTCGCCCGCTGCGGAATGGGTGTGGGTGAGGGCCCAACTATAGAAATCTCCGTTGATCTCGGGCGAGAATTTCCAGCCTTGCCAGATGAGGTGGTGAAATCCTGCCTTATATTTCTAGAAACATTATTATCTTTTGGGTGGGCCACTAAGTTAAGGCCATGTCTGCCCTTCAGATGATAAAATGTCCCACTGGACGATTTTAGAGTACAGAGGAGTAATCTGCAATGGCCTGGCCAATATCTTATCCTTCAGCCAAAATCACAAATTTTTTCTATTCATTCGTAGGAAATGGGCGTCATTGGCTGACCAACATTTTTTGCCCATCCCTAGATGCCCGAGGGCAGTTGAGAGTCAACCACATTGCTGTGGCTTAGAGTCACATGTAGGCAGACCAGGTAAGGATGGCAGATTTCCTTCCCCAAATGACATGAGTGAACCAGATGGTATTTTCCGAGAATGGTTTTATGGTCAACTGTGGATTCTTAATTCCAGATTTTTTGAAAATTGAATTCAAATTCCACCATCTACTGGAGCAAGATTGGAACCCAGGTCCCCAAAACATCTGGATTCATAGTCCAGAGATACCACTAGGCTATTACTTCCCCAGATTATCTGGTCATTATCACATTGCTGTTTGTGGGAGCTTGCCGTGTTTCCTATAGACAAAAATTCTACATCACACTATTGACTACACTTTAGAAGTACTTCATTGGCTGTAAACTTCTTTGGGGTATTATCATGAAAGGCCCTGTAGTCCTATTCTCAACATTTTTAAAACCTGGATCATACGTCCTTTTATTCTTCATTCTTGTGTTGGAAACTTTACTTTTCTTTTGTAATTCATTGTCCTGGGGGCTCCTTAATTACTCTTGTTGCTCTTCACTCGTGTTGTTCATGTTTAATTGGATGTTCACTGCTGCATTATTAGCGTCAAATCCTTATTTTAAATTCTTTGATCATCTCCATACCTTTGAGAAGGTCCACTGCCCTCCTAATTGGTAAGAGCTCCCTCCCCTGACAAGCAGAAGATGTCTCATCAGCAGCGGAAATTCCTATGTGACAAATTCTGTGCATAATAATGTAAAATCCTTGTCATCCAACTGCCAACATGAGATTACACTTAAAGACTCCACTCAATGCTGTACACCATTAACCAGTCATTTTAGAAAGCATTCATAGATCACAAGTGTGGGGATCAGTCTGATTGGTACAAAAACTTGTTCTAATCCTTTAAAAGCAGGCTGTACAGTTTTCACAAACTATAGTCTGCACGATGAATTCTAGTTCATGAAAAATACAAACATATATAGTGCATTGAAGTGACTTGTTTAAATGTGACCATTTAACATTTTAGTCTGTTCGTTCGTTCGTTCATTCATTCATTCAGGGATTTGGGCATCGCTGGCTGGGCCAGCATTTATTACCCATCCCTAATTGCCCTTAAGCTGAATTGCTAATTTAGAGGGCATCTAAGACTCAGCCACATTATTGTGGATCTGGAGTCACATGTAGGCCAGACTAGTTTGGGTATGGGGGGGTGGGGGGGGGGGGGGGGGTGGTGGTGGTGGTGGTGGTGGTGGGGGGGGGGGGGGGGTGGTTCAGCGGAGTGGTTGGTTGGGTATGGAGGCATAGGTGGAGGTCAGTGATTCAGGAGGGCAGTTGGTGGTTGGGTGGATACCTGGTGTGGTTGGGGGTGTAGCCTGGGAGTGGTGGGGGGGGGGGAGGCGGTTAGGGTGGGAGATACTCGGGGGGGGGAGGGGGTGGGATGTGGGGGAGTAGTCATGTGGGTGGATGGTCTAGTTGGGAGGGGGGGACAGTTTCGCTCTTGGCTGGGAGGTGCAGTGGGTGATTAGCATGGGGATAGGTTCTGTACTACAGTTGTCATAATCCATGTCAGACATCCAAGGTATTTTTTGGAGTCTGCCTGGATCATATGTTTTGCATTTTGAATTTGGTTAAGATAAGCATGAGATGCTTCACTTCAGGTGTGATTCAAATGACTCACTAGGGAGCCTTTATCAAAGAAAATTTATTTAAGAATTCAGTTAACTTATAGAAAGAAAATTAGCGATATTTTTTGCCAATTACAAACAAACAAAAAACATCCAAGATATTGTATAAACCTTAATAACTAAATGCAATGTTCCAACCAAACAAACCTGTGTCACAGGTTTAGCACAGAAAATAGAGTACTCACGTGTTGCTGGAACTTAGTCCTTTGGCTGGATTCTGCAACTTTCTTGACACACAAAAGCACCCATACTTGAAGTCCGAACTGCTTCCCAAAACACCAGGGAAAGAGAGACAGACAGAACACTGAATCCAGCCTGAAGTATACTACCTTCTAACTTAAAAGAGCAACCAGCAGCCAAATTGATAGTAAAACTTAAGAACTGTCCAAAGATCTGTCCATCATTCTTTCTCCAACAATTCAGGGCCATAAAAATCCCAGTCACTGCATCAGGTCCAGAGTAAAAAAAAAACACCCCATGTAAACCATTTAAGCAGCAATAAAAGGACTTCTAAGCAAACAGCTTGGGTCTGCTTATAACTGCAGAGAACATGGTTAAAAATACCTTTCTTAAAGCTATAGCAACATCACACCCAGGGGTTAGAAATGGTTTTAATTCTTCCAACTTTTCCTGGATAACTATTCCTGTGAGACTATCTGAAGTTAAAATTAGAGTATTGGCTGATTCCCAGGACACGGTAATTGCCAACAGAAGTTTTAACTTTCTAGGCAATTGCCATTCAATTCTTACAGAGGGATTTCCATCGGGGGAGGGGTGGCCAGTAAATCAGTGGTACATCCCCTCTCTTCCCCATGCCCAGGGGAACCAAAGACTTGGGCCGACATTACACAACATATCTAATATGCGGTTGGGTCTGTTTCTGGGTCTGTCCTCATTGGAGTTTAGAAGGATGAGGGGGGATCTTATTGAAAGTTACATGATATTGAGAGGCCTGGATAGAGTGGACATGGAGAGTTGTTTACACTAGAAGGAAAAACTAGAACCAGAGGGCACAACCTCAGGCTAAAGGGACAATCCTTTAAAACAGAGATGAGGAGGAATTTCTTCAGCCAGAGAATGGTGAATCTGTGGAACTCTTTGCCGCAGAAGGCTGTGAAAGCCAGGTCATTGAGTGTCTTTAAGACAGAGATAGGTTCTTGATTAATAAGGGGATCAGGAGTTATGGGGAAAAGGCAGGAGCAATGAGGATAAGAAAAATATCAGCCATGATTGAATGGTGGAGCAGACTCAATGGGCCGAGTGTCCTAATTCTGCTCCAATGTCTTATGGTCCCATGTCACCCCCACGCAAATGGTGATGACAGACCATGGTCTCACTTGCAAGCCGTGCTCACCCTGTGCTGATGTGACTAGCACACTGCTATGGCAACTTTCGTGCTGATATGAAACCAATATGAAATCAAGAGTATTAATGGAGGCTCATATATCAGAGAAACTATTAATAGCGTGGCTTTTAATGCTTGCAATGTTTAGCCATGAATCTAAATGTTTATTTGATCCGGTAGTACAACTTCTAAAATAGAAAACCCTACTCCTGGTAACATTTGTATTCATTGTAAACAATTATTTTCATACTCACAAAGTCATTATTTGTGCTTAAAAACCAATTATCTCTTCGTTCCTTCCAGCAATGTAAATGAAACCACAAAGGGTGCATGCAGTTTAAGAATGCAAAATAAAAGCTAATTTGAATTGTAACTTTGAATTAGGAGGATTGAATACATATGTGAGTCTGGAAATGAATGTTCCCAATATCAGGAAGCTCATTTTCACATGGCATTTATCTACCTACTACCATTAACCTTTACTATTAATCTACCTACTAGTATTAACCTACTACTATTAACCTAAATGACTCCACTATTAAAATGCCAGAGTAAATAAAGGGTGTCTCAGAAAGAAATTAAGCTTTCATAATCCCAAACACACATTTCTGGCTCCAAGCAAAGTATCTGTCAGTATTTTAAAGGCAGGCTTGGATTTAGCAATTGTTTGTGTTGTCGCTAAAGATTGTCAGTACTATAATGTGCAATTTAATGCGAGTGTTGTTGTCTAAGCAAACAGCATATTTTAATGCAGGCCTTGGTGTTATTATATCCTCATGTGGGGATGTAGCAAATCCATGGATAATGTGGAGATAACTGAATCAAATTGTGTACAAGGAGCAAAGCCAACGGCTTGGATTTTGCAGTAAAATTAACAGTGATGCTAACAGCATTAAGGAGTAAATCAAACAGCAATACCGACATCTGAACCGATGCTGTTAATCCCGAAGTTGCAGTCAGAGTTGCCTTGCTCGTCCGCAATCCCGATCTCAGATAGGGACTCAGCATTTACACATGTGGAAGAACATGAAGGTATGATACTTATCGTACCCAGTAAACGCATCATTAAAAGTTAATTGTCCATTCAAGTACAGCTGAATTTTTAACAGCATGATAAGTCTTAATTACAACCTCCTTGACATCGGAGGATCACTGGGATAAGAATTTCAAGCTTCATCTACTCAGTTCCATTTCATGGTTGATGCAAAGACACAAGACAAATCTTGTGCTCAACTGTCAAATGTGGAGAGACAAAAATCTTTGCTGGAATTTTACCAGCACACCTGCCCTGGAATCGGGGCAGGTGAAGCTCGCAGAACGGCATTCTCCGTTGGCCTTGTGTGGGATCTTCCAAGTCATAGGCAGGCAAGGCTATAAAACCCCAGCCCTTGTCTTAGACGTGAAATGATTAAAATCTTTCTAGAAAGGCTTTGAAATTCAAAGATTGCAATAGTACTCAGGTAACCTCCAGGATTGTTACAGAAATATTGATTTTTTTTTTATATATGAGCTTGGATAAAATCTTAAAATGTGGAAGTCTAGTTTAAACCAAGCCAGACCCTGCAATTTGCAAATTGCGGAGCTGGGTGAGGCAGCATCAATACAGCCAAGCCTCGGACAATCAACTTTGCATCAAAACCAGACAAGTTTGGAACTGCCTGGCCAGGTGCTAATAGCCACGTTGTCTCAGAATGACCAACACCTCCTGCTTTGTTAGAAGAATGTTACACTGACTTGGTGGCACCCAACTCAGTAGGAGGCCAGAGGCAGAGCATGACAGTTAAAGGTTCAAAACTATATTCTGTGACCTCTATCTATGGAAAGTAGTCACCTCATTTGATCTTCCTGCTCCTGCTCGATGCTAGTATTACACACAGACCATAGAATCTTTGAGAAGGACATGAGGACCAAGATAAAAGTGGCAACTTGGAGACCCAGCTCTCCTTGCTTTTGCACCTTCTTCAATAGTCACTCCCTTGACTGACAGCCAAACAGCACAGCATCTCCAGCTCCTTGTACCTCAAGGGAAACATTATCAGACTGACCAGGCCCAGAAAACCACCCGGGTGAGATGGCCCAAACATCAGAAACAAGCCTAGATGAGGGGAGACCTAAATGGATGACTGTTGATCCTGAAACATAAGCCAACCTTGCTGAATGGATATTACCAGTCTTTCCAGCTGAACAATTCAAATACATTGATAGGGACCTGTCGATAAGGTATGACCTGTCGATAAGGTATAACCTATCTTGGAAACACGTGTTAAAAATAGATAACTAGTGTTGATTTGAGACTGTTTACTTAGAGATTTAAGACTATTTACTGATGAGCTCTGCGAAGAGATCAATAGTGTTTGATAGAGCTTAAGTAAAGAAGAATAGTAGAGCCTGACAAATACTGTTTTCCCTCGATAAAGTATTCAATGAATGTTGTGCTGGACCTTCACCTGACTCTTGTCCCCTTTGTCTATCCCACTGTGTAACGCACCTGAGTTAAAGAGGGTCACTGTAAAATGATCAGGTTTAGTCAGGGTGAATTTATCCACCTTTCACGATACAACAGTACCTTTTGAGGGAATTTAAAAATGAAGCAACATGTGGATTTAGTGGGCACGGAGGGTAAAAGTCATGGAAACTGTCAGCACATCCAGAAACTGACTCTAATATGTCAATTTGCTGATTTAATTTGATTGCTTACACATAACCCCCTTGGGAAAGTTGATTAAAGCAAAGTGAATATTGAAATTAGTGAATTGCTACCCATATTTTATCCATCAAACAAATTTATTGGTGATGGCACAGGTTTCCCCAGCTTCCTGAAACTCATCATCCAACAAAAGGAAACAATAAGAAGCCACTGGGCTTAATGGAAACCAACCAGTGTTTACATTCATTCCTTTATCTACCAGCAGGAAAAGGTTTGTTCAGGCAGTTTGTTGCAAGAAGTTAGATTCTGCTCTTATGGAGGTTTTGACACTCAGATTACAATGGGTGGAACCATGGCTGCCTTTGATTGGACTTTTGACTAGGAGCAAGATGACCAACAGTGCAGCAATAGCACCAACCTGTTTCAAACATATGAGCAGCACAGAGGGGAAAGACAGAAGGGTTAAGCTCACAGCACGCACTACCCACATAACAGGGTTCAAAGGCTTCACTTTTGAAAGGGTTAATAGTCACACAAATTTAGAAATCATATACACTACAAGTTGCCTCTCAGTCACACAGGGAAAGCTACGTGAAAACCACAGATTAAAACAGTCCCAGATCAGAGTCAAAGACCATTCAATTGAACAATGCTCAGCTACAGTTCATGTTTGCCCATTAGAACAAAGAAGAATGGAAAGGGAGATTGATATACCATAGGTCAGAGATAAAGCCATCATTGCTTGAAGACATAACATGCACAAGTTATAACTGAACAGTAATGTATGCATGATGTAACCTTAATCAATAACTGTGAGTGGTAAGGATAACTCCTATACTTTAATTGGTTCATGCTAATTAATTGCAATCAAATTTGAAACTATAATTGCCTGTGTATTTCTGAATCCTGCACTCAGGCTGTTCTTAAAGATTTAGTCAGGGTCCTGTTGTAATAAATCATCTTAAAGCACTCCATGACTTTGTCTGGCTACTTGAGGGATTGATAGTTTTAACCACAACAAGATAAATATTCGGGACAGCCCAATAGCAGCTTCTTTAACCTTGCAGAAGAGCAGCATTTCTGGAATTTGAAGTTATCCATCTGTGGCATCAGGGAAGAAGACCAGCTCCCAGCAGAAACTTGAGGCCTCACTTTATCAGTCAGTGGCTGAGCAACACAGAGGGGAAAGACAGAGGGTTAAGCTCACAGTATGCACTACCCACGTAACAATGTTCAAGATTGTTGGCCTGAACTGTTTTGCCTTTGGATCTTTCCAGGTTCCTGGCAGAGACATATCTAGAACCTCCCAGGCAGCTGCATAAAATTGCATATAACAGGTGATTAGTTGATTATTTGCCTGAAATAGTAAACTTTATCTGGAATGGGAACACATTGGGGCTTGCAGCTCTGACAGGCTTCCTCCAGGAATAGGGACTGCACACGCATGGTAATCAGCAGATCCCCAGATATCCAGGTTAAACTAGCAAGGGGTTCTTTTCCATGGACGTACAGCCAGTGTGTAACCACAAGAAAAGGGTTACACAGGTGTGTGTTAAATTCTTGGGGAGTTGCCAAACAACAACGATCCAAGATCTTTGGACTTGCAAACACAATTCAGGGATGGCTACTGGGGGCTGATGACACCAGTCAGAAATGAAGCCCAAGAGCCATCAACGATAGCCTTGGTGCAATTGGATAAGTCATTAAGTAAATGATAAGCAGAAGGTGTTTTTCAGATGCATTGGACTGATCTTGAAGTATCCTTCAGGATACACCAGCCAGTACAACAGTGTGGGTGGGAAATGCGGGAAGGACATTAAATACATATTCTTTTACTGACCTCATCCATTAGAATGACACGATTAAAAGAATATTGTAATCAAATGGTAAGTCAATTCTGTCAATATTCATCACATTGCTTCCGATTAAATGTGTAGATATTCATTGTGTTACAGAATGCTGGCAATTAATCGTAATCTACAAAGGACCACAGGTCACAATGTTTGAAGCAAACAATTAGTTATGAAACTTGACGGGCACAAGTTTCAGCTAGATCGTCAACAACTTTCCCCAAAGGTAGGGGCGTCTAAAACTAGAGGGTGTTGGCTTAAGGTGAGAGGGAACACATACAAAAGGGCCCAAAGGGGCTCAGAGGGTGGTGAGTATCTGGAACAGGCTGCCAGAGGTAGTAGTAGGGTACAATTTTTTCTTTTAAAAAGCATCTAGACAGTTACATAAATAAGATGGGTGTAGAGAGATATGGGACAATGCTGGCTATTGGGACTAAGTTAGTGGTAAATAAAAAGGGTGGGATGGACAAATTGGGCTGCAGGGCCTGTTTTCATGCTGTAAACCTCTAGGCACTGTGACCATGACCAACAATCCACATCGAGCATGAGACAAGCTCACACGGGGGGCCCCAATGGACTACAGATTGAATTTGTGCTGTTGGGTGTTGGGTTGGCTACTGTTGGTTAGCCAAGTGAGCTAACCAACACCCACAATATTGAATACTGTCGCCCACAAGCTAGGAAAAAAAGAATGCTTCCAGAACTGGAGTGGGAGCCGAAATGACTGATTTTTTTCATCTCATTGTTTTACTTTTCCACAGATAGTGTCAAATATACCAGAAATTGTTCTTGCTGCTCAAGTAGTTGGGGCCAAAACATTGTGTGATTTCAAGAAGAAATTAGATAATGCTCTTGGGGCTAAAGTGATCAAGGGATATGGGGCAAGCGTGGGATCAGGATATGGAATTTAATGATCAGCCATGATTATAACGGATGGTGGAGTAGCCTCAAAGGGCTGAATAGGCTACTCCTGCTTCCAGTTTCTAAGTGTTCCTTGGTGAAGTCACGCAGCTGATGTTCTATTTTACCTTCCTGGCTCAATCCACTTGCTACAAAATTAAACCTGTTTTGAAATTGCCCATTGACTGCTGACCTTGTGCTTAATTATTCAGCTCCACATTGCAGATTGTACACACAGCCTCGCTGCTGTAAAATGGAAAAATAATAGTAATGGGCACCGAATGTCTAACCTGATGTATGGAATGAAGTGATAAGCACAGGCTAATGGAAAGTAAAATAATTACAGTGGATTTTTTTTAAAATGCATACATTGGTTCGAAATTAATATTGATAGATATGGGGTAATGACTCACAGCCTATGTGAAATGTGAAATCATGATAAACACCCATTTATCTACCAGCCATTTGCAAATAATGTGCTTGGGTCGGGGTAACGCTTGGTCAGGATTCCTATTGATTTAAGATAACGCTGGGAATATATGACTCTTTGAAGCCAGTCCATTTATGAAATCATTCATAGCGTAATTATAACCAGACATAAATGAAAACAAAAAAACATCTTTTACTTTAAATTAATGAGAGCTGTAAAATGCGATGTCGCATCCAGTTACATTGACTGGCTGGAGTGGCACGCTGCATTTAAAATGAGATAATTGGGAAAACCTCAAACATGGATCTGGATTTTAAAAACCTGGATTAGTAGTACAATGAAACAATGTTAATTGGGTTAGAGAGATAGAATTCTGAGTTACTGTTGGCAATAGGAACAGATGGCTGCTAAATGGACCACAGTTTTTTTTTCAATTAATTCATGGAACATGGGCATTGCTGGCTGGCCAGCATTTATTGATGTGGAGATGCCAGCGTTAGACTGGGGTAGACACAGTAAGAAGTCTCACTACATCGGGTTAAAATGCAACAGGTTTATTTGGTAGTAAATGCCACTAGCTTTTGGAGTGCTACTTCTTTGTCAGGTGAGTTCAGAACTCCCCACTCACTTGACGAAGGAGCAGTGCTCCGAAAGCTAGTGGTGTTTACTACCAAATAAACTTATTGGACTTTAACCTGGTGTTGTGAGACTTCTTACAGCATTTATTGCCCAATCCAATTGTCTGATAGCAGTTCAGGGTCAACCACATTGCTGTAGCTCTGGAATCACATGTCAGCCGGACCAGGTAAGGATGGCAGATTTCCTCCCCTAAAGGACATGAGTGAACCAGATGGGTTTCATGACAATTAACAACAAAGAACAAAGAAAATTACAGCCAGGATCAGGCCCTTCAGCCCCCCCATGCCTGCACCGACCATGCTGCCCGACTGAACTAAAACCCCCTATCCTTCTGGGGATCATATCCCTCTATTCCCATTCTATTCACGTATTTGTCAACATGCCCCTTAAAAGTCACTTTCGTATCTGCTTCCACTACCTCCCCTGGCAACGAGTTCCAGGCACCCACCACCCTCTGTGTAAAAAATCTGCCTCTCGCACCTTAAACCCATGCCAGTGTTTAGCTTTCTTGTGAGGCCACTCTGGAAGGAATTCCATAGGATAGCTTTATCCAATTATCTCAGTATATTCTCCAAAGTTAGATGGGAAAATGCCCAATTCCTTCATTCCCCCATCCCAGAGAAGTTGAAATAGGCTGACGATGTGCTGTAGATGGACCTTGTCCCTGTATCCATCGTACTGGCATTCAACTATTGTATTAAAGTATCTCTAGATCCAAACAAAAAACCCAACAATTCAGCAGCGTAATCATTCAATATTCTCTGCAACTGAACCTACCATTCACCCTTTCTAATGGAATTTGTTGTGTTTTCCTTGGAATAAGGCCCACGATGAATTCATTCCAGGAGTGACTTTGCTCTATTGATGAGGATAAAGAGAAGCAATAGCTTGTTCACAGAGACTTTGGTGGATTAAGTCTGTTATTGCAGTACAAACAGTGCCACCGGAACTGAACAGATTTGGAAAGCTGCTGAACAGACTCCAGAATGGGTTAAGAGTTCCTGAAAATGAACTATATCCTTCTCTGGCACTTTCTGTGCCAGTTATGAAGCTAGGTTCTGAGCACACAATGGGATCCTTATTTGTCCCATTACTGAACTGCATATTTTCGCTGTGCTCCTTGTTAATCATAGAATCCCTTCAGCACAGAAACAGGTTATTTGGTCCATCGAGTCGACACCGGCCACAGCCCCACCCAGGCCCTATCCCCGTGACCCCACATATTTAGCTTGCTAATCCGCCTGACACTAGGGTCAATTTAGCATGGCCAATCAACCTAACCTACACATTTTTGGACTGTGGGAGGAAACTGGTCCACCCGGGGTAAACCCACACAGACACGGGGAGAATGTGCAAACTCCATACAGACAGTGACTCGAGGCTGGAATTGAACCCGGATCCTTGGCGCTGTGAGGCAGCAATGCTAACCACTGTGCCATATATTTACTGTCTGATTAAGAGAAGGCACTCTGCACCAAATGGTCCAGATCCTATAGTGTTGCAACCTGTCTTGGGAGATGATGGTTTGTGTTCTGGTGGTCAACTCAGTGTTTCCACCTGGTACAGCTTAGGAGACCCTCACTGGCACAGCTTTATAAAACTTTGGTTAGGCCACACTTCAGAGTTTTGTGTTCAGTTTTGGTCACCACATTATAAGAAGGATGTGGGGTCCTTGGAGAGGGCGCAGAAGAGGTTTACCGGGATGTTGTCTGGATGAGAAAGAATGAGCTATAAGGAGAGGTTAGACAAGCAAGGACTATTTTCTCAGGAACAGCAGAGGCTGAGGGGGAACTGATAGAAATCTATAAAATTATGACAGACATAGATAGTGTTGACAGTGAGACTCTTTTTCCCAGAGTTGAAATGTCAAACACTAAGAGGAATGCACTTAAGGTAAGATGGGGAAGTTTCGAAGGAGATGAAAGGGACAAAAATTTTAAACAGAGAGTGGTAAGTGTCTGGAATGTGCTGCCAGGGGTTGAGGTGAAGGCAGATACAGTAGGGGTGTTTAAGGGGCTTTTAGATAAGCATATGAATAGGCGAGGAATAGAGGGATATGGGCGAAGGGCAGGAAGAAGGGACTTGTTTAATTTAGAATCATGTTCGGCACAACATAGTCAAGGGCCAGTTCCTGTGCTGTACTGTTCCGTGTTCTATGCTTTACATTCCATTCTCTACTGCAGCGGAACACAGAAGAATGAGAAGTTGCATGATTCTTCTCTGGGCTCCCATTTTTGGACAGCTGAGCTTTTTGTTTCTTCCAACACCCTTCCAAACAGCCAACCTCTAGTCATCACAACTGAGCAAATGGCTCCCGTCTTCGCTTGGCCACATTCATCGGATAGATGACTGCTGTATAACCAACGACCTTCTGTACAGTGAATTGGCCGTGGGGTCATGACCTTCTTGACGTCCTTACCTCCCCTCACAGGAAAGAATGATGCAGCATGAAGGTAGAATTCAAGAAGCAAGTCAAACTCTGTAGGCTAAATCTACTTTCTAGATATTGTGAGGCAAAAAGATCACATATCAAAGAACAAAGAGCAACTGTATATTAGTATTCTTACCTGGAAAAAAGATAATCAAGAGAAGATTAATCAATTTGATTGAGAAATGAAAAATGATGTTGAGCAGATCTTAAATAATCTACTGAATTATAGCATGTCTTTGATGTTTGAAGAAAGTGCAGACCTTGAGTGTTTACGATTCACTGATTAGAAGGTTATCAAGCGCTGAGAGACAGGCCAACACTGATATGAGAGCCACAGCGTGCCCTAGAGAAAGTGTACTGAAGAGACAATCTGATTCACATTCAGGAAGAACACAATGGTAAATTCCATCCCTTTTGCATAGTCAAAGATACTTAGCTATGCAGGGCTCCTGTAAAGCTATCTTCACAAGTTCCTTTCTTATCCATTTCCGTTGGGCATGTATTATTTTCTGAAACTCTAAGCTTGTTGCACAAATAAAAAGAAAGCTCTTGAGTATGAATAATGGCTCTGTTGCAGCACGGAACAAGTGAAAGTAATTTTATTCCCTCCGAGGAACTAACCTCTACACAAATGAACAAAAGAGCAGTCAGCCATCGAGGTTTAAGCCAGAATCTAAAGCTTCAGACTCAAGACCATTTTCTTTGCTCACAGTCTCAGCTTTGTTAATGGTGCTTAATGTTTGAAAGGAAATCTGTAACTACATTTCTTTGCCAAGCCATTGACTGCAGCTGGTTATGAGGTGGCTCATATATTAGCTGTTCATCTCATCCACATGGTGTGATAGCCAGGCATATGGGAGTTATAACAGTTTGCAGTGCAGACTGGGCTATCCTGAGATAAAGTGGCTGTGGGTAGTGTGGTCACCCATTGCTGCCTCACAGTGCCAGGGACCCAGCTCGATTCCTGGCTTGAATCACTGTCTGTGTGGAGTTTGCATGTTCTCCCCATGTCTGTGTGGGTTTCCTCCGGGTACTCCAGTTCCCTCCCGCAGTCAAAAGATGCGCAAGTTAGGTGGATTTGCCATGCTAAATTGCTCCTTAATGTCCAAAGATGTGTGGGTGAGGTAGATTAGCCATGGTAAATTCGTGGGGTTATGAGGACAAGGTGGGGGGGGAGGGAAGGGGTGAGTTTGGGTAAGATGCATTTTCAGAGAATTGGTGCAGACTTGATGGGCCAAATGGCCTCCTTCTGCACTTGTAGAGTGAATCTGGGTAAGATGCATTTTTGGAGAGTTGCTGCAACTGGATGGGCCAAATAGCCTCCTTCTGCACTTATCGGTTTCAATAGTTTCTTCTCTGGGTCTATGGAGTGTGGACTGAAATCTCCTGTGTCCATGAAGTGATCAATGCAGGTTGAGCTGTTCTGTGCCTGGACATTGTTCCTAAAGCTCCAAGAAGGAGGAACAACGCATGATTTATGAATCTTGTACCTTCAGAGCTATGGGTACAACAACTGATAAATAGTCTTCACTGGCCCTGGCTTTCCCATTGCAAAATCTTGTTTGGTGCATGCACCATAGCATTTGTTCCAGACATCGATGTGCTCCCCATGGACAGTTGAAAAAGAGACTTCAGAAAAATATTTTTTCTTGTGATTGTTTAAGTTTATTTTCTCAATGTCACAAGCACGCTTACTTTAACACAACAATGAAGTTACCGTGAGAATACACTAGTCACCATACTGCAGTGCCTGTCCAGGTACACTGAGGGAGAACTTAGCATGGCCAACGCACCTAACCAGTTTGTCTTCAGACTGTGGGAGGAAACCGGAGCACCCGGAGGGAACCTATGCAGACACGAGGAGAATGTGCCAACTCCGCGCAAGCAGTGACCCAAGCCAGGCATCAAACCCAGGTCCCTGGGGCTATGAGGCAGCAGTGCTAACCACTCTGCCACCATGCAACGTAGCAACAAATGGTGGAAAATCTGGGTGATAAGGCCCACCTCACCATAGCAACAACAATCTCCCTTATGTTGTCTGCTGCTGACCACTGCTTCCTCCCCTCCTGCATGCAAGTGGAGATAGAAGGCTAAGAACAAGGTCCCTGCTGGACTTCTCTTTCATCTGCTCCACTTATTGCTGGTTATGAGGTGGGTCATATATTGGCTGTTCATCCCATCCGCATGGTGTGATAGCCCGGAATGTGTGAGTTACAGCAGCTTGCAGTGCAGACTGTTGTGTTCATGATGAGCTGCTTGTCAAGGCCCTGAAGTTACCTCAAATGAGTAAACTGGTATCATTCAATCTGAATCCAAACATCTGGATATTAGCTGCAGCCCTCAATGGTTAATGGATTCCAACTTACAGAGCTCTTTTGTTCTTTTCACATCCCTTGCTGCTGCTCTGGCACCCTTCATCCATGCTTGAGGTTGGGATGGATCTACAGGGGCTAGTAGGAGTCTGCTTTGTCTCAACTCAACTCCAAGGGGTAGAAGCTTAATGCGTGTGTTAGCTCAGTTCCGAAATTCGGAGCTAGGTTCAACTCCACTTTAGATTGAAGTGTTTAGAATAAGATCCCATCAATATGTGGGGTCTTGGAAATTTTTGCCTGTTTGTGCACTGTTCCTGCTGTGCTGGAAGAGATACATTTCAGATAATACAAACCTTGAAGTTGACAAATAAACAATACAAGCTGCACATCTTGCGAAGATTTCTCTTTGCAATATGTGTGTGTGAATGGGCATTCTGTTCCAATGGGCACACTTATTACTACAGCTACCAGGTTCCACTCTTAATATGGTGGTTCCCTGATGGTAAGTATGCGTCAGAGATAAGACCATTAAAACTATTAAGTCCCAATTCTCCAATCCATGCTTGACACAGTGATGCTTAATGCTGACAGCTGAGTTTCACAAAGTAACTCCATATAGAGTCATATACAGATTGATGTTAGTGTTAGGAATATTGTGTTGGGACTGTGCCATACTTTAGACTACGGCATAGTATAAGGAAGAGAAAAACGCTTATTGTGTGTGTGATTCACATGATATGTATCAGCAACATGTCTAAATAAATATATACATTCGGTACCAGTCTGGAGACAATGGGACACAGAGTAATGGCTGACCCCTATCACAGGCTCCATGACTTTGAGGGATAGAAATTCGGAGCTTTCTTTAGAATGCCAAATGCAAAGTCCTGCCAACCGAAGCTTTACCCTGCAGCTCTTTGCTTGTACAAGATGTCACAAATCAGTGACCTGTAAATACACTCCAGTGATTCCTAAATGCGTGGGTGGATGTTATGTGCAACCTTAATTTCCTCTCAGCTCTACGCTTCCAGTACCCTTGCTTGCACTGCAACAAGCCGCTGATTGCAATACAACTCATTGTGATTTTCCGCTGAAACAGTCAAACTAACTGCCATTGTTTTGTAAGGCTTTATTGAGAAAAAGGCAGACTCGTGCTGCTTTCTGGAACAGTACAAGTGGTGGCTTGCTCCTCGATACTTTCATGTGCACTTAAGCTACGAAAGATAAAAACACATTAAATACGTTACTGCTCATTTTCTGGCAATGAAAGCCGTGACAGAAAAAACTGTGATCTCTCTGTTTCTTTCTTGCTGCTGTTTTTCAGACCTATAGGCCGGAATTTTAATGCCCCACCTGACATGGGAATTGGGGCTGGCGTGGGGCAGATAATGGAAAGGTCCGTTGATCTTAGGCGGGATTTTACGATTTCAGGACGAGCGAGGTTGTAAAATCCCATCCACAGTTCTCAGCCAGATTCAAAGCGGAGAATGGGATCTTTGTATTTTAATTCAGAGCAATGATCCTAGGAGGCGATTGTCTTGTGGTATTATCTCTAGACTATTAATCCAGAAACTCAACTGAAGTTCTGGGGACCTGAGTTCAAATCCCACCACGGCAGATGGTGAAATTTGAATTCATTAAAAATCTGGAATTAAGAATCTACTGATGACCATGAAACCACTGTCAATTGTTGGAAAAACCCATTTGGTTCACTAATGTTCTTTAAGGAAGGAAATCTGCCGTCCTTACCTGGTCTGCCCTACACGTGACTCCAGAGCCACAGCAATGTAGTTGACTCTCGACTGTCCTCTGAAATGGTCTGGCAAGTCACTCAGTTCAAGGGCAATTAGAATTATAGAATCCGACAGTGCAGAAGGAGACCATTTGGCCCATCGAGTCTGCAACGACCACAATCCCACCCAGGCCCTATCCCCATAGCCCTATGCATTTACCTTACCTAGTCTCCCTGATATTAAGGGGTCAAATTAACATGGCCAATCTATCTAATCTGCACATCTTTGGGCTGTGGGAGGAAACCAGAGCACCCAGAGGAAACCCATGCAGACACGGGAAGAATGTGCAAACTCCACACAGACAGTGACCCGAGCCAGACATCGAACCTGGGATTGTGGCAGCGTGAAGCAGCAGTGCTAAGCACTATGCCACTATGTCCACAGAAGGGATGGGCAAAAAATGTTGGCCCAACCTGTGACACCCATGTCCCAGGAATGAATAAATAAGAAGAATGCTGTCATGAAATCAAATGCCAAGTATGATTTTGTGTTTTAAACCTCAACAGTTAACAAAAAAATTGGGCTTCATTTTCAAATTGCTGTCTTTCCGCTTGTAGATTTTCATCCATAATTCCTCACATTGCTGAAACTGATTAAAAATCTTACAGAATACCTGCCAGGTTTGGCAACAGGAAGATTTTTTTATTATGTCTTATTAAAATAAATGAGGTTTTTAAAGGGCATTGTCAAAATGATGAAGAGAGAACTTATCTACAATGATGCAGACAAACTCATTCGGAATCAACTGGAATGTGACCGGTTCCAGTTAGCTACACGCTGCCATTTGTATTTGTTGATGAATCTAATCAAAAAACAGTGAAGTTCAAAAGGATTTGAAAAAGAACTTTGTCCTCCGTTTTTATATGAACTGGTTATATGAATAAATGTAAGAAGGCACCATCTCTATAATCTCCTCCAGCCCATGGGCAGCACGGTGGCACAATGGTTAGCACCGCTGCCTTGCAGCACCAGGGATGCTGGTTTGATTCCCAGTTTGGGTCACTGTCAGTGTGGAGTTTGCATGTTCTCTCCATGCCTGCATAGGTTTCCTCCGGGTGCTCCAGTTTCCTCCCAAAGATGTGCAAGTTAGTTGGATTGGCTAAGTTAAATTCTTGCTCAGTGTAACTGAACAGGCTCCAGAGTCTGGTAACCAGGGGATTTTCACAGTTATTTCACTGGAATGTTAATGTAAACCTCCTTGTGACTCATAAATAAATTTTGTTTTAACTAGAGTCATAGAGGTTTACAGCACGGAAACAGGCCCTTCAGCCCAAATTGTCCATGCTGCCCTTTTTTTTAAACCTCAAAGCTAATCCCAATTACCCGCATTTGGCCCATTTTCATGTATATCCATCTTACTCATGTAACTATCTAAATGCTTTTCAAAAGGCAAAATTGTACTCGCCTCTACTACTACCTCTAGCAGTTTGTTCCAGAACTTACCATCCTCTGTGCGAAAAAAATTGCCGCTCTGGACACTTTTGGATCTCTCCCTTCTCACTTTAAACGTATGCCATCTAGTTTTAGACTCCCCTACCTTTGGAAAAAGATGTTGACTACCATGCTGATCTGTGCCCCTCATTATTTTACAGACCTCTATAAGTTCACCCCTTAGCCTTCTACCTTCCAGAGAAAGAAGTCCCAATCTATCCAGCCTTTCCTTATAACTCAAATCATCAAGTCTGGATATTATCCTAGTAAATCTTTTTTGCACTCTTTCTAGTTTAACAATATTCTTTCAATATTAGGGTGACCAGAACTGTACACAATATTCCAAGTGTGGCCTTGCCAATGTCTTGTACAACTTCAACAAGACGTCCTAACTCCTGTATTTCAATGTTCTGATCTATGAAACCAAGCATGCTGAATGCCTTCTTCACCACTGTCCATCTGTGACTCCACTTTCAAGGAGCGATGAACATGTACCCCGAGATCTCTGTTCTATAACTGTCCCTAACGCTCTATCATTAACAGAGCAAGTCCTGCCCTGATTCAGTCTACCAAAATGCATCACCTTGCGTTTATTTAAATTAAATGCCATCTATCATACTTCAGCCCACTGGCCCAATTGATGAAGATCCTATTGCAATCGGAGATAACTTTCTTCACTGTCCACTATGCCACCAATCTTGGTGCCATCTGCAAACTTACTAACCATGCCTCCTATATTCTCATCCAAATCATTAATAAAAATGACAAATATTAGTGGACACAGCACTGATCTTTGAAGCACACCGCTGGTAACAGACCTTCAGTTTGAAAAACAACTTCTACGACCACCCTCTGGCTTCTGTCAAGGAGCCAATTTTGTATCCATTTAGATACCTCACCCCGGATCCCATGAGATTTAACCTTATGCAACAACTTACGATGCGGTACCTTGTCAAAGGTCTTGCTAAAGTCCATGTAGACAACTCTTTGAGATTTTTGCATTTCTTCAGTTCTGACCATTTGTGCATTCCCAATTTTCTTTGTCTCATCACTGGGAGCTATGGCTTCAGCTGACATCACTCTACGCTCTGAGATTCCCTCCCTAAACATCTCCACATTTCTATATCATTCTCCTCCTTTAGAATGCTCTTGAAACCAACATTTTTGACCAAGATTTTTGCTCAGGTATCAGCAAAGAGTCTTCCAGATTCTTACTTACTTTTTGGTTTTCTTTCTAATCAAGAGTTGAAAGGAAAGGACATTCATGTTTTTTTAAAGGCATTTCATGCACCATCACCATCAGTTCTCAGAACTCCATTTACAATCCTGGATGGAGGAAGCTGGTACTGGCCTGTTGCCCAGAAGCTATTGCTATGGTGATCATTTCAGAGTTAAATTGAGAGACTGAAATGAAACACTGGTGGTGTATTTGATAAAGTAGAGAATTAGATCAGCTCTTCCGAAAAGTCCAGCACAGACAGAATGGGCCAAATGGCCTCTGTGGTAAGATTCAATGATTCCATCTGTGAACGTTCGTACTCTGCGAGGGGGGCAGGGTTGAGGGGGAGGATTCACTTCTCTCTGCAAACATCCAGCAGGAACCTGATGCCCCACTGACTGAGGCATCAACCTAAGATTGGGATCCCTGCCCGGTATGAGGGCTATCGGGATTAATACAGTTCGTGGGTTTGACAGTCCATTCACTTCTCTCCCAGCCTCCTCCCCCAGCCTCTCTCTCTCTTCTCCCACCCCCACCCCCCAGCATTCATCTACCTCTCCAACAGAAAAAAAGCCATTGGACAAAATTTGGCACTGGTAAATGGTCAGTGTTGTTCTGGAGTGCTGGGCCCCAAGGGGGTTCAAGGAGCTAAACCCGGTGACTATTTGCCTGCTGCCACTGCCTGGCTGCAGAGAAAGGTAGCCCATGGAGAAAGAACATTTCATTCAGTGCATAACAACGGACGTACATCCATTCAGCACTGAAGGAGTAGACTGACCGTAATGCTGAAATGGTGACGAAGATTAACAAACTCAGATGAACTTATAAAACGCTGAACTTAAGGCTCCCCCCAATATGGTGCCTCCCCTACCTCCCCCACTCCCTCCTGATGACCTGAGGAACACCACCAACCCCTCAGCAAAGAGAGGAGTGCTGTACTGTTGGCACTGCCAAGGCGCTTGGCCTGAAGGTGGGCCTGAGGGCACGTGGGGGAATTGAGTGGGGGTTTGAGGGTGGGGAGGAGGTTGAGAGGGAGCCTTGTGGGAGGGGGCGCTGTTGGATCAGGTCACCTTCATGCTGAGGGGTTTGTGATGCTCCCCAGGTCACTGATGAAGGGGGCAGAGGGGGCGGGGTAGCACCGCTTCCATTTTGGTGGGGAGGAGGATGTGTCTGCGAATGCAGAGATTGAGCACCATTTTTAACAGTGGGGCTGGCCAGCATGAATCTCCGGATGCATAAATTTTCATCCCATGTAGTGGGTGAATCCCACCTGACAGATGTTCCTCGAATCACTTCGTAGAAGCATTTAGCCTGAAAGCTGGAGAATTGTGCCCCATATTTTCATTTATTCATCCATTGGACATGGCCGTCACTGGCTGAGCCAGCATTTATTGCCCGTCCTTAATTGCCCGATGGCAGTTGAGAGTCACATGTAGGCCAGACCAGGGAAGGATGGCAGAGTTCCTTCCCTAAAGGACATGAGTGAACCAGATGGGTTTTTACGACAATCGGCAATGGTTTCATGGTCATCAGTAAATTCTTAATCCCAGATATTGTTTTTATTGAATTCAAATTCCACCATCTGCTGTGGCGCAATTCAAACTCATAACATTAGCTGAGTTTCTGGATTAATAGCCTAGCGATAATACGACTGGGCCATCACCTGCCCTCTTTATATCTTCAGCGATTTTCAGAATTTTTTATTGAGTTTATAATTCAGCCCAATGTCACCTTGGCCGTGAAATAATGCTGCAAAAATATATGTTAAAATGTCTCAATTTTAGCACTTTTAGCTCTCATAATATATCAGGGAAGTTGCTGAGCACGATATTCATGATTCATAGAATCATCGGAATTTACAGCACGGCAGGAGGTCACTTGGCTCATTATGTTTGTACTGGTTTAAGAAGAGTTATCCAGCCTATTCACACTTGCCAGCTCTTTATCCATAGCACTGCAGGCTATGGCATTTCCAGTTTATATCTTAGTGCTTTCTCAATGTGATTGGAGTTTCTGCCTCTGCCATCCTTTCAAGGCAGGAAATTTCAGACTTTATCACCTCTGGGTGAAAAAAGAAATTTCCCCAATTCCCCATGAATCAGTTTACCATTATCTATGGGCTCTGGTTATTGACATCTGCGCTGAGGAAAATAGGATCCTTCCAGCCCTCATTATTTTATACACCTCAATTTCCCTTCAGCCTCCTCTCTTCCAAAGAAAATAATTCCAGCTTTGTTGCCAGAAATCTCCATGCCTGATAATTTCTTCATCATTCTCCTCTATACCCCATCCAATATGACCCATTCTTCCTGCAATGCATTGGTCAGACTGTGTATAATATTCTAGCTATGGACAAATTAGTTTTTCAGGCACTCTTGGTACAATCTCTCTGCTATCTACGAATAAAGTGTGCATTATTAACTGGGAAGAGTTTGTGTAGTGGTATTGTCACTAGACTTGTAATCCAGAGACCCAGGTATGTTTTGATGATTTATGGCACGTTGCAATAGAGAGGCCGTAATGTGAATCTCACCATTAGGGGGAGGGATGGAGTCTCTAAAGTGCAGAAGGAGGCCATTCAATCCATTGAGTCTGCGCCAACTCTCTGACAGAGCAACTTACCCAGGCCTTCTCCCCGGCCCATCTCCGTAACTCCGCACATTTACATTGGCTAATCCAACTAACCTTGACATCTTGGGACACTAAGGGGCAATCTGGCTTGGCCAATCCATCTAACCTGCACATCTTTCGACTGTGGGAGGAAACTGGAACATCTGGGGAAAACTCACACAGTCACAGGGAGAAGGTGCAAACTCCATACAGTCACCCAAGGCCAAAAGTGAAAGTCACCCACAGGCCTGGCACTGTGAGGCAGCAGTGCTAATCATTGTGCCACCATGCTGTCCCTCAGGAGTCATTTTCTACAGTCGGTAATGTGAATCTCACCGATAGGGGGAGGGGTGAATTCTCAGCTTGCTGGGAAGCTGGCTGTTGAACACGAGGGGCACAATTGCACAGGCGCCCCTATCTCTCCGTGTACTATATACACAGCACACAGGGAGATCTGTCACTTCCCTCACTGTCCACTTCATGGACATTGCACCTACCCACCACCCTCTAACAGAATACCTCCTCCCAATTGCTGCCCTGGCCAACTGCCCCAGCCCCCCCCCCGATCACCGCCCCAAATCCCAATCGCTGCTCCCGCTGATTAGCTCCCACCCCCGAAGCAAAGTTCTACCTTTCCCTCCCCTCCTTAGGACCTGGACACCAACCTCCCTGACCCCTCCCCCCAATCAGGCCATGCCCCAATCAAACCCCACTCCCGTCAGACTCCTCCCCCATCAGACCCTAGCCAAATACCTTGCCACCTCAGTCCCCGCTCTGTCAGACTCTTCCCACATCAGGGCTCCTCCCTTATCAGGCCCCATCCCTTTGGCACTGTCAAGGTACCAGATGGGCACTGCCAGAGTGCCAGGCTGGCAGTGCCATAGTGCGAGGCTAGCAGTGCCCAAAGGGCATCACTCAACCCTGCCCCTGACCACCCCAGGGGCTCCAATGGCTCTGGTCCCACTGGTGATGCAATCATATTCCCAGTGGTGGGGACTATCTGTAAACCTTGCTGGTGAGGACCTTGACTAGCAAGGGAACTAAGGTAAATGAGTCCAGACAATTAAATACCGGGCTCGTTAATGACATGTTAAACATTTCATTAATATTTTACTCAGCCTCGCACCCTTCCTTTGCGCCATGCTGATTTCACCAGCAAAATAGAGCCGGTGAGAGTAGCGAAACCGGAGATGAACTGCTCCTTGTCTCTAAAGGAAACAAAAATAACTTTCCAGACATTTCCTGGAACTAATTCAAAAGGGTAATTTCAAATTAAAACTTCGATTCAGCCACACAGATACAGGTGGGGTGATTCTCTCAGCCTGCTGCACTGCCAGGAGACTCAGTAGTGGATTCCCCACTGCCCAGTGATCGGGAGGCTGGCATTGCGCCACTATTGCACATGTGCTGCTCCTGGTGTTGACAGATCAGCACATGCACAGTGGTCTGCTCAGCAAGATGTTATTGCCATCTCTAGCAGAAATAGGCCCCACCCATTGATTTTTCACCTGATTCCCGCTAGCTCACTCTCAGTGCACAGAGTGTGGGAGATTCATTTTGAAAGCCTCACTTGTTTTTTAAACAGTTACTCCAGTTTTTATGCAAATTTAACACATAAATTTTATGGGAGAATCTTCCCCAAGCTGTCTCAAATACTCATGACATGAAAGTCATGACATTGGATGTATAATCAACCTGGCTACTCACCATATTTGGGAAAGGACTTTGGGCCTGTGACAGGTCACATAGTGAGACAGCATGCTTCCTGCTTGCTTTTAAAACAGCAAAAAGTGATTCCGCAGAGACAGTAATTTCACTGAAAACCATCAACAGTCATCCCACCAACCAACTTAATGAAAAACTATGCCTTACAAATGGGAGAAGGACTTTCCCCAATCTGTTCTAACTTCAGGTTCACCTGAGAATCTGGAACGTTGCCCCAGAAGACACCTTGCAATGTACTGGAAATCCTCTACTTCTACAAGCATCAACACATCTAAGAAACTACAGGCCTGCTGCAAAAGAGCCTGAGATAATCACAAATTGCATTATTTTCCCTTATCTGTGTCAAATGTGATAAAGTGAGTGAATTGAGTGAGTGAGATACTAAGCTCCCAGGGCAAATGTGTAATAGTAAATAACCTCATATATTTTTAACAAACAAAATTTGCTGCTGGAATTATTTAATTTGGGACAATTACTTTGAGGGTAAGACAACACACACACACTTCACATATAAAACACACTGATCACTGACAGTACGAAAGCACACAAATTCAATGTGTGGCAGTATTCTATTATTTTTTGTTTATTTCCTTGTGTTATTTGCCTTTCCCAAAAATATTATCTCATTCTTCTCTGAATTAAATTCCATTTATCACTTTCCTGCCCACTTGACCAAAATATTGACACCTTCCTGCACTCTACAGCTTTCTTCCTCTCATGGCCGATTTTCACATCATCAGCAAATTTCATAATTGTTTCCTGTTCAACTGACTCTCAGGGTGGGATTTTCTGCCACCCTCTAACCCCACCTCAGGGCATGTTATGCAGCAACAGCAGCAGCAGCCTGCCATTAACCAGTGGTAGGGTCATCCAGGCCCGCCACTGTCAACAGGTTTTCCCATTGTTTGCACCCTCCAGGGAACCCACAGCAGGATGAGGTAGGGAGTGGGTCATTCTCGGCGAGACCAAAGATCCCACTGGCGAGAATGGCCAGAACACTTTGTCCTAAATCATTGATACATGCGCAAAAGACAAGGGACCCTGTAGGAAGGCTCTCTGTTCCTTCACAGTTGCTGGATAAAAGATCTGGAGTTCCATTCTGAACAGCACTCTCAGTGTATCTACACCAAATAAACTGCTGTCCTTACCAATGCTGGCCTACATAGAATCACAGAATGTCTACAATGCAGGAGGAGGCCATTTTGGCCCTTTGAGTCCGCACCGACAATAATACCACCCAGGCCCTATCCCCATAACCCCATGCATGTATCCTGCTAGTTCCCTAACACTAAGTGGCCATTTAGCAAGGTCATTCCACCTAATCAGCACATCTTTACAACTTTGGATTGTGGGAGGAAACCAGAGCACCCAAAGGAAACTTGCACTGAAGCAGGGAGAATGTGAAAGCTCCACACAGGCAGTCAGCCTCGACTGGAATTGAACCCAGGTCCCTGGCATTGCAAGATAGTAGTGCCACTGTGCCCCCTTACACATGACACCAGATCCACAGCAATGTGGTTGACCCCTCAATGCCCTCGGAAATGGCCTGGCAAGCCATAATTCAAGGGCAACTTGGGATGGACAACAGATGCTGGCCCAGCCAGCAACACCCACATTCCATGAACGATTAAAAAAAGAAGACGGCTCACCAACCTTCTCACTGAATGGGTAACAAGTGATGTTCACATCTCGTGAAAGAATAAAAAATAATAATTTATGGTTATGCTGTGTAATTTTCGTAAGAGGCATCGACACTGACCTGTCACAGTGATTAAGGGCTACTGCCAGCTTCGTCAATGGGAATTTAATAGAATATAGAAACTTTATCAATTTCCAACGTATTTTTCTGCTTATTTTAAAAACTCATTTTCGGTAAATTTCTAGCAGTAAGTATTGCAGTAACTGTCACTTAACAACATAATGGTGGGCAGGTGATCCCACTGCAACCTACAAGGTTACGCAACTAATTAAAATGAAAAGCTCTTGTTGCTTGGATTATTATTGAGCGTACTTTGATTGTGAGCAGAAAATTTAAAAAAAAAACGCACGTTGTAAATGAATGAAAAATGGGCTTCATTATTTGAAAATGGAAACTGAATCCACGTTTACTGGGAACTTTTACTAATTCATCTCAGCAAGTGACAACCTTTAGCTGATTATCATTGATCTCATCTCAGAACAATGAATGCGGTCTGGTTCATTAAAGTGCGATTTAATCCGGTGACTCCAAACTGGTTTTCATCGCTTGCCAACCTGAAAAGATTATCCCCCTGCCCTCAACTTGGTCCTCACGCTTTCGATACCCAGTGAAACAAAATATAACAAGAGCTACTTTCTCTGTGATGAGTGCGCTGAATGTGATGTTAAATAAGCAGCATCCATGGAATTTTAACCTCGTTCCCACCAAAATAAAATGGCTTCTCAGCAGCAACACAAATCCTGTTGTACAGCTGAAAGCCTGAGTCAATCTCAATTATTCTGTTGCTAGCCCACCCTTTAAACCAGCCTCCTATCCCATGTGAGCTGGTATCGCAGGACAACTCTTTACAAATGTATGCTTTATGCACGTAATCATCATGCAATCAGTAAGGATGGGCAACAACTCCTCCTCCATGATCATTCTTAACATTACTGCCCCATAAGGCTGTGTCCTCAGCCCCCTACTATATTCCTTATATATATTTTATAACTCTTTGTGATCCCCCCTCATTTGTCCAAAGTCCAGCAAAAACAATCCTAACCTAGTCAATCTCCCCTCATATATCAGTCCCACCATCCCCAAAATCTGCCTGGTAAACCTTTGCTGCACTCCCTCGAGAGCAAGAACATCCTTTCTCAGAAAAGGAGACCACAACTGCATACGGTACTCTGGGTGTGGCTTCACCAAAGCCCTGTATAATTGCAACGACACATCCCTGCTCCTGTACTTGAAACCTCTCGTAATGAAAGCCAACATGCCTTTGGCCTTCTTTACCGCCTGCCGCACATGCAATCTTACCTTCAGTGATTGGTGTGCAAGGATGCCTAGGTCCCACTACACACTCCCTTCTCCCAATTTACAGCCATTCAGGCACATCAATGACAGTGTGGTCAAATTACGTCAAACTAGATTTTCAAGTTTGCTGATAACACCACCATAGTGGGTTGGATCTCAAATAGTGTTGAGTCTGAGTACAGGAATGAGATAGAGAGCCTGGTGAACTGGTGAGATGACAATAATCTTTCCCTCAATTTCAACAAAACAAAGGAGATAGTAATCGACTTCAGGAAGTGTAGTGGAGGACATGCCTTCATCTACATCAACGGGGACAAAGTATAAATGGATGAGAACTTCAAGTTTTTAGGTGTCTGGATCACCAACAACCTGTCCTGGTCCTCCCTTCTTGGCAATATAAATGAAAAAAATGACCAAAGCCTCTATTTTCTCAGAAAACTCAGGAAATTTGGCATGTCAGCTATGACTCTCACCAACTTTTACAAATTCACCATAGAAAGCATTCTTTCTGGTTGTATTACAGCTTGGTATGGCTCCTGCTGTGCAAGAAACTACAAAAGGTTGTGAATGCAGCCCAATTGACCATGCTCCACAAAACATTTCAGAGTTTCTGACCTGAACTATAACAATATCTATACAATGCTGCCCCACCGATTCAGGGGGCACTGTAAAGAATGGATACAATGTCCAGAATTTGTCCATGCTGGCTGGAGTCTTTGGTCCCACTACAGCGAACGGAGATTTGACTGAGCATCAATTTGTCCATCGTCACTTGCAATGGTGGCGGAGCATGAATAGCCGGAAAATTCCATGATAGGATTTCAGATCTTTATAAGATGACTGATAAATTGATGGCAAGAGAGAAGGCATTTGCCATGGTGAAAATATTCCAAAGAAAGTATCTTGACTGATCCTTGGACTGACTTCATTTTGGTGATGACTTGCTGCATTCAGTGGAATGGATTAATATGTGTTACATATTCACATTGCTTCAAGCGAAGGAAATTGATTCTGAATCCATGAGAGAAACAGGCAGAGGAAACAAGGAAAGGAGATCAGTAATGTTGTAGATGATTAAAAATGGCCTAAAATTAAAGGGAACAATAGATACCCCTAACACCATAAGACATAGCAGCAGAATTTGGCCATTCAGCCCTTCCACGCTGCCATTCGATCATTGCTGTCATGTTTCTCAATCCCAATCTCCTGTCTTTCTCCCATCTTTGATCCAGTCACCAATCAAGAACCTACCCATCTCTGCCTTAAGTACACTTATAGGGTGGAATTTTACCAGCTCATCCACCTGAGATTCTTACGATCCCGCCCAGACCGATGGAGAATGCTGTTCTCAGAACCTTGGAATCAGGGTGGGCATGCTGGCAAAATGCCAGGCAATGACCTGGTCTCCTCAGCCAGTTGTGGCAAAGAATTCCCCAGATTCACCAACCTTGGGCTGAAGAAATGCCTCCTCATCTTGGTCCTAAAGGGTTGTCCCTTTACTCTGAGGCTGTCCTCAAAATGAAGGCGATCTATTAATGGATCAGGATCTGAAGAAGTTCTAGCGAAGAGGTCACGGCTGATCAGCTGTTTAATAGTAAGCTTGAGGCAGTGTACAATTTGGAGTTGGGGGAGTCCTTGAACAAGGATGAACATGATGCCATTACATTCGCCCTTCCGACAAAGGCTGAGGATAATAAAACTAATGTACTCAGCAAGGGTAAAAAATGATTGTAAGGCAATGAGGGGACAAATGGAAAAGATAAATCAGGAAATAAGTCTGGGAAGGAAGAGGCAGCTCCATAAACAATATGTGAATTCTCCTATTGGTATATTGGAGGTGCACACTGTGCAGTAACTGAAGCATAACACAACAAAACAAAAACTGAAAGCATTAACTACCAAGCTTGGCGCAGGAAATACATTTTGCAAAGCTCATTGCGTACAAGCGTTGTATCAGAGCACTGGGAGAAAGTGAATGTGATTACAATCTTTAAAAAGGTCAGAGGTGTGATCGTGGGAATTATAGTGCTGTTAACTTGACAGCTGCAATGGAAAAATACTGAAGTTTATTATAAAAGAAGCAATTTGAAAACAGCTGGTGAGAATAGAAGTGACAAATCCGAGCCAAAGTAGGGATATAAGAGGCGGGTTGTAGCTAATCTTGTTTTCATGTTGCTGAAAAAGTAACAGAATTAGAGTTAAGGCAAGAGATATTATGGGACTTTAAGTTAACTTCCAGGTATTTGCAAATTCTCTGTGAAATTGGGAATATTTGGCTGGCTTCAGATTTGCACCTTGGTTTCTAACTAATGATTGTTAATACAAGCCGTGAGATCTCCTGTTCTCTCTCGGACTATTATCCTGGTCTCTCCCTCTCCCTTTCGTTTCATGTTGGGAATGTCAATATCCCTCTAGCAGCAGAGTCCATCCTCCCAGTGGACGCAAGTCTCTTTATCCTACGAGCATCAGTTCAGACGTTAGCACCACTACAGTCTAACCCAAAGGAAATATCTACCACTCACTGAGTGTAACTGCACAAGGACAAGGCTGGGAGGATGTTGGAGATGGCCTGAGGGTAGAGCTTCATGCTAGTCTGGCTTGCGATCAGGAGCAGAAACTCTGGTTGTTTTTTTTTTGTTTTGCCCTCTCTAGCTTGAGCAAGAACTGAGACCAATTATACTATCTCAAGATGAAAGCAGTAAATGCTGGAAAAACCTAGCACATCTGGCTTTGGAGTGAGAAATAAAGTTCTGAATCCGTATGACTCTTTTCCAGATGTAGAGAGAGAAGGAGTAACGTGATGGGCTTTATACCTGCATACCACTCCAAAGCTACTTCAATGCACTTAGAAAAATATCATGTTCTTAAAGCACTCATTTCAGTTTTTCACTGAGTACGTTGGAAGCATTAATTTCTAATTAGATAACTTCTCGGTAAAGTTCAAGTTCTTAGTTGGTTCCTCAAACTTTATGATCTGTAGTGAAGAATAAAAGCTTTAGGAGAGGGCAGAGCATTTGGAGCACATTGGAAGGTCAGGGAGAGGTGAAAGATCAGGGGAGATTTGAGAAAAATATCATGGACACAAGAAAAAGGGAGTGTTAAAGACTAAAGAAGGTGTTGACAGTGGTAAGGTGAGATAACAGAATGTCAGACTTGCTGATTTTTTCTGGTTTTATTTTAAATTTCCTGCATCTGCAGCATTTTGCTTTTATTTAAATATCTCAGGAACTGCACTTCTTTGATTTTTGATTTGATTTATTATTGTCATATATATTAGTATACAATAAAAAATATTTTCTTGCGTGCTATACAAAACATACTGTTCACAGAGAAGGAAAGGAGAGGGTGCAGAATGTAGTCGTACAGTCATAGCTCGGGCATAGAGAAAGGTCAGCTTAATATAAGGTAGGTCCAATCAAAAGTCTGGTGGCAGCAGGGAGAGAAGCTGTTCTTGAGTTGGTCAGCACATGACCTCAGACGTTTTCTCGCAGAAGGCAGAAGAGAGTATGACCCGGATGTGTGGGATCCTTGATTTTACTGGCTGCTTTTCTGAGGCAGCGGGAAGCGCAGACAGATTGAATCTGGGCCACCTTGGCCTCAATAAGATTTAAATATATCTAACAGGTAGAACTATGGCATATAAATTTGCATTTCAGATATGAAACTGGTGTCTGAATAGATGCCAACTTAGTAACAGTGTCAGGTAGGAGAAGCTCTGTGAGTCTTGGTGCATTTCCAGTAATATAGAGCCCTTTATTAAGGCAAAGTGTAATACATTGGTTGGTACAATGGGAAATTAATTAGAAATAAACTATCACAATCATGCTGACCTATCCATGAAAGTTATTAACAGGGAGGTTTTTGCCCTTGGCAACTGGTGGATGCACAATTGTCTCTGGAAGCAAAATGGTTCATTTTTATTTTGAAGGATTTAAAGCTCACTTTGAAATTGTCTGATGAATCTAACTTAAATTGTTAAGAAGGATGTTGCCAGAGGAAACTTGTGAGTGCAAGGTATCCAACCCAGCCTGACAATTAAGCATTTATACCTCTGGAGATTCTCCTCAGCATAATGTTAAACGGCAGCAGGGAAAATACATATGTAACTTCCTGAGTTCTATCTGTCAATATGCAGAATGAATAAGACTGTGTTGAAATCCACACAATCAGACCTCAAGTGCCAGCCCAAAGCTGAGGCAGACACAGCATGAACATTGTATTAGGTGCTATGAATTTTAAACAGAAAACCTAAAATATTTGGACGTAATTTTACTGGATGTTCAGTGCATTGAGGACAGAGAATTTGGCACCCAGCCAAATCTCCGTTCATTAGAGCAGGACTGGAAAATCCTACCAGCGTGAATGGCCTTAAGATTGCGCCCTTCATTGCTATTTATAATTAGAATAGTCATAGATTCATAGAACCCCTACTGTGCCATCCGGCCCATCAAATCTGCACTGACTCTTCAACAGCGCATCCTATCTAGTCTCTATCCTGTAATCCCACATATTTGTCCTACTATAATCCCCTTAACCCATACATCCTGGAACCTAAGAGATAATGTAGTATGGTCAATCAACCTATCTTTCGACTGTGGGGGGAAACTGGAGCAGCCGGAGGAAACCCACTCAGACACGAGGAGTGCGTGCGGATTCTGCACAGACTGAGGCTGGAATTGAACCCAGGTTTCTGATGCTGTGAGGCAGCAGTGCTAACCACTGTGACACCAATTACTTCAAAACAACCCTGAATCTTTTATTTTTCACTGTGGGCCATAAAGTTTGAGGAACGAACCAAGAACTTAATTTATTACCACCTTCTTTCCCTGGATCACCACCTTGCCATGGTTGATCCCGAGAGTGACGCTGTCAGGAGTCTTAAACTCCTGACAGGGTCACCCATGACGGGAAGGTGGGAGGGAAGGAACCAGACAAAGCACAATCCAAAACGAGTCCTCAATGGTGGATCAGGCAGAAGATGCTCATATGGTATCAAGAGCTTCAATGGCAGATGAAAGCTACCATCGGGAGATCACTAGTCATTGAGGTTCCCTAGCCACTGGAACTGGACTACCCTCTTTCAAGGACCGTGTATCTGCTGTTCTGCAACAGTATGCCCACGTTAGAAGATGTCCTACGCCGGGCGTCTACCTGGAGGAATCCAGCACACCCACACAGACAAGCCCTGTGGCAATCAGCAAGAGGTGACGGGGACAGGACTTTGAGATCTGGAAGTCTCTGGCTTCAGAATGTGGAGGTGGAGTTTGATTCAGTCAACTTGCTTTTGAAGTAGGAACAAGAGAGACTTTTGATAGATTCCTTCAGCACTCATCTACTCACCCCACATGGGGAAAGGGCTAGAAAAAGTATCTGCAAAATAATCTGTTCCATCTGTAACCTGGCTGGAAGGCCATATCCAGCGGGCTCATCTACCTGTGATCAGAAAATCAAAGCTAAACTCCATTTTGCAACCTGGAATGTACAAAAATTCATGGACAACAATCAACTGGGATGGTGAACTGCCCTTGTTACCTGTGAACTCAGGGACTTCAACATTGACATTGCCTCCCTGCCAGCGATCCAAAGAGCAGGAAAACTTTGACCCCAAACCGTTGAAATCCAAGAAAACGACACTCGCATTGCTCATGGAATTTCAGGATGCTGATGACATTGCCATCTCTGCTCTCTCCGAAGAGAATCTCCAGGCCATGCTTGATACCTTCATGAAGCATTCCGAAGAATTGGTCTCAGCCCCAACCTCAAGAAGATTCAAGTCCTTTATCAACTGACCCTAGGACAAGATTCCGCCTCTCCTTCCACCAAGATCAATGGGGAAACCCTCCCAAATGTGGAACATTTTCCCTGTCTGTGGGGTCCCCTCGCATCTAAGGCTGACATCGATGCAGAGATCCAACATCATATCCAATCTGCGAATGTCACCTTCAGACACTTAAAGACACTTTAAAATCTTGGATGACTTTGACATTCATGCTGACGCCAAGATCCTGATGTACAAAGCAATCATTCTCCCGATTCTTCTATACAGCTCAGAAAGTTGGACTGCATACACCTCAGTGCCCTGGAGATTTTCCATCAATGCTGTCTGAGATGGATTCTATGCACTGGCTGGGAGGAAAGACAAATTAACTTCAATGTCCGTGAAGGAGCCAAGAGAACCAGCATCGAGGTCATGATCATACAAAATCAACTCCACTAGGCCGGCCGTGTGCTTCAGACAGAGTCCTGACTGCCAAAGCAAATCTTCTTCACCCAGCTCAAGGAAGGCTCTCGAACAAGAAGGCAAAGGAAATGCTTCACAGATGCTCTGAAGTCTTACCTCAAGAATATAAACATCAATCTTTGGAAGACCCTTGTTCAAAAGAGACCTACCTGGAGGAACATCCTGATTGAAAAGGCACAGTTCTTCAAGGGAACTTCACAGCAAGTGGAGGTCTGGGAAAGGAGCCTGACAAAGGAATTCCAGTGATCTAGGGTCCATGGACCAAACCCACCTCCCAGAAACACCTGCAAAGTGTGTGGTCAAAGGTGCTCATTAGCTGCACAAGGACTCACAGAACCCATGACCACTGACACGGAGTTTTTTAGGAGGTGGATAACCATCTCATTGGTGAGAGATCACTGAGGACAAAGGTTACCATCTATTTACAAATTAATGCATTGGAAATACTTAATGAAAAACTGAAATGTTCACTTTAAGGATAGGATATTTTTCTAAAGGCAGTGACATAGGGGAAGTAGATTTGGAGGGGTAGCAGGTTGATGCTGAATATAATAAATGGAGGGGATTTTCCAGCTGTTCCCACTGGTGGGGTCCTCTGGCTCTGCCAATGATGATCCCACCGCCGCCCCCCCCCCCCCCCCCCGCCACCTTGGGTTCCCCGGCAACAGCGGCTCCAAACAATGGAAAACCCCACCGACAGCGGCAGGACTGGATGATTCCCATTGCCGGCCAATGGCACATTGCTATGGCGGAGGGGTGGGGTAAAAAATAGAAAGGGCGCAATTTTCCCATCCTTCCCACCACAAGAATCGTAGTAGGCAGGACAGAACCGCGCAAAGGCCCATTGAATCTCGAGTGGGATTTTCTGGTCTTGGTGTGAGCGGTGCCAGAAAATCCCACCTCCAAGAGTTTCTAAACTAGAACTGGTTTATGCTTTGGATTTAGGGCCTTCTGCTGGACCATGCATTATTGTGAAAACATACTGGGTTTAATTTTCATTCATTCAGATTAAATCTGGATAGGAAGGTTTTTGGATTAGGGAAAGCACCAAATACAGTGTGGCCCCATTATAGCACGATGGTTGAGGTCCATAAAATGTTATTGTGAAAAAAGCGGGGTCACGCTAAATCAGGGTTCAAGAAAATCAGTGTTCAAGTTGATTTTCCACCACAAATGAAAGGGCAATTAATTCTTTGTGAAAACTAAATGTTCCCAATTATAGTTGACATAGAAAAAGACACGCATGACATCTGCCTAGAACCCAAATATAAAACTGGTCAATTAAAGATAATCCATTGATACTAGTTGAGAAGGTCATTAATTTGCCTCATTACATGGTGTCCTAAGGAGCCAAACTGGGGAGGAAAAGGGGGAGCTTTATGTAATAATCTTGTATTTTTCTTGATTTTCCATGTTCACCCAAATATTATAACTGCCACACCTCATTACCCCATCCACTCCAGGTGTGTGTTTGTCACAAGCAGTAATGCTAGCCTTGGGGAATGAAATCTCACTGAATGTTCAGATTCTCAGCATCATTTAGGTGGTAGCTGGGTTAGGTATGACACACACCGTATGTTGAGTAAACAAATTCTTCTCTTGGCTCAGACTATATTCTTGGTAACAGCCTCGGAAGAACACCCACCATTGTGCACTTCCACTTCCCACATTAGCATTTCTGTGGCGGTAAGTGATGTTGCTAGTTTATGTCTTTTGAGGAGCAGTTATTACTTTGAGACAGTCAAGCAAGATTAACTCTTTGAGCTTGTTGACATGATTTTAGTCCAGGTCCAAGAGATGATGGAATCACGAATGATCCAATCTCCCACGTTACAATTTTTTCAAAAATAGTTTCATCTTTCTTTGTAATTTTAATGCTGCAAACTGATTAAAATCAATTTGTTTGGGTTCATTTTCCTTTATTTAAAGATCTTAGAACAGACTGCACGCATCTGACATGTTTGTATTATAAATGTCTGCAAAAACTGCATTAAAAAAGGTCCAATTATTCATCGCGTTATATCCGAATTCATGCTAAATCGGGGCGTGTTAGATTGGGGTTTCACTGTACCTAGAAATCCAGTGATCAAAATATTCAGCGTTCCCTATATTTCAATATTGGTTTGAGTTTGGAATTGTTCTGACAACAACATCAGTGCTTCGTCTCTCAAGTTCATCAGGTCTTTGCCTTCATATCCTTCAAAGCCACCAAACCCTCTCTCATTTCTCTCCTTAATTTGCAACACAAAGTTTGCTTTCTGGCAGACCTCCAAAAATAAATTCTGCACCATTGAAATCAAATGCAGCTTTTTATAGCTAAAGATTATGTACAAAAAGGCTAAGTGCAATGATGCCAGTTTATTTCCTATTTATGTTCTCCACATTTTGTCTGTATATTGTTGACTCAGAGCCAGTAGCAATGGAAACACCAGCCATTCCACCAATAGAAACCACAATGATTGGTAAGAACTACAATCTTAATAGAAGCTTCACAATTTCAAGATAAAACTGCTTCAATCTAAACAGACCAGAATCTAAACAATCTAAACGGACAGACAGGCTCACCACTCTTTGGGTGAAGAAATATCTCCTCATCTCTGTCCTGAATGGTTTAATCTGTACCCTCAGACTGTAACTCCCTGGGTCTGGACTTCCCCACCATCGGGAACATCCTACCCTGTTTGATGTCCTGTTAGAATTCTATATGTCTCTATGAGATCTCCCCTCATTCATCTGAAGTCCAGCGAAAACAATCCTAACCTAGTCAACCTCTCCTCATACATCAGTCCTTTCATCCCTGGGATCACCCTGGTAAACCTTCACCGCACTCTTTCAAGAGCAAGGACATTCTTCCTCAAAAAAGGAGACCAAAACTGCACACAATATTCGAGGTGAGGCCTCACTAAGGCCCTGCATAATTCACAGCAAATACTGTTGATTAGGCCCTGGTTGTCGTCTCCTTTTTCTAAATCTCAAGGTCATATTCACTTTGCATTTGTACAGAACCATCGTTCAGGGCAATTGAGTGACGGTTCTATTGGTGCTGATCAGATTGAAAAACAAGCACTTCTGCAATTTCACTTAATGGGTTATAAAAAGAAAGATTGCCCTTTTATTGGTACCATTTTTCTTTCAGACATGCCCCCACAAAGAAAACAGGAAGTCAATCCCTCAACTACGTTCACTCCATGTTGGATGAAAATGCTCATTGATTCCAGTCTTAGCAATCTATCCCAGCATTTCTAACAAGATGTGATTTATCTTTGTTACTCTGATGAAGCTGTATTTAGTGTTACAATCCAGGTCAGAAACTTGGAGTTTTTTTTATGAAGTCAGCCTAGACCATAAGTTTTGCACTTTGAGTTTGGCACGAGTAAACATAAGATGTTTCACTCCAGGTACGATTCAAATGACCCACTAGGGAATTTTTATCAAACAAAATATATGTAAGAATACTGTTAACACATAGAAAGAAAATTAGCAAGTACCTTTACTAAATACAAACATGAAAAACAAGCAACCATGATATTGTATAAACCATGACAGCTATAAATACTGTTCCAACACAAGCACCCCTGCAAACATAAACCCCCGTTTCAGGCTTAGCACAGAAAGCAAGTATGCTCACATGATGCTGGATCTTGTAACTTTGCAACATCTGTTGTGACTTAATCCCTTTGGATGGAGAATTGAAACTCTGACTTCCCCGTCCTGGAGCTTCTCGCACACCTCGAGGTAGAGATAGAGTCACTGCTGGCCTATAGCCAGCAAATCACTGACAACAAAATTTTTAATCCAGAGAAGCAAAGAAGACTTCTTCCAACTAGCCAGCAGAGTTTCCAATAACAGGGAGAGGGAGAAAAAACGCTGTTCTCAGTTTGGAGTCCAACAGCTTCTAACTAGCCAAACTGAAAGTGAATCTTTGGATTGTTCTGTGAAGGAACTACCTGACGTGGAAATGTTGGTATTGGACTGGGGTAAACACAGTAAGAAGTGTCACAACACCAGGTTAAAGTCCAACAGGTTTATTTGTAGCAAACGCCACTAGCTTTCAGAACTGGCTGTTCCTTCATCAGAATGCTAATGGCGTTTGCTACAAATAAACCTGAGGAACCACCTGACAAGGCCCTGCCAATCAGTCTTCCCCCAATAATTCAAAAGGGTTGTAAAATTTGTAAAACTTCAGGACATTGTATAGGCCCAAATTAAAAATAAACAGAAAGGTCCATTATATGCCATCAACAGACGTCATAGTGATAATACAAAAAATAAACAGGCCTGAATAAAACAAATTTGCAGAGAAACAGGATTAAAATACATTCCTTCAAAGCACAACAGCATCACATGGAGAAAACCTTTCTATCTGTTCAAAGCACAAAATGACATTGTTTTTACTAATATCAATGAAGATCATTGAAACCCACCCCTCTTTCTCTCCTATTGCTTTTTGAAGATGTATCATTGAAGTGATCTTTCCCCTCACATGTTCCACACTTGACTCGGAGTGAAGTAGAAGAATTAGCACCATCAACTTGGGGTGGCACCGTGACACAATGGTTAGCACTGCTGGCTCACAGCACTAGAATCCCGGGTTCAAATCCCGGCTTGGGTGATTGTCTGTGCACTTTCTCCCAGTCTCTGCATAGGTTTCCTCCGGGTGCTCCGGTTTCCTCCCACAGTCCAAAGATGTGCAGGTTAGGTGGATTGGCCATGCTAAATTTCACCTCAGTGTCAGAGGGATCTAGCTAGGGTAAATGCATGGGGTTATGAGGATAGGGCCTGGGTGGGATTGTGGACAGTGCAGATTGGATGGGCTGAATGGCCTCTTTCTGCCATGTGGGATTCTATGATTCTATAACTCAGAAAACTGCTTCCTGTATCAAACCTAAAAATCAAGGGTGGGATTTTCCAGTTGCATGAGCCCCAAGACTGGAAATTCCCTCCTGAGGTCAACAGTTCTCCAAATTTTCTGTCTGCCTGCTACAGGCAGGTGGATTGACGGGACTGGAAAATGTACCCCTATCTCCCAAAGTGCAGGGATTCCATTCCAGTCTCTTTATTCAGAGACTGTTATAAAGTCCTAAAATAAGACCAAAAAAAATCAATGGCTAGAATTTTATGACCTTGCCCACGACTGGGATTCTCCAGTCCTGCTGCTATGAATGCAGATTTGACTAAGCGCCAAATTCTTCATTCTCATTGGCAGTGGGTGGTGAGGCGTCCGACATCAGAGAATTCTGGCCAACAGCCGGAGTGCGGAATATCAGTATTGGGGAAATCACTATCGGTAAAGCGAAGAAGTTTTGGGTACAGAACTTTCAGGCTTAACTGGAGAGATTACCAACCAGAGAATTAACCTGCCCTCTGTCAGATGCTGACGGATCTGCAGTCCATTTCCAGCATTCTCTGTTCCAATTTCACATTTCTTTTTTTGTGCTATTAATTCATTATCTTACTCTATCTGGTAAGTATTTTCTAGTGTTCATTATCTATACTGAGCTTTCCGTAATTTTTATAATGCACTTTGGGAAATAATTTTTTGAAAATTCTACCAGTTGAAAAAGGCATGAAATTAAGTCCAAATGAATGAGTTCCGTAAAGATACTGGAATCCAGAGGCCCAAGGCACATCTATAGTTAGGCCCCAGGATTCATATCGGTTGATGTGGAGAGGGTGGCATTGTGACAATGTCACGGGGACTATTCAGAGCTAATGCTCTGGAGACATAGGTCAGGGCTGCTGTTGGAATTTAAATTTAAATAATATACTTGACTTTATCGAAATCTTGAATTAAAAGCTGGTTTCAGTAAACAGCAAACTATCATCAATTATCATTAAAACTCATCTGGTTCACTCATGGCCTTTAGGGAAGGAAATATGCCATCTGGTCTGGCATACATGTGACTCCAGATCCACAGCATTGTGGTTGACTCTTAAATGCCTCAGTGATGGGCAATAAATGCTGGCCCATCCAGTGACACCCACATCACATGAATGAATAACACCTTTATCTCGCTGTCCTGCTACCTTCAAATGTCTAGATATTCCATAAGTAATATATTCCTCTACATTTCACAGTATTGTTATGTTCCAGTACATTATGAACGTAGAGTGAATACCTTATATTTAAAAAAGAACATGAATTTGCCTCTAAAAAAATGGCCCCCTGAGGGACGGCATGTAAATCTGCCATCCTTACCTGGTTTGGTCTGCAGCTGACTCCAGTCTCACAGCAATGTTGTTGACTCTTCACCATTCTCGAGAGGTTACCAACAAATGTTGGCCTTGCCATTGATGCCTACATCCACATATGAATTTAAAAAAGTCAAAGTAAGGAGGAAGAGCTACCAGTGCCCAACATGCCTCCAGGGAAGACTCAGTTGGTCAAGAATTCCTATAAATGGCCCTTGTGTAGGGATTCGGGGGAGAGGATTAGCAGGGAGGGAAATGAGTGCCCAAGTTCATCCTAAGTAGAGCAGAGAGGTGTCCTGGTCAACATTCCTCCCACAACCAACTTCAACCAAAAATAATTACTTAATGTAAAGCAGAAAACCCCAGAAAATGGGGGAAATACTCAGCAGCTGGGGCAGCATTAGAAGGGAGAAACAGAGTTGATGTTTCAGGTCAAAGACCTTCCATCTGAAGTGCATTTGGCTTTACAGCAATGATGATTACATGTTTTTAGCCATGAAGCAATTTGAGAAATGTTGAGGATTGGAAACAATGTTTGAGTGCAAGTTCCTTCTTTCACTTTTGTAGCATGTGATGGGTGCTTAAAGAGTGGGTGCTGACAGTCTTGTAAATCAATGATATTGCCTTCTCCCTTAAGAAAGGCAGATAGAATACTGTTGAGAGTGTCAGCACATTTATCAATTTAGGCATGTTCTTGCCAGCATATACTCCATTATCTGCTTGTACAATAATGCGTATGATATAGCACATAAAGGATAATTTTCTGACATTGCACATTCAGAAGGCGCTTTGCAGGCTGGAAACACATTTCTAAAATGTATGCTGCAGATGCATTTTTGGATATTTCTTTGAAGAAAAATACATCAATTGTAGTACCAAACTATTTTTCCTATGCCCTATGACAGGTGATACACAGGAACAGGAGAAATAGGACCAGGAGCAGTTCGCTCAGCCCCTTGAACCTTCTCCACCATTCAACTAGATCATATCTGACCTTCTATCTCAATGCCATTTTCTGCACTATCTTGTCATCTATTTAATAACTAAAAAGCTTTCCGTCTCTGTCTTGAACATACTCAATGACTGTGTCTTCACAGCCCTCTGAAGTAGTGAATTCCAAAGATTCACCACACTCTGAGTGAAGAAATTCCTCCCCATCACATTATACAGTGACGTAGTGGTTTGCACAGCTGCCTCACAGTGCCAGGGACCCATGTTCAATTCCCTGCTTGCGTTACTGTCTGTGCGCAGTCTGCGTCTTCTCCGCATGTCTGCCTGGGTTTCCTCTGGGTGCTCCAATTTCCTCCCACAGTCTGAAGGAAATGCTGATTTGGTTCATTAGCCATGCAAAAATCTCCCTCAGTGTGCTCGAACAGATGCTGGAGTGTGGTGACTAGGGGATTTTCACAATAACTTCATTGCAGTGTTAATATTAAGCCCACTTGTGACATGAATAATTAAACTCAAATGGCCTACTCCTAAATCTGAGACTTTTCCCCTGGTTCTAGACTCCACCCAGTCAGGGGAAACTTCCTTCCTACATCTATCCTGTTCAGTCCTGTGAGAATTAGATAAGTTTCAATGAGGCCAACTCTCATTCTTCTAAACTCTAGAGAATACAGGCTTAGTCTCCTCAATCTTCATAGTACAATCCTGTTAACTCAGGACTTGGTTTGGTGAACTTTGGTAGCTCTTTTATCACTATAGTACAAAGGGTTAATAGCTATTATGCACTCGAGTGCATCCTAATGATGTCCTGCTAATGTCTGTATCTTTAAATAGGCAGTAAATATTCACTACCTTGTTCAGGATGTTTACCACTTTGTTCAAATGTTCACAACAGCACAGTTTTCAGCCCTCATCTGTCAAAGGCTCCCAGCATTTAGTCATGATAATAATACATGCTGACAGCAATCTGTTGACAGATTTTTAAGGATCCCAGTTAATACTGATTAAGTTGGGAAAGAGCACAACTGAGAAACATTTACAGCAGCAATTTTTTAAAATTCATTAATAGGACATGGGCGTCACTGGCTGGCCAGGATTTATTGCTCATTCCTAGTTGTTTGAGGGCCGTTGAAAGTCAACCACATTGCTGTGGTTCTGGAGTCACATGTAGGCCAAACCACATAAGGACAGCAAATTTATTTTCTTAAAGGACATTATTGACATTATTGATCCAGATGGATGTCTCCCACAGTGGTTTTATGGCCATCAGTTGATACTTAACTTAGATCATTTTTATTGAATTTAAATTTGGCCTTCATAGCGAGGGGGATAGAATATAAAAGCAGGGAGGTCTTGCTGCAACTGTACAGGGCAATGGTGAGGCTGCAGCTGGAGTACAGTGTGCAGTTTTGGTCGCCGCACTTGCAGAAGGATACATTGGCCTTGGAGGGAGTGCAGAGAAGGTTCACTAGGCTGATACTGGAGATGAGGGGATTAGCCTATGAAGAGAGACGAAATAGACTGGGTCTGTACTCGTTGGAGTTTAGAAGGCTGAGGGGGGATCTTATAGAGACGTATAAGATAATGAAGGGGGTAGATAGGGTAGAGGTAGAGAGATTCTTCCCGCTTAGAAAGGATAGCAGGACTAGAGGGCACAGCCTCAAGATGAGGGGGGGGGCGGTGGGCGCAGTTTAGATCAGAGTTGAGGAGGAACTTCTTCACTCAAAGGATGGTGAACATCTGGAATTCTCTGCCCATTGATGTGGTGGAGGCTACCTCGCTAAATATATTTAAGTCACGGGTAGATAGGTTTCTGATAGACAGGGGAATTAAGGGTTATGGGGAGAAAGCGGGAAAGTGAAACTGATCCACTTCAGATCAGCCATGATTTTATTGAATGGCGGGGCAGGCTCGAAGGGCTAGATGGCCTACTCCTGCTCCTATTTCTTATGTTCTTATGTTCTTAAATTCATTCATGTGCCGTGGCAGGATTTGAACCTGGGTTCCCAGAACATTAGCTGAGTGTCTAGATTAATAGTCTTGTGATAATACCACTGGGCCATCGCCTCCCATATCACAGAAACTCATTGCCACCAGGTTCCCATGATTGCAAGAGCACAAGTCTGCGGAGAATGTCTTACCTTTGCCCAAAGCCTGTGGACCTTCCAAGAGGGTTTGAACAAGCTATGCACAGGGGAAACTATGTCACCAATTCAGTTGAGCACAGATTGCGTCTAGATTCATTCAAAAACCAGGGGAGTGATTCTTCCAGCTTGCTGCACTGAGAGACATCAGCGAAGGCCGTTTATGGGCTCTCCGCTGGGTGCCATGGCTCCGCGTGTCTCCGGGGCCAAGAATTCTGGCGTCATCAGCTCTGCACAGGAAATCAGCGCAGAACTGATTACAAGATGAAATCTTCATTTGCATTTCATTTGCGGGCCTGGGACAGAAGTCTCCAGGCCTGCTAGCCTCTTCCTGTCTACCGCTGCCACCCGCCCCCAACACACACACACACACACACACACACACACACACACACACACACACACACACACACACACACACACACACACACACACACACACCATTCCAGCAGCATTTACAACACTCCCCACTAATGGGAAGCTGGCAGCCTGACCCTGCTGGAGTGAAGGGATGGGTGGGACCTATTGGGACAGGGCTACTGGGGAGACTGGTGGGGGTGGGGGCGTCCTGATGCCACTCAGCATAGGGACCAGTGACAGAGGAAGGGAAGGGGCTGATTGGACTGGCCATCGGGTCAAAGGAATGAGGACTCCTGGAGTGGGGTTCAGCACTGTCAGTTGGGAGATCAAGACTGGCAGGGGGAAATTGGAATGCTGAATGGGGGGGAGGGTGGGGGAGATCGGGGCTGGCGAGAGGGTGAGGGGAACATCAGGAGACATCCGGGAGGCCGGAGGGTAGGAGGGTCTGTGTGACAGTGATGCGGGATTGCTGTGCTGACCAGTGCTCAGGAGGCCAGCAGTGCAGAGCTGCTGTGCGTATCCCAACCTCTGCTCTGACAGGTCGGCACATGCACAGTGACCCACTCAGTGCTATATTGCCAGCCTCTCCACGCACAGATTTTCAACACGACTCTTCCTGAGGCATTCTGCGTTTGGGAGATACATTTTGAAAATCAACAGGTGTTACCCGAGTTTTTAGGTGTCCAGGTCACCAACAGCCTGTCCTGGTCCCCCCATGCCGACGTTATAGTTAAGAAAGCCCACCAATGCCTCTACTTTCCCAGAAGACTAAGGAAATTTGGCATGTCAGCTACGACTCTCACCAACTTTTATCGATGCACCATAGAAAGCATTCTTTCTGGTTGCATTGCAGCTTGGTATGGTTCCTGCTCTGTCTATGACCTCAAGAAACTACAAAAGGTCGTGAATGCAGCCCAATTGACCATGCAACTCAGCCTCCCACCTATTGACTCCCTCTATACTTCCAACTGTCTGGGCAAAGCAGCCAGCATAATTAAGGACACCACATACCCCAGACATTCCCTCTTCCAGCTTCTTCCGCCGGGAACAAGACACAAAAGTCTGAGGTCACATACCAACCGATTCAGGAACAGCTTCTTCTCTGCTGCTATCAGTCTTTCGGACGGACCTACCTTGCATTAAGTTGATCTTTCTCCACACCCTAGCTATGACTGTGACACTATATTTTGCACTCTCTCGGTTCCTTCTCTACGAACGGTATGCTTTGTCTGTATAGTGCGCAAGAAACAATACTTTTCACAGTATACTAACACACGTGACAATAATAAATCAAATCAAGTTCTCTGTGCTGCCTTCCTGTATGTAAATTGGCTTCCGCATTTCCTTTATGACAACCATGTGTAAACTTACAAAAAAAAACTGAATTGCTTGAAAAGTGCAATGGAACAAATGGGGGGTCATAAAAAGTTAGAACATAGAAAAACTACAGCACAAACAGGCCCTCCGGCCTACAAGTTGTGCCGATCACATAGCTACATACTGGACTTACCCGTAACCCTCAATTCTATTAAGTCCCATGTACTCATCCAGAAGTCTCTTAAAAGATCCTTTTCTTAAAAGTCTTAGAAGTTCTATTACAAGAGAATGTTTTTCTTTGACTTGACTGGATATAGAATTCTCTTTTATTCTCGGTACGATTCTAAACAAAAACTGTCAGAATTTGCTTTGAAACAAACCCAGAGTGAGAGGTCAGCATTGTTTTGAAGATGTGTCCACAACCTGTATTGCATCATTCCATTGTTACAGTTCCCGGAAGGTTGGAACAGATTGTGAAGGTGAATGCCTGGGTTTATTCCAACTCGTGGGGTCTATGTTGTGTCATGAATCTATTAACAGAAGCTGTGCTAAGATTGGACAGGCCATCACCAATGCACCAAAAATTTGTTGATTTCTTTTTTAATTAGTACCTTTTCGTACTTCAATTTTAATCAAAAAATGTCAATTCTAATTAAATTCAATCATGGGCTCCACATAAGGTACAGACCAGACCCAAGCTGACAAGGCAAAACATTACATCCCATCTTGGGGCTCGATTTAACATGATCCAAGCTGACAGGATGAGGCCCCCTCCCGGATTTAATCTAACACTTCATCTTAGCCAAAAGACCAAGATGGCTTTAAAAAATTGTATCAGGTAAAGCCTTATTTTAACCTCATTGGCCATCCTTTACTCTACCTTAGCCTGGGCAAACCAAGATGGTAGGAATCACCACAACCCCAGTGCAGTGGGTGAGACACATTCCCTGCCCGGTCACGGTTTCTCCCCTGCCAGATGAGTATACCATATATCTAGGCCACTCAATAGTGACCTCAGTCCAATGGTGTGATTAAATAACTTCAAGCGTAGAAAGCTGATGGACTGACTTAATCTTGGAATAAGAGGTTTCCAAGAGAATGTCATGGCAACTAGCTCTCTTTGGTGCGAGGTGTGCTGCATTATTTAAATTTGCTTCGAGGGCACTGCATACAGATGAGTACAAGCTGTACACGTTGTACAGTCTGGTAGGTTATGGATGTGCTGGACAGAATAATCAGATCTATATTTACCAGAGTACAGCATAGTCCAGGCATTCATTATGATTAACTCATGCATGCAGACTAATGTACTGCAATAGTTTGCAGCTCCTAGTTAATGCGGTCAGATCAATATGATGCATGGATTGTATGTCTTGATGAAGTTGACTGATATTTTAAAGGACCTCTGTGTAAAGTAGATAAATTAAGAGATGAGGAAAGGCCATAGGTCAAATACATTTTACATGAGTTTATTAATAGAAATGAAACCATTTTTACAGGAATATTCCAGTATATCTTTGAGCATTGGGTGAATTCACACGGTATAGTTTAAACTTTATTAGTGTCACAAGTGCACTTACATTAACATGGCAATGAAGTTATTGTGAAAATCCCCTAGTCGCCACGCTCCGGCGCCTGTTTGCATACACTGAGCGGGAATTTAGCATGGCCAATCAGTCAAACCAGCACATCTTTCAGACTGTGGGAGGAAACGGAAGCACCCAGAAGAAACCGACACAACGCTTTGAGAATGTGCAGAGTCCACATAGACAGTGACCCAATCCGGGAATCATAAAGTCATAGAATCATAGAATCATTACAGAGCAGAAGGAAGCTATTCAGCCCATCAAGGCTGCATTGACAACAATCTCACCGTAGTCGCATCCCTGCAATCCTACCCTGCCAATCCTCCTGACAGCAAGGGGCAATTCAGCATGGCCAATCCACCTAATCCACACATCTTTGTACTATGGGAGGAAACCAGAGTACCCAGAGGAACCCATGCAGACATGAGGAGAACATGCAAACTCCACACAGACGGTGACCCCAGGCTAGAATCAAACCCAAGTCCCTGACGCCGTGAGACAGCAATGCTAACCACTTTGCCACTGTGCCGCCCATAGCATGGAATTTGGGTTTCAACCCTCTTTCCAATCTGAAATTCCACGATCTTACTTCAGAGATCTTTTGGAGGCCATTACAGTACATTGTGCAAGTTTGTGCTTACTTTTACTTTTGACCATTTTATTTCATTAACGTGTCTGACTCCAAGCATCACTAAAAGCTCTGAAGAGCTGCCTCTGTGAGTTCCGTTCATGGAACGATGGAGATTGTTGTAGACTTGATAGAAGCCTACAAGAATATCAGCGACATGGACAGAGTGGGTAGTCAGAAGCTTTTTCCCAGAGTGGAAGGGTCAATTACAAGGGGCCATAGGTTTAAAATGCAAGGGAGAAGGTTTAAAGGAGATGTATGAGGCAGGTTTTTTAACACAGAGGGTGGTGGGTGCCTGAAACTCATTCTGGGGGAGGTAGTGGAAGCAGATACGATAGTGAGTTTTAAGGGGCGTCTGGATAAATACATGAATAGAATGGGAATGGAGGGATATGATCCCCGGAAGGGTAGGGGGTTTTAGTTCATTCAGCCAGCATGGTCAGTGCAGGCTTGGAGGGTTGAAGGGCCAGTAACTGTGCTGTAATTTTCTTTGTCTTTGTTCAAATCAGAGACAACTCATTCAATACCAATCATGCACAACCACAGGGTTCCAATACATTAAAAAAACTGCTTTAAAAACAATTCATTTCTCAGCATCTCCATAACTGTGAGTTACCCTGTCGTTTTCAATTAATGACACTGTAAAAGCTTTACTGAGAGCTGAAATTACTCACAACCCACCTCTTGAAACAGAAATTGGAAAGAGAACCACCATCAGGTAAATTTTATACATACAATTCTTAACACACAAATAATGTTTAACCAAACGGATATTACGACCAAAAGTTTCCTGTCCAGCCTGCCATGGAAATCATAATGGGTGGGATGGGGCAGACAATGCAAAGGTCCATTGATCTTGGGATGGGATTTTCCGGTTTTGGGGCAAGCAAGGCTGGAAAATCCTGCCCTATGTGTTAACCCCCAGATAAAGATTTTGTTTGGCATTAATCAGTGATATTGTATTAATTTAAAAAAAGCACATTTCAGCGCAATAATTGTTAACAATAGGGCAATTTATTTGTAACAAAATGTTTGAATGGACATAAAGTAACATGAAAGGGGAGAAAGTTAAATTCAAAGCTGCATTTTCAACACCTTGTCTGGAAGGAAAAGTATTTCTAACTAATCCATGGTTGTATTGTTGGATATTAGAAATAAGGCATAGATTTAATGAGTTTAATTTTGTATTTCTGTAAAAACAAGGATAAAACTTGTGTTGAACTTGGGTAAAATTAAGAACAAAGAACAAAGACCAAAGAACAACCCAGCACGGGAAACAGGCCCTTCGGCCCAACGAGCCCGCGCCGCCATTTCAACAAAGTATTTTCCTACACCTACCCTGCCCCGTGTGTATGCGAATGGTACCCCTAATGTAGCCAGATTCAGGGGAGAATAGTGTAGGGTCAATTTGGTACACCAATCAGCCTAAGAGCACATCTTTGGGGTGTGGGAGGAAACTGGAGCACCCGGAGGAAACCCACGCAACCACAGGGAGAATGCGCAAACTCCCACAGACACAGGCCCAAATCCATGTATCTGCACAGCAAACAGTGATAGTCACTGAGCTGTTGTGGTGCCCGTCTGCTGGTCCAGGATTAAGCACACACAACAACACGAAGTACTAGGCCACTCTCGAAACCTCCAAGAGCAGCCCACGCACGACCCACCGTGTGCATGCCCCTTGTTTGACAACAAGGTGGACCAACACCTGTGGATTAAAAGAGACAAAACATTAACATGTAATATTACATTTCCAGTGTTGTCCCGAGGCTCTGACCCTTTTTAATACCGTCTACTATAACCCTCCATTCCTGTTTCGCTCATGTGTCTATCTAAGTAAACCTTAAACAAGTCCAACGTGCCTGCCTCCACCACCTTACTTGGTAGCGCGTTCCATACCCCCACGACCCTCTGCGTGAAAAACCTTCCTGTAGTATCCAAACTATACTTCTCCCCCCGTCACCCTTAGATCGTGACCTCTCGTAATAGTTGTCCCCAATCTAGGGAGAAGCCTACCACTGTTGACTCTATCTATTCCCTTCATTATTTTATACACCTCTATCAGGTCCCCCCTTAATCTCCGTCTTTCTAAGGCGAAGAGCCCCAGTTTTTCCAATCTTTCCTCGTAACTCAGTCCTTCCATGCCAGGCAACATCCTGGTAAACCTCCTCTGCACCCTCTCCAGGGTCTCCACGTCCTTCCGGTAAGGTGACCAGAACTGGACGCAGTACTCCAAATGCAGTCTAACCAACGTTCTGTAAAACTGAAGCATTAGACAACAGCTCTTATACTCTATACCCCTTCCTATAAAAGCTAGCATTCCGTAAGCTTTCTTCACAACCTTCTCTACCTATGTTGACACTTTCAGAGACTTGTGCACCTGCACTCCCAGGTCCCTCTGTATTTCTATACTCTTAATCGGTCTACCATTAATCACATAACTCCTCCCTGCATTATTCCTTCCAAAATGCATCACCTTGCATTTGTCAGGATGAAATTCCATCTGCCACCTATCTGCCCAATATACCAACCTATCTATATCCTGCTGCGTCACCTGACAATCTTCCTCAGTATCCGCCAATCCTGCCATCTTGGTGTCATCTGCAAACTTGCTGATCACACCACGTATGCCCTCTTCCAAGTCGTTTATATATATTAGAAAGAGGAGAGGTCCCAGTACTGAGCTTGCATGTGTGGGAATTTTTGATTTCATTTTACTGGAATTTTTCGGCTGTTCACAGCAACAGGATCTTCCTGCCCCGTCAATGGTGCCACCGGTTCCCTGGCAGCATGGAGCGCTTTCATCAGGAAACCCAGTTAACAACAACAGAACCAGAGGATCCCACCACTGGCCAATGGCAGGCTACCTCCATCGCCATGAAATACATGGTGGAAGGCAAAGAAAATCCACCTTCTGTGTCTCTATTATGTTTAGAGAACTTATGGCGTGAATAGTAAATACGTTTTGAAAAGGATTGAGCTATTGCTTAAGTTAGAGAGATCTTGTGAGTTTAGTTTGACTGAACCCACAGTAGTTGAAGCTAGGAAGCTAGAGAGAGAGAGCGGCTCTCTCAGCTCTGCTAGTCACAGAAGCAGAATGGTGGAGTGTTGGCCCAGAGAAAGTCCCAGAAACTAAAGAGCAGTCAGTTCTGGAAACCAGGGAATTTAAGAAAAGTTCCAGGAAACTGGAATTGGAATAGGGTACAATTTATCAAAGTTACAGGCAGAGGTGTAAAGTTCAGACCTGGTGAAGTTGGCTAATGAGGAGCCAGAAATATTTGAAGTCATCCAAAGGTTGCTGATACCTATTGGTGAAGGAATATTTGAAGCAATTGTGAAGCAATTGCTGGCTGGATACCTGACAGTTTGTGTGAAGACTTGAAATCACATGGTTACTTGATTCAGGCAGTTCATGAATGGAGAGTTGGAATTTGTGGAAATGGATCTTTGCTGAAAACAGCCGAGGAAGGCATTGTTTGAAAGAAGAATCCAAGGTGTGTCTTTTGGAGAGTGAAGTTTGGAAACACTTGTGTGGAAGCTAGAGTCCAGTGATATCAGTTGGTTTACAGTATAACAATCAAGTGGAGGGATTTGTTAAGAAATCCACAAAAGTTCAATTGATTGGCATCCACCACTTGGTTTCAGAGTTGGGTGTTGTCTGATCACAGTTAGCATGTCAGGTTACAAGGATTGCGTATTTACTAAAAACATTATAGTATAAGATATATTTTGTACCCCGTGTTATCTTTAAAATTTGTGTACATTTGTGAAGGTAAATGGGAATGAAGGAGTATTGTATTATAGTCAAACTTTTCACGTTTAATACATTTTTTTATGTTGTCAAAAGCTAACCGGCAGTCCCACATTTCTGTTCCTCTATGTTTTCTAAAATAAATAAACAAAAATTAGTCTTTTGAGCCAGGGTTCCACTCTGAGACCTGCCTGTCCAGTCGTGTCATGAACTGGTATCATTGCAACCAGAACAATTGGTGGTCATGAGTTGAAAATGAGAGAGGCATAGTTGCTCCACTGAAGACACGGCCTTCCTGATGCCATATTTGGTCAAATTTCTAAATGGGCTGCCAATCTTTCTGGCTAAATCAAACAAACTGAGGGACAAAATAAAAGGACTAGGCCCTTACAAAGGGTGGGGAGGGAGGGAGGAACCGCCCCCAAAGAAAACAAAATATGAAGGAAACTTATAACATTAAACTGATTAAAGGAGTCAATAATGCACCCCAGGCCCCTTGGGGAGACCAATGCATGTGGAAGCCTCAAAGGTGCCCATGGACACTGTATGCTCTCTCCCCATGGACACCCGGCTGTGAATGTAGCCGTGGTAGAGGGGCAGACAGCCAAGTCAGATGACCCCTCGGTTGCCCACTGCCTGGATCTGTTTATGGCAAAATGGATGTGCTGACTGCCTCTTGAAATCAAGTTTAACATATGCCCAGAAAATTGACGTCCTTGGCTAATCCTACAAATATGATATAAATTTCAGGTAGAAATGGATGAGGTTTGTGCAGTGCTCACTGCAACTAGGGTCCTTAAAGGGACCTGCCAAAGGACGCTTATAAAATGGATTCAAGTTTTCAAACTTAAAAGCATGAGGCTTCGTCTCTCATCACTAAGGCCGAGCTGCAGGTGGGCTTGGCGGTGGGGGAAGGCTGCACTTTGTCAGCCCCTGATTACTGAACAGCATTTGACACCTATAGCTTTTGCTTCATTTCAAGTGTTGGTCCAGTGCCATCCCCACTCAAACCTGAGGCTGGCGTGGACACGCATGTGGACACATCCATTCACCCATTCTAAGTTTAAGTCAAATTTGTCCAACTTAACAAGCTAACTTCTTGACCGAGAGTTGCTTTGAACCTTCTATGCTGTTAGTGCTTATGAAAAATGCAGATAACTCTGTCTGAGTCCTTAATTGGCGCTTTCGGTAGCCAATATTTCTTGTCTGCCAATGCAAACTTGGTAAATTACCCTGCATAGTCTTATGTTTCATATCAGAATGAAGCACTTCCTTCATCCTTGGATAGAAAGAGGGAAGCAAATTAATGAAAATGAAGAAGCAGCAAGAAAAACATCTAAGGAAAAGTAGTTACATTTAACACTTACCAGAATCTCATGATGTTCCAGATGCTAAATTGTCCCTTAATGTCAGGGGATTAGTAGGGTAAATACATGGGGGTTCCGCACTGTCGGGATTAAACTGCAGGGCCAAGATTACAGAGCTGGTGTTTGGTTATGGAAAATCTGATGCTCATTTTCACATCTTCTTGATAAGATGCAGGAAGCGGGAAATAGGTTGAGAAATCTAGTGAGGCTGGGAAGCAGAGATCCTGCCACATTTAATGACAGGACACCATTCAGGTTGTTTTCTTCTATTCTCCGTCCAGCAGCCAGTTGACGGACTGGCTGGCCTTTTGGCAGGTAAGCCAGATGGTGAGCGGCAATGGCCAGGGTTCATTGGGAATGGTCTCTGGCTATTAGAACATGACCAGGTAACCGATAAGTGCAGGTAATGGGTTGGAGAGAAAGGGAGAAGCTAAGATCAACAGAGGGATGGTCAAAGTTTTCTGAAGAGACAGAGACAACTCTCAGCAGTGCTACAAATCATAGAATCCCTACACTGCAGAAGGGGGCCATTCAGCCCATCGAATCTACACTGACCCTGTGAAGAGAATCTCACCCATGTCCACCCCCCTGCCACGTCCCCACATCCCAGCACATCCATCATAGCTAACCCATCTAACCTACACACTAAGGGCAATTTAGCATGGCCAATACACTTTTTTAAAAATTCCTTTTTTTATTCATTCGTGGGACATGGGTGTCACTGGCTGGCCGGCATTTATTGCCCATCCCTAGTTGCCCTTGGAGGGCAGTTGAGAGTCAACCACATTGCTGTAGGCCAGAGCAGGCAAGGATGGCAGATTTCCTTCCCTGAAGGACACTAGTGAACCAGATGGGTTTTTTCCAACAATTGGCAATGGTCTCACAGTCATCAGTAGATTCTTGATTCCAAATTTTTTTAAATTGAATTCAAATTCCACCATTTGCCATGGCAGGGTTCAAATCCAGATCCCCAGAACATTAGCTGAGTTCCTGGATTAATAGTCTAGTGATAATATCACTAGGCCATCACCTAACCTGTACATCTCTGGACTGTGGGAGGAAACTGGAGCACCCAGAGGAAACCTACGCAGACACAGGGAGAATGTGCAAACTCCACATAGACAGTCACCCAAAGCTGAAATCAAACAGGTCCCTGGCACTGTGAAACAGCAATGCAAATAACTGTGCCTTCCAAAGCTGCCAGTACCTGCCTCCCTTTCACTGCCAGGTTTATTGAGCTCTGCAAAACCTTTGCAGGAACTGTTACAGATAAATCAGGCTCCCAGTTGGACTGTTACGTGCCTGGTTTAAATATATCAACTAATTGTTTCAAAGGTAGGACACTCACACATCTCACAAACTGGCATTAAAATGGCAACAGGAACATTGGGTTGGAGTCATATTTTGTGTTCTTTGGGATTACGCCCTCTCCATTGCCAGTTTTCTCATGCCTGCTATGGGATTGGGTAAGGGATCTACAATCAAGCCCACAATCTTCAATGATAGGACCAATGCAGGAGAGAGAATCAAATAAAGCATCAAGTAGGAAGTGGTACCAAATGAACAGACACAAAAACAGGAAAGAGTTAAGACAGACCACAACTCAGGACATTTTACTTATGTACATACTCACATTCCAATTTTAACTTACTCAGAAGTATAGAACTGCAGCTGCAGCCTGATTTAGTCACCCTTTCAGATTATTCTCAAGGGAAGGTAATTGCCTTGCTAGACTATTAATCCAGAAACTCAGCTAATGTTCTGAGGACCCAACTTTGAATCCTGCAGATGATGGAATTTGAATTCAATAAAAAAAATCTTGAATCAAGAATCTACCATGAAACCATTGCCCATTGTCAGAAAAATCCATCCGGTTCATTAATGTCCTTCAGGGAAAGAAATCTGCCGTCCTTATCCAATCTGGCCTACATGTGACTCCAGAGCTATGTGGGTGACTCTCAACTACCCTTTGAAATGGCCCAGCGAGGCACTCAGTTCAGCAGCATCTAGGGATGGGCAATAAATGCTGGACAGTCAATGGAGCCCATGTCCCACAAATGAATAAAAAAAATCAGTAGAAAGTATTGCCAATGGAGTTATTATTTAAGCCTACTCAGACCAAAGATCTTTCAGCCATCTAACATAGGGATTCAATCATTTAGGAATCTTGTGTTATTAGGCCTTTGTCAAAGTGTGGTCTGTCTCTTGACAGTTTGTGTTCCATTTAAATCTTCCACATTGCAGAATTAATGGAATGTGAAATAAATTGGGAAGCACTTGCATTGTAATAATAGCACCTGTAACACAAAGACTGATGAGCTACTGAAAATGATGTTTACTGTGTATACCTCCGATGTTGTTTATGCGCTAGAGAAAATGCACCAAAATCCCGTCTTCCTCCTCACACGATCATCAATCGATGGATTATTTCTGTCAGAATTCTGGAAAATATTCCCTCCTCATGGAATACTGTTCAAATCATCGAGTAACGCTGACCTCAATGTACTTCCATATGGGATACGTACACAGTAAACTGACACAGGGTACATTTATTACACAAATTAAAATGCAAATGTGGCAGTGGATGGTGGCTTGAACACATTTTCAAATGAGATGTTAAATTACTTGAACCTTAGTACAATGAATTTTGATGACATCAGCCTGTCACACCTCAAGCCTCACTCTCATGCATCTTTTATTCTATATATAGTCAGGTTGGATAATACTTGCCGTAACCTCCTGGCTTTATTGAGTCAGTATCCCGTGTGTAGAATATCAACAGCGTCTCACTGGACTGACATTGCACTGAGTGTAATATTATTTTTCTGTTGGATCCTTGTCCATTAAGGAACTGAAGGTTCTCATTAGCAGCAGATCATTGCTCAACACATCATATTAGATTCTTTCAAATTCTTCAATCGTCCGTGGCTGTGAAAGCATTTGAATATCGCTGTCATGACAGTAGCTTAACAGAAAACGCACAAGCAAGTCTCATATGGAACCTTAGTTAGTGAAGTAGTTAAGACGTAATTTTCCAGATTTTTAACTTTAAAGCTGCAATCTCCTCATTTTGTTGATCAGCCTAGTGAAATCTCAAAACCAGTACCAGAATATTAGTAAATAAACCTTCCAGTGATCAATTCCGTTGCTCATCTGAGATGTTTCATTCCAAGATCACTCAGGGCTGCAGAACAGAGAACTACGAGAGAGGGATGGGAGGTTGGGCGAGTGGGTTAGGATTTTGGTGGGGGCGTGAGGATTGGCGAGGTGGAGGAAATGTTGCTGAAATTGTTCTTGGCTGCAACATTAAGAGGGCTTGAGTGAATCGACAGCCCGCGTTACAGGATGCCAAAGCTAACTCGCTGTTGCTGCCATGCATTTGTACAAATGTCTCCTGGAATGTTGAAGACATTTATAACAAGATGACTGGGCTGTTGGAGTTGGTAACTTGCTTAAAGTTTTTTAAAAGTTTATTTACTAATGCCACATGTAGGCTTACATAAACACTGTAATGAAGTTACTGTGAAAATCCCATAGCCACCATACTCAGGCACCTGTTCGGGTACACTTAGGGAGAATTTAGCATGGCCAACGCACCTAACCAGCGCGTCTTCTGGACTGTGGGACTGTGGGAGGAAACTGGAGCACCCAGAGGAAGCCAAAGCAGACACGGGGAGACTGTGCAAACTCAACACAGACAGTGACCCAAGCTGGGAATCAAATCCGGGTCCCTGACAGCGTGAGGCAGCAGTGCTAACCATTGTGCCACTGTGCCACTCAGGTGAAACTCACATGATCACTAATAGTTGGGACAAGTGCACCCAAAAAGGATTTAAGTGGCTAGAGACAAAACGTTAAGTGAATTGCTAAGGTATTGTGCAGTTATTTTAACTTTGATCAGAACTGGTAAAATCCAATTGATTACAATCAGAGAATTTTTTTAGAAATGACTGCATTTTACTTCATTTGTTATCTTAAGATCCAGAATTCATGCACTTGTTAAGTCCATTTTTGATATGAATTATGTATTAGAACTGCAGTACAACACTGACTACACTTAACAAGGGCTATATTGACCCTCTGCGTGAAAAACCTTCCTGTAGTATCCAAATTATACTTCTCCCCCCTGACATTAAGGGACAATTTAGCATGGCCAATCCAGCTAACCCTCATATCTTTGGAGTGTGGGAGGAAACCCAAGAACCCAGAGAAACCCATGTAGACATGGGGACAATGTGCAGACTCCAAATAGACAGTGACCCAAGCCGGGGATCGAACCCGGTTCCTGGTGCTGTGAGGCAGTGATGCTAACCATTGTGTCCTCATGCCACCTTACAGAATGTCTATATTCAGAATGTAGACTGTGCGATGCTGTGTGGGATAAAGCTCTACAGATGGGAGGGATTGCTGGGATTCTGCGCAATTGTTCTCGATTGAAACAGATGTGACAGTTACTGCAGTCATTTATAAGACAACTGCCTAGATTTTCACATAAAACAATCTTTACATTGCGCTCTTTATTAAGATATATTAAATGATTAATGCTGGTGACCTTACATGTTAAATCCTGCCCTTGTTTGGTTTTACTGCAGTGTGGCTGCACATCTTAAATTCAATCAGCTACAGTGAATTTATGGGACTCCTACTGTTTCCGACAGTGAACTGACTGGATTTAAATGCTCATTTATCAAGATTATGTCCATAGTAACTTGTGATCGATTGGTTCTCAATGCTATTGCCTGAAAAGCTATAACTTTTTGTTTGTATTTGGTGGGCAATCGTGCTGACTTTCAGGGCCTTTGACCCAATAGCATAGCTTGGCGTGATGCAAGGGGAGGCAGTGGCCTAGTGGTATTGTCACTGGGCTAGTAATCCAGAGACCCAGGGTAATGCTGTGGGGACCTAGGTTCAAAATCCCAGCATGGTAGAAGGTGACATTTGAATTCAATCAAAACTTGGAATTAATGATGATCATGAAACCATCGTCGATTGTTGTAAAAACCCATTTGGTTCACTGCTATCCTTTAGGGAAGGGAATTAGCTGCCCTTACCTGGTCTGGCCTACGTGTGACTCCAGACCCACAGTAAAGTAGGTTGATTCTCAAATGCCCTCTGAAATGGAGGGCAGTTAAGGATGGGCAATAAATACTGGCCCAGTCAACGATGCCCACATCCAGTGAATGAACAAAACAACACTCGCTGTTGTTCTTTTGGGGCAACCAAAATGAACTAAATCAACAAATTGAGCAATAAGGCAGCCCCTTAAAGGGGTACTGCATCAAAGTAAACAGAGGGCAGGATTTTCCTGTCCCAAGACCAGAAAGTCCTGCCCAAGGTCAACAGATCTTTGCATGGTCTGTGTCCTGCCCAACATAATTCCTGTAGTGGGCGGGATGGAAAAATTCCCCCCACTTCTGGGCAACTGCCACATTCCATACCTCTGTTCTGTCACTCACACATTCTGATCACTTAATGAACATTTTTAGCGCCTTCGCAGCCTTCTGTATCCTCATTTACATTCCCTATATTGCATTCCAATCTTCCACGTCCCCCCCCCATCCTCATAGTATACATCTCTCTGATTCCCTTTGTTCTCAGCTCTGATGAAGAGTCATCTAGATTTGAAATGTTGGCTGTCTTCTCTCCTAGCAGATGCTGTCAAACCTGCTGAGATTTTCCAGCGTTTGTTTCAGATTCCAGCACGTTCAATATTTTGCTTTATCCTGGTTTAACCTCAAACTGTTTCCAGGGAGAGGGTTGGTATCGGCACAGATTTTGGAGCGTGGACTGAACAAAGTGGCCTCGAGACATAATTACTTGGTGCTGACTTATCTACAGCAGCTCCTTAACCTTGTGCTTAAGCATCGATTTTTCTGGATGAAGCTCATTGCATTTCTCCCTTCACATTTTCAGCTCGTCAGTGCTGTTAGTGACCTCACACCAATGAAGGCGTGGGTTAAATGATCAAGGAAATCACACCTTAATGACATGCAAACAACTGGCTGAACAGCTGGATCTGTCTGAAATAGTTAGAGAGTTTAAATCTGTTTAAGTTGTACCTTTGCCATCGGCACCAGCGGGAATAGTAAATAGTTAAACATTAGTTGCTCAGAGTAAATGGCTGGTCACAAATGACTAAGAATTTAAACTTCGTCCAGGTAAAGTTGTGGCTATAATCATCCTTCCAGTTGAAGAACACTTCAGCAGTCAAGGGCATTCAACCCCCGATCTTCAGCTCAGTGTTCGCCAAGGCAGCCTTCAAGACACACAGCAATGCAGAATCACTGAGCAGAAACTGATAGCCAAGTTCCGCACACATGAAGACAGCTTCAACTGGGGTCTTTGGTTCATTTCGCACTACATATAAACCCTGCCATTTGGCCTGGGCTTGCAAAATCTCACTAACTCTCCTGGCTAGAGACAATTCACACCTCTTTAACCTGCGATTATCCCTCTCTCCACTCATGTTGTCTGTACTTGTAGAGATTTAATTACCTGTAAACCATTACATTCCAACCATTATCTTGCAATTGCGTCTTTGTCTATATCTGTCCTGTTTGTGAAACCCACCTCTCCACTCACTTGATGAAAGAGCAGTGCTCCAAAAGCTCATGATTCCAAATAAACCTGTTGGACTTTAACCTGGTCTTGTTAAACTTCTTACTGTAGCTATAATCTGTGCCCTGCATTAATAACAAATGCCTTGTTCATGTTAACACAGGCTTTAAGGATTTTGATTGTTTTCAAATAGATGCATGCTGTCCCAGTAAAGTAAGTTCTAGATCATTCAGGGAGTCATTGTTCTGGAATATTATGGGTAAATGCTGAATCCTGTTGTATACATTTCAATTTACTTCATGAAAAACAGGAGGGTATTATTGCCTTTTGCCGCTAAAACACAACTCCCCACATCTATTAAAGTTAAGCAAGTGTAGGGCATTGAGAACATGTGGCCCAAATTATCAGATGCTAAGATCTTCTGTATGACTACTGAGCAGAGCAGGGGATAGTCTGATCTAGAAGCACTTGTGGGTTTGTGGGCTGTGTAACATGCCTGCAGCATGTTCATGAAGGCTTCAGGAAATGTTACCCTTTTCACTGTCAGGCTGCAGCTGTTTAGCATTCATATCACACACGTGCTGAGTGGCAGGCTCCGAAGTCAACCGTGCCACATTTTCTTTTGTAAAAAGGGTATTCTGCTTGATCTCAGTCCCAGGACATCACTGTCGGATTTCCTCAGGTTACTGTCTTAGGCACAACCACTTTCGGTCGTTTTATCAATTTTTCCCTGTTGGTCACCTTCTCCCACTCCACCCCGGGCAGGTGGGTTCTGCATTGCACTCTGCGCTGATAAACTCCAGGGAGGGAGAACTTTGCAAGGAATTCCGAGAGAGGGTGATGCTGAATGGAAACTGGGTGGAACTATCCAGTGTCAGTCTTCCCGAAGGTGGCACTTGAAACAATGGGCTGCACTGTGGCATAGTGATTAGCACTGCTGCATCACAGCACCAGATTCAACTCCTGGCTTGGGTCACTGTCTGTGTGGAGTCTGCATGTTCTTCCCATGTCTACTTGGGTTTCCTCCGGGTGCTCCTGTTTCCTCCCACAGTCCGAAAGACATGCAGGTTTGGTGGATTGGCCATGTTAAATTGCCCTTTGGTGTCAGGGGGACTAGCAGGGTAAATACATGAAGTTATGGGGATGGGGCCTGGGTGGGATTGTGGTCAGTGAAGGCTTGATGGGTCAAATGGCTTCCTTCTGCACTGTAGGATTCTATGATTCTATTCTATGAATATCCTTCCGTCTAAAGTGAATGGATAATCATACAATGTTCAGCACCATTGACAATTCATTGAGATGTAATATCTGGACAATATTCAAATTTGGACTGATATGTGATGAAAAATATTCATGCCACACAAGTACCAGGCAATGAGCATCTCCAACAAAAGAGAATCTAACCATCTCCTCTTGACATTCAATGGCACAATTGTCGTTTGAATCACTCACTATCAACAACCTCAGGATTATCATTGACCAGAAACTGAATTGGACTAGCTATATGAATACTATGGCTATAAGAGCAGGTCAGAGGCTAGGAATTCTGTGGTGAATAACTCACTACTTGACTTCCCAAAACCTGTCCATCATCTACAAGTCAGAAGAATGCTTGGAGACTCCCCACTTGCCTGGGTGAGTGCAGCTCCAACAACACTCCAGAAGATTGACACCACCCAGACACTTGACTGGCACCCCATCCACAAACATTGATTCCCTCCACCACCTGTGCATAGCGGCAGCCGTGCGTACCCTGCAGGAACTCATTAAGGCGCCTTCGAAAGCGCCATCCAAATCCACAATGTCTACCACCTAGAATGACAAAAGAAGCAGATCTATAGGAACATGATCAGTTGCAACACCCTCCAGGTCACTTACCACCTTGATATGGAGATATATTGCCACAGCCTCACTGTCAGCGGGTCAAAATCCTGGAACTCCTTTCCTAACATCACTGCTGGTATTCCCACAACACATGAACTGCAGCGAGTCAAAAAGGCAACACATCACCACATTTCAAGGGCAATTAGGGATGGACAATATATGCTGGCCTAGCCAGCAATGCCCACATCCCATGAATGAAAGAAGAAATAAGTATATCAAATAGCTGGGCTTTGACCACTAACTTCTACATTAACACATTTTTGCCCATCTAATTGGAACATTACAAATCTTTTCTACAACTGTAACACCATTTCAACTTATGTGAGATTACCAAGGGGATTATATAAACTTTTCTGGGATTTGTAGTTCTCCATCAGGGAATCTCTGCCCATCAACAGGCACAGAAGGAGGAAGGGAGGGATTATCTCCGCATTCAGGAAGAAGTGGTATCACCTCTGGCTTTCATTTCTGATGAGACTGGCTTGTAAAAGACTATATGGAATCATAGAATAGAGTCATGGGATCCCTACAGTGCAGGAAGAGACCATTTGGCCCATTGAGCCTGTACCGGCAACAATCCCATTCAGGCCCTACCCCAAGTATTTACCCTAATAATAGGCAACAGAACCCCATATTTACCCTACTAATCCCCCTGACACTAAGGAGTAATTTAACATGAACAATCCACCTAACCTGCACATCTTTACACTATGGGGGCCATTCAGCCCATCAAGTCTGCACCAACTCTCTGACAGAGTATCTCACCTTGGCCCTATTCGCGTAACCCCACATATTGACTCCTCTAATCCCCATAATCTACACATCTTGGGACACTAAGAGGCAATATACGATGGCCAATCTATTTAACCTGCACATTTTTGGACTGTGGGAGGAAACCCATGCAGACACAGGGAGAACATGCAAACTCCACACAGATAGTCACCCAAGACTGGAAATGAACCCAATGATAGTCGCCCAATACTGACCCAGAGGAGACCCACACAGACATGGGTTAATGTGCAAACTTCACGCAGACAGTCACCTAAGGCCGGAATTGAATCCATGTCCTTGGTGCATAGCTGTGAGGCAACATAGCTAACCACTGTGCCACCATGCCACCCTAAATTAGTGAGGCCGCAGGCCTTACCAAATGAATCCTGGCTGCGATGGAACTTTGCTGCAACCTACTGTTCGAAAACTGTTTTGGGAGTATCTATTCCAGACCAGAGGCTTTAGCCTTCTCACTTCAGGAGGTATCAATGATCTTAGATAAGGTGAACCTGTTTCAGTCTGTGTGTACAGATGCATATTGCATGTGGCATTCTCCTGCAGATAAACAGGAAAGGCTGGAAACCTGACTATGAGGGAAGATGTTTTTTAAATCCGAGTGCCCCATTTTTCTGTGCTTGATGTTTATTGCCTACTACATTTGATGGACCACGGAATAAACACATTGACAAGGCAGCCACAAAGACTGCTTGCTAAAACATAGGCAGAGCTGTGCACTTGGAAAGAGCATGACAAATTGTGTGCAGTAGATTGTCCCTGTGCGATGCTCCATCAAGCTTGCACTGAAGTGCGATTAAGATGAGGAAAAATGCGAGAACACTTAGTTTGGCAACAACCCAAAGGCCTGCAAGTATTTTCTCCTTCTGGCGCTGAGTTTGGTGCACAAAAAGGAGAAAGCAACTAATCTTTCAAACTCCTCCACACACTCACACACCACTTTGATGTTACTCTTGACTGGAGGAATTCAAAAAGACAACTAATTTCGATTGAAGCTCATTGATGGATTAATAGAATCCCTACAGTGCAGAAGGGGGCCATTCAGCCCATTGAGTCTGCACTAGCTCTCTGATAGAGCATCCCACCCTGGCCCTATTCAAGTAACCCTACATGTTTACCCCTCTAATCCCCATAACCTACACATCTAAGAGGCAATCCACTTAACCTGCACATTTTTGGACTGTGTGAGGAAACCCATGCAGACATGGTGAGAACATACAAATTCCACACAGACAGTCACCCAAGGCTGGAAATGAACCCAAGTCCACTCTGGTGCTGTGAGCAGCAGTGCTAACCACTGTGCCACTGTACCGCCCGAGCAATGTGCAGCACAGGTGGAGACCATTCAGCCTATCACGTGTGTGCCAGGCCATTGAATAGGGCATTTCCATTTCAACACTCTGCTCCAGTTAATTGTCCCTCTCTTTTGTAGCAAGACAGGGGAAGGCAATGGCCTAATGGGATTATCGCTAGATGATTAATCCAGAAATGTTCTGGGGACCCAGGTTCGAATCCTGCCATGGCAGATAGTGGAATTCCTTAATTCAATAAAAACAAGCTGGAGTTAAGAAACTAGTGATTGCCATGAAACTAGTCAATTGTCAGAAAAACCTATCTGGTTCACCAATGTCCATTAGAGAAGGAAATCTGCTGTCTTTACCTGGTCTGACCTACATGTGACTCCAGAGCCAAAGCAATGTGGCTGACTCTCTGAACTGGCCTAGCAAGCCACTCTGCTCAAAGGCAACTGATATGGGCAAGAAATGCTGACCAGCAAGCGATGTCCATGTCCCACTAATGAATCATTTTTAAAAATGGCTTTAAGGTAAGCAGTAAATCTTCAGGAGCTGGCAAGAAATAAAGATTAAAGTTTTAGCTATTTGTCACAAGCAGACTTACATTAACACTGCGAAATTCCCCTTGTCAGCACATTCCAGCACCTGTTTGGGTACACTGAGGGAGAATTTAGCATGGCCAAGGCACTTAACCTCCATATATTTGGAGCACAGAAGCAGGCACAGAGAGAACGTGCAAACTCCACACAGACAGTGACCCAAACCGAGAGTCGAATCCAGAGTCTCAGCCGCTGTGAAGTAACATTGCTAACACTGTGCCACCATGTTCCACTGTACTATCAATAGCTTGTTCCTTGAGCTACCGGTTCCCAGCAATAGGGTGCTACCGCATTATATAAGTTGTCTGGTTGCCACAGCACTAGATTCAGAGTTTGAAAGTTCAAATCCCATCATGTAAATGATTAGGTTGAATCCATAAATCATTCAAACTACAAAAAAATTTGAATCATCATAAAAAGTCAATTGGTTCATTTATGTCTATTGGGGATATTAGGCTGGTTTAGTGCCACCCTCAGACTCATCAAATTTGTTTTATTACATCTTCATGGAGTCATACTTTATCTTAATGCTTGTGGAAAAGGTTTTCACTCTTAACAGAATCAATGTTATTATCCAAAGGGTTTAAGCATTGTAGTGGACCTGGTAGTGCAGTTAATTGGAACATTGTCCTTACCAGTACTATTTAGGTTTGCATCTAAAGGCTGGGCTTTTCACTTTATTAGATGTGCACATGTGGTCCGAACACACTCTCTTCCACTTTCTTCCATCAGGAAAAAGATACAAAAGTCTAAGGTCATGTACCAACCCACTCAAGAATAGCTTCTTCCCTGCTGCCATCAAACTTTTGAATGGACTTGCCTTGTATTAAGTTGACCTTTCTCTATACCTTAGCTATGATTATAACATTACATTCTGCACTCTCTCATTTCCTTCACAATGTATGGTTTGCTTTGTCTGTATAACATGCAAGAAACAATACTTTTCACTGCATACTAATATATGTGACAATAATAAATCAAAAATCAATTTTTCATTCCTAAATATTTTGAGGGACACTTGAACTACATAAGGAACTCACTGCCCCTAGCGCCGTGGAATCTGAAACGCTAAATCGTTTTAAGGAGATAGATACATTTCAGATAAAACATGGGTTAAGGAGACATGGGAAACAGGAAGGGAGGTGGATTTGATACCAGGAAGTGCTCAGCCATGACCTGATTGAATGGTGGAGCAGGCTCAAAGGGCCCAATTGCCTACATCTGCTACTAATTCCTATGTTCCAAAGTTCTTATTTTACTTTGGCATCTCACTTTAAAAATTCCCTCCTCAATGGTCAACCCATGAATACAGAATGTGAAATTGCATTGGCTAGATAGCAGTGACAATGAGGTCTCTCAGTTAATTGAAGGGTCACGGAAACATCATACTGGAATGTTGGAACAGAAGCAGATAATTCAATCCCTCTAGTGTGTTGCACCATTCAATTAAATCACAGCTAATTTGTACCCCCAACTCTATCTGCCTTTGACCTACATCTCTTACTTAACAAAAATGTATTGATTTCAGTCTTGGAAGCTTTGCTATTGACCCAACAATCACAGCCCTTTGAGATAGTGTTCCTAATTTCTATTACTCCAAGCATGAAGAAGCGCCTTCCGACTTCATTCCTGAAAGCTTTGCCATTAATTACCTGATTATAGCCTTCTGTTCTGGATTCCCTGACCAGAAGAAATATACTCCATTAATCTATCCTGTCAATTATCACCATCATTTCAAAATTATGGATGTGAAACTTAATGTTTTTTGGGTGGGCCATTGAGCCAAGATAAGCTTTCATCCTGTCCCATCTCTCGTTATATATCCAGTTGGAATAAAATGAAGGTAATGAGAATAACTAAAGTGATGCTAAGAATGTGCAGTAACTCAGCACTGAGAGTAATGGTAATGTAATCATTACATAGTAATATATCATGGGATGAACAGCAGCGTGTAATAAGGGCATTACTGTCAGGAAGGAACATTCTAGTTTGGTTGAGACTATATAACTATTTATAAATCATATTACAACACTGTAATATTTAATTAAAATATTCAAGTTGACTTGAATTTTAACTAATTATGTTAAAACGGCAACAGAAATGGATAGTATATGGATAGCAATCTCGCAAAATACATCATAAAAACTTTGCCAAAATAATTACGAGGCACTTAATAGGAAATGTGGGAAATTGTTTAAAAAGAGAAGCAGTGTATCACATGGGAGTAATTTTGTTTCAAAGCACTCCTGAAAAATCCATACAAAATTATACATTTCTGAAAGGAAACCTCACAATTAAGCGCAGACGTCAAACGTTCTGCCCCAAGAGAACACGGTCATGTTGGATGGTGTAATAGCCTAGTAGCAGCTCTCTGTATCACACAAATCACCTCCATTTATTTCAATAGGGACTGGAATTTGAAATCAGGTTAGGAATGGATTGAGGGGCCACTGGCGCTGGTATAGCATACCGCCAGCTGATTACATTCATATCACGTTGTTCGGGATCAGATCAGAAATGCCAAGGTATATTATGAAATTAGCCTAGCCCCCATCTACTTTTGATTGTAGTGAGCATAATGTGTTTCACTTCAGATATGACTCGATTAACCCACTAAAAGCTTTCATTAAAACAACCTTTACTTAACAACACAGTTAAAATATAACAGAAAGAGTCATTATTACTTTTACCAATTGCAAATGCTTAAACATGAGAAGGTATAATTCTTAGAAGCAAACTATCTTTATAGCTTCAATTAAGCAATAACCCCACAGACATAATTCCCTAATCAGACTAAGTTAACACAAAAAAAAATTGGCTGACAGGGAGGATGAATTTTAAGCTCTCTGGAAAGATACTGAAAGACACCTGTCTCCTGACTCCCATATGGCAGCCTCCAGAGAAATAGATTTATTTCCCGGCAGATTTCAGTTTCGAAATCTAGAGAGAGAAAGAGACACTGGGAAAGCTACCTCAGTCCAAAGATCACAAGCAGCAACTGAGCTAATTTCTCTGTGTAAGACTAGTCCTGCCACAGTGGTTAGCACTAATGCCTCACAGTGCCAGGGACCCGGGTTCAATACCAGCTTCGGGTGACTGTCTGTGTGGGGTTTTGCACATTCCACCCATGTCTACTTGAGTTTCCTTTGGGTGTTCCACTTTCCCCCGTTATCAAAAAATGTGCAGGTTTGGTTGATTGGTCATGATAAATTTCCCCTTTAGTGTCGCAAGATGTCTAGATTGGAGGGATCTGTAGGGTAAATACATGGGGTTACAGGGAGAGAGCCTGGCAATACACTCTTTCACAGAGTTGGTGTAGACTTAAAGGGCTAAATGGCCTCCTTTGCACTGTAGGGATTAAATGCTCTCTATTCTATTCTGCCCAGTTGTATGATTTTTCCTGTCAATCTACTTAATCAAGTCCTGCTCCAAAAAAAATCCAGGGGAAAACACTAAAATAACCAAACTGCATCAACGTAGATTAAAACAAACATTCCAACAAGTAGGAGCAATCATGCCTCTGCAGTACCAACAAGGGCTGCCAGTTACTGACTAAGGCACTGGTTAATAGAGCTGACTGCTAAAGCACAAGAAACATAACACCAACATACATTTCTTAAAGGCACAGTATCATCACAATGCCAACTGCCCATTCCCCTATGGTCAGATAGCTATTAGTCAGTTCCCAGTTCTCCGAATGTGAACAAAACAGAGAATGTTGAAAAAAATGTAGCATGTTTGTCTTCTGTTTTCTCTCTCTACAGGTGCTACCAGACATACAAAGGACAGAGAAAGTACAAACATCAAAGAAAAGTACAGCACAGGAACAGGCCCTTCGGCCCTCCAACCTATGCCCATCATGGTGCCCTAGCTAAACTGAAAAAAACTCTTTTTGTCCTTACTCGGTCTGTATCCCTCTATTCCCTCCCTATTCATGTACCCATCTGATGGTCTCTTAAATGTTGCTGATGTATCTGCTTCCAGCACCTCCTCTGGCAGCGTGTTCCAGACATCCACCACTCTGTTGAATTTTCCCAGCATTCTCTGATTTGTCTCAGTATTTTATTTGTCTGATCACCTGAATGTGCAATCGGCACAAAAATATAAGGAGGCTCAGATGATCCCAGACAGTCGCAGCCCACCAGTGATTCCACAGGTAAAGGCTTGGAAACAAGAAGCTCCAAAAGTTTTGGTATTATTTCCAAAAAGGAATCAAAAACAGTCCTCCATGGAATTTCAGCTCCTGCTAATTTAATCCCACGTTCAGGATTTAAATATTTAAACTTGGCACCTTATTCTAGAAACTCGTTCCTCAGTAGTCAACATATAAGTAACTGAATGTAAAATTGCATTGGTTAAATAACAGTGATAACACAGGTCCCAGTTAATTGAAAGGTCTCCATAACAGCACCTTCATTAGTAGCTTAATAACTTGAAAGGGAATTGTTTATATGGGAGGTGGTGGGAATGGAAAATATTGCACCAACACATAATTAATAATTCAAAAGATGGTGTGCATTGCAAATTCATAATCTTTGCGAAATAAAAGCAGAAAGTTCTGGGCAGGTCTGGCAACACCGGGAGGGATAACCAGAATTACATTTTCAGTCTGATGGTTTATCGTTAGAACTCATCCATCTGAAAGATGGGCAGAATTTTAAGTTGCTCCACTTGTGCGCTTACAGGTGGGGCTCTGGAGAGGGAGGCATTGGCAGGGTGAACTAATTACTTCTTGGCTGGCCATGGAAAGCATTAAAAGTGCCACTGTGATTGAATGCAGCAGGGTTTCCCCTGTGAATTGGGCACAGCACAAGAGTTCCTTGGGAAGCTGTTATGAATATGTTCTCACACCTAGAGATGTACTGCACAAATGAGCTGTCCTTGGATGGGGATGGGGGGGAGGCAGGTGTGTGGGAATGGAAGGTTAAGGGGTGTGTGGGGAGAGGTGAGGGGGGAGTGGGGCACAGGGTAGAACTCTGCTAGCCTAAACCATAACAGCAGGTGTCATTTTTGGATGATGTAGCCAGGTAGAAGTATTTTAGTTAGTGATCAATCATTATAATTAGACAAGCATATAACGGCTGTAACTGGGTAACTATGTTCATGAAGTAATCAGAACTATTAGTTGTAATTGGATGTCAATGACTTCAAAACAAATGTACACTTGTGATTAGTATATGCAACTCATCTGTAAGATAAGTGGAAGTATATCTGCCCATGCTATGTATCACCAAGAAGTCTGTACACCATCTTGTGGAAGGCAGACTTCCTCACTATAACTTCAATACAGGCCAATTTCAAAACTCTGAAAGATTTTGATGTGCACAGTTATCGGAACGTTCTAACTTTATCGAGTATGCATTCAGAATAGCCCCAATCATCTACAATAAATGCAGAATTTGCTGCACAGCAAATTATAGCTAAGAGATAAATCCTTGGCAGCATTGTAACAAGTTGAAGTTTGCCCCAGGGTATCAAGTCACTCTGTGTTTCCCTGGAGTATTACATAAAACAGACAACAGTTAATCCTTCATTTTAAATAATGCCGCATTAAATGGGCAAGTTGAAGATCTCAAAAAAAAGTAGGAGTCAAATTAAGACTTTTACGAGACTGATTTTTATAATTGATCAAAAATTTTCAAGAGATCCAATATCACATTTAAATTTCCTGGAGAATTGTCCATAGTTGTGCTGCCTTTTCTTCTGTTAGAAAGATCTCAAGCTTTGCACCAACCTTCAACACTCTAGTTCCTAATGGTCTGCGGGACAGTAGATTTTTTTTTACAATCCGGTTTGCTGGAATTGCTTGAGTGAGAGTGGAAACTGCTCGTGATGTGCTTGGAAAGCATGGGGAGACATGCAAAGGAATACTTCGAAATCAGTGTCAAATTATTTACTATACCTGATAAACTTGAAGGAAGAGGAGAAGTCAGCACTCAAGATGTGAGGGACACATTTACCAGATAGCAGTGAAATTCCGGAACAATCATCGTATCAAATCCTCACCAGCCCTACCCTATCTGCAATTTTATATTTGGACAGGCAAGGCCCACCTGCCTTGTCCCCAGTTGAGACCTTTAAGTGACTAATTATTGACTAATTAAGGGCGCTTCTTGCCTAGCCTCAATTTACAGGCTAAAGGTAGAAATTCCCTGCAGTCTTGTTCATCCCAACCTTCTGCTGGCCTCCCCTCCCCTCCCTGAGATCCTAAAACTTACCTGGTCCTGGAATCCTGGGACCTTTGCTCTGGGGACTACGTGAAGTCCCAATCCTGTCCACCTCAGCTTCTGGCGCTACAGGGATGAGCAAGCTGCCGACTAATCAGATTGGCTCTGAGGTGGGACTTCCACCTGAGCTGGGGTGGGGCGGGGGGGGGTGGGTGGTGGGCGTAGGTTGGGGTGATGGGTAAAGCCTCACCTTCAACCATTTAACAATCACTAGAGTCTGTGTAATGGCTATGGGGCAGTGAATATGGGCAGGGATGTGCCTATTGCAGTCTCCTGGGAAGGCGGGAAGGGAAACTCCAATATCCTAAAAATCCTGAGCTTGGGCCTGAACTTCTCCAGGTGAGTGGAGACTCTGACAACAGGGGGAAAGAGGGACCTCGAGGCTGTAGTTGTCGATAGCAGCATCTGCTTGGCAGTTTGGCTCTTGGCAACCTTCTAATCTGCCTGTGAGCTTGCCATCCAATGAAGGATTGCAGACAGTGTCTCCATGATGGTGGTACCCTCACTGGGTGGGCTATTCTGAACCTAGCACAGCACCACCAGTAGAGGCGGTCACTGCTGACAAAGGCAGTGTGTAAAAAAAGATTAAAATTCATGGAGCTGAGGGTCAGAGGTCAAACCACAGTGGGTGTTGCATTCCCTCATTATGGCTTCCTGTCTCACCCATAGAGTCAACACCAATTCCCCAGCACCCCCTCACCCCATGTCTGTCCCCTGGAGCCACAGTGGCCCACCCACGTAATGGGACATTAACACAACATCAGCCAAAAGCTGAGAGCAATGTAAAATGGCTCTTAACAGTGACAATGTGAATTGGCTGACGCTTGGTGGGCAGACTCTCCACTTCTGCTCCCGCCATCAGTAAAATGCTCAGAAGGCATCTGGAAGCAAATCTGACCCAGCTCCCTGTGGTTTTACCAGACCCCGGGTCTCCTCCCAGGCCCTGGTAAAATTCAAACCATTTACTGTTTCTGTCTTTCCAAAGATGCTAGCAGACCGACTGGGGATTTCATAGAATCCCTAAAATCCAGAAGGAGGCCATTCGGTCCATTGAGTCTGTACTGACCACAATCCCACAAGCTGCTATCCCCATAACTCCATTTGTTTACCCCAGCTCGTCCCCCTGACACTAATGGTCAATTCAGCATGGCCAATTAACCTAAGCCACACACCTTTGCACTGTGGGAGGAAACCTCAACAAACCTACAGATACATGGGGAGAATGTGTAAACTCCACATAGACAGTGACCTGAGGCTGGAATTGAACCTGGGTCCCTGGTGCTGTGAGGCAGCAGCGCTAACCACTGTGCCACTCTCAAGTTCAAAGCAGTTTCTTCTGTTTGTAGTTCAGATTTTCAGCATTCACAGTATTTTCCTTTTTTTAAAGTCTATATTATCTTCTTCCTGGATTGATGAAATATTATTAATAATGAGACACAGAACATTTGTCTCAATTGAGTATAATTATAGTTAAGTCCAATGAAGATTAATAACTATACATAATATATATTTGGCCTATTCCAGTTTTCCTAAATTTTGTGCACTGGGTAACAGCAAATGCATGAAGTTCCTGTGGAATCTAATGCCTTTCTCTCACCTTCTTAATTTTTATGTTGTGCACTAACTAGGAAAAATAATTCATAGGGATTCACAACTCCAGGATCCTTGAAACCTTCATCAAGATGTGTTGACTTCATCCATCACTCCCAGGAAGGTCATCACTGTGTGGCATGATCCACAGCGCAGAAGAGGTCATTCAGCCCATAGAGTCTACACTGAGTTTCTGACAGACAATCTTACCCAGGCCCTCTCATCATAAAATTTTCCATAGCTAATCCCCCTAACAAACATCTCTTGGTCCACAAAGGGGCAATTAGGGTGCCCAATCCACCTAACCTGCAAATCTTTGGACAGTGACAGGAAACCAGAGCACCCAAAGGAAACCCACACAGGTACAGGGAGAAAGTGAAACTCCACATGGTTGCTCGAGACCAGAATTGAACCCGGGTCTCTGGAGCTGTGAGGCAGCAGTGCTAACCACTGTGCCACTACGTGTCTTAAACATTTGGACCTCAAACTATTTTCCGATTATCAAGTAAAAATCTTTGCTTATTCCGTTCATTTTATCTAAATTTGTCACTGATTTTGAACCTATCTCTCAGTTGTCCTCTTACCCCAGTCAGTTCTAATGAAAAAGAGTCTCAGCTTCCTCAGTAGCTCCCAATAACTAAAGCTTTTTATCCTTGGCATTACTCGAGTGAATCTCAATTTCAGAGCAATTCCAACCTTTTTGATTTTGGCACGAACGCACGTTGACATTTCTACTGATTAAATGGTTCATTAGCTGCTTGAGAAGTGTTAAAGTGGCCTAATTACAAGTATTTTCTGATTGGTTGCGTTGTATTCATTCCAAAATGACACACCTCTCAATGGCACGGTCCCAGTGGATCAGAGGATTTAATGAAAAGCCAACATTCCTTTCATTTTCTCTGAGGTGAAGAAAATATGCTACCTCCAGCAGCTCCTTATGGGGAACGAGGGGTGGGTGGGGGTAAAAGGGAGTGAATGTTGTCTCTGCTTGTTTCTGTGCTTCTCTGGAAGTCAGAGGAACATAGAAACATCGGAATTTGGAGCAGAAGCAGGCATTTCAGCCCTTTGAGCCTGCTCCGTCATTCAATCAGATCATGGCTGATCTCTTCCTGGTCTCAAATCCACCTTGCCACCTGTTCCCCATTCTGTTTTAACCCTTTTTTATCAGCAATATATCTACCTCCTTCTTGAAACTATTTAATGTTTCAGACTCCACCGCACTATGGGGCAGTGAAGTGCACAGATCCGCCACCCTCTGCGAGAAATAGTTCCTCTTCATCTCAATTTTAAATCTACTGTCTCTCAACCTACACCAGATTGCCCCACAAGGAGAAACACTTGATCTATGTTTACATTATCAATCCCTTTTAGTATTTTATATACAACGATCAGATCCCCTCTCATCTTTCTAAACTCCAGCGAATATAAACCCAAACTGTTTCATCTCTTCTCATACATCGATCCCTTTATCCCCGGAATCAATCTGGTGAACCTCCTCTGAACTGCCTCCAATGCCACCACATCGTTCCTCAAATAAGGAGACAGAAACTGGACACAATACTCCAGCTCTGGAGCTTGCACATTCTCCCCATGTCTGCGTGGGTTTCCTCTGGCTGCTCCTCTCACAGTCCAAAACTTGCAGGTTAGGCTGATTGGCCATGCTAAATTGCCCCTTAGTGTCAGGGGGACTAGCTAGGGTAAATGTATGGGGTTATAGGGATAAGCCTCGGTGGGATTGTGGTCAATCCAGAGTCAATGGGCCGAATGGCCTTCTTCTGCACTGTAGCATTCTGCGATTCTTTGTGGTCTCGCCTACACCCTATTCAATTGCAACAACACTTCTCTACTTTTACACTCCAGTCCTTTTGCAAAAAATGCTAACAGTCAGTTACAGAGATATCTCCAGGGAAGCAAGGGGTGCAGCAAGCCAAAAATGGGAAAGGTGGAGGAGGTAAAGAAAATGCAAGCATCATCAAAGCAATAAAACCTGGAAGGAAAGGTTCCTGAATTCATTTGTTTAGATCATCCATACTGTCCCCAGTGAAATAGCAGCAAGACTGGCCTCAATAATAGGTAATAATAAAATCCACATGATTTCTCATTTCAAAATGGCACAAAAATATAAAATTGTTTCGGCACAATGGAATATCCCTATAGGGTCTATTTTCTTCTTCAGAATAAACTTGAGCATGACTGGTTTGTTATTAAGTATTCTTTATAATTAGCATTTTACAGAAAGTGAAGGAGATTAATTTTACTGGTAAGAGAGTGAGAACAAGGAAGAGAGAGAGAGATCTTGCCACAAAAGCTTATACAGCATACAAACAGCAATTGAATGGAACTGAACTGAATATATAGCTGTTATTAACAATATCACTTCTTGGTTATCTGTGTTTTTAAAGATTTGGGTATAAGCAGTCTCTATCTGCACAAACAGTTGGCATCTGTGACCAGGAAACATTGCTGTTTATCTTATAAGGAAGCCTGCTTACCTTACATTGTACTTTCAAATATAGCCAATTTTCTAAGCTGAACCCAGAATTCCAAGCTGATGTGGCCAAATTAGGTTAAGTTTGCTTAAAGCTAATACGGTTAATTACATTAGGCAGAAATACCTTAAAATGAAGCATTTTAACTGGGCAAACCATACAGAGGATCCCACATCCCCAAGTACTGACACTTAAGATAAGTTAATACCACTACTTAGCTCCAAACCTACAATCAGGCGCAATTATATATCAAAGTCAGGAAAGACATAGAATAATATACCTCTGTTCTGTCTAAAGAAGAAGCTGTATGCTATAAATGGATAAAAGGGGAGCTTGATGAGTTTTTTCTAACTGCGATAGCTGAAAAGATCACCACCTTTCTGATTCATTCCAATAATAATCTTCAAAGTCCCTGCACTCATTGTAAATATAACTCAAAATCACCAATAAAAACAGATCATACTGAAAGTGACAGGACAGTTAAGCATCAGAGAAGAGGCAGAATAAGGTAGATATATTTATTCTGGTTAGAAGAACACATCACAGAAACTGTGCACATTTAATTTTGTGCAGAAGGTTTCTGAGAACATTATGGAAATATTCATCTCTTTCATAAGAAAAGGCAAAAGCAAGAAGGCAGCCTCCATTGAATTACTGTGAGATCAAATTGAACTGATTTCATTTATGGAGCTATAGAATTGATCAGATGAGTTTGGGTCCCACTCAGATGGCAGCTATTGATACTTTCCTAGCCTACTCTAGATACACCATTCCTGATATTTTGGCAGATGCAGTTTTTTTGTAACCTTTCGGCACTTTTATTCCAAACAAAATGACCAATTCAAATTAAGGCATTGTTCAAAATTCTCTTAAGGTTAACGTGCAGGTTCAGTTGGCAGTTAGGAAGGCAAACGCAATGTTAGCATTCATGTCAGGAGGCTTGGAATACAAGAGCAGGGATGTACTTCTAAGGCTGTATAATGCTTTGGTCAGATCCTATTTGGAGTACTGTGAGCAGTTTTTGGCCCCATATCTAAGAAAGAATGCGCTGGCCTTGGAAAGAGTCCAGAGGAGGTTCACAAGAATGATCCCTGGAACGAAGAGCTTGTGAAGGAATGGTTGAGGACCCTGGGTCTGTACTTGTTGGAGTTTAGAAGGATAAGGGTGGATCTTATTGAAACTTACAGGATACTGCGAGGCCTGGATAGAGTGGATGTAGAGAGGATGTTTCCATTAGTAGGAAAAACTAGAACCACACAACGTCAGGCTAAAGGGACGATCCTTTAAAACAGAGATGAGGAGGAATTTCTTCAGCCAGAGACTGGTGAATCTGTAGAACTCTTTGCCACAGAAGGCTGTGGAGGCCAGGTCACTGAGAATCTTTAAGACAGAGGTAGATAGGTTCTTGCTCAATAAGGGGATCAGGGGTTATGGGGAAAAGTCAGGAGAATAGGGATGAGAAAAATATCAGCCATGATTGAATGGCGGAGCAGACTCGATGGGCCGAGTGGCCTAATTCTGCTCCTATGTCTTATGGTCTAAGCCCAATCATGGTCACCATGTGAGACACAAATCAGATCCAAGCTGACAAGACAAGACATTACATCCCATCTTGAACTCGATCAAACAAGGATTAGGCATTGCACCTCCCCCTCCTGGGCTTGATCTAACACCTCATCTTTGCCAAAAGGCCGAAATGGGTTTGAAAAATAGCATCAGGTAAAGCCTTGGTTTAACTGGCCACCTGTTCTTTTACTCTATAGCATGGTGGCACAGTGGTTAGCACTGTTATCTCACAATGCCAGGGACCTGGGTTCAATTTCTGCCTTGGGAAACTGCCTGCACAGAGTCTGAATATTCTCCGCGTGTCTGCGTGGGTTTCCTTCCAGTGCTTTGGTTTCATCCCACGGTCCAAAAGATGTGCTGATTAGGTGCGTTGGCCATACTAAATTCTCCCTCAGTGTACCCAAACAGGAGCCTGAGTGTGGCATCTAGGGGATTTTCACAATGACTTCAGTGCAGTATTTATGTAAGCCTACGTGTGGTTAATAAATAAGCTAATTTTAACCCCAATCTGAGCAAACTACAATTGCAGGCATCAGCATCACGACCCCAGTGCAATGGACTAGCCTTGTCTCCTGCCTGATCATGAATTTAACCCCTGCTGACTAAGTATGTTGCAGGTTTAGGGTGGGGGGGATGTTGTCAGCTCCCACGATACAGGCAGGCAGTTAGCCTGGTTAAGATCCTTGTTAAAGGTAAGTTAAGGAGGCAGATAGGATTTCCCAGTTGGTCTGGTTTCCAGATGGGGTGAACTGGTGGGGATGCTGGGAGTGAGGGGTGTGGGGCAGCCGGGAGGCAGCAGCCAGCGACAGACTAGGATGCTCGAATTCTAAGCAGGCCAACAGACACTCATTGCCTTATTGGGTGGGGCTGCTATCATCGGTCACCCTGTAATGGGCTGTGACACTTCCCCCCACCCAAGAAAATAAGAATGGTGGCTCCCCATACCCCGCACAAAAAATACAATAGTGGCTTGGCTGCTTTTTGTATATTTTAGCTGAAGCCTTGAAAAAGTTGCTGATTGGATGCCCTCTTGTTGCTACTTTCCTTCACGGTCACCACTTACTGCAACTGGCTGCTTTCCTGAAGCTGCAAAAGCCTCTGATCAACCCTCCAGTTTTAAGAGCCTTCATGACACCTCTTAATTCAACAGGGAACCAGTACCGTATTCGTGGGATGGCACAGTGACACAGTGGTTAGCACTGTTGCCTCACAGCACCAGGGACCCGGGTTCGGTTCCTAGCTTGGGTCACTGAGTGTGTGGAGTTTGTATATTCTCCTCGGGTTTACATGTGTTTCCACCAGGTACTCCGGTTTCCTCCCACAGTCCAAAGATGTGCGGGTTAGGTGAATTGGCTATGCTGAATTGCCCCTTAGTGTCAAGATGACTAGCTGGAGTAAATACATGGGGTTATGAGGATAGGACCTGAGTGGGATTCTGGTCAGTGCAGATTCAATGGGCTGAATGGTCTCATCCTGTAGGGATTCTATGATTCTTTGAATCTAAATTCTCCGTCAGTGTACCTGAACAGGCGTCAGAGTGTGACGATTAGGGGATTTTCACAGTAACTTCATTGCAGTGTTAATGTAAGCCTACTTGTGACAAAATGAATACACTTAAAAAAAAGGGGCAACCTTGTCAGAGATTGTTTCACTCTGGAATACATTCAGAATTCAGAATAAGACCTGCTGTCTGCCCCAAGGTGAAAATCCTCCTGCTGTCAGCCTTTTTATCGCTGGCTTCCAATTAAAGATTTGAGAAACCTTTATGCCATCATTTTCTGGGTTAATTGTTCTTGTTAATCAAATTATGTGAGGACAGAAAAAAAATGTTCTGTAATAATAGGGAATTTCACAAAGGACGTACTACAATGTTACTTTGGTATAGAATTATTTTAAGCAGGAGAGAATGTTTTTCACTATAGGCTCTGCCTCCACTTAACCACCAGAACTGAAACATCTGCAAGATGTTTGAATGTGTAGAAAAGTGAAAATAAAACTTCTGTGCAAAAATAACTAACTTACAGTTTTCAGATTGCAATGAGGTCCAGAGATGGGAAAATCTTGGGTTAGAGAAGGATGACCTAATTCAGGAAGATGAGAGACATAAGAGACATGGACAGAGTGGTAAGGAGCAGTTGTTCCCCTTAGTCAATAGGTCAGTCACAAGGGGATGTAGGTTCAGGGTGAGGGACAGGAGGTTTAGGGGGGATGTGAGGAAACGGGTGGTGATAGTCTGGAATGCGCTACCTGGGAGGGTGCTGGAGGTGGGACGCCTCACATCCTTTAAAAAAGTGCCCGGACAAGCACTTGGCATGTCATAACAATCAGGGCTATTGGGCCAAGTGCTCGCAAATGGGATTAGGTGGGATTCAGGTGTTTCTAATGAGTCAGTGCAAACTCGATGGGCCAAAGGGCCTCTTCTGCACGGTATGATTCTATGATTGAGAATACAGATGCCACAAGTATATTTACAAGTTGGAAAAATGAAAGCAATGTTCACATTCCATAAGAGTAACCATTAAACAAAGGGAAACAAGATCGCCTACAAAGGACAAAGAATTTTTTCGTGTTACGTTCAGTAAGCAGAAGCGGTTTATTTGGATGAGTCTGTTCAGATGGAGAAACATTGATGGACAGATCTTAGACAGATAACTGTGCCTGTGCAACATCTGATCATTTCACAGCTGTTGCAAATGTTAAATATCTCTGATATGAGAATGTCCGACACAGCACTTTATGTTCACCTATGGAAGTGCCTTACGCTAGTTTCAGGGGATGAGTTCATTGCTGCAGTGTTGCTGGAATGCTGCCAGTCAGTGCTGAAGACTAGCTTGCGTCATGAAGCCTGCACCATAGGGAGTTAAACAGAAACTTAGCAAATCATTTCACTTAGTGACAGCTTAACTGAGAGTGGGGATATCATTGCTAGATATTTGCTAAATTTCAATAATGAATCTAGTGTATTAACAAAATGTGCTGTGCTACTTTTAAAGTAATTATTCCAAGGAAAGCACATTTAAATATAGAAAATGTGCGGTAAATAAATAGCTTACATGACTGAATGCCACTGTCCAAAAAATTCCTGACATAGCACCTGATAGAATTTACTCAACTTTATTACTGTTGAATAACTGATCATAGCTAAGCCATTGCTGAGGCAATAACCTGGGCTATTAGATGCCAGCTTGTAGCAGCATTTGATCTTTTGGCTATAACAGGCACACAGGGATAGGCACATCCTTTATATAAATCTATCTATTGATGAATACTGCAGTTAGGTCCCAGCAGCAAAATGCCAGGGTCCCAGGTGGCAGAACATTTCAAATAAAATTGTAAGATCAAGTTTATTTATTTTTAGTATCACAAGTAACATTGCAATGAAGTTACTGTGAAAATCCCCACACTCTGGCACCTGTATTGGGTACACTGAGGGAGATTTGAGCATGACCAATGCAGTTAACCTTCACATCTTTGGGAGAAAGCCAGAGCACCCAGAGAAACCCATACAAAGATAGGGAGAATGTAGAGACTCCTCATAGGCACTAGCTTAGGCCAAGATTTGAATGCAGGTCTTTTGTGCTGTGAGGCAGCAGTGCTAACCATTGTGTCACTGCTCCAGGTGGCTTTCACTATAGGAAACTAGATCTATAGTAGGAAGGATGGCTAACAACCTTTCAAAGGGTTCTTAGCTAAGAGTAAATGAATATAAGATGATGTTATTCTTGAGAAAATAAATAGGGTAATTCGAGAAACAAGGCTGAATTAACAGTGAAGAAAGTCAACAGAAACTGCAGAAATACAAAGCAACATGGTTTGGGTTGTCAAACTTGCTAAATAAAAATTCATACAGATTTTAGAAATCAGCTCTTGATAAGCAGATCCTTTTTTTTCCTAAAATACCATTATTATGGAAATTGAACAAGTATAAATCTTTAAAAGTAGCTGAATAAAGTTGACCATGTATGAATAATTCGGAAAATATGCAACTGTGTGGTGACACAATGGTTAGCATCGCTACTTCACAGCTCTAGAAACTGGGGTTCAATTCCAGCCTTCAGTGACTGTCTGTGTGGAGTTTGCACATTCTCCCTGTGTCTGTGACAGTTTCCTCCAGGTGCTCCGGTTTCCTCCCACAATCTAAAATTGTGCAGCTTAGGTTGATTGGCCATGCCAAATCACCCCTTAGTGTCCAGAGATGTGTAGGTTAGAGGGACTGGTAGGGTAAATAATATGGGGTTACAGGGACAGGATGGGAGGTAGGCCTGGGTAAGATGATCTGTTGGAGAGTTGGTACAGATCTGATGGGCCAAATGGCCTCCTTTTGCATTATAAGTATTCTGTATTCAATGGTTTGTGTAAGGAGTGAAGTGAAAATTGGAAGTGGGATTTTGGGTGGACAGAAATGATAGTGCCGAGCTTCCTCAGATAATACTTTTCTTGTGCCTTCACGTTAATGATTTTGAGCATAGAATTTCAAGGAAACAGCAACACTTGCAACTTTTTTTTGTGAACCCAAAGCAAGAGTGCTACATAATGAGATACAATTTTTAAGAAAGCCAAAACCAACATATTAACCCAAGGAAGTAGCACTTTAACTACTTGGCATATTATTGGACTTAAACTTAAAGAAGAAAAGGGAACCTTACGCATGGAGTAAAAATAATGGAAGGAATATGTTGGAAAAGTTCCCCTAATAACATTGACAAGAGATTAGCAAAGAATAGCTTTTACTCTTTGCACCAAATGGCTTAGGAGATGTGATAGAAGTCAGAAGTCATGAAGGGAACTGATTGACATAAGGTAAAAATGCAACAATAATCCTAATCAAATTTCCTCATATTAGGCCCTATGACCTATGTATACCTCAAGCTTTACAACCAGAGAGTGAAACATTGCTCGTAATAATGTGTAGCAACGAATACACAGAATCATGGAATCCCTACACTGCATAAGTAGGCCATTCAGCCCATCGAGACTGCACTAACTCTCTGAAAAAGCATCTTAAAAAGACTGCTCCCCCTCCCCCCCACCCTATGCCCGTAACACCATTCATTTATCATGACTAATCCACCTAACCTACAGTTCTTTGGACACTACCAGGCAATTTAGCATGGCTAATCAACCTAACCTACACACCTTTGGAATGTGTGAGGAAACTGGAGCACCTGGAGGAAACACAGGCAGACACGGGAGAACGTACAAACTCCATATAGACAATCACCCAAGGCCAGAATTGATCTGATTTGAATTTATTTAATTTATTATCGTCACATGTATTAGAATACAGTGAAAAGTATTGCTTCTTGCGCGCTATACAGGCAAAGAACACTGTACATACAGAAGGAAAGGAGGGGCTGCAGAATGTAGTGTTGCACTCATAGTTAGGGTGTAGAGGAAGATCAACTTAATACGAGGTAGGTTCATTAAAAAGTCGGATGGCAACAGGGAAGAAGTTGTTCTTGAGTCCAGGCCCCTGGTATTTTAGTATTCTGCATGCTCACAATTCCAAAATGCCTGACAACCAAAGAAGTTCCTCCTCCTTCGCCATTTTGTTTATTGATTGTTTTCTATATTCTTGTTTTCTTTTATGTTAGGTTCCATCATATAGTATCCATGTAATGTTACATTCAACATGTATTATCTTGCTTGCCTTTTCTTATTGTTCTAGTTTTTAATGATTTTTCTACATTTGGTTATTTTATCTCCACTCTAACCTTGGTTCACAGTGTGTACTAATGACTTTCTTCCTTTGTTCTTTTATAAATATGCTTTGGAATGTTAACATATGAAAATAAGAGGCAAGGATTTTGTTAAGCTGCGCACTTCAATCCTCGAATCAGAATTTCTAGCACTTAATATAAAACTGCTCCTGCTGATATTTTAATGGAAGTGGTTTAAATAGCTTATTGTCTTATTATATAGCAGCTGAATAGACTCTATAACATTGCATTAAATGTTTGTATGTGATATAATTGCACTGTCTTTATCTCAACAGCATGCTATGATCGGGGGAGGAGTGGTCAAATGGCTCCCCGCTCACTTCTTATTCACCACAACTGGTTTTCATTTGAAAAGGATAAATTGCCAAGCCAATGAGCGTTTAACTGTATACAGGTCAGAAACTCCTAGGTGTTTTTAACAAAGATAGCCTGGATCATAAGGTTTTACCTTTGAATTCGGTGAGCATAACGCTTTTTTAATTCATTTGTGGGACATGGGCATCACTGGCTGGCCAGCATTTATTGCTCATCCTTAGTTGCCCTTGAGAAGGTGCTGGTGAGCTGCCCTCTTGAATCGCGGCAGGGAATTCCAGGATTTGGACCCAATGATTGTGAAGGAATGGAGATATATTTCCAAATCAGGGTGGTGGGTGGCTTGGAGGGGAAATTGCAGATGGTGGTGTTCCCATGTATCTGCTGCCCTTATCTTCTAGATGGAAGGGGCCATAGGTTGGAAAGTGCTGTCTAATGATCTTTGGTGAATTGCTGCAGTGCATTGTACAGGCTGCTGCTACTGAGCTTCGGTGGTGGAGGGATTGAATATTTGTAGATACGATGCCAATCAAGCGGGTTGCTTTGTCCTGGATGGTGTCAAACTTCTTGAGTGTTGTTGGAGCTGCACCCATCCAGGCTAGTGGGGAGTATTCCATCACACTCCTGAGTGTTTCACTCCAGGTATGATTCAAGTAACTCACTCAGAAGGGTTTATCAAAGTTTATTTAAGAACACAGTTAGACTATAACAAGAAAAATCAGCATAACTTTTGCCAATTACAAAAAAAAAATCATGATATTGTGTACACCTTAACAACTAGCTACAACATTCCAAATCAAACAACACCCACAAACATACACTCCTTCTAAGTCTTCACACAGAAAGCAAGTATGCTCACATGATGCTGGATTTTGCCGCTTTTCAACATCTGCTGTGAATTAATCCCTTGGATGTTGAATTAAAACTCTGCTCTATTACTTTCGGTCACTTCTGGAAAGAGAGTTAGAGACAGAGAAACAGAGGCACACTGCCTTCTTCAGTCTCAAATCCAAACAGCTTCTGACAAAAATGAAACTAAAATCTTGGATTTTTCCTGTGGCGGAAGAAGGCAACACCTGACTTGTCAATTAGGCTCCACTCAACAATTCCAAAAGGGTCATCAGACTCCAGGATACTGCATCAGCCCAGGTTAAAAATAAACAAGCTGCTCACTATGTTGCTTCAGTAACCATTAGAGCTCACTGGCTTAGACATCACGGCAGCAAAACAAAAAGGCCAGGCCTTGAAACAACTGCAAAGAAACATGATTAAATAAACATTACTTAAAAGATAATATAGCCACACATTCTGTCATCATAAAAGAACAAATCTGTCAGATCTTCTTGAGTTTAATGAAGAAAGAGGTTAACGTTATTATATCTAAACTGCTTTAAGTAAAATAATGGCTCAGATTTTCCAGTCTCTGTGAAGAAGGCCCGGTGTAATGACTCCATGAGAAATGCTCACTCTGAACTTTAGGTTGGCTTTCCAGTTAAATATCATAATTTGACACAAGTTTTAGAGGCAAACAGATTTTTCCTTGTTCTGTGCCTTTTCTTCAGCATATTTCATTCCATTCTATTTTACTTCAAGTTTCTCATTCATTGCTAATTTAGAAGTAAAATTCACACTTCTTTCCTTCATTTCTTCTCTTTCTAAGATGCTGCAGGAAATCTGGAATATATTTTCCAAGGAATAGTCTTTGAATGCATTCTTTTTAAAAACATTATTAAAAGCACTGCCTGTGAATTATAATCCACAACAGAGATGATTTTAGATCAGATGAAGAGATAACATTTGAAACAGAACCTAACATACTTTGAATCCAATCACTTTGGGTTTTAACAGCTGGAATGAGAGGCAATCTCTTCTCAAAAGGCCTTCATTTATATAGCAAATAAGTGGAGAAAGGTGCTTAATTGAATTTGTTAAGGCACTGCCTTTACAGCACTGCTTGTGGGCCAGGAGGAACAGAGGTTAGCCCAAATGTTAACGCCGATTACTCACTCCCCCCAACACAGATAGGAAGGTGGAAAAATCTACTCTAGTAAATTCTGGGTCCCTCTTGTTCACTCCAATCAACTGAAAATTGAGGAAAATAAATCTTTCCATCATCGGCCAAGGAAAAGTTTGAAGATGTATTGGATTCGAACATTAGTGAACATTTGGAACTCATTGCCACATGACGTAGAGACGTAGAAACATATAGCATGGAAACATGACCTTCAGCCCAAATCATCCATGCCGTCCAGGTTTCCTAAACTGAACTGGTCCTATTTGCCTGCATTTGGCCCAGATCTCTTCAAACCATTCCCATCCAAGTGCTTGTCCAAATGTATTTTAAATGTTGTAATTGTATTTGCCTCTACCACCTCCTCTGTCAGCTCATTCTATATCTGCACCACTCTGTGTGTGAAAAAGTTGCCCTTCAGGTCCCTTTTAAATCTCTCAACCTTAAACCTATGCTTTCTAGTTTTGGACTCCCCTACCCTGGGGAAAAGACCTTGGTGTTCACCTTATCTACGCCCCTCATGATTTTATAAAGCTCTGTAAGAACAAAGAGAACAAAGAACAAAGAACAACACAGCACGGAAAACAGACCCTTCGGCCCAACGAGCCCACGCCACCATTTCAACATTGTGAGTCCCCTCTCCACCCATGAGCCTTGTCTATGCTTATGGCACTCCACATTGGAAACCAGATTGAGGGGAGACTAATTTAGGGACAATTTGTTACACCAATCAGCCTAAGAGCACATCTTTGGGGTGTGGGAGGAAACCAGAGCACCCGGAGAAAACCCACGCAAGCATGGGGAGAATGCGCAAACTCCCACAGACACTGGCCCAAATCCATGTGTCTGCACAGCAAACAGTGATAGTCACTGAGCTGTCATGTTGCACAGCATCTGGTCCAGTTTAAGCGTACACTAACGACGTGAAGCACTAGGCTACTCTTGAAACATCCCAAGAACAGCCCTCGCACGACCCACCGTGTGTATGCCCCTTGTTGGACAACAAGGCAGACCGAAGCACCTGTGGATTAAAAGAGAAAAACATCAATAACATGCACATGTGCAAACATTCAAGGGAATCCCCAGAAGCTCGACAGTAAAACAAGTGAGCCAGAAAATATGTTGGAAGGTCCATAGGAATTAATTGATTCCCAGGGACATCCCAAGGCCTGATCCTTATTTAAAACAGTCCATCTCCATCCCGCTCATGTGCCTATCTAAGTATCTCTTAAACAACTCCAGCGTGCCTGCCTCCACCACCTTGCTTGGCAGAGCATTCCATACCCCCACAACCCTCTGTGTGATAAACCTCCCTCTAACATCCGAATTAAACCTCGCCACCCTCACCCTAAGCCCATGGCCCCTCGTAATGTGTGTTTCGAATCTAGGAAAAAGCTTACCACTGTTTACTCTATCTATACCCTTCATAATCTTATATACCTCTATTAGATCTCCCCTCAGTCTCCGTCTTTCTAGGGAAAGCAGCCCCAATTCACCCAATCTTTCCACATTACCCAGTCCTTCCGTACCAGGCAGCATCCTGGTAAACCTACTCTGCACTATCTCCAGGATCTCCACGTCTTTCTGGTAGTAAGGTGACCAGAACTGGACGCAGTACTCCAAATGCGGCCTAACCAACGTTCTATACAACTGCAACATTAGACGCCAGCTCATGTACTCTATACCCCTTCCTATAAAGGCTAACATACCATAAGCTTTCTTCACAACCCCTCATCCTCCTATGCTCCAGGGACAAAGATCCCAGCCTTTCCAGCCTCACAATTCAAACCTCCCAGTCCTGGTGACATCTTTGTAAATCTTTTCTTCTGTCAAAGAAGTAATAACAAGAAAGAGCACAGCAGAATTAACTGCAGTAAGAGTAGATTGCCATTTTGATGTCAGAGTTGTGAGGAACAGGAAGAACAGGGATGATTGAGGAATAAATAGAGGGAATACCTTGCATTCATCTAAAATTATAGGTGTACCATTTTCAGAAACCTCATGCAAGAAGAAGAAATGTCATAAGATTCAATACAATTTACAGAATATTGGTGGCTTGACAGGTTATAGTGAGACATTTTGAACCAATTAATTTGCTATTCTTATGCTGTAGAAATGCTACAGGAAATGTTCACTTCTTTTGTTGCCCGCTAATTTTCAGTAGCAGTGGCCATGCACGGGATGTAGGTTAGAGGATAATAAGCTTTTCATTGTTGATCCAGGGAACAGAACAGAAGGATGTGGCTGCAAAATGTGGAAGAGAAGATAAAACCAGGAATCCAGACAGTTATTCACACACACATAATTGTAGAAATTTGAAATAAATTGGTTTCCAAAGTAGGCAGAACAGTAACAATTGGTTTGTTTGACAGGATGATCTGTAGAGCGTTCATTACTACAGGGATTTATTGAGGTGACAACAGAACATCTAGATTGAAATTTGAATTCAATTAAATTGGATTGAATTTTAGACCCAGCCAATCACGGCACCAGGAGTACCTGAAGATGAAATAGCAGGCCAGTGAAGTTTTAATGTGAGCCTACCCTCATGCTAAACATCAAAAACCACATTCTATGGACAGAGCTAAGCAATCCCATAGTTAAAGCTCCTCAGTGGCGATGGACAATGAAGTAATTACTGCCAGGCAGAGGTTCCATAAACATCCAGTCCTCAGTGGTGGTGGAGTCCACCATTATTCTTTCACGGGATCTGGGAGTTGTTGGCTTGACTGGCATTTTTGCCTGTCCTTAACTGCCCTTGAAAAGATGGTTGTGAGCTGCCTTCTTGAACCTTTGCAGTCCATCTGGTGTAGATACGCCCACAGTGCTGTTTGTTTTAAAGTTTATAGTTTATTTATTAGTTCAGAAGTCAGCTTACATCAATGCTGCAATGACGTTACTGTGAAAATCCTCCAGTAGCTACTGTTTGGGTACACTGAGGGAGAATTTAGCATGCCAATCCACATAACCAGCACATCTTTTAGATTGTGGGAGGAAAGCAGAGCACCCGGAGGAAACCCACACAGACACGGGGAGAACGTACAAACTCCGCGCAGGCAGCAACCCAAGCTGGGAATCAAACCCAGGTCCCTGGCACTGTGAGACAGCGGTGCTAACCACTGAGCAGGATTTTGACCCAATAATAGTGAAGGAATGGCAATATATTTCCAAGTCTGGATGGCGTGTCACTTGGAGAGGGATTGCAGGTGGTGTTCCCATGCACCTGGTGTGCTTGCCCTTGGTAGTACAGGTCACGTGTAGGAAGGTGCTGTCGAAGTGATTGTAAAATGTTAGAAAATTTGCAACAAGCTTCAGCCTCAATTCTCAAAGGGATGATTCATTTTAGCCTCCTCTTGAAATCCTGATCATAACAAGTGTTATAATTCAGCTAAGTTGTTTATTCCAATGGCTATAGTCATAGAATCATAGAACCCTACTGCGCAGAAGGAGGCCATTCAGCCCAGTGAGTCTGCACCAACCACAATCCCACCCAGGCCCTATCACCATAACCCCATGCATTTACTGTAGATACTCCCTCTGACACTAAGGGGCAATTTAGCATGGACAATCCACCTAACGTGTACATCTTTGGAGTGTGGGAGGGAACCGAAGCACCCAGAGAAAATGCACACAGGCACAGGGAAAATGTGCAAACTCCACACAGTTCGGAATCGAACCCGGGTTCCTGGCATTGTGAGGCAGCAATGCTAACCACTGTGCCACCGTGCCTCCCACATTCCTGGAAGCATTTTGGCTATCGTGCTGAAGATCGGTACTTGCTGTTGCTCTGCTAAAACAAAGCAATTGGAATCTCCTGACAATCTGGAAAGTTTCCCCAAGTATGTCTTGTCCACTCGAAGGAGGACATATCAAAGACTGCCCTGGAATAAAAGCGAAACACTGTGGATGCTGGAAATCTGAAATTAAACAGAAAATGCTGGAAAATTTCACCAAGTCTAGCAGCATCTGTGGAAAAGTAAATAGAGTTAAATTTTCAAGTCTGTATACCTTCAGTCAGTAAGAAGTCTCACAACACCAGGTTAAAGTCCAACAGGTTTATCTGTAGCAAACACTAGTAGCTTTTGGAACTGGCTGTTCCTTCATCAGGTAGATGGGAGTTCTGATCACAAACAGGGCATATCAGCTACAAATAAACCTGTTGGGACTTTATTTGGTGTTGTGAGACTTCTTACTGTGTTTACCCCAGTCCAACGCCGGCATCTCCACATCATAACTTCAGTCATACAGATTGGAAACACTTCTCTCTCTACAGATGCTACCAAACGTGCTGGATTTTGCAACATGTTACGTTTTCATTTCTAAGACTGCCCAATAGACTCAAACTTTGCCAAATAGATACTGCAAGTTGTTGGGACTGTTATCAAGAGATCAAAGAAAGAGAAGAAGCAAGAGTGTGGGTGATCTTGCTGTCTCACTGCGTCCTTAATAACAGCACCTTCAGTAACCCCCTTGTGATGATGTGTAATAAAACAGTCAGGGTCAGGATTCCTGAAAAAAACATCAGCTGGATCACCTTAGACACCTAGACAGAGAATGCAGGAACTTTGTTAACGTGCTATAAATCAGGCATTGACGTATGCAATGAAAAACAGAATGATTCATTCATCAGGAGGCCACATTAAGTCTTGTTGGCAACATATCTTTATAACATTTTGAATCACTCTTGGAGATCAGGAACAAGAGGGTTTGATGGATCTCACAATGCACACCACTGCTTATTAATCCTGTAAAGCACCATCTCAGTAACATCTCCTCAGAAGGTTTGGATAATGTATACAGTTTGAGTAAGCAAAAGCCAAAGATAGTGGCAGATGAGGAGTTGGTAGTTTCCTGTGGTATGTGTGTGGAATGAGAACCAAGGGCACTGTGCAGATCTTACGGGAATTTGGCAGAGTGTCAATTCTGCTGAGAAAATTAGCATGGAACTCTCCAGCTCCACTGACCAATTTTCTCTCCAGATCTTGTCACCTTAACTGCCTTAGAAAGTGTGGGTGGGGTTAGTGTCATCAGTCTGGTGAGGTGGGGTCTCAGAGCCAGGAAACAGCCCTGCTGAGATCAAGCTGATCACTAGAAAAAAATTAATCCTCCCCCCCACCTATCCCCATCATCATGACATTGCCCTCTTTCTGCCCCATCAACATGGCATTGGCTCCCTTCCGATACTCCCTGCCCACTCACGCCCCTCGATCATCACAGCATCCCCACTCACCCGAAAATCATTGGCATCAGCCCCATCCCTCACCTCCTGATCATCAACAACCATGGGCTTCTTACCCACCCTACCGCACTCCAAATCAATGTGGGCATCGATCCTCCCATCATCGTCAGCATCGTCCGCTCCCCGATCATCGCTGGCATCCCCCTCACTTGCACTGTCCACTTTGCCCATCACCAGAAATAGATTAGTCACTGCATGTAAGGTTGCCACTAGGATCCATCCCTGCAGAGTTTGGCACTACCACGTTAGTGCCAACCTACTGTGCCAGGTGGCAATGCCAGGGGCATTACTACAACACTGCTTGTCCCTCTCCTCGTGGGCTATAGTGACCTTTGCATCCTAGGAGGAATCCCCATGACAGGTTCATGTCTGGGTGAACCTGTCATGAACCTCACTGACGTAACATCAGGTTGGCAAGGTTTGAAAATCTCATGAGCGAGGAAGGTCTGACAAGTGGGGAGAATCTTTACTTCTAATTAAATTTATTGAAATGAATGTAATTCAAGTTCTTGCCCATTTTGGAAGAGGAGCCAGAATTGTCACCTACACCCGGCAGCACCCACGGATACTCACACCTTGGTAGACCGTAGGCAGGCTTTTGGGTCACTCACTGGTGAGCACCTCACAACTGAAGATCCAGAGCAGGCAGACACAGGAGTGTCCCAGGGAACCGGCACTCAGAGGGATGCTGGAAGCCAGTTCTCTGTTCGTCCCTGCCTGATGATGTGCCCTGGGTCCACTTGTCCCAGAGCTGCTGGAGCTGCAACAGCAGAGCGGCTAGCATCAGGAAGAGGTGATAGCAGCTCTCCTCGGACTGCAAGTCCAACTGCAGGAATCCCATTGCCTTCTCTCTGAGGAGCTGGTGCCATCACTGCAGGGCACTGAGGCCAACACTGTGAGCATGGCATCCACCATGGAAACCATGGTGCAGGACATGCACTCCATGGCAGGAGATGTCCACAGCATGGCTCAGCTCATGATCTCCATGTCTGAGGGCATGAACTCCATGATGCTGGGCTTCAACTGCATGGTGCAAGCATTGGTGGGAATTCATGACTGTCAGTGCCAAAGGATGTTGAGGCTTCTGGGTTTCACTTCAGCTGCCACTGCATCCCATGGAGGAGCACAGGGGCTTTCGGGAAACCAAAGTGAAAAGGTCAGCAGGAGTACAGCCTATGGCCCTCCAACCCAGAGATGCTGGACATCTCCAGCTCAGCTGGTACCCACTTCCCTATGAGTAACATGCCTTTAGCCCCTGACACGAGGAGGGACACAGTCAAACGTCAGTGCTTCCTGAGAGAAGGACGAAACCCTCCAGGTCCCAGCACCCCTCCCAGGGATGCCCGACAGGGTCAGTTAGCAGAACATGGAAGTTTGCAGGCTGATTCAAGCTCTGCTGTGGATCCTGTGGATATACTTCAACATAGCACGAGGGTGAGGAAGATTAAGGAACTGTCAGCACTTTGTGGGCACAGGTGAATATAGGCACGAGAGTGGAGAGGGAACAGTTGTACTGATTGTTTTGCATTAAGATGCACTTTGTTCACTCAAAGAGCCTCCACTCTGTTTATGTATGCCACCAAGCTTGGGGGAACCACCGCACACACCCCAGTACCTCATCTCTGTGGAGAGTGAGAATGGCAGGGCTATATTCTCCCCACACTAGCGATGTAATAAGGAGGCACTGCAGCTGGCATGTCCATCCCCTCCCCCCAACCCCCCCATCACCTCTCTCTCTACATGATTAACATCTCCCAATAAATTTTGCATTGGTACAAAGGAGAATGAAGCTATTGGTGAATTGCTTCTGTTTTACACATGACAGGTGTAAATCCAGTGAAGTGTCGGTGAGGGAATCCAAAAGATTACCCAAGCACTTTGTAAATGCACCCAATGACAATTTAAATGTTCATCAAGGTGAGGAATGCTAGCGCAGGGAAATAGAATTGCTTCCTATTTTGGGCAGCGCGTCAATTTCATTTGAATAACTGCTTACAACGATAAAGCCATTTTGCATTTGTATCCTTCCAATATTTTGATTATAAAATATGATCTATGTATCCAGTAAATCTCCATCACCAAAAAGGTTATTATTATCAAATAAATAAAAATAAACACCAATTTGCACTGAAAAGATTATACTGAGTGCTGACCGGGGGAAGATGTTTATTATGGGGTATTGAAATGAGTTGTATATTACAGGGAAATGTGCAGAAGCTCTTTATATTAAGATTGCATGCAGTTTAAGTGAATTCAATTACACAGGATAGCGGAAAGGTGGTCACACTACCATAGCCTTCAGTAGCGAGAACAAATACGGCAGGAGTCGTAATACAAGGCAGCTGAAAACTACAAGACCATTGTTTCTATTTAGTGTGACCCAATTCCATTATCTTTGAAGGTATATTTCTCTCTTTCTGCATCTCAACCTTGATGGTGACATAAGGAGGTAACAGACTGCCTGCCCAGCCGAGCAAAATGAACACAACTTCCTAAAATGTAGCGAGAATGTCAATAAGCAATCTCTGTTTGACACAACAGTTTATGTAGGGTTGCGGAATCATTATCTTGCACTGATGTGGCTTTGTGATGCCAAAGGTATTTGTACCCATCAACGGAAATACAGCCTTACACTATAAGAGGTGACACAATGACCCAGCAAGCTGTTTGATATGACTTCAGGTTCCAGTCCAAGAGTAATTCAGGTTCCATTTCCTTGCCCGGCTTCTGACTGACTGCAAATGTAACAAGCTTTCTCAGGTTATAGCTTCACGTTCGCCTATTCACAGCTGTGGCCAGTGGTCTGTCAACTGTTCAAAAATTAGAACGTTTAGAAAATAGGATAGGACGATTTTCTATTAGCTATGTTTAGTTTAGTTTATTTATTAATATCTCATATAGGCTTACATTAGCTCTGCCAATGAAAATTCCCTGAAGAATTAAATAACAAACAGATTTACAAAGTGCCTGGGAGTCTAATGAACCCCTAAGCACTTTCAGCAGAGCAAGCAGCCAATCACATTGAATTATTCTCAGGGACAGCAAAGCAGGAAATATAAATGCACTGATTATCCTTCATTTATAATATTATTTTTCATTGGGCGTAATAAGTGACTGGTTCATACATGTGGTCTTAAGGTTAAAGCTGAAAAATAATTTAAAACTTTAAAACCATGTATTAAAAATATTTGGATTCTTTATCACAATTGAAAACATTGATAATTCACAAATATAAAAGTAGCTTTACATAGCAGCATTCTGGAATTCAGTTCAATGTTGAAGTACCTTTGCACCTCATTCAACTAGATCTAACTTTTTCAAGGGCTTATTTTTACAGTGGGATTAATAGTACAATAAGGTATGTGCTAGTCTATTCAGTGATTCCTAATTCTGGGACACTCCATCATCGCAGCCTCTGGAGCAGCATACAATTATTGACTGTAACTTTTAGATTTCTACTTTTAACTGTACGTTGGTTGTTTTTTTTTCTCTTCCCACACCTAAGGTGCACAAGACAGTCTTGCATCTGTTTCCTGGAACAGGTCACTAGCCTATCACCAGAAGCGTATGACTTGAGGGCCCGCATTCCACATCAAGCATGGGTGACCAGGAATCTCCCCCTCTCTTATCGCCTATCATGGACATATTGGAAGGATTTTACAGGTTGATGCTCAGCCTATTGACTATGTTAGGAACATTGGCCATCAAGTCCTGAGGTGGGATTTGAACCCAGAGTTTTACCACTACCGCAAAATCAACAGCAATGAATTTATGAGACTGAGCATAACTTTCTGAATGTATTTTCCCTTATCATTTACTCCTTTGATTTTCTCCCCTTTTCTTCCTCTGCATGACAATATCTTTGTGATCATGTGATAATTGAGTGTCCAAGGTCACCCTTGACCAGCTAAGATGGGCGGGCACTTTGTCAACATGCCCGACAAAACAGCTTGCTTGATCAACACCCCATCCATCAACTTAAACACTCACTGCATTCGTTGCTGCACACAAGGGTAGCAGTATATACTGTATGAAGTTGCAGTGCAGCAACTCACCAAGGCTCCTTTGTCAGCATCTTGCAAATCCATGAACTTTACCAGCTAGGGAACAAGGGCATAAAATACAAGGGAACATCAGCACCAAAACGTTCCTCTCCAAGTCACATATCACCTTTACTCAAAACAATCACCATTCCTTCACTGTGTTAGGAATCCATATTTCCAAGGACTATTTGTTTTTTTTTAAATGAAAGGATGTTGAATTATTTGAACACTCTTTTGAATTTTGATTTAAAGTTAACAAGTTCACTTTGTTGTGTGAGCAAGCTGCTCTTGCCATAAAATCACATGACTTTGACTAAATGGCCAATAAGGCAGCTGAAGAGATAAGAGTTATTTCGTTTGCTTGAATTAAAATTTTAATAAAGATTGTTGCCAGTTTGTGAACTCCTATTGATTGGCTGAAAATCAGCAGGAGTCCACCTCCACCTGGCTTGGGAGAAGTTCATTCTGAGCATGTCTTTGAACTGGAAGCAAACTGTGAAGGATAATTGTTCCCCTCTCGCTCTCTCCCTCTCCTTCTCCCTATGTTGCCTGAAGTCTCAAGTGGGTGTTTATCTGTAGCCTGAAAATTCTCATCTCAATATCATTCAACGATATTTGAAAGCCTGTAAATCTGTGATAAATAAGAGTTAACAAAGGCAATGTTTCACCAAAGCTTTGCAAAAGACTCCCAGACAAGTACTGTGACCAGCACTCCATCTATTTATGCAGGAGCAAAAACAAAACAACAGTGTCAAGACCTTTTCAAACATTATCATTTTTCATATACTATTCTCTCTGCAGAGATCTTATTTGTTCTGTCATTTGTTTTGTGCGTGTTTTAAGTTTATTAGTGTCACAAGCAGGCTTACATTAACCATTCAATGAAGTTACTGTGAAAATCCTCTAGTCACCATACTTCGATGCCTGTTTGGTGTGTGTTGAGGTTTTCAAAAAGGGTAAATCATGATACTTCTAATTTACATATTATATGTTAACCAGTTTTTCAACTTATTAAATAAAAATAAGTTTTGTTCCATAATAAATAAGCTATTCTGAGGTTATTGAAAGATGCCTGTTTGAAGTTTCTTTTTTTCTGGGTCTGGCAGTCGTGATGGTAAAATGATAAGCCATTTTCATTAGCAAACAAAACATTTACACTCTTTCTGTGATGTGTGGAGCTAAAGACACTGCACATTCCTCCTATCTCAGTTGTAACAACTTTCGCAGCCCTGGGAACCCCCCAAACTTCAGCACTATGTGTGTACTTGCACCAGATAAACTGTTGTAGTCCAAGGAGGTGGACACGCCCCACTGACACATTTATACTGTTCTCCCAATGCCTTGGTTACGACAAACAATATGTGAATTCATGAGCTGTCTGAGTCCAATAGTTAATGTGAATGGGCCTTGATCAAGAGTTGAACAAACTGTTCCATCCAGTATTTTCCAAAAATCACGTGATGCCCCAAACTTTCATAACAGCAAGCGACATTGACATAAATGTTTGTGCCATCCATCATTGTGAAGAATACTTTGTGGAGATCAGTTGCGATTTGAATATTTGATATCTGTCCTTGTGACTTACTTCTTTTCTGACTTGCTGTCAATCACAGCAGTCAGAGCACAGGGTGAAAACAATGGAGCTCAGTGCTGTGGTTACATAGTCCGCACACTGAAAACATGCCCCAATCACACTTTACATTACATTAAATGAGTAAACTCAACCTTTAGTTCATGGAGTTGCAGCACTTTGGAGCATTTTATAACATTTGCCTATCAGTACAAAATAAAGTTTTAAGTAAGTTGGCTTACATTAATACTGCAATGAAGTTACTGTGAAAATCCCCTAGTCTCCATACTCAGGTGTCTGTTCAGATACATTAAGGGTGAATTTACTTTGGCCAATCCACCTAACCAGCACATCTTTCGGACTGCGGGAGGAAACCAGAGCACCCGGAGGAAACCCATGCAGACACGAGGAGAACATGTAGACTCGACACAAACAGTGAAGGAAGCCGGCACGCACAACTGGGTTCCTGGCACTATGAGGCAGCAGAGCTAACCATTGTGCCATTGTGTTGCCCTAAAGGAGGAACAATGAGATTGTCATTGGTTTGGTGGATCTTTGCTCATTGACACCACCTCGGAAGTATTTGTTGGAATACATAAAGTTTTTGGGTTTCAGCGCTAAAGAAACCTTTGCTCATTTATTTCAATATATGCTTTATATATATTGAATGCAATAAGTGGGTGACATGGTGGCACAGTGGTTAGCAGTGCTGCCTCACCCAGTGCTCCAGAGACCCAGGTTCAGTTCCTGGCTTGGGTCACTGTCTGTGTGGAGCTTGCACATTCTGCCACTGTCTGCATGTGTTCCCTCAGGTGCTCCAGTTTCCTCCCACAGTCCAAAGATGGATTGGCCATGCTAAATGTGTGCAGTTGTGGGGATAGAGTGGAGGTGTTGGGACTGGGTGAGGTGTTCTGTCAGACAGTCAGTGCAGACTCAACGAGCTGAATGGCTCCTTGTGCACTGTCAGGATTCTATGATCTATCACCAAGCAGAATCGGAAGTTAGCAAAATGGGAGGCAACACACGGCAAATTTTCATTGAATGCAAAAATGAGCGTTGCTTTCTGGACGTGCCTCTTCGAATGGCTCCTTTTTAAAATACCAAAATGAAGCAATGATTCAGAAGAGCAGAGAGAAAGGAAAATAATTTTTAAATCTGATCATCTGGGTTACCAGACCACCAAAACAAGGCCACCTATATAGCATAGCTAGACTAGGCTTAGTAAAGGAAAAAAGATTAAAGAATTTGAACAACAGTTTAATTATCACAATTCCTGTGAGGGTTCTGGGACATTAATATTCCTTCTTTTTAAATGCTTTTACTATCATGAAACAACCAAAGTCAAGGTCACTAATTTACATACTAATAAATAAAAGCCATGTTTGCATTTATATAGCACCTCAATGTTCCCAAAAGTGTTTCACATTTGACAAAGTGTTTTTGAGAAGTGTTTTTACTTCTGTAAAGTAGAAAATGTGGCAGCCAATTTAATATAGTCACACGGAGAGCAGTATCATAGAATCCCTGCACTGCAAAAGGAAGCTATTCGGCCCACAATCCCACCCAGGCCCTATACCGTAACACCACATATTTACCCTATAATCTCCCTGACACTAAGAGGCAATTTAACATGGCCAACCTAACCCACATGTCTTCAGACTGTGGGAGGAAACTGGAACACCTGGAGGGAACCCACACAGACACAGGGAGGACATGCAGACTCTGCACAGATAGTAACCCAAGCCAGGGATCGAACCCAGGTCCATGACATTATGAGGCAGCAGTGCTAACCACTGTACCACCATGCATTTCCTGTTGGCTTAGAGTTCAATATTGGAGAACTCCCCACTTCTTTAATTAGTGCCATTGGGTGCTTTATATCAATCTGGGGATGGTACACAAGATCTCAGTATAATGTTTTACCTGAAGGGTGGTATTACAATGCTACTGGTGCAGTTCTGCCTCAGCACTGCACTGTGTTGGTACAGATTTTGTGCTCAGGTCTGATTCAGAAACAGGAGTGCTGTCACTGAATCACTGATCTTAGATTTCCCATTCTCATTGAAACTGAATATATGTTGAAGATGCTCTTCCTGAAGCAGTTCTCCAAAGCCACTTGCTCTTGCTGCTGCCTAGTAAGCAAGATATTTTCTGGTACCCTGTCAATCAGATCTACTTTGGAACAACTTTGTAGATAGTGACTATTTTGAAGGAGTCAGTACATTCTCCAGTGGCTGGAGTGGGTCTGTATGGGCAATGGGAGTGAAATCTGTGCTGTGTATGTTTTGATCAGGAGTGCTTTAACCACTCAGTTCTGGCCTCGAGTGACTGTGTGGAGTTTGCACATTCTCCCCATGTCGGTGTGGGTTTCCTCCCATAGTCCAAAGATGCGCAATTTAGGTGGATTGGCCATGTTAAATTGCCCCTTAGTGTCCAAAGCTGTGCAAGTTAGGTTAATTGGCCATGCTAAATTGCCCCTTAGTCTCTAAAGGTGTGTGGGTTAGGTGGATTAGCCATGCTAAATTGCCCCTTAGTGTCAGGGCAAATACAAGCAGAGTAAATACTTGGGGTTATGGGGATAAGGCCTGGGTGGGATTGTTGTCAGTGCAAGCAGATGCACTGTTGGGATTCGATGATTCCGCAATAAGTAAAATAGATTCTAACCATAAAGCAGAATATTATGAATGTTGGAAAATTGAAATAATTGCAAATGAAAGATCTTTAATCTGAAACCTTACCTCTGTTTCTCTCTTTGCAGAAACTGCCTGACCTGCTGCAGATTTCCAGCACTTTTTGTTTTTATTTTAGGGGAACAGGATTTGTCGCCTTTGCCTTCAACCACAAGCCATGATCAATCTAATCCGCTCTGGAGATGGAGTTTGATGGTATTCGAGCTGCCTGAAGGGAAGAATCTCCCCATTTGTAATCAGGTTACTGCTAACTCTGCTATTGTCAGTAATCTATGAGGAAAAATACACTGCGGGAAAAAGCTAGAATAGGAAACGGCTGCTCAGGGTGCAGGCTCCAGGAAACAGGCAACAATGAAAAGCTCAAGCAATTTGTTCAGATGTGCAAATTACAAAATTGTCAGTAAGAATGATCATAATGCCAACTGCTGGCTGCTTTGTGCAGACCATGGAATCTCTGCAGTGCAGAAGGAGGCCACTTGGCCCATTGGGTCTACATCAATTCTCTGACAGATCACCTACAAAATAGGTGACAACACAGCCTCTCTATACATTTCAAAGAATGGAGAAGAGTGGGGGTGATTCTCCCAGCCCTACTGGGGGGCAAGGCCTCTGGGGGGGAGATCGGTGGGGCTGAGGGGCATCCCACTGCCAGTCTGCGCTCAAGCTTGGTGACAGAGTGGGGGAGGCCAGCAATCAGGGCTGGCCATCGGGGTGGGATTAGCCTGCTAGAGGAGGGTTGGGACTGCAGGGGGGGTGGGATGGGGATGGTGTGCAGGGATAAGGGGGATGGGGGCTGCCGCTTGGGGGGTATCGGAGGGGTGGAGTGGGAGGAGTGAGTGTGGCACAAACACACCTGGAAGGTCAGCAGTCAGGGGTGGGAGAGGCGGGATGGGGATGCGGGGAGGGGTCGCATGGCCACCGATGATGGGTCACAGGGCTGGTCAGCAATCAAGCTGATCAACATACTGCATATGCGCTGATCTCCTCTATGACAGATTGGCACATGAGCAGTGGCCCACTCAGCATTATGTTTCTAGCCTCTTCCGTGGGGATAGGTCCCATCCCCTGATTTTTAAAGAGATTCACGCTAGAGCATTCTGTGACGCACAAAGTGTGGAAGATCCATTTTGAACATCCTTCTGAAAAAAAAATAGAATCGACAGTGCAGATGGATGCCATTCGGCCCACCAAGCCTACACTGACAATAATCCCACCCAGGCCCTAAAGTTAAAGTTTTTTTTTAAGTTTATTTATTAGTCACAAGTAAGGCTTATATTAACACTGCAATGAAGTTACTGTGAAATTCCCCTAGCCGCCACACGCCGATGCCTGCTCGGGTCAATGCACCTCACCAGCACTTCTATCAGACTGTGGGAGAAAACCGGAACACCCAGAGGAAGCCCACGCAGACACGGGGAGAACGTGCAAACTCCACACAGGCAGACCGCAAGGCCGGAATTGAACCCGTGTCCCTGTCGCTGTGAAATGGCAGTGTTGACCATTGTGCCACAGTGCTGCCTCTTTACTCCAGTTTTTACGCAAATTTGACACTTAGAATTTTGGGGGGAGAATTCCATGCTGTGTTTTTAATGTTTTAAAGAAACAGTCCTTTAGTTCATGCATGGTGTTTGCAGATACATAATCTAACAAGTTATATTTATAATAATCAAACTACGCTGTCAATAGTTGATTTTCTTTTCAAATTGAGAAAACTATCAAGAGATCATGAATGCTGTGGCCCCATTTTAACTCAGAGATTCCTCACACTGCGTCATTCCCCATGGTTCTACCATGCAGGGATCAGGAAATGGTTACAGTCAGTTAAATTATTTTGCAATAATGAGGAACAGAAATGCTTCAGGAGTGCGCCTGCAGATCCAGCAAGGGGGTCTAGAGTCTCCCCAGCGCCAGGCCTTGCCAGTCCCTCGCCCTTGATTACATTTGGCACTCCAGACCCTCACATGCCTTTTCATTGTGGAAACACATAAAATAGGAGCAGCAGTAGACCATGTGGCCCTTCAATCCTGCTTTGATCCTGCTCAGGACAAAGCAGCCTGCTTGATTGGCATCACATCCACTCCTTCCACCACCTCAGTAGCAGTAGTGTGTACTATCTACAAGATGCACCACAGCAATTCACCAAAGATCTTTAGACAGCACCTTCCAAACGCATGACCACTTCCATCTAGAAGGATAATGGAAGCAGATACATGGCAACATCACCACCTGCAAGTTCCCCTCCAAGCCATTCTGACTTGAAAATATATCACTGTTCCTTCACAGTCGCTGGGTCAAAATCTTGGAAATCCCTCCCTAATGGCATTGCGGGTCAACCCTCAGTACATGGACTGCAGCAATTCAAGAAGGCAGCTCACCAAGACAATCTCAAGGACAACTAGGGATGGGCAATAAATGCTGGCCAGCCAGTGATGCCCATGCCCCACGAATGAATAAAAGAAATATGTGATCAAACTACAAATAGCTCACATTAAGTCATTCCTGTGCGGTGAAAGGTTTAATTGCATTTCCACAATGATTAGCCAACTCTTGTAGTGCAACACCTTGTCATTCCCGGGCAAAGAGCTCTAATGACATCAATCATTATCTCACAGCACCTAGTATGATAATAATTACCAACGCACTTCACAAGGTCCAACTTAAAGCATTATAACTCCTGCCATTATACATAAAATGAAAAAAAACGGTTTCATACCCACTATTATACTAACATAGTTTATCTGATATAAACGACACCCACAGGCTCAGTGATTGAGGTGGCTGCAGACACAGTCACAGTTTTTATAATGATACGTGCGTGGTGTATAAATGGAATTTGTTGGACAGATTTAAGTGAAACACTATCTTGCCCATAATTTAAATACGGACCTAGGCTACAATGTTTCACTAATGTGAGAGTATCAAAGCTTAATCTTTAATCTGCACATTCTAATGCTCAATCCTATCCTGCAGCTAACTAGCACTTGTCCAGGAAGGACTGAGTTTAATATTAATGCCATTAAGGCTTCCTGCTTGCATCAGTAGAAAACTGATTTCCTTCCTTTCTGTGAAATAAAAGATTACACTTGGTGTTTATTGATGCAAATCACACTCTGTACAAATTCCTGTTACTCCATTGTAATTGCTAATGAAAATCAGCTGCCCTGGAGCTTGAAAACTCTGGGTGAAATCTTATTGCACAATAATGGATACCAATGCAAGTGGTTCCTGCTGACAGCGCATGCGTGTGTTAGAGCTGAATCTTATGCCTCATTGACGAAAATCATTATGCCCACAAGTTTCACGCCACTCCAGCAGTATATCCCCTCCGATTCGACTGCCCTGCAAAGGCGTAACTGCAGCAAACATTGAGAAACCCTGTATAAATGGTTTCCCAGCACTTCACAGAACTGTGACTGCAGAAGAAGGCAGGCAAGAAGGCAACTACCCACTTTTCGGTGGGGTCCCTCACCAGACTGCTGGATGGAGTGGAACAGGGGTGGACATAATCAACCTCCACTCAGGGATACAACGTCCCAGTAAGGTGACCACCCCTGCCTGGGAGGCAGTGGCAGCCCTGGTCATTGCAAACACATTCCAGAAGAGGACAGGGCAGCAGTATTGGACAAATTGAATGATCTTCCTCGCTCAGTCAGAGTAAGTGAATCAGTCCCAGTCTCCCAGTGGACCCTCTCACACTCCCACCCCTCTCTCTCACTCAGCCACTTTGGCCTTTGACAACACCAGGCACCAGGCTCCCCCCTCCCTGCCACAATCACCATGTTCCCCCAGTAACTGCTCTGTTACTCACACTCCAGCTCCCACCCAAGTCCCACACCTACCACACCTCCTTGCCATCTTAAACGTCAATACTCCCAAAACAAAAGCCATGCCAACTTCTACATCGCAGATCACCTCTTTTAGAAAAAGACTCTGCAGCCGACTGGTGCAAGAGGCAAAAACTGAAATTTGTTTCTTCATATCCGAGGACCATCCACGTCAAACCCATAACATCTGACCTGTCCAGAGGAAGGCCACAGCTGCAGAGTTCCCCCAAGCACCAAAGAATGACAACATGAATTGCCAGTTCTCTAGACATTCATGTTGATGTCATATCAGGCTTTTCATTTAAGAGAATACCCACAGGAAACAATGAAATCACTTACAGTTTGGCATACCCAAATAGCAAGACATCTATCACCTACTCCACATCCTCCGCAGCTCTACTTAAATATTAGGAATTCACCGTCAGATGCAAAAGTTTAGATTAGATTTCAATTTGCTACTGTGCCAATGATGGTGCAGGTAGTGACTGCACTGCTCCAAGTCATGGTGAGTTTCACAAACCAAGAGGGGCCGCAACCCTACCACCTTGCCTGCCCAGAATCGGAGCAGGCAAGGGTCTGACAATGGAAATCTATGTTGACCTGGGGCAGAAGTTTCTAGTCTCGCTCGAGCGAGGCCGTAAAATCCTTAAGTTGTTCAATCTAGCGACTGTTGCAACTGCCTAAGGTGGACCCAGCTAGAAGGCAAAACAAACCAGCCAAGTTCTTGCTCTTGATCACTCTCTCTGATCCTTCCTGGACAATCCAATGGATGAGGTTGGCATTTGCTTCAACTGTGAAGTCTGCACTTTCCAACACCATAATCACACTTGTTGCCTGGTATCATGCTCGGTGGGAACTGGAGATTTACTGGAGACCCATACCCCCAGGACAAATTTCTTACCACAAAGGAACAAAGGAATTTTTTCTAAGAATTGCAAACAGCCAGAAGTCCACACCTCCTACTGACATTTAAATCAATCTTCCAACTCATCTTTGACTTAAGCATTTGTAAGGATTGCCTGGAGATTGGTAGATATATTGTTACATGTTTGATAGAAAGACTGGAAATTATAGAATATCGTTAATGACTTCAGACCATCCCAAGTGCATTCCAGCTGTTTCATTTATTTTTGATGTCTTGTTGTGACACGACAGTCAATTTGAACAAAGCAAAGAAACATCGATGATCTGTTTTATTGGTGATATTGGCCTGGTCAGCAGGGGGAACACCCGTGCTCTACTCCCAAATCATGCCATGGAGCATTTATTTGTCCCAGCTGAGAGACCAGGTGATTTTAAAGTATCGCCCAGAGAATGACACCTTCACTAATAGCACTCTGTCAGCACTGTACCCGCGTGTCAGCACAGATCCTGTGAACAAACATTTGCTGCTTGACTTGAACCCATAACTCAAAGGCAGGAGTGATATATCACTCTGATATGAGCTCTGCATGAAACCACACTTAGATGGAGAATGATGTGTGTGTATCAATGTATGCCGATTCATTCCTTTGACTTCATCAACTTCCTCTGGAGGATTTAATGAGACACGTGGTGGAGAATTACTACCTCTGTAGGTTCCACCTATTGCAACTACAGTAAGGCAGATTTAGAAGGAAGCTGTATCAATCTGTACTGTACATATGCAGGTCAGTCTTTGATCCAGGAAGTGGCATACGAAAGGTCAAGTCTTGCATCCTGAGCCCCCACAGCATCAAAGACAAAAAGAATGACACTGGTGTCATGTTCAATATTGCTCCTATTGAGTCAAGAGATCAACTTGCTACACTGTCCTGTTCCCAACTGCACTAATGTTTTTATCACTGTGGGTGGACCTTCTGTGAGATTGTGCTGGGTGCACTGGTAGGTTAAGGCTGGACCACACACACACTTTTTTCTTAACCGCAGGCGATGGGCTTTTCACTGATACAGCGCAAAAAAAATGCAATTCAAAGCCGCAAGTTAATGCTTTGAATCATGAACATTCTCCAATTCAATGGCAATTGCTGTTTATCCATATCAGTGAAACATTGCAGCTGTTAACGGTCTTATTTATAGAGTGCACAGAATTGGGTTTCATATTTGGCATTACTCCAGGCTCAATAGCTCTGCATTATGAGGTCTGACTGCAGAATGATTCATTTTCCAGTGTCTGTTTTGTATCATGGCTTTTTACTTGACCAGTTGTTTGAAATTGTGACTTTACACTTTTATGCAATTTACTCCCACCAGGGTCGGTAAGTCGCTGGACTGAAAGGTTTTGAGACTCCGATATGTTCGAAGTTGTACCACTCTTGTGACAATGGGCATTCCGCTGGCCATTCTGATCGCAGCATTTAGAGAAAGTTCTCTTTCCTAGCCGAATTAGTGAGATGAGAAGTCTTTTTTTTAAGTGTAATATGCTAAAAACAGAGAGGCAATGACATGCTATATGATGGTGAGCTAAACTGGTACAAAGTGGGTCAGAAAGTCATTGAACATTAATAGCCCACTTGGAACAATATGATTGCTGAAGTCACCATTGATGCAGCCTAAACAAACGCGTGGGATTTTCCATCTGCACTCACCTCAAAACTGGAAAATCCCACCTGAAGTCAACGAATGGTCCTCTCCCGCCCGCTACGATTCACACGGGGGGTAGGGAGGGGGGGGAATGGGAAAATTTTGCCCAGCATGGGTGAATTCATTACAAATAATATTGTACCATACGTGGCATCTTCAGACTAAAGATATTATCAGCATTTTATGGTAGACTTTGACCTTGTACACTGGTGTCAAGCAGGCGGTGACAAATTGAAAGACTTCTCTGCGGATTATGTGTTCCATTGAAGTAATATTCATTATGATCCGACTGCAACAAAAGGCTTATCAATCCTGCGACATACTGAGTACCTAATGAACAAAACCTGCATCTTCATTCATCCTTGTTTATGTGTTAGCATGTCCAAGTTCAAAACATTAAAACAGAATCATAGGCTCAGTTCTCTGAAGGTTCAGATCCCAGATGTACCCGGAAATACATACTGCAAAACCACAGACGAGGACAGTATGGGAATTGTCTGGGAATTCTAATTGCCATCCTGCAATACCACTGCATTAGGAGATATTGGATAGTTCAGACTGTCTTTGTAAAATAGGGAACATTAGAAAGATTAAAATCCATTCTAACTCCTGGGTATCCATGGCACTGCCACCCAGACCCCTCCAATCTCCAAATGGGCAGCAGGGGGAAAACTCTGGCGTCATACCTGGCATAAATGAAGATGGTTGTGGTGATTGGAGATCAATTATCTCAGCTCCTGGACATCATTGCAGGAGTTTCTCAGGGTGGTGCTTAGGCCTAACCGTCTTCAGCTGCTTTCCTTCCATCATAAGATCAGAAGTGGGGTTGTTTGATGATGATTGCATAATGTTCAGTACCATTCACAATCCCTCAGCAATGAAACAGTCCACATCCAAATTCAGTAACATCTGGAGATTGGCAAGTAACATTCACATCATACAAGTGCCAGCAATGACTATCTTCAACAAGAGAGAATCTAACCATCTCTCTTTAAAATTCACCGGCAATACCATCACCGAATCCATCACTATCAGTAACCATTGACCAGAAACTGAACTGGACTAGCCATATAAATACAGTATGGCTACAAAAGCAGCTCAGATGCTAGGAATCCTGCAGCAAGTAACTTACCCCCGACTCCCCAAAACCTGTCTACCATCTACAAAGCACAAATCAGGAGTATGGTGGAATTCCCTCCCCTTGCCTGGAGGAGCGTAGCTCCAACAACACTCAAAAAGCTTGACACCATCCAGGACAAAGCAGCATGTTTGGTTGTCACCCCCACACATTAAGTTCCTCCACTATTGACAAACAGTAGACAGCGGTGTATTTCACCTACAAGATGCATTGCAGAAACTCATCAAAGCTCCTTCGACAGCACCTTTCAAAGCCACCACCACTACCACCTAGCAGGAAATAGGCAGCAGGTATAGGCTCTGAATGTGGCCCAATCCATCACACAAGCCAGCCTCCCACTGACTTTGTCTAACTTCCCACTGCCTCGGCAAAGCAGCCATCAGAATTAAGGACCCTACACATCCTGGACATTCTCTCTTCCACCTTCTTCTGTCGGGAACAAGATACAAAAGTCTGAGGTCACGTACCAACCGACTCAAGAACAGCTTCTTCCTTGTTGCCATCAGACTTTTGAATGGACCTACCTTGCATTAAATTGATCTTTCTCTACACCCTAGCTATGACTGTAACATTACATTCTGCTGTCTCTTGTTTCCTTCTCTAAGGACGGGTATGCTTTGCCTGGGTATGTTTTGTCTGTATAGTGCGCAAGAAACAACACTTTTCACTGCATGCTAATACATATGACAATAATAAATCAAATCAAATCAAAGATATCAGGGAACACTACCACCTGGAAAGTTCCTCTCCAAGCCATTCACCATCCTGACTTGGAAATATATCGGTTGCTCCTTTACTGTCACTGGGTCAAAATCCTGGAACTTCCTCCCAGTGGGGATACCTACACCTCAGACACTGAGGGGTTTAAGAACATAGCTTATCACCACTTGCTAGAGAGCAATTAGGGATGGGCAACAAATGCTGGCTTAGCCAGTGATGCCCATATCCTGTAAATGAAAAAAATAAAAATAATTAGGCAAAATAATATTATTTTCTTAACACAGCCTATGTCTGATTTTTTTTGCCATTCCTTTGCTGGGGAACCACACAATCTCCTTGGTGACTATTTTAGAATGCAGTAATTACAAACCGTGTGCTGTAAATTTAAGGATAACAAAAGCAGCGCTGAGATCGTACAATTTAATTTCATTTAGAACAAATTCAGTCGGCAAAAAGAGAAATCTATCTGTCTGCCCTGGATTTGAAACTGGCCTAAGAGACTAAACCACAATACTCGAATCACTTTGTTACCCAGCATTCTGGACCCAAAACCACTGAAGATCATTTTTAAGCGTTCACTTCAATTTGCTCTTACAATTCGCCATTATCACGTGACCCCTTCCACAGGGTCTTTTTAGATACTTCAACAAATTAAACAATGATTTTCTTTTCTAATTTCGATTACAATGCACTAAGGATGTCCAAATCGAACAGCATGAGAAGAAAGTGTAATTGCTTGAAGTTAAGTTCAAGAAACGTACCATTTTAGCTTATCAAAAATTGAAAAGCAGCCTTGACATTGCCAGTTTTGTCGGAGCTCCTTATTTTGGCGGTAATGAGAGATTTATTCAAAAATAACTGGACTCTGACAACCTTCTTTCAACCAAAGTTAAATCTCCTGGGTAAGTCAACAGCGGAATGAGCACTGAACTGAGCCGAGCCCAATTGTTCAGGTTAATTTGCCCAATGCCAGTATTTGACCCACTTTTGCACATATTCGCTTTGTGTCGACCTGTCATTTAAAAATAAATTGACGGCTGTTTTGCCAAGCAGAGTACGCTGATCCTTTTAAAGCTTTTTCCCATTCCAGCTACCTGATTGCTTAAAGCACAGACCTGTGCTTCCCATGTGAACGGTGTAACAGAACTGCTTACATTTCTATTCCAAAAGCTGCTCTTGAAGAATGTGCCTGATCACCATTTTATCTGGAAATGAACCCAGCAAAAAGTAGAAATGTCCAGAAATGATCAGCATCTGAGGTGAAAAGGAGCTTTTGTTTTTATTCATTCGTAGGACAGAAGTATCACTGGCTGGCCAGCATTTATTATCCATCCGTAATTGCCCTTGGAGGGCAGTTGCGAGTCAACTACATTGCTCTGTCTTTGGAGTATGTGGGCCAGATCAGGTAAGGACAGCAGATTTCCTTCCCTAAAGAACATTTGTGAACCAGATGGGTTTTTCCAACAATTGACAATGGTTTCATGGTCATCAGTAGATTCTTAATTCCAGATATTTTTTATTGAATTCAAAATCCACCATTTGCCATGGCGGGACACAAACCCAGGTCCCCAAACATGTTTTATGTGCGGTCCTTGGAGGTTATTATGTTGAATATTTGCTAAAGGTAAAACATTGCGGAATGCTGGAATCTGAAACAAGAACAGAAAATGCTGGAGAAACTCAACTGGTCTGACAGCATCTGTGGAGAGAGAATAGAGCCAATGTTCGAAATGTTGACTCAATTCTCTCTCCACAGATGCTGTCAGACCTGCTGAGTTTCTCCAGCATTTTCTGTTCCAGTTCATTTGTTCTTTGTTTGATTGTGCGAGTTTGGTAACTGATCTATGCTCACTGTGCTCGATTGGTTAAGTCTGGATTTTAGACTCAGGATGAAGTAAACAGACAACAGAGAAGCTGGAGCTGGGAGAAGCATAATGCAGATATTTTGTAATTGCAGAGATTTGTTAAAACTCTTGCAAATAAACCTGTTGAGCATTTCTTTGCATTACTCAGAGGCAAATCAAATATAAAAAAACAACATCAGCCACCAGGATGTTTGAGAATAGTTTAACTTTACTCTCTATAGCAACATTTCTTTCAACAATGGGAGACCCACCCACTCATGATTAGGGTGTGATGGATTTCAAGGTTCAAGGCCTATATGCTCACGACTGGATTGGAGAGTTTGGATGAAGCAGTAATCTGAAAGAAGTTAATATTCATGCGTAGGGCAGAATTTTCCCATCCTGCCCACCATAGGGGGTGGACAAGGAGCATGTAGAAGTCCGTTGACCTCGGGCGGGATTTTTTGGACTTAGGCAGGTGCAGCGGAAAATTCTGCCCATTGTCTGAGATTAGGAGGCCAATGAGCAACACAGTAAATTGGACACATGAGCCACCTGAACAGGGACCTCAAAATTCTTCCTTCCACAGACTTAGTTAAAAGAAGAATGGTAAAATAAAAATTGAAACAAACAGTTGGAGTTAGTCATAGAATCCCTACAGTGCAGAAGGAGGACATTAGGCCCATCAAGTCTGCACCGACCCTCTGACAGAGCACCTGACCCACACCTATCCCCGTAACCCCATGTATTTATCCTGGCAATTCCCCCACTCACACATCTTCGATCACTAAGGAGCAATTTAACATGGTTAATCCATCGTGGCTTTGGACTGCAGGAGGAAACTGCAGAGCACCTGAAGGAAACCCACACTGACACTGGGAGAACATACAAAGTCCACACAGACAGAATCAAACCCGGGTCTCTGGCACTGGGAGATAGCAGTGCTAACCACTATGCCACCGTTCCACCGGTGTGGATTTGATGTGCCAAATGGCCTTCTGCTCTGCCATTAGGACTGAATGAAATGAAAGCAACAGCATAGCAGAGGGTGGAGAAAGGGGGGAAGGAGATGAACTGCAACATCAGTAGCTAATGTTTATAAATTTGGGGTGTGGATGTTTTTCACTCTGTCAGTCAATCTCGGCACAGGCCACCACCAGTAGTTTAAAGTTTATTTATTAGTGTCACAAGTAGGCGATGAAATTACTGTGAAAATCCCCCACTCTGCCACGTGTTCGGGTACAGCGAGGGAGAATTCAGCACAGCCAATGCACCTAACCAGCACGTCTTTCGGACTGTGGGAGGAAACCGGAGCACCCGGAGGAAACCCACACAGATATGGGAGAACATGAGGAATTTGCATGCACAGTGACACAAGCTGGGAATCAAACCCGGGTCCCTGGCACTGTGAGGCATCAGTGTTAACCACTGTGCCACTGTCTTTTCTGCTGAAGCATGTTTTACTCTGTGTGTGTGTGTATAGGGGGAAGGGAAGAGGAGGTTAAAGTTCACATCAAACCCACAGAGTTGGTCAATGAACTCCAAGTGACATCCATGGAGTGCAATAGAATAACTGTTGAGATATATAAAAAAAAAGTGCCTGGGGACTGCAATAAATAAGGTAAGCACCACAACTGGAATTCAATTGGCGTTTTCTACCAGAAGAATTGAGTAATACATTCAAGTACAGCTTGATGCAGGGAAATGAAGGCGGCTGGATACTTCTGTGAATTGCTCTTTTCGGAAAGAATATCCTCAATCTCCGCATACAGATGATTGCCCTCGGGAGTGGAATAAATCCCCGCGTTCATCACTAAGGAAATAATAGCAGATTGCAGCATCAAAATTAGACTCTGAAACGTGTGTGCATGTGTGTGAGTGTATAGACAGGCAAATTACTCGGGTGTTTATTTGCCTTTTCTGAATGAAATAAATGCCCACCACAACAATTAAGTGTCTTCACCTTTATCTGCAGACAGTGCAGGTTGCTAATGTAAACGGTGTTATCCATTATCAGTACTCAGCGTGTATTTTTAACTACGATGGAATACAGATGAACTGAACAACCATAGAAATTGTCCTGCCAGCTAAAAAGCAGCCACAGCGCTGAACCAAGGAAATATCAAAGTTCAGCATAAAAGGGAAAGTGCAGAAAATATCAGAGTGCCCTTTGTTCTCGAAAGCAGAGAGATTTCTTTGACAGATTCAGACTATTTTCTAAGCAGAGGAACACAGATGGTGGCAGTGGCTTCAACATAAACAGAAGTGTACGCCTTGGGATTGACATTTCATCAGAATGCATGATAAGCCTGTAGTGCAGATGACTCTGACACTCTGATTTGACAGAAGACCAGCACTGACCTAGTCTGCTACAAACGTTCACAGCAACCTCTTTGGCCAACTAATTGCTGCGTTTTGGTTTAAATACTTCAGTCATCAATCAGCTAGTTCTGACACAAAGGGACTCATTACTGGTTGTAGATATTGCTGCAAGTAAATACATGTGGTTTTGATGTATGGTCACTTGTGCAAAGTTAATAATATTGAGTCAAGGAATTTCAAAGGCGAATCTTAAAATCCTATCCAGATCATACACCTAAAAACATTTGTTTTGATTTGTTATTGTCACACATGTATTAGTATACAGCGAAAAGTATTGTTTCATGTGAGCTATACAGACTGTACTGTACATTGGAGAAAAGGAAAGGATAGGGAGCAGAACATTGTTTGATTTGATTTGATTTATTACACAGTGGTTAGCACTGCTGCCTCACAGCGCCAGGGGGCCGGGTTCGATTCCCGGCTTGGGTGACTGTCTGTCTGGAGTTTGCATATTCTCCCCATGTCTGTGTGGGTTTCCTCCGAGTGCTTCGGTTTCCTCCCACAGTCCAAAGCTGGAGGAGGTGGCATATACCTATCCTCACTGATTGAGGTCTGTGGGTTAGGAAGTCTAAGGTCCAGTTGCAGACTGTGACCACATCAAGGTAGATCATGGGTGATTTCAATCTATGTATGAATAATATTCTGACAGTGTAAAAGGAGGCCATTCAGCCCATCAATTCTGCAGTGACTGTGTCTGACAGAGTACCTCACCCTTCCCCTTTGCCCTATCCCTGTTACTCCACACATTTACCGTGGCTAATCTATCTAATCTACACATGTTGGGATACCAAGGGTCAATTTAGCATGGCCATTACACCTACACATCTTCAGATTGGACCACCTGGAACAAACCCACACAGACAGATTGGCAGAGGCACCCTAGAAGACAAGTTCATATGGTGTTTTTGAGACAATTTCTCAGAGGCACCTGCCTCCTTCCCTCCGAACATTGGACTCCATCCCCTCAACTCCCCACCTATACTGTCAATGCCTGCAGTTCTTCCTAACTCCTACATCTGCCCCCCCCACCCCCACACACAACTACAAATAAATGAACTCCCCTCTCCCCCATGAGACTCCCCTTGGGGTCTGCTCCTTGGTACTGCCTGTTGGCGCAGATTAGCACTGCCAGGTGGGCATTGCCAGGTTGGCATTGCCAAGTTAGCAAGGGGCCAACCTGGCATTGCCAACCTATGAAAAGGGCAGTGTCAGGGGGGCATTATCAGTGCACTGCTGGCCGTGTCCGTCTCCCCTTTTACATCCCTGGGGGTATCCCCTTGATAGGTTCACATCTGGATGGACCTATTGTTAACCGTGTTGATGTGATGTCACGTTGGCATGGTTTAAATATACAGCAGAGGAGTCAATATCTTTAAGGTGTCTTTAATTATATGGAAATATATTAAAATATATTCAAATCAGTTTCAGTGCAAATATGGATGTAAGCCTGATTATACCACTGGCAAAGATTGGCTAAAATCGAAGCCTCTCAGGTGAGATCTGTGACTATCAGGGCTTTACAGAAACTTGAGCCCCACTGGCATTCCTGTGGATGACAACATGAGCTCATAATGGTCCCCTTCAGTTTTAAGGGCTAATGTATGGAGTGGCTTCTCAATGATTAATTCTGCTGTCTTCTGGGGATCAAACCTGCAAGTACAGAAACAGAAACAGAAAATGCTGGAAAATTTCACCAGGTCAAACAGAAGAGACAGCTATGAACCTTTCAAGGGGTTACCCAGGGGGCTTATAGGTGAGTATGGTCCCCGGGGAGAGAGAGAGACATGGCCAGCAGTGCCCTGGTAATGCCCCCTGACACAGACCCTTTGTCTGAAGGGTCATCCAGACTTGAAACATTGCTTCTGTTCTCTCTCCACAGATGCTGTCAGACCTACTGAGATTTTCCAGCATCTTCTACTTTAGATTGAGATTCCAGCATCCACAGTATTTAGTCTTTATCTGCAAGTGAAGAAGCTCATTAGTGCTGCGGCAACATAGTGTTGGAGTGAGGAGAGCACATACTCACTGTTGCAAGGTTCCTCCAGACAGTGATTAGTCACAGGCCAAAACCAGGCATGTCTAACATCCAAATCCAAGGTCACAGGCATCCTGTTTCAACATGTAAGAACATAAGAACATAAGAAATAGGAGCAGGAGTAGGCCATCTGGCCCCTCGAGCCTGCCCCGCCATTCAATAAGATCATGGCTGATCTGTTGCGGCTCAGTTCCACATTCCCGCCCTCTCCCCATAACCCTTAATCCCCTCTCTTATCAAAAACCCATCAACCCGCGTCTTAAAAATATTTAGCGAGGTAGCCTCCACCACTTCAACGGGCAGAGAATTCCAGAGATTCACCACCCTTTGAGTGAAGAAGTTCTTCCTCAACTCCGTTCTAAACCGCCCCCGCTTTATCTTGAGGCTGTGCCCCCTAGTCCTACTGTCCTTTCTGAGCGGGAAGAGTCTCTCCACCTCTATCCTATCCATCCCATTCATCATCTTATACGTCTCAATGAGATCTCCCCTCATTCTTCTAAACTCTAACGAGTACCAGCCTAGTTTATTCAGCCTCTCCTCATAGCTCAACCCCCTCAACTCCGGCATCAGCCTAGTAAACCTCCTCTGCACTCCCTCCAAGGCCAAAATATCTTTGCGCAGGTGCGGCGCCCAAAACTGCACACAGTACTCCAGCTGCGGCCTCACCAATGCCCTATACAGCCGCAGCAAGACCTCCCTACTTTTATATTCAATCCCCCTCGCTATGAAGGCCAGCATCCCATTTGCCTTCCTGACCATCTGCTGCACCTGCAAGTTGGGTTTTTGCAATTCATGCACAAGGACCCCGAGGTCCCTCTGCACCGTCGCCTGCTGCAGTTTTTCTCCACGTAAGTAATAGTCCTTCCTACCATTATTCCTACCAAAGTGGACCACCTTGCACTTGCCAACATTAAATTCCATTTGCCAGTTCCTGGCCCATTCGCCCAGCCTACCTAGATCCTTCTGCAGACTCTCCACACCCTCCGCGCAATTTGCCGTTCCCCCAATCTTGGTGTCATCAGCAAATTTCGACACCATACACTCGGTTCCCTCCTCCAGATCATCTATATAAATGGTAAATAGCTGAGGCCCCAGCACCGACCCCTGGGGCACTCCACTAGTCACCAACCGCCAATCCGAATAGCACCCATTGACCCCCACTCTCTGCCTCCTATTTGACAACCAGTCCTCTATCCACGCTAACACCCTACCCACTGGGGTACAGCAAAAATCAGGGGAGGTATAGAGATTTTATTGAAAGAAGCAATAACTAGGGAGATGGTGACAGAGTGGTAATGTCAAATGATTAGGATCTGGGACATGGTTTCAATCCCCACTATGACAGCTGGTGGAATTTAAATTCAATTAATAAATTTAACTAATTCATCAACAAAAGAACTCTAAGCTAGTCTCAGTAATAATGATCATGTGACCAACATTATTTGTCATTAGAAACATGTCTGGTTCATTAATGTCCTTTATGAAAGGAATCTACTGCCTTTACCTGATCTGGCCTACGTTGTGGTTGACTCTTAACTGTCCACTAATGCTGGCATTGCCAGTGACATCCTAATCCAATGTAAGAATTAACAAACCTGTCATGTTGGCACAGTGGTTAGCACTGTTGCTTCACAGCACCAGGAATCTGGCTTCAATTCCCAGCTTGGGTGACTGAATATGTTGGGTTTGCATGTTCTCCCTGTGTCTGCGTGGGTTTCCTCCGGCTGCTCTGGTTTCCTCCCACAGCCTGAAAGACGTTCTGGTTAGGCACATTGGTAATACTGAATTTCCCTCAGTGTACCCCAAACAGGCACCGGAGTGTGGCGACTGGGGGATTTTCACAATAACTTCATTACAGTGTTAATGTATGCCTTACTTGTGACTAATTAATAAATAACCTCTGGTACTCAGTAGCAGTGGAGTACTCACTCCCCAGTCACCCAAATGTTTTATGAGCATTGCATTATTATGTGAGTGCAGTTTTCAAGGGATGTCTGCAACACCCAACCTACATATTTGATTTTAATTTGGATAAATAACCTTATCACACCCGTATGTTATGGGGATTACAAATTTCCCACTTATTCACAGGTGAAAATAGATTTAGCAATTAGTTCTTACAGACACGGAGGTATCTGCTGAAAACATATCCCATTACAGCTTTATCTGGAGGGCATGTTGGCACAGTGGTTAGCACTGCTGTCTCACAGTATAAGGGACCCAGGTTCAATTCCCGGCTCAGGTCACCATCTGTGTGGTGTTTGCATATTTTCCCTGTGCCTGTGTGGGTTTCCTCCAGGTGCTCTGGTTTCCTTCCATAGTCCAAAGATGTGTGAGTTAAGTGGATTGGCCATGCTAAATTGCCCCTTGGTGAAAGGGGGGCTAGCTAGGGTAAATACGTGGTGTTATAGTGTTAGGGCCTGGATGAGACTGTGGTCAGTGCAGACTCGATGGGCCAAATGGCCTCCTTCTGCACTGTAGGATTCTGTGGATTCAATGATTCTCAGCTAAGAGGCTGCAAGTATCTAAGAGTCACTGACATCAATGCATGGACAATCAGGTCTGAATTTTTGCAACAATGGAGAGACTCTCCATCATTGCACATTCTTTTTTTGCACAGGTGGGAATGGGTCCGGATTTGCATGAGCATTTTCTGCAGAAGCAGCTGCCCTCAGTTATGTCTGATTTTAGTTTGGTCAAGGGTAGGTAACAGGATGTTTGCAGATTAGACCTGGGAGGTGCAGGTCTAAGCTTTGTGGAGTTGTTTGGCGGGATGGGGTACCCCTTCAATATGATCTGAAGACATCTTAGGGAGACGTAAGGCATCCTTTGGAATGGTCAAAAATAAGCATAAAATTGTATAAACTTACTAGAATTGTGAAGAGGATTATTAAATTAACTGTCAGAAGTATCGAAGGCAACTATCAAGAGGGTCTATAAAATCAGGAACTGTCAATAGTATCAAAGACAAATGTCAAACTGCACAGCATTTTAAGATCCTATCCTTTAACTCTTTCCAAAAAAAATGTGTGGAGTGTTCACGAAAATCATTGTTTGTTATTTCACTCTGAATAAACCTGGTGGTTATTGTTAATGGATTTGTACTGCATATCTCACTTCACAATCTCCATCTTCACAATAGGTTGCCTTCCATTTCGCATTTTGATTGATAACTCAAAGAGTTTATGGATGCTTTTGGGACTATGAATTCCAATGCTTGTTTTGATAAGGGATTAAGTACTTAAAATAATGTTTTGTTCCTACAAAGGATTATATAGTTGAAGGGATATTCATGTAGTAAATAGACATTTATGAATGAGGGTTCTTTTTTCAAATAAAGTCTGTGATCAACATTTAAAAGATTACCCTGTTTAATTCCAGCATGACACCTGAGGTCTGCCCATAGTCAATATTGGATGAGTTGGCATGGTAGCTGTAAGGGAAAAGGCTCATGGTTGGTGTGATTGGTTGGCATTCAGCTGCAAAGGGGTTACAATGTTCTAGGGGAGGTGAGTAGAGGAGTATAGGTTGGCATGGAAGATATGGGGGGTTGTGGGGATAGGGAAAAAGGCATAGATTGGCTTGGAGGGTATGAGATAAATGGACCCAGCTTCAGGATGCATATGAATTTGGTACTGATTTCCAATGCAAGCCTCAATTGACTTTCACCATTATACCCACTGATGTGAATATGGCACAAGTGAATCAGTCTGCTCTCAATCATCAAGAATGTGTAGGACGGTGTTGTCAACAGTGCTATCAAGCAGCACTTACTCACCATTAACATTTTACCGATGCTCAGTTTGAGTTCTGTTTCAGCTTCTGGGCTTCAGGTCTCAATGTAGCCTGGGTCTAAACAGAAGAGCTAAGTGAGGTGTGGTAAGAATGACTGCTAGAACCATAGAATCCTACAGTGCAGCAGGAGGCCATTCAGCCCTTCAACTCTGCACCAACCACATTCCCACCTAGACCCTATCCCCTTAACCCATGCATTTACCCTAGCTAACCCCTCTGTCACTGACGGACAGTTTAGCATGGCCAATCCATCTAACCCACACATCTTTGGACTGTGGGAGGAAACTGGAGCACCCAGAGGAAACCCATGCAGACACAGGGAAAATGTGCAAACTTCACACAGACAGCAACCCAAGCTAGGAATCAAACCTGGGTCCCCAGCACTGTGAGGGAACAGTGCTAACCATTGTGCCTTCATGCCACTCCACCTTTGGTATTGTGGCTGTATGTGACCGAGTGTAGCATCAAGGAACACTAGCAATATTCAAGTTAATGGGAAGGGAAAGTCTCTGTGGCTTTGAAAAATCATTGAACTCCCTAACAGCACTGTGGATGCACCTACACCAGATGGATTGCAACCAATCAAAAAGGTGCCTCGCAATCACCTACTTGAGAGCAATTGGGGATGGACAATAAATACTGGCCTAGCCAGTGGCACCACATCCTACAAATGAAATTTTAAAATAGCTTATAAGATTGATTGCTCTGTATTCTGCTTTACAATCCATGATAGAAGTTCTTTTCTTCCACAGCATGATGCTGTTTTACTCCCTGCGGTGCTTGTATTCTGATCTTTAAAAGTTTCTGTGGAAGCCTGTAGTGAGCTGATAAAGATTTAAAACATCAAGGTGTAAGGTGTCTCTCTCAAGAACTGCAGTGAATTAGCTATTGTTTGACTCATAGGGATAACTTTCCACATTGCATATTAAGTACTTCTTGTCTGATAATAAGCCCATGTTCCTGCATTAGGTTATCTTAAGATCATTGCAGACAAATTCTTGCCTAAATATAATAATATTCTCAGAATTGTAATAGGAAAAATTGGGTGCAAAATTCCCGGCAATGACATGGGATGACAGCAGCTGCTTCTCTCTTCCATGCCACTACTTTTTTCCCTTTCTTGTGTCCCCCTCCTCCTCATCCACCAAGATTGCACACAGAAAAAATCCCCATAGGGAAACTGCACCTGCTTTGTGGTATCCCTCACAGTGTGTGGCAGTGAAAATCCACTTCACTCTATCAGGATAAATGTTCATCTCAGTCGCAATTACCCAAATCGAATGGTAAATGTTAAAACGTAGGCAGGAGTTGTGTGGGTTGTCGGCAGTGTTAAATAAAACACCACTGCTTAGATCAGATTCATTTAATCTGATCCCAGGTTATTATACAAGTGATACCAACACTGGTATGCCGCACGTTTTGGCCTCTACGGAATAATTCAATGCAGTACATCATCATTGGGGCGGCACGGTGGTACAGTGGTTAGCACTGCTGCCTCACAATAACAAGGACCCGGGTTCGATTCCGGCCTTGGGTCACTGTCTGTGTGGAGTTTGCACATTCTCCCCGTGTCTGCCTGTGTTTCCTCCGGATGCTCCGGTTTCCTTCCACAGTCCAAAGATGTGTGGGTTAGGTGGATCAACCATATTAAATTGACCCTAGTGTCAGGGGGATTAGCAGGGTAAATGTGTGGGGTCACAGGAATAGGGCTTGGTGCAGGCTCGATGGACTGAATGGCCTCATTCTGCACTGTAGAAATTCTATGCTTTCCAAATCACTTATATGTGTGTGCTTGAGACATTGAGGAGGACACAAAATAGTGGAAATGTCATCCCTCCTGAGTTCTCTCATCCACTCCACCATAACTTGGATCTTCAGTGTAGTAGAACTGGAGTTCAAGGAGAACTTGTCCCAAAATCTAACACTGATGTTCCATTAGATTCCTACCTCAGAGGTTTTCAGAGACACGACACTAAGATCCATTCGCAGACTGGTCTGTCCATGGAAATGATTGCCACCAATGTGAAGCAACAATGTGAAGCACAGACTTTTCCATGCAATTTCTTTCTTTGTTCTTTTACTGAAAGCATTTGCTAGTCCTATATCAATTGGGTATTAATTGTATTCAAGTTGTAGGTTTTAAATATAAGTGCAGATTGAGAGAGCTGACATATTTAAGGTAAAAAAGAATCACGTGTGAATTTTTCATCACCATTGAGCATCTCAAAGGGCGGCACGGTGGCACAGTGGTTAGCACTGCTGCCTCACAGCACCAAGGACCCGGGTTCAATTCTGCCCTCAGGTGACCATCTGCGTGGAGTTTGCACATTCTCCCTGTGTCTGCGTGGGTTTCCTCCGGGTGCTCCAGCTTTCTCCCACAGTCCAACGATATGCAGGTTAAGTGGATTGGCCACGCTAAATTGCCTTTAGGGTCAGGGGGAACTAGCAATGTTAATACATGGGGTACGGGGATTAGGGCCTGCGTGGGATTGTCGGTGCAGGCTCGATGGGCCAAGTGGCCTCCCTCTGCACTGTAGGGCTTTTATGATTTACTGCCAGTGAGATATTTATGAAGTGCAAGCACTGTAATATAGGAGCAGCCAATTTGCACAGAGCAAACTCCCACAAACAGCTATATGATAATAACCAACCATTTTGTTCGAGTGATCTTGATTGACAGATAATTGGCCAGAACACCACGGATAACTCCCCTATTCTTTTTCAAAATAATGTCATGAAATATTTTACCTCCAACACAAAGGCCTCAGTTTAATACCTTCCCTGAAAGATGCTGCCTCCAACAGCGCAATGCTCCCTCAGTACTTCACTGGAGTGTCAGCATTGATATTTGCGGTAAAGCCTGGAGGGGGACGTGAACCCACTACGTAGTGGCTCAGAGCAAGAGTGCTATTGGGATGCTATCCACTGTCACGTATGACATGCACCATGGCCAGAACTTCACTGGCATTCCTGCCCCAACTCCGGGGGGAGGGCGAGACTCAGAGAACCTTGACTTCAGGTGAGATCATACGGACCTTGGGGGGACGTGCCATTAAAATTCCGCCCTGCGTGTCCCTGTAAACAAAAGCTTGCAAGTTAAAAGCAAAGTTCCACTTCTATTTGTCACTGTCTTACTGTCTGAGTTGAGCCAGCACTAACCCGTTTATGTGCTATCAACTGGTTAATGTCTCTGTCAAACTACCTGAAAAATGAATTTGGTTTCAGAGGGTTATTCATCCATTTGCGGCATAATTGGTGACTAGTAATTTCTGCCCTTGTAAATTGTTCCACTGAGGTGGCATTACCTGTTTAATTAGCGGCAGTAAAATGAGTGTAGAATGATTCTCATGTTGCCTTTAGTATGTGACCCATACTTTTTCTTCCCCCAGGAGAAAGAGTGAGTGTTCACCAATATAAGGCATAAACTCCTTGATTGTGAAAGATTTCCATATTTTTCTTAGCTTGAACAGAGCTCAGCCTGCTTTTGGCCTGACCTAATGGAATTTAGGTTTTAATTTCTGCCCTCTACTTGAACCCATTCTTACTTCATATTGTCATGAATAATTTTTCACAATCCTGCATGTCAGTTTATACCAGCGAAGGAGTTCAGCATTCCAGCAGCTGTAAGCTATATCATAGAAGGAAAGTTCAGAGGAAGAACAGAAGTACCCCCAAGCAAGTGAATCATGAACAAATTATATATTCAAGGCAAGTTCAACTCTCAACATGTCATTGAGAATCAGCCTTGATCATATTTTTTTCATCAAAAAGTGGCCACAGTGTTTTCGTTGTAACTGACAACCAGCTAATGGAATTGAGGGTATGCATGTCTTTGCAATTCTTGAGAATTTGATTTTGAAAACTGTAAATAAATAACATAACTGTAATGAGGAATCTTTGATAGCAGACAAAATGTAATCTCCAAAAATACAAAAGGGTGTGTTAATCTAGCTGTACAGTGGGACAGTTGTGTTGAGATTGGCTATTGAGAAAATCTCAATGGAAGCCTTCAGGAGAAAGCTATTGAAGTACATTAAGCCAATGTTACATTATGATACTTGAGAGACCACTAAATCATCCACACTGGCACAATGGCTAGCACTGCTGCCTCACAGCACCAGGGACCTGGGTCCAATTCCTGGCTTAGGTCACTGTCTGTGCAGAGTCTGCACATTCTCTCTGTGTTTGTGCGGGATTCCTCTGGGTGCTTCAGTTTCCTCCCACTGTCCAAAAGACATGTTGGTTAGGTGCATTGGCTGTGCTAAATTCCCCCTCAGTATATCCAAACAGGCAGCATAACGTGGCAACTAAGGGATTTTCACAGTAATTTTGTTGCAGTGTTAATACAGTAATTATGTCACAGTGTTAGTTTAAGCCTACTTGTGACACTAATAAATAAACTTAAACTCATTAATATAGCAAGGGGAGCAATTTGAATGGGAATGACTTTTAATTCAATCCTTGTTCTGACCTGCCTGTCCCAGCACTGTTCTTCTCTGAACTTCAATCTGTACATCTATCCCACTCTTGTTGAAGTGTGAGAAGTGTGCTGGAGAGTGAGAATTCATAATTGGCCAGTGTTGGAGTTGCTGCTTACGTCATGCGCCATATTTGAAATGCCCAAACTGGAGGCGTAGGTGTGGGAACTGCACGTGTGTGTCCTTTGAAAAAGGTTGTGAAAGAAAGTCATATTCAAGGAACATCTCCTAATCACTAACCCAATATCTTTAATCACACCTTACAAATATTTATAATGGAAATAAATCAAACTGCTTGAAAATTAAACTAGGCTACAGCAATTATTATCTGTGATAATGGAATTTGAAATAAAATGTGCTTTATCTCAGAAAATTACGATACTTGTAATGTTCAAAAGTCATAATGGATAGTAGCAAAGCCATGATGCTAATAGTAGATAACAGGATTGATGGGCTAATAGGGAACTAATCCAAGTCTCATTTTTCTTCCTGTCACTCCTATGATAATATGGAACATGGGCAAGCTCAGACTCTGAGCACCCAAAACTTTCAAGTCATTCAAAGAGATTATACGATTTGGGATTGGCGCAGTGGCACAGTGGTTACCACTGTCACCTCACAACGCCAGGGACCCGGGTTCAATTATGGCCTCGGGTAACTGTGTGGAGTTTACATGTTCTCCCCTTGTCTGTGTGGGTTTCCTTCGGGTGCTCCAGTTTCCTCCCACATTCCAAAGAGGTGTGGTTCAGGTGGATTGGTCATGCGAAGTTGCCTCTTAGTGTCAGGCAGATTAGCAGGGTAAATACGTAGGGTTAAGGGAATACGGCCTATGTGGGATTGTTGTCAGTGGAGACTTGATGGGCTGAATGGCCTCCGTCTGCACTGTAGAGCTTCTATGATCAAGCACGATTGCAATTCAGCCAAAGTCAATGCCATTTGCATTGTTCACCAGCCGCGCTGCCGGGGTACCTCCTGCAGGGAAGTTGCCTTCAGCAGAATTGGCCGATCCAGCTAGCTGGGAAGGCAGGAATAACCCAGTCTCAGACAAAATTGGACTTTGTGCTCTCTTATTGCTAATGTTTGTCAAGCCATTTTTGAACAATGTGAACTCTTAGAGCGGTCCATTGCACTTATATGACCCCACATTGACTTTGCTGCTCAAATTGAAGACTTTGAAATCAATTTCAGCAAGCTCAAAGCGAAAGAAAGACAAAACTTCAGGTGGAGCTCAGGTTTATTTTTGTAAATAACTGCAATACATCGAGGTTTATCAGCGGAATATGGATAACTCAGCAATACTGTTTGTGCATTTTAACATCAAAACATTAGAAATCCTGACACAATATTTCAATCATTTGCACAACATTCTTTCACTGCCATATCTTTTCACCGCTGCTATCTACATTAGTTAAGGAAATTCCAAATAATTAAGCTGCTAACTCCAATTACTTTCTGCTATCCATATAAATGTTATTAAACATTTGAAGGTTTTATGACCTCGAAACTCTGCGTTCAAATGCAAAGCTTTTGTTCGTAAGTTTCCAAAGGTTATAAGCGCACAAGATTTATAATGGAATTTTCTGCTGGTCTCTTGCAGAGACATTATTACTACTGTCAGTGGAGGCTGACAGGTTTAACATTGAACTTAAGTTCGGAACTGGCGGTTTGACAGTACAACTAAATGTCTTCTGAAAAGCAGCCCACCTCGGCAGGCATTCCCCATAATGATACAGCTGAAATCCTTAACTGAAGGCTTTTATGGGCCAGCCGCTGAGTTGGATTCAATAATACTTGAAAAACATTGAACTTCAAAGTGCACTGATCAAATACATCAAACATATTGTGCATCCACAACAAACGATGGATGTATCCACAGCAAACATGGGTATCCATTTTTGCGAGAGATAGCATCAGTGTGAAGTTCAACCAAGGGAAGCTAATTCGTGAGTAGAATCCATTCATTTTATCAGAAAATGATACAAATGATATATATAAAATGATATAATGACAAAACACAGTATAGGAAAGATACAGAGAATCGGGTGAACTGCTGTGACGAAAATAATCCCTCCCTCAGGAAGCACATTGGAGGGCACATCCCTGTCTACGATAATAGGGATGAAGTAAAAATAGTTGAGAGCTTCAAGTTTTTATGTGTCCAGATCACCAACAGCCTGTCCTGGTCCCTCCATGTGGATGCTATAGTTAAGAAAGCACACCAGTGCTTCTTCTTTCTCAGGAGACAAAGGAAATTTGGCATTTCCGCTACAACTCTCACCAACCTCTACAGATGCACCATAGAAAGGATTCTTTCTGGTTGTATCACAGGTTGGTATGGCTCCTGCTCTGTCTAAGACCTCAGAAAACTATTTTCCCTGTATGTTAATGCATTTGACAATAATAAATCAAATCAAATCAACTAATTGTTCAAAAGCCTAAATTGGAAAGACAAACCAATAGACATTCACAATAGTTACAGCTCAGGAAGTATCAATACTTATGTTTTATTTATTAATGTCACAAGTAGACTTACACTGCAATGAAGTTACTGTGAAAATCCCCCTACTTGCCACATTCCAGTGCCTGTTCAGATAGTGGGAGGCAACTGGAGCACCGGGAGGAAACCCACACAGACATGGGGAGAACATGCAGACTCCGCACAGTCACCCAAGCCAGGAATCGAACCTGGGTCCCTGACACTGTGAGGCAGCAGTGCTAACCACTGTGCCACTGTGTGTGGCCCCGAGGTGGCATTTGAAATTAAACCTGGCATTGGGAAAATGCAGCACTGAATTTACTGATAATCTGAGTATTACTTAGAGGTCAGCGGTGGGAGGGGAAAAGTGCATAGAAATGTGTAGGTTCACAGCACAGAACGAGGCAATTGCACCCATTATGTCTGTGCTGGCTTTTTGTCAAATCAATCCAACGTTAATCTCACTTTCCTATTCTCTGCCCATACAATTGTATTTTTTTTTCTTCTGCTTCAAATATTTAGCCACTTTCCCTTAAGATTGCAATGGCCTCTCCTGACTCCAACTTTTGGATCACTAACCTAATTCTATTTCCTGCTATTCTCATCTAATTCATTGATCTCCTTCACCCTTCAACAACACAGTATTTTAATAATCTTGTTCACTCCCTCTCTCCTTTCATATTTTTTAACCATTTATTTCCATTGAATTCTCTGCCCCTATTCAAATTACTTTATTGGTCCCCTTCATGAATCTCATTCCCAGGTTTTACTCGCTCACTCTCAGTTGTTCCTGCTATTTCACTGATGGCCAAGAACATCCCAAAGTGAATCATTCAAATGTTGTTCTGGCCGGTGTTACAACCAAGACTGGAGGGTTAGGACACATCTCTCTTTTTCACCACTGAAGTTAGCTACCTCAGAGAGTTAATTTTTAAAAAGTTGTGGTTCTTTCAACTTACTATATATTTAACCATGTGAAATTTATATAAAAGAATAGGCCAGTCACATCTCTTGTGTTAGAATCATAGACTCCTATAGTGCAAAAGGAGGCCATTCAGCCCTTCGAGTCTGCACTGAACATAATCCCTCCCAGGCCCTATCCTCATAACCCCATGTATTTACTCTAGCTAGTTGCTCTGACACTTAGGGGCAATTTAAGGTGGCCAATCCACCTAACCCACACATCTTTGGAGTGTGGGAGGCAACTGGAGCACCCCGACAAAACCCATGCTGACATGGATAGAACATGCAAACTCTACAGAGGGCTGTGGAGGCCAGGTTTAAGTCAGAGACAGATAGGTTCTTGATCAATAAGGGTATCAAGGGTTACGGGGAGAAGGCAGGAGAATGGGGATTAGAATCATATAGCCATGATTGAATGGCAGAGCAGAATCAATGGGCCTAATGGCCTAATTCTGCTCCTATATATTATAGTCTATATAGAAAGTAGGTGGGAATTGTGGGGAGCTTGTGTGGCCCGGGACATGGCCCCAAGTGTTAGTGTAATGAAGTTTATTTATTAAAGCTTTTTCTTTGATTTACTTTGTGAAGTTAGTTCTTTTATTGCTTGCAACCGATACATGCGTACTGTCTGATAAACAACTACCCGGTTCACTAATGTCCTTTAGGAAAGGAAATGTGCCATCCTTACCTGGCCTGGCCTGGCCTATTTGTGACTCCGGACCCACAGCAATGTGGTTGACACTTAAATGGCCTCAGGGATGAACATTGAATGCCAGCAATGCCCATGTGAATGAATTAAAAAAATAACATTTTTTTCCACCAGTTTTTAAAAAATTTCACATGATCTTAGCCTCATAGAGCTCAAAACGAGAATTCTCTTTCTTTCTCATCTGAGTTGAAGGAAATCTTCATGATTTTCCATTAAAGCAATACCCCCTGGCCAAATATAAGCTAAATATTTCCCTTTACAGTCGATCTCTGCTCTCTGGGATTGTGGCATTTCATTACTTAGTGTTTAGATTGGAGCTTCAAATGATAGGGAATATCATGCTATCATTTAATGTCCAAGTTTATTAATAAACCAATCCACAATGGCACTGGATTTCTGATGAGGAATAAGCATTTTTACTGCATTAGCGAAAAGCTGAACAAAGTCAAACTGCCAGATGAAATCTCACATCGCTGCTGATTTAAATTTATTAAATTTTATTAAATCCGTTGCCATTTGTCATTCCTTCTATGCCAAATGGATTCTACTTTCACAAAAAAGGGGTGGCATGGTGGCACAGTTGTTAGCCACCACTGTCCCTGGCACAACGCCAGGGATCCAAGTTCGATCCCCGGCTTGGGTTACTGTCTGTGTAGAGTTTGCATATTCTCCATGTGTCTGTGTGAGCTTCCTCCGGGTGCTCCGGTTTCCTCCCACAGTCCAAAGATGTGCTGGTTAGGTGGATTGGCCATGCTAAATTGCCCCTTCATGTCAGAGGGATTAGCCTGGGTAAATGCATTGGGTTATGGGGACAAGACCTGGGAGGGAGTGTGGTCAGTGTAGACTTGATGGGCTGAATGGCCTCCTTCTGCATAGTAGAATTTGATGATTCTGTTTGGCTTTGAATTTATAATATCTAACACCTTTAGGTAAATTTAGAAAGTTAATATACATCAAAGTTCTGTAGCCCAGCAAGGGAGCAGACACAATGCTCAATTCACATACTTACCCAGCTGGAAGAGTTGTGATAAACAAGGTTTGTCCTTAGTGTACTTTATGGCAGCGGGAACGCAAAGAGGGAGGCCATTGATGAGTCGCACCAAACATATTTCCTGTCAAACTTAGCAAGTAGGCAATATACCAAGAACTGGTGTTGGAAATTATAAATGGGTGGCTTTTGCACTGCTCTGTATTAGCTCAAAATTGGTCATAGAGGTGTGTGTTTCCATTCTATAAAAGCTTAGAATTTGACACATTCTGTTATCTCATGTGCTATGTTCAGTATGTTTTACTTGGCTCTGAATTGCTGCTAATGTACAAGAAGTTTGGGTCAGTTATGGGAAGAGCCACCCTAATCAAACACAAGTTTAAGGTTTATTTATTAGTGTCACAAGTTGGCTTACATTAACAGTGCAATTAAGTTACCATGAAAATCCCCTAGTCGCCACACTCTGGTGCCTGTTCGGGTACACTGAAGGAGAATTGAACATGACCAATGCACCTAACCGGCATGTCTTTCAGACTGTGGGAGGAAACCGGAGCATCCAGAGGAAACCCACACAAGCATGGGGAGAACATGTAAATTCCGCACAGACAGTAACCCAAGCCAGGAATTGAACCTGGTGCTACGAGGCAACAGCGCTAATCACTATGCACTGTGTCACCAACTTCAGATATAAGTTTTAATTTTCAGACATTTGAAAGCTACAGTTGTTATTTACTTTTTGGCAGTTTTGCCCAATTGCACTTGATTTATATTTGGGAAGATTCTGTAACCCCAGAATTAGTGTTAACACAAGGACCTTAATATTATGGTTGAGGAGGATGTTGGGGACAGTGCCCTGAACCTGAAATCCTGGACATGTGGAGGCACTGCTGAACCGCCCATTCTAGAGATTCTAGAGTTTGAAACATTGTCCTGGATTTTCATCCTCGAGGCAATAGTGAAAGTCAGGAAAATTCCTGACTCACTCTGCCTGTTAAAGATGGTGCCAAGCTATGGCATTTACATGTTCATTCACCCACCTCATACTGCCTGGAAATAATGAACCCTATGGTGACAGAAGCATGTTTAACAAAAACCTTTATTCATAAAAATAGTTTTTACCACAGTCCAATAAAACTGTTAATCATCTGTACACTTTAAAGTTTCAATGGGAAAAACTGTGAGCACTTGAATCCTCTTCATCTTGCATGAAAAACATTGGCAGAATAGGTCAGCGAGTCAGATTTGTTGATCAAACAATGTTTTATCTGGGGCTCAGATGTTTCAGTACTCTAATGGATGTCTGAGTGAGGAATATAGAGTGTGGGCTTTTGACACAAACCAGTATTCACCATTAAAGGTGCTCATGAAAATTGGATACCCCAGGAATGATGCCGGGAATCCTGAAATTGAGAACTCCTACCAATTTAAACATCTCCTGAGTCATCCTGATTCAGCAAAAATCTAGTCCATTAACTCTGTTTCCATTTCCACAGATACTGCCAAAAATTTTGAATATATCCATCACTTTCCATTTTTACTTCAGATTTTCGGCACCTGTGGTATTTTGCTTTTATTACCCTGGTGCTTTCTTGTCTATTTTCCTCATAACCTTTATTCTCATCTCTTGCCAACTCTAAGCTTGGTCTCCCCAATGCCTTCCTTGCCAATCTTTCAATTTTCATTCCCACATTTACCAGCTCTTTTCCCCCATCTACAGCTCCATTCATGGTGGTGATGTGTCCATATCTCTACAGAATTTCTCTGGCCTTTTAACATCCATGATGTGGAGATGCCAGCGTTGGACTGGGGTAAACTCAGTAAGAAGTCTCACAACAGCAGGTTAAAGTCCAGCTGGTTTATTTGGCAGCACAAACCACAAGCTTTCAGACCGCTGCTCCTTGATTAGTTGAATGGGAGTTCTGTTCACAAACAGGGCATATAAAAACATAAACTCAATTTACAAAATAATGGTTAGAATGCAAATCTTTACAGGTAATCAAGTCTTAAAGGTACAGACAATGTGAATAGAGAGAGGGTTAAGTACAGGTTAAAGGGATACGTATTGTCTCCAACTAGGACAGTTAGTGAGATTTTGCAAGCCTAGACAAGTCGTGAGGGTTACAGATTGTGTGACATGAACCCAAGATCCTGGTTAAGGCTGTCCTCATGTGTGCTTGGCTCTCAGTTTCTGCTCAGTGATTCTGCATTGTCGTGTGTCATGAACGCCACCTTGGAGAATGCTTATCCAAAGATCAGAGGCTGAATGACCGTGACCACTGGTTTTCCCCAACAGAAACAAGACAATCCTGCCTGGTGATTGTGAGTGATGTTCATTCATCTGTTGTTCTAGTGTGTGCATGGTCTCCCCAACGTACCACGCCTCAGGACATCCTTTCCTGCAGCTTATCAGGTAAACAACGTTGGCCAAGTTGCAAGTGTATGTCTCTGTACCTGGTGGATGGTGTTCTCATGTGAGGTGGTGGCATCCGTGTTGATGATCCAGTGCATCTTGCAGGGGTTGCTGTGGCAGGGTTGTGTGGTGTCGTGGTTACTGTTCTCCTGAAGGCTGGGTAGTTTGCTGTGTACAATGGTCTGTTTGAGGTTGTGTGGTTGTTTGAAGACATGAAGTGGGGGTGTGGGGATAGCCTTGGCAAGATGTTCATCTTCATCGATGAAATGTTGAAGGCTCTGGAGAAGATGTCGTAGCTTCTCCACTGGAAGTACTGGATGATGAAGTGCACTCTGTCTGCCGTATCCCACGTTTGTCTTCTTCTGACTCTGGCTAGTATATCCCTTCCTTTGTTCTGTGTTGGGGCCTTCAGCTTTCTTAGCCTTTTTCTCTGGAAATTCCTCCCTATACTCCACCAATTCTAACCCCTGTAACTCCATGAAATGTAAACCCCTGCTTTTAATTTTAAAATATCCATCCTTTTAATCAAACCTTTGGGCATCTCTCCAAGCATACCAACAAGGCTTGTGAAGCACCTTAGGGAAACAGTTAACATTAAGAACACTAATTACAGAAAAGCACTGTTATTTTCCTTTTCAAGAAAAGAATTTTTGCCATGCTTTTCTACTCACACCTTATTTGCATTTCAATTCTAGGTTTAGTTGTGACATTTAAGCATTCAGAAATCCAGCCTTTACTTATTTGATCAAATCCCTTTATCCATTGACAGCTGAAGTATAATATGATTCAAAGGTAAAATGCCATTAGCAGCAATTACTTCAAATATAATTCAATTGAATTGGTCTCTAACTATTTTAGCCCAGATCAATTTTCTGTATTACACTTGTCATGGTAGCACAGTGGTTAGCACTGCTGCTTCACAGCTCTAGAGACCTGGGTTCGATTCCTGGCTTGGGTCACTGTCTGTGTGGAGTTTATACATTCTCCCCATGTCTGTGTGGGTTTCCTCTGGGTGATCCAGTTTCCTCTCACAGTGCAAAGATGTGCTGGTCATGTGCATTGGCCATGCTAAAAATTGCCCTCAGTGTCCTGAGATGTGTAGGTTAGAGGGATTAGTGGTAAAATATGTAGGGATATGGAGGTAGGGCCTGGGTGGGATTGCAGACTCAATGGGCCAAAGGGCCTCTTTCTGTATTGTAGGGTTTCTATGATTCTATCTAGCTGCATGGCATTGAATAGAAAGGTGCTGAGTTAAACCACAGGCACTTCAGATGGAAATGCATCGCATTGCATGTTGATGACAGCACAATCTAAATGTGTGACACTGGTTTCAAAAAATCATAAATGTTTGAGAATTGGGTCCACAAAGCTGGTAATTATAAACATAAAAAAAAATCAAGCTGTAAAAATTCCAAAGAAAATGCCTCTAGCGAAATAACATCTGGAAATGATAGCAAACTCAGGCAGAATTCCATCTCAAAGCTTAGTCAGGGATAATTACTAAACCCCGTCTATCAACAACATTAGACAATGCCTTGGGAGTCAGGCAGAATGATAAGTGCATTGCTCCAACTGTTCATTCTAATGATGCGTGAACCCCCAACTCAATTTGGACAAGTTCCAAATCAACCAACAGTTCACATAAAATGATGGAAACGCACGTGCATTGCAATATTGTTGCCTGGCATACAGTTGGGAGAAAGATTGAATTGAGGACAACATAAATTTCTCACCCCTTGAAGCCAAGTTCGTAAAAGAAAAATAATAGTGACAAGCGTAATACAGAAAATTGATCTGGGCTAAAATAGTTTGAGTCCAATGCAATTGAATTATGATGGCTGAGCAACTCCCAACAGGTCAAGTCTTATGTACTGCAGTATATAACACCTCATTCAGCCTCAGTTACTTTGGTGGAAAGATGCCTGGTTTTTCTTCCTTTCTTTCAGGGTTTTCAGGTGCGTTTCAGTGCATTCCGCATTTGGCAGATGGAGCTATGCGAGATCCTTTGCTGCCATAGGTTTGGGTCTTTGCCATGATGGAAAGGGCTTGTCATTATGGCCAAAACTGAGAAAATGGCTGGAGTTTCTCAGCCACACCCATAAATCCAGTATTTCACATCTTCACGGGACAGAATTGGAGTCAATCTGGGATTCAAGCCTATGTAATGTGTGCAGGTTTAATCATGGTGATTTAAATGGGCAGCTACCTGCACACAGAAGTGTGGCTTTGGAAGGTCAAGAGTGTGAACCCCACAGTGTGTGTTTTCAGACAGGTAAGATGCAGTCTCTTGGTGGCTGCATTTGGATAGCCAGGATATCCCTTTAGAGCAGCAAGCTGAGACACCGTTGGGATAAATAAGTGAACAATATTATGCACTCTTTACATGCAAATACAGGGGAACTGTCAAGCTGTGAAAGGGCTGTCTAGATGTCCAGTCCAACCATCAAGAAACAGTTAAAAAGCTGTCCAGATGTCCAGAATTGTTAAACACTGTCCAGCTGCCAAGCAAGTGTTTGGGTTGTCAAAGAACTATCCTGCTGTCAAGGAGCTGTCCAAGAATACTGGGTAAGGGGTCAGAGCAAAGAGTGTTGGTAGAGGGCATAGTTTGACACTATTGGCAGAAGGGTAAAGGATAGCAAGAGTTTTTATAAATATATAAAAAGGAAGAGGCTGGCTAGGGTGAACGTTGGTCCTTTAGAGGATGAGAAAGGGGACCTAGTGGTAGGGGATGGGGATATGGCTAAGGTATTGAATAACTTTTTTGTTTCTGTCTTCACAGAGGAGGACGTGAATAATTTGCCGGGTGTTAGCGATGGAAAGGTGGTAGGACTGGAGGGTCTTAATGACATTACTGTTACTAGAGAGGCGGTGCTCGACAGACTGGAGGGGCTGATTGTGGACAAGTCCCCAGGACCGGATGGAATGCATCCGAGGGTTCTGAAAGAAATGGCGGAGGTTATAGTGGATGCATTGGTGGTTATTTTCCAGACGTCGCTGGATTCCGGGGAAGTGCCGGAAGATTGGAAAACGGCTAATGTTACGCCGTTGTTTAAGAAGGGTGCCAGGCAAAAGGCAGGGAATTATATAGTTTAACGTCTGTGGTAGGTAAAATGTTAGAATCCGTCATTAAGGAGGAAATTGCGAGGCACCTTGAAGGCAATTGCTTGATAGAGCAGACGCAGCACGGTTTCGTTAAAGGGAAGTCGTGTCTGACAAATTTACTGGAGTTCTATGAGGATGTGTCTAGGGCGGTCGATAGAGGAGAGCCGGTGGATGTGGTCTTTCTGGATTTTCAGAAGGCGTTTGACAAAGTACCTCATAAGAGGTTATTGCAGAAGGTCAGGGGACTTGGAGTTGGGGGTAGGGTGTTAGCGTGGATAGAGGATTGGTTGTCAAATAGGAGGCAGAGAGTGGGGGTCAACGGGTACTATTCGGATTGGCGGATGGTGACTAGTGGAGTGCCCCAGGTGTCGGTGCTGGGGCCTCAGCTTTTTACCATTTATACAGATGATCTGGAGGAGGGAACCGAGTGTAGGGTGTCGAAATTTGCGGATGACACCAAGATTGGGGGAACGGCAAATTGTGCGGAGGGTGTGGAGAGTCTGCAGAAGGATCTAGATAGGCTGGGCGAATGGGCCAGGAAATGGCAAATGGAATTTAATGTTGGCAAGTGTGAGGTGGTCCACTTTGGTAGGAAGAATGGTAGGAAGGACTATTACTTACGGGGCGAAAAACTGCAGCAGGCGACGGTGCAGAGGGACCTCGGGGTCCTTGTGCATGAGTCGCAAAAACCCAGCCTGCAGGTGCAGCAGGTGGTCAGGAAGGCGAATGGGATGCTGGCCTTCATAGCGAAGGGGATTGAATATAAAAGTAGGGAGGTCTTGCTGCAGCTGTATAGGGCATTGGTGAGGCCGCAGCTGGAGTACTGTGTGCAGTTTTGGGCGCCGCACCTGCGCAAAGATATTTTGGCCTTGGAGGGAGTGCAGAGGAGGTTTACTAGGCTGATACCGGAGTTGAGGGGGTTGAGCTATGAGGAGAGGCTGAATAAACTAGGCTTGTACTCATTGGAGTTTAGAAGAATGAGGGGAGATCTCATTGAGACGTATAAGATGATGAATGGGATGGATAGGATAGAGGTGGAGAGACTCTTCCCGCTCAAAAAAGACAGTAGGACTAGGGGGCACAGCCTCAAGATAAAGGGGGGGCGTTTTAGAACGGAGTTGAGGAGGAACTTCTTCACTCAAAGGGTGGTGAATCTGTGGAATTCTCTACCTGTTGAAGTGGTGGAGGCTGCCTCGCTAAATATTTTCAAGAAGCGGGTTGATGGGTTTTTGATAAGAGAGGGGATTAAGGGTTATGGGGAGAGGGCCGGAAAGTGGAACTGAGCCACGACAGATCAGCCATGATCTTATTGAATGGCGGGGCAGGCTCGAAGGGCTAGATGGCCTACTCCTGCTCCTATTTCTTATGTTCTTATGTTCTTATGTACAGGACAATGCAGGATTGGTAGAAGGATATTAAATTAGCATAGGGAGTATGGGGCAATGGGATATTGATAAAGGAGCAAGGGGTGGCAAGGGGATGTGAGGGGGCATGGAGGATGGATGTGAGGCATAGGTTGAAATAAGGATGCCAGGTGCTATTGTGAGTGGGTTTAGAGCATGAGATGACATGCAAAGAAAATAAGGTTGTGGGGGGGGCAGTGTGTGGTGAGAGCTGGAGGGATTGTTTTGTTTTATTATTTATTTAAATACCATGCTGGGGCACAGAGGCAAACCCTGCACCCAACACGGTGCCACACCTGGCAGCCTCCACATTCATTCTGGGGTTGCCTGTTTGACTCCTATTCCAACCGATCCCAATCCTGACCAAATATCCGACTTGTGTGCAGTCATTTTTAAACGCGGGTTTTGCTGAGCGGGAACTTCTTCCAGCTCAGCAAACCCTGACCTAGGGATGGATATCTGGAAACAGGAATGCTTGCAATTAATGTGACAGACAACTCAATCTGCTATGTCAAGGTCTCAGCTTCCTGATGGCAGCTGGTGGTGATAAGATCTAAAGCTGAAAGCTAGGCTGCTGGTGGTGTTAAGACCCAGGCCAGAAAGTCCAAGATGTTTTATTAAGTTAGCCCAGACCCTAAGTTTTACATTTGATTTTGGCATTTGTGAGAATAAGGTGTTTTACTCCAGGTGTGACTCAAGTGACATACTAGGAAACTTATATCAAACAACATTTATTTAAGAACACAGAATATAACAAAAAAGTTTGTATAACTTTACCAATTATAAAGCTTAAATGTACTACAGTAGAACTTCTAACAGCTAGCTATCTCTGTTGTTCCAAGTTAACGCTCCATCCCACAGACATACACCCTTCTTCAGACTTAGCAGAAAAACTCGTGTGATGCTGGATTTTTATCTTTGTAATAGCTATGGAAAGAAATCCAGACCGGCAGTTTTCTGAGAAGGATATATCTTCAAAACAACCAAACTTTGGATCAGCTTTATCTCTGGTGACTTCCAATCTTCAGACTCCAGAGAGGGGAAAAACACTGATGTTTCTCTCAACTTCAAGCAGTTTCTGAAAGCAAAACTCAAACTGAAATGCTCTGTGAAAAATGGCTGCTCCTAGCCGCACGACCTGATTTGCCAATCACCCCTAATCAAGCTTTACTCTGCCATGCCAGGGGAACACTAAAACAAAACAGAATGCTGCATTAGTTCAGATTAAAACCAACATTTCAATGATGCTGCTTCAGTAACAATAAAAGGCACCGGCTACAGACAACATGTTGCCAACAAAACCTTCGGCACTTGCGAAAACATCCTGCAGAGAAACTATTAAGGTTGTGAACATAGCCCTGTCCATCACGCAAACCAGCCTCCCATTCATTGGTGGGAATTTTCCCATTCCCGCCAAGTGAATTGTAGAGGGTGGAGGGGAGGGGCGGACCATTGAAAGGTTCATAGACTTGGGGCAGGATTTTCCAGATTAAAATACATTTCTTAAAGGCATAGAATATTGTTCACTAATGCCACCATGTCCGTCACTTCAGACCTACAGCAATGTAATTGACTCTTAACTGCTCTCTGAAATTGATTTGATTTAGTGAAAAGTATTGTTCTTACACGCTAAACAGACAAAGCATACTGTTCATAGAGAATGGAAGGAAAGGGTGCAGAATGTAGTGTTACAGTCATAGCTCGGGCATAGAGAAAGATCAACTTAATGCGAGGTAGGTCCATTCAAACATTTGATGACAGCTGGGAAAAAATGTTCTTGAGTCAGTTGGTACGTGGCTCAGACTTTTGTATCTTTTTCCCAATGGAAGAAGTTGAAAAAAGGTTTGTCTGGGGTGCATGAGGTACATGATTATACTGGCTGCTTTTCGGAGGCAGCAGGAAGTGTAGGCAGAGTCAATGGTCAGGATTTTCCGGCTGCGCTCACACCAAAACTCGAAAGTCTCACCCGTGGTCAACAGACCTTTCCATGGTCCACCCCCCCCACCTGCTACAATTCATTTGAATGGCAGAGATGGGAAAATTCCCATCTATGAATGGGAAGCTAGTCTGTGTGATTGCCTGGGCTACGTTCACAACCCTTTGTAGTTTCTTGCAGTCTTGGTCAGAGCAGGAGCCATACATTCAGAAATGGTGATTTCCATGGTGCATCTATAAAATGTTTGTGAGACTCATACTGGACATGCCAACTTTCCTTTGCCTTCTGAGAAAGTAGAGGCAGTGGTGGGCTTTCCTAACTATAGCATCGGCATAGGGAGCTTATTAGTGATCTGGACATCTAGAAACCTGAAGTTCTCAACCATTTCCACTTCATCCTCATTGATGCAGACAGGGGCATGTTCTCCACTACGCTTCCTGATCTTGATGACTAGCTTCTTCATTTTACTGACATTGAGGGAGAGGATACTGCCGTCATACCAGTTCACCAGATTCTCTATCTCTTTCCTGTATTCATTCTCATCATTATTTGAGATCTGACTCACTATGGTAGTGTCATCAGCAAACTTGAAACTTGAGTTGGAGGGGAATTTGGCCACACAGTCATAGGTGTATACGGAGTATAGTAGGGGGTGAGGACACAGCTTTGTGGGTCACTGGTGTTGAGGATGATCATGGACGAGGTGTTGTTACCTATCCTTACTGATTGCGGTCTGTGGGTTAGGAAGTTTAGGATCCAGTTGCAGAGGGAGGAGCCGAGGCCCAGACCATAGAGTTTAGAGGTGAGTTTTGCAGAAATAATAGTGTTGAAAGCTGAGTTGTAGTCAATAAATTGGAGTCTGACATAGATATCTTTGTTATCCAGGTGTTCCTGGGAGATGAAACCGTCTATGGACCTGTCGCATCGATAAGATGAACTGTAGTGGATCCAGGCAACCTGGGAGGGCGGAATTGATCTGTGCCATGGCTAACCTTTGGAATTATTTCATTTTGATGGATGTCAGAGCCACCGGGTGATAGTCGTTAAGACAAGCTTCCTTACTTTTCTTTGGTACAGGGATGAAGCAGATGGGGACCTCAGATTGGTATAAAGAAAGGTTAAAGATGTCCGTGAATAGCCCTGCCAGCTGGTCCATGCAGGATCTGAGTGCTCATCCGGATACCCCATCTGGGCCAGTTGCTTTCAAGAAGGCTGATCTGACATCAGCAATGGTGACCTCAGATACTGGTTCGACTGAGGCTCCTGGGGTGGAAGGCATGCTCTCACTGACCTCTTGCCAAAAACAGGCATAGAGTGCATTGAGCTCATCGGGGAGGAGTGCTTTGGTGCTGGCGATTTTACATGCCTTCACCTTCCAGCCTGTTACATCTTGCAGATCTTGCCACAGTCTGTGAGAGTCTATGTGGAAGGGTGTTATATGGAAATGCTGCAAAAAGGTATACAAGGATATTAACGGGACTAGAAGATTTGAATTATAAGGAAAGGCTGAATTGGCTGGGACCTTTTTCCCTGGAGTGTAAGAGGTTGAGGGGTGACCCTACAGAGGTTTATAAAATAATGAGGGGCATAGATAAGGTGAATAGGCAAGGTCTTCTCCCCAGGGTAGGGGAGTCCAAAACCAGAGGGTGTAAGTTTCAGTTGAGAAGGGAAAGATTTAAAAGGGTCCTGAGGGGTAACTTTTTCCACACAGAGGGAGGAATGAGCTGCCAGAGGAGGTAGTAGAGGCAGGTACAATTACAACAGTTAAAATACATTTGGACAGGTACATGGATAGGGAAGATTTAGAGGGATATGGGCCAAATGCAGGTAAATGGGACTGTTCAGTTTAGGAAAGTTGGTCAGCATGGACGAGTTGGGCTGAAGGGCCTGTTTCCATGCTGTATATGTCTAGGACTCTCGATGAAATAAGAGCCCAAGATGACTTGATTAAGTAAAACCAGAACTAATACTATGATAGTGTGACACTATTAATTGTGTCCGTCATTCTGATGAGGATTTGGATTCTGTCAGTTTATAATTAAGTATTAATTTCCTTTCCTGTAATCACTAATAGCAAACCTCACTGGAGTCGAGGAGATAAAGACAAGTAAGACAAGACTAGTAATATATCTCTCTGTGTCACTTAGACCTTGACACAACTGACAGCTAAGGCTTCAAAAGTGTCATACTGTGCCCATGAAAGACTAGTTCTAATCAATATTCCAATTATTTTATATGGGACAGTTTGATATAAGGTAAGAACTGTATGTAAAATTCGAGGCACAAAAATAAATTCAGTTTTCTTATTAACCACTTGGAAGACTGTTTGGCTGGAACATCTTTCATTCTGGTCACAAATTTAACACATTAATGTGGGTCTTCACTCCCGAGTGGAAAGCAGGGATGGGTTTCATACCTTCCAGTCAGAAGTTTCTATGGAGGTCGCGTTGGTTTTAATGGTTGGATGGCTGACCAGATGCCTACACATAATGGGCATAAAGAGGCAGCTAGTAGACTGGCACCATGCAAAGGTTATGCTTGTCGACATGGTTGGTAAGTTGTGGAGAGAAGCATTCGGGTGGATTTCTGGAGGATTTTCCAATTGAATAGAGGGCACTTGAGAAGCAGTTGCTAAAAATGTCCAAGAGGAACATTCATATTCTTCCTGACTCCACAAAATCATGTTTTGTGCTTGTGCACTTTCTTCTATTCTTGTGGATTTACTGGTCAGAACATCCATGATAGAGACTCCTGTCAGTGGGGCATTGAGATTATCCTATCCTGAGCTATATGGGGCCTTTTGCTCATATATTTTGGAGAGGTTTGTCTCAGTTATGTGGGTCACCTTAACCGTCCCAGATTTACACAGCTACACGGGGGTGCCAGAGAGGAAAAAGTGACATAAACTGGAAGAACACAACCTTATCTTTCAGGTCAGCATTTTACAGCCTTCTGAATTGAACATTGAGTTCAACAACTTCAGAGCATGAATTCTCTCCTCCAATCCGCCCCCCACCCCGCACACCCACTCCCCCCCACCCCGCCATCTCCAGTTATTACATTTCATTTCTTTGTTTCATCTCATTCACCCATTTTAATGACTTTGTATTCCCATTTTTATTTTTCCGTTCCTAAAACCTCCCCTTCCATCTTGTTCCACCTCCCCCCCTTCATCCCACAAGGGCCAACTACCACATCCCTACACTCCATACTCTGCCATTTACACATTCTGATCTCTTAATGGATGCTCTTAGCACCAGTCTCAGCCTTTATCTTCACCATTTACATTCCTTTGTTTTCTTGTCTATGCCATTTCTATGAATTACAGCACCCCCCCCGAATCCCATCCACCTCCCTCACGCTCATGGTATCAATCCTGTCTGATTTTCCTTGACATCAGCTCTGACAAAGGGTCACCCTGACTCGAAATGTTGGCTCGATTCTGTCTCCACAGATGCTGCCAGACCTGCTGAAACGTTCCAACATTTTTTCAGATTTCAGATTCAAGCATCAAGCAGTATTTTTGCCTTTAGCGCAAAATTTCAGTTTACTCATTAGTGTCACAAGTCACCTTGCATTCACACTGCAATAAAGTTACTGTAAAAATACCCTAATTGCCACAGTCTAGTGCCTGTTCATGTGAGCTGAGGAAGACTTTACCATGGCCAATGCATCTAACCAGCATGTCCTTCAGATTGTGGGAGAAAACCCACACAGACACAGGGAGAACGTGCAGACCCTGCACAATGGCCCAAGGTGGGGATTGAACTCAGGTGCCAGGTACTATAAGAGTATATAGGTGTTAACCACTGTGCCACTATGCTGTCCAGCTTTCACTAGCAGTGTTCTGATGGGTGGAAGGAGTTCCTGTGATTTGTATTTAACATTTTTAAGTACTGTGGCTTCATTTGGGGCCTCAGTTTCCCCGTATATTTGATCTAATGTCAGATCTTTATGCCAGAAGTTGGATTTAACAACCACATAAAATTAGGACCCCATTAAACTGCAAATTGCAGGCTAACGAAATATAGTTAACAGCAGAAATTTACTGACTGCGGTTGTTAATTAAATGTGAACTCTGAAAAATAAATGACTGATCTTTTCAATGTTCTAAAATACAAAATCTGTGTTGGTTAATTTGCTTTCCCTTCCATTTGGAATTGGCACTGATTCCCTCCTTAGAACTAAATTTCAGCTTGCAGTCTGTTGCTGTTCTAGTTAAGTTGATTAAAGTTGCTGTAATGCTGTAACTTTTGTGAAGCAACTTTCACTTTGAAAGTAAGGCAGGAGCTCTGGAGTCAAAGTCATGATATAACTCTTGGACGTGCTAATGTTTGATGCTTTCGTGAAGTGTCAGTTGGATCCCGCAGTCAGTTTATAACTGCAAGCTGAGCTTTATCTGAATGTATTGAGAGCATTTACAGTCAGAAGTCTCACAACACCAGGTTAAAATCCAACTGGTTTATTTGGAATCACGAGCTTTTGGAGCCCTGCTCCTTAATCAGGTGAGTCAGTGCTCCAAAAGCTCGTGATTCCAAATAAACCTGTTGGACTTTAACCTGGCTTTGTGCGACTTCTTACTGTGCCAACCCCAGTCCAACACCGGCATCTCCACATATTGAGAGTGTGCCCCTTAATTCTAGTTTAATTCTAGTTGCCTTATTTCACTGGTGGGTTGTCACGTGTAGTGGGCGAGTTCTGGAAAATCTATTGCTGATTTCTGGCAATTTTCCTTACAGGCTGGAAAATGATGGGTGATTTGGAAAGCTGGTGACTGCTCACAACTGCAGCTTCAGAAAATTCAACCTCATATGAAAGCACCAGCTGAGATTTAAAGCTTTTAAAGTTTATTTATCAGTCACAAGTAATACTTATATTAACATTGCAATGAAGTTACTGTGAAATTCCCCTAGTCACCACGTTCTGGCACCTGTTTGGGTCAATGCAGCTAACCAGCACGTCTTTCAGACAGGATGGGGTGAAACCCACACAGACATGGGGAGAACGTGCAAACTCCATCCAGGAATCAAACCCGGGTCCCTGGCATTGTGAGGCAGCAGTGCTAACCACTGTGCGTGCCCACACACACACACACACACACCGATTCATATCCAAGCCTAATGAAACATTTAACCGCAGTGGACAGACTATGATCTGTACTCTGTTTAAATCTCAAATGGGTAGCCCAGTGTAAGTGTCCAGAATCCAGAACTATTTTTTTGAGTTACAAGTGGTGAGCGAGCCTGTGTTTATATTATCGTAATGTACTTAGCAGAGCAAAACTAATTCCTACAAGTTAATAGCTGGATGTTGAAAGTGATTATAACCTGCAACTACTCTCATTATCTGAATGAAATTGACAGCTTATTAATCTGACCAAAGATGTTTCAATTTGAATGTAACTCCCATTTAGTGCCTGAGATGAGTGGATGTAATACAGTGCATTATAATTGATGAATTATTGCAATTAATGTTTTGTCTCCTGAAAGTTTTACTTCAGTGCATTGTTTTAAAGATAGGAAGTGAAAGCTCTTCTGCCTAATAGCAACTGGCAGGACTTGGGTACAGGCAATAAAGTATTGAAAATTTCACAACATATGCTGATGTGATCAAACTTAAAAGCTTCATCAGCCCGTTTTAGAGTTAGCACTTTTGCCTCTGAGGCAGAAGGTGATGGGTTCACGTGCTAATTCAGAACTTGTGCCAATATTCTAAGAACATGTGCAAATAATCTAAGCTGGCAACTGTAATGTTGATTTGATTTGATTTATTATTGTTACATGTATTGGGATACCGTGCAAAGAATAGTTTCTTGTGTGTCATGCAGACAAAGCATATCGTTCACAGAGTACATAGGGGAGAAGGAAAGGAGAGGGTGCAGAATGTAATGTTACAGTCATAGCTAGGGTGTAGAGGACGATCAGCTTAATGTAAGGTAGGTACATTCAAAAGTCTGATGGCAGCAGGGGAGAAGCTGTTCTTGATTTGGTTGGTACGTGATCTCAGACTTTTGTATCTTTCCCCCAATGGAAGAAGAGAATGTCCCGGGTGAGCAGGGTCCTTGATTATGCTGGCTGCTTTTCCATGGCAGCAGGAAGTGTGGACAGAGTCAATGGATGGGAGGGTGGTTTGAGCGATGGACTTGGCTTCATTCACAACCTTTTGTAGTTTCTTGCGGTTTTGGTCAGAGCAGGAGCCATACCAAGCTGTGATAAATCTGGAAAGGATACCTTCTATGGTGTATCAGTAAAAATTGGTGAGAGTCGTAGTGGACATGCTGAATTTCCTTAACCTTCTGAGAAAGGAGGGGCATTGGTGGGCTTTCTTAATGTCGGTGTGGAGGGACCAGGATGGATTGTTGGAGACCTGGACGCCTAGCAACTTGAAGTTCTTGACCATTTCAACTTCTTCATCATTGATGTAGACAGGAACATGTCCTCCATTACACTTTCTGAACTTGAAGCCTTTGAGGGGATGTTGTATTGTTGAAGGTGCTTTCTTTTGGAGGAGATCTTAAACTCAGGTCTTTTTTGGCATGAGATCAGATAGAGTGTGAAAAACCTGAAGCTCAGTTTGCTGAAATGTTACAGAGAAAAATAATTTTTGAAACCTGAATCGCTAAGGTACCTCCGACAAGTACATGAAACTCTGGAGATCTAAGTTACCGATCTTGGAATAATAGAAATGGGTTAATGAAACACTGTTTAAGTCTGCAGAGATGTGGTTCTTTTCTTTGGTACAAAGGTGGAGTGAAGTCTGACCTCTAAAGTTCCCCTGGAAGAGACATCCAAAAAATACCAAAGCAAAATACTAGCTCTGTTTCAAATCTTACAGTCACAACATGTATTACCAATAAGTACAAAACTGTGGAACAGTGGCACAGTGGTTAGCACTGCTGCCTCACAGCATCAGGGACCCGGGTTCGATTCCCAGCTTGGGTCACTGTCTGTGCGGAGTCTGCATAATCTCCCCGTGTCTGTATGGGGATGCTCCGGTTTCCACCCACAGTCCAAAAGATGTACTGTTTAGGTGCTTTGACCATGCTAAATTCTCCCTCAGCATACTCGAATAGGCACCACATTGTGGAGACTGGAGGATTTTAATAGTGGCTTCATTGCAGTATGAAATTGGGCCTATTTGTGACACTAATAAATAAATTTAAAAATCCACCAAACACTGCAGGGATTTGAACCTATTGGACTGGAAACTTTATTTACGCCACTGAGGCTGCCAGACCATGTTGAGTTTTTTGGGTGGCACGGTGGAACAATGGTTAGCACTGCTGCCTCACAGCACCAGGGTCCGGGTTTGATTCCCGACTTGGGTGACTGACTGGGAGTTTGCACATTCACCCCATGTCTGCATGGGTTTCCTCCAGGTGTGCCAATTTCCTCCCACAGATGTGCAAGATAGGTTGATTGGCCATACAAAATTGCCCCTCAGCGTCAGGGGGAGTAGCAGGGTAAATATGCAGGGTTATGGGGATAGGGCCTGGGTGGGATTGTTGTTGGTGCAGGTTTGATGGGCTGAATGGCTTCCTTCTGCACGATAGAGATTCTATGATTCAAAGAATGACAAGTTTTGGAATATTTAGCTGTTGAATACCGCACACCCGTGGGGTGGGGATTGGGGGGAGCAACTCACTTATCAAAAACTGTACAGCTCAATGTAGCAATATGAATTAGAACCGCAACACAACAATTCCCTATTCAGTGGTTGTTCACTGTCATAGAAACCCTAAAGTGCAGAAGGAGACCATTCAGCCCATTGAGTCTGCACCAACCACGATCTCACTCGGGCCCTGTTCCCATAACCCCACATATTCACTCTGCTAATCCCCCAACACTAAGGGACAATTTAACATGGCCAATCAACCTAATCCACACATGCTTGGAATGTGGGAGGAAACCATAATACCCATGCAGACATGGGGAAAATGTGCAAACTTCACACAGGTGGTGATCCGATGCTCTAAATGAACCCAGGTCCCTGCCGCTGTGAGGAAACAGTGCTAACCATCGTAGCACATATTCTCCTGGTTAAAATTCGGCGATGATGTGAAGATGCTGGTGTTGGATTGGGGTAAGCACAGTAAGAAGTCTCACAACACCAGGTTAAAGTCCAACAGGTTTATATGGTAGCACAAGCCACAAGTTTTCGAAGCAGTGCTCCCTCATCAGGTGAGTGGGATTTCAGTTTCAGATGCATTCTGATCATTATTCTGTAACTTGAGTTTGTGTCTTTATATGCCCTGTTTGTGAATAGAACTCCCACTCACCTGATGAAGGGGCAGCACTCTGAAAGCTAGTGGCTTTTGCTACAAAATAAACCTGTTGGACTTTAACCTGGTGTTGTGAGACTTCTTAGTAAACTTCAGAGAGACAGACATGCATTTTGTGAGCACAGTGATTCTGTGGCCAATCGAAAAATTACCAGTTCCCAATGATTGCGAGCATTTTTGCAATTTGAACAAAGCTCTTAAAGGATCCTCATTTAATGCTGAGATACAATGGAAAGAGTTCAGGAATGGTGTTAATGTCCAGATTGCTGATATCCATGTTGAGCCATATCAGATTGATACATTTTGATTTGATTTGATTTATTATTGTCACATGTATTGGAATCGAGTTAGAAGTATTATTTCTTGCATGCTATACAGACAAAGTTTACTGTTCATAGAGTACATAAGATCATCGAATCCCTACAGTGCAGAAGGAGGCCATTTGGCCCACTGAGTCTGTGCCGACTACAATCCCATCCAGGCCCTATCCCCAAGCATTTGCCCCAGCTAGTCCCCCTGACACTCGGGGGGGGGGGGGGGAGGGGGTGGTGGCACAATTTAGCATTGCCAATCCACTTATCTTTGTACAGTGGGAGGAAACTGGAACACTTGGAAGAAACCCACACAGATATGGGGAGAACGTGCAAACTCCACACAGACACAGACCCATGCAGGGAATCGAACGCAGGTCTCTGACACTGTGAGGCATGCCATCCCCCATAGGGGAGAAGGAAATGAGAGGGTGCAGAATGTAGTGTTACAATCATAACTAGGTTGTATAGAAAGATCAGTTTAATATGAGGTAGGTCCATTCAAAAGTCTGATGGTGGCAGGGAAGAAGCTGTTTTTGAGTTGGTTGGTACTTGTCCTCAGATTTTGCATGGTATACCTTAGATGTTGTTAAAGTGATGGATGGCTGCATACCAGTAACAGGCTGTTCCATCTTTTCATTAAAAATCAGCACTTAATGTCCAAAAATGCAAGAATTGATATCCCAAATGTTCCTGGCAGCAGCTCAGAATTACACACAGCTATTTTTCAATGTTTATCAACCGAGAATCAAGCTGTACATGAATATTTGAAATCTGCCAGCCTCCTCTCATCATATGTGGTTAATAATATTAATATGGACAATGCCATTTGAACAGAAGGTAATAGAATCTTGGTAAATAAATATCAACAGCATCGTCGAGAGCTGTGTCACTTTATTGGGTCGAATCACCAGTCACACAAGCAGGAAGGAAGACATCCGCATTACCATGGTTACAAGAGAAATCCTCCATTTTGTTCTAATTAGAATTTGAGTCCTACAGCAAGGAAGTTATAGTCTATGAAAAACTAAGTGCAACAGAGATTTCAGAAGTCCCTGACAAGAACAATATCAAAGCAAATATGAAAGCAGGTGGATGTAAAAATCCCCTGGCATGATTTCTAACAGGAACAGGGACATTATTGCTGGAATCCAAGTCAATCATCATCATCACGAGAAACAGACCTTCTGCTCATTATCATATTGCTTTTTGTGGGAGTTTGCTGTGTGCAAAATGGCTGCTGCCTTTCCTACCATGTAAAAAGTCTCACAACACCAGGTTAAAGTCCAACCAGTTTATTTGATAGTAATCCCACAAGCTTTCTTTCGTCAGGCCTGATCAGAGAAGGCCACATATGCAGACAGTGTGCAATCTGCATCTTTATGACTTGAATAGCAGGTTAGCTGTAAAGACTTGCATTCTAATCAGTATTCTGTCAACTGTGTGTGACTTTATATGCCCTTCTCTGATCAGAACCTTCCACACACCTGATGAAGGAACAGCGTTTCCGAAAGCTTGTGGGATTGCTATCAAATAAACTGGTTGGGCTTTAACCTGGTGTTTTGAGACTTCTTACTGTGTTTACCCCAGTCCAACGCCGGCATCTCTACATCATTTCCTACCATGTCACAGGGACAACACCTCAAACGTACCTGATTAGCTATAAAGTGCAACAGGGACATTATTGCTGGAATCCAAGTCAAAATGTATCCCTCAATCATCATCATCACGAAAAACAGACCCTCTGTTCATTATCATATCACTGTTTGTGGAAGTTTGCTGTGTGCAAAATGGCTGCTGCCTTTCCTACCATGCCACAGGGACAACACTTCAAATGTACCTGATTAGCTGTAAAGTGCTTTGCGACGTCTGGCGGTCATGAAAGAAGATGCAAGCCTCCCATTTCTTTTCAAAACCAACCTCAATGCCAGTGACAAAACCCATCAAGATACCGTGAGAGAAAAGGAAGCAAAATAGAAGCCATTTGGCAAAACAATCAAAGTATTCACAAAGCTAAAGAGGTCCATTACATATGAAACGCTGAACCAAGACTGGGCTCACTTTGGGCTTTTCTTAATTCATTCATGCGGTGTGGGCGTCGCAGGATGAACCAGCATTTATTTCCCATTCCAGGAGACATTTAGGAATCAACCACATTGCTGTGGTTCTGCAGTTGTATGTAGGCCAGAGCAGATAAGGACAGCAGATTTCCTTCCCTAAAGGACATTAGCAAATCAAATGGGTTTTTATGAGTATGAACAAGTGCTTTGCGACGTCTGGCGGTCATGAAAGAAGATGCAAGCCTCCCATTTCTTTTCAAAACCAACCTCAATGCCAGTGACAAAACCCATCAAGATACCGTGAGAGAAAAGGAAGCAAAATAGAAGCCATTTGGCAAAACAATCAAAGTATTCACAAAGCTAAAGAGGTCCATTACATATGAAACGCTGAACCAAGACTGGGCTCACTTTGGGCTTTTCTTAATTCATTCATGCGGTGTGGGCGTCGCAGGATGAACCAGCATTTATTTCCCATTCCAGGAGACATTTAGGAATCAACCACATTGCTGTGGTTCTGCAGTTGTATGTAGGCCAGAGCAGATAAGGACAGCAGATTTCCTTCCCTAAAGGACATTAGCAAATCAAATGGGTTTTTATGACTATGAACAAACATCCAGATTTTTATTGAATTTTTTTCTCTGGAGTGTAGAAGGCTGAGGGGTGATCTTATAGAGGTCTATAAAATAATGAGGGGCACAGATCAGCTAGAAAGTCAATATCTTTTCCCAAAGGTAGGGGAGTCTATAACTAGAGGGCATAGGTTTAAGGTGAGAGGTGAGAAATACAAAAGTGGCCAGAGGGGCAATTTTTTCACACAGAGAGTAATGAGTGTCAGGAACAAGCTGCCAGAGGTAGTAGTAGCGGCAGGTATAGTTTTGTCTTTTAAAAAGCATTTAGACAGTTACAGGGGTAAGTTGGGTATAGAATGATATGGGGCAAGCTAGACAATTGGGACTAGCTTAGGGGTTTAAAACAAAGGGCAGCATGGACAAATTGGACCAAACAGCCTGTTTCCATGCTGTAAATCTCTACGACTCTATGAATTCAGATTTAATCAGCTGGTAGGTGGGCTTTGAATTCAAGTCCCCTTGGCCCTGGATCATTAGTCCAGCTACAATGCTGCTATGCCACTGCCTCTCCTACCACTACACCACTGTAAGAGGTTCCTCAAAATTAAGGGTGTTGTAATATGCCTTTAAGGGATTTCAGTGTGACATCGCTCAAAGTGAAGTGTGTAATGAGATTCAACCTTAGTTTCAGTTTTCCTTTTGAGCAGAGCACACACGCACAGCTCTTCTGCTGATGTCTTCAAGACATCTACTTACGTATAAATGTTTTCATGTACCTTGTCTACATAAATGAATGTTCAATGTGTTTACACAATCCTTTATGAGTGATTGGTGCCTTCATATCATTATGATAACAGAAAACGGTGTCAAACAGCATGACAGCAAGACTAAGTACAGGTACACCATGTTGAACAGCCTTAGATTATGCAACATGACATGAGGTGACCCTTGATGTTCTGATCAGACAGCAACAGAGTCCCAGCAACAGATAGCATTGAAAATGCAACATGCTGACTGAACAGGAACACTTAGAAGACACAGTGAGATTTATTTACCACTTTCATTTAGCATGGTGTGAAAAGTGTTACCATTTCATTTTCTCACGTATTTAAACATTGCTTCTCTCCCTTTAATCCCAAGATTATGAAGGACATAGACAGAGTGGATAAGGAGCAGCAGTTCCCCTTAGTTGAAGGGCCAGTCACAAGGGGACATAGGCCCAAGTGAGAGACAGGAGATTTAGAGGGGGCTATGAGGAAAAACTGTTTTACGCAGAGGGTGGTGACAGTCTGGAGTGTGCTGTCGGGGAAGGTGTTAGAGGCTGGTTGAATCCTTTAAAAGCATCTGGATGAGCACTGGATCCATCATAATGTTCAGGGCTATGGGCCAAGTGCTGGCAGATGGGATTAGGTGGGAGTTGAGGAGTTTCTAATGTGTTGGTGCAGGCTCGATGGGCTGAAGAGCCTCTTCTGTGCTGAATGATTCTACGAAAATTGAATGATAGCATGAAACTGAAAGAGGGGAAATGGCATAATGGATAGAGATTGCTTATGGTGTAGTTTTCAACATTTTCAATTCTGGTCTAAAAAGTTCTGTTCCTTGAGTATGTGAGACTCATTTTTTGTATGTGTAACATTTTCTTCTGAAAGGATATAATCTCTGCAGCAAGAGAAAGACAGCTGATTTATCCAAACAAACTGTCATATGTCAAGCAACAATAAGGAACACATTTTGAAAGATATATATATTAATTCCTTTGGACCAATTCAAGTCATCTTGTATAAATATTATTCTGTTTCAGAGATTATGGCTGGAATTTTACCAGGCCGTCTGTCATGGGAATTGCAGCGGATGAGGGGCGGACTATGGAAAGGTCCATTGACCTCAGGCGGGATTTTATGGTTTCGGGATGAGCGAGGCTGTACAAACCCGCCCTATCTGCCTTTTGCTTCTATGTGTTCTTCTATGAATTTAACGGCCATTCACATTCCGAAGCTGCTGCAAGCCAGGATGGAGAATTTGGCGCCCAGCCAAATCTTCACTCACTGCAGCGGGACTGGAGAATCCCGCCAATGTGAATGGCTGGAAAATTCCATCCTGTATCTTTTGATTATGGCTAAATACTGAACTGTACTTCAATCTATATAAAAGCTTACGATGTGATTGTTTTGATTCTCTTGAGGTAATTGGTGATATAGAGGATGTGGGATCTTCGACACTCTGTGCATCACAGAGTGCCCCAATGGGATTCACTCTGGAAATCTGGGAGCGGGACCTATTCCCGCAGCATAGTGCTGAGCGGGCACTGTGCATGCATTAATCTGTCAGGGCCAAGATTGGCGCATGCGCAGTGGCCTCTCAGAGCCGGCCTGCTGATTGTTGGCCAGCCCCACAATCCCCACATCGCTGGACGTCCGACTCCCACATCCCTTCGATTGCTGCCCTCCATGATCTCCTGGATCAGCCCCTATATCCTACCCACCTCTTGACCAGCCCGATCACACTGGCCTCCCCAACAGTCCTGATCTCCCCAGTGGCCAGTATGGACCTCTCCCCAACTGTTCCAAACTCCACACCACTCTGATAGCCAGTCAGGACTGCCATCCTCCCTCCCTCCCCCACAGATCCTTTTAGAGTGGCAGCAGGAACCCCCCCCCCACCAATCATACCCCAATAAGCCCTGCCACCAATACGTCCTGGCCTTCTGACCCTTGGTATCTGCCCGATGTCCTGTGGCCAGTGCAAAGGTGCCCTTTGGGCTGTGCCGGGGGGGGTTGGCACTGCCAGGCTGGCACTGGACAGTAGGCATCCCCTTATCCTTGACCTTCTGGAAGGGCCTCTCTTCCTTCTATTGGGGTCAGACGACCTGCCCTCTATTAATGGGAAGCAGGAGTAAACCCTGCTGGAGTGAAACACTTAGTGGGGGGAGAGCGAGGTGGTGGAAGGGGAGACTTCAGTCTGGGGCCCGCTAATGAAATGCAAATTTCATATTGTAATCAGCTCCGCAACAATTTCTGGCATGGATTTGATTATACTGGAAATCCAATTGCAGAAGCTCATGTAGGCTATGACACCCAGCGGGAAGCCCACAAAATGACTCCCATTGATGCTTCCTGGCCCATTGTTCTCACTGGAAAGATGGAGAATGAGGGGAGACCTAATAGAGGTGTATAAAATTATGAGGGGTATGGATAGGGTGAACAATGGGATGCTTTCTCCCAGGTCGGAGGTGACAAATACAAGCGGTCACAGGTTCAAGCTGAGGGGGGCGAGGTTTAACTCAGATATCAGAGGGACGTATTTTACACAGAGGGTGGTGGGGGCCTCTACTGCACTGCCAAGCAGGGTGGTGGAGGCGGACACACTGGGATTGTTTAAGTCTTATCTGGATAGTCACATGAGCAGACTGGGAATGGAGGGATACAAAAGAATGGTCTAGTTGGACCAATGAGCGGTGCAGGCTTGGAGGGCTGAAGGGCCTGTTTCCTGTGCTGTATTATTCTTTGTTCTTTGCACTGCTCAAACAGTGCTGCAGGCTGGGAGAATCGCCTGCGATATATATAGACATATATCACATGGATGACCTGTTTTAGGGACATTGATTGAGGAATATACATTGACTAGGATAACTCCACCACCCCCCCACTCCCGCTCTTCTTCAAAATATTTGCTGCGATTTTCTGATCCAGCAGTGCCAGTGGAATTCTCCGATGCCACACAGTGATGGGACCCACTGTGGCAGTGCTACAAAATTCCTGCCAGTGACAGGATTATTTTGCATCCACCACAGAGAGGCCTTGGTTTAATGCCACAGCTGAGAGACTGGGTGGGATCTTCTGGCCGTTCGCTCTGGTGGGATTCTTTGGCCCCGCTGCAATGAACAGAGATTTGGCTGAGCGGCAAATTCACCATCCTCACTTGCAGCGACGAAGGGGTGTGAAAGGCTGGAAAATTCCAGCCAGGACCTCCAACACTGCAGCACTCAGTCAGTGAACTGATATGATCTTCCATCCACCTCCCAGAGATTGACAACTCATGATGCTTCATCTACCATCTTTTCCAAATATCCAATATTTGAATCTCTGTTAATGGACATGCAGTTTACAAGCTGGTTTTATCTCCACTGAATTTCTCAATGTGCTGTTGACTGCAATGTGTTCAACACGCTTTGTTCCATTCTAAGCCACGGGCTGCATTCAGCCTAGAAATGAGAGGATGAAAACCTTTTCTTATTGCTTTCTCGGCACTGGATAACTTGAGTGAATGGTTGCTGAGGACAGAGAAATTTGTAGGCATTGAAATAGTGGTGGGTTTTGAAGCATATTAACATTTATTTAACCTCAATTCCATTCAATGCAAAATCACATTTTTAAATGCCCAATGTGTTGTAGACCAGACATAATAGAGTCCTTAATCCTTCAACCCCTGAAAAGCAACTTCTTACCATATTTGCCAACATTTATTTCCAAGGTCCATACTTTCTGCCTTTAAGACGAGTTGACTACTTAACTAAGCACATCCGGTACTGGAGGGAAACAGAACAATTTTCCAGATTCATTCCTCCTCTATATCATAGAAATCATAGAATCCCTACAGTGCAAAAGGAGACCATTCGGCCCATTCAGCATATACTGACAACAATCCCACCCAAGCCCAATCCCTGTAACCTCATGTATTTCCCCTGCTCATCCTTTGAACCCTAAGGGTCAATTTACATGGCCAATCAACCTAACTCGCACATCTTTGGACCATGGGAGGGTATCAGAGCATCCAGAGGAAATCCACGCAGACATGGGAAGAATGTGCAAACTCAGACAATGACCCGAGGCCAGAATTGAACCTGGATCCCTGGCATGTTTGGTTGTGATTTGATTTTGATTTATTATTGTCTCATGTATTGGGATACAGTGGAAAGTATTGTTTCTTGCACGCTATACAGACAAAATATACCATTCATATAGTTGGTAGAGTAGAAAGAAAGGGAAGGGTGCAGAATGTAGCGTTGTAGTCATCGCTAGGGTATAGAGAAAGATCAATTTAATATAAGGTAGGTCCACTCAAAATTCTGATGGCAGCAGGGAAGAAGTTGTCCATGAGTCAGTTGGTACGTGATCTGAGACTTTTGTAATCTTTTCTCGACAGAATGACCGAAGAAAGTGAAAAAGAGTATGTCCGGGATACATGGGGTCCTGAATTATGCTGGCTGCTTTTCTGAGGCAGCAAGAAGTGTAGACAAAGTAAGTAGATTGGATGCTGGTTTGTGTGATGGACTGGACTACGTTCATGACCCTTTGTAGTTTCTTGCAGTCTTGGGCAGAGCAGGAGCCTTACCAAGCTGTGATACAACCAGAAAGAATGTTTCCTATAGTAAAGGTTGGTGAGAATTGTAGCGGTCATGCTGGATTTCCTTATCCTCCTGAGAGATGTTGATGGGCTTTCTTAACTACAGTGTTGGCATGGAGGGTCCAGGACAGGTGATCTAGGCATCTAGAAACTTGAAGTTGTTGAACATTTCCACTTTATCACCATTAGCCAAACAAGGGCATGTTCTCCACTGCGCTTCCTGAAGTTGATGACTATCTCCTTCATTTTACTGACATCGAGGGAGAGATTATTGTTGTCGCACCATTTCACCAAGTTTTCTCTTTCCTGTGCTCCGTCTCGTCATTCTTTGAGACATGACCCACTACGGTGATGTCATCAGTAAACTTGAAAACGCAGTTGGAGCAGAATTTGGCCACATTCCATTTAGCTGAGGGTCGGATTGCAGACAATTAGCTATAGAGCTCCTTGGCAATGGAAGAGATTGATCCGAGTTGCTGACCCAAACCTGGCTGGAATTCTTGGGCAATTCATGCCCTGCTATTGCTGCCAGTGAGAATAGAGAACTTAGCGCTCAGCCAAATCTTCATTCACAACAGTGGGTCTGGCAAATCCCAGCCATGAGCGAGGTTGGAAAATCTGGCCCAATCTTTCTGGAAAGCATATGAAAATTCACAGCGAACTAAAGGTACGGTTGTAGCTTCTTCTACAATGGAATCACTCGGCAGTCTCGGCTCCCACTGCCGAATGGAGCTATTTTATTTATTTTTTATTCATTTTGTTTGTATCACAAGTAGGCTTACATAAACAATGCAATGAAGTTATTGTGAAAATCCCCTAGTTGCTACACTCCAGTGCCTGTTCAGGTACAATGAGGGAGAATTTAGTCTGGCTAATGCACCTAACCAACCATACGTCTTTCGGACTGTGGGAGGAAACCAGAGTACCAAAGGAAACGCAAGCAGACTCGGGGAGAATGTGAAAACTCTGCACAGACAGTGAACCCAAGCTGGGAATCAAAGCCGTGTCCCTGGCGCTGTGAAGCAGCAGTGCTAACCACTGTGCCACTGAGCTGCCCTACTCTGATTTTGGATAAATGAAGTAACCAATTAAACAAAATCAGATAAACTGAAGGACAAATTAAAAGGGACAGTTCCTTAAAGGGATACTGCCTTAAGCAAAAAAGAATCACAAATTCAACCAAAAAAGGTGGGCTATTGGGAAGCATTGGGAATACAATCAGAGAACCAAACCTTACAGGCAATGCAAACTGGAATAATAAAGCAAATGTCTTGAGAAAATAAATAGGACCCGAAGAAAAATGTTCCTGTATGTCTTTACCTTGTGATTTGTTTTGAGTCTGCCCAAACACATTACAGTATATTTGACAGCTGTCAGAGAAACAAGCCTCTCATCTTCCCACTGCTACATTGAATTCAGGTCCTGACTTTGAACTAGAAATACCCTGGAACACATTCCAATACCCTGCGCTTTGAGAATTCCAATAGACAAAATCCCAGTTGGAAACTATCACCAATTGTTGAATGGAGTAGTTATGAATAAAGGACCCGAAAATCCAAGGAAATTTTCAAACAGTGATTGTGCAACTCTAGTCATGAAATAAATTTCCTTTTCAATATCAGGTTGCGGTGGTTCACTGTTAATTGATACCTAACTCGGTGAGCTGTGTTATCCGCAGCAATGACTAGAAACAGCATTAACAGACTTCCTTCTGACAGTCACATCCAAAATAACACAGCTTCAGCCACAGATTGGGATTACGCAAACACCAATGTTGCCCTTGTACCAATCAGTGCTCAGGGCATCAGGCAATACGTATTAAACAGCACCTAGAAGCTCTATAAATCTTATAGAAACATCTAAATGTGCCACTGAGAATGTGTGCATCATAGAGGTTCAGAGATCCGAACTTTTGTCTCTAGTTTGGTTTTGATTTGATTTATTATTGTCACATGTATTGTTATACAATAAAAAGTATTGTTCCTTGTGCACTATACACAGAAAGCATACCGTACATAGAGAAGGAAAGGAAGATGTTACAGTCATCGTGAGGGTGTAGAGAAAGATGCAAAGTAGGTCCATCCAAAAGTCTGATGGCAGAAGGGTAGAAACTGTTCTTCAGTCAGTTAATACATGGTCTCAGATTTTTTCTTTTTCTTTTATCTTATCTTTTTTCTGATGGAAGAAGGTGGAAAAGAATATGTCCAGGGTGTGTCATTGGATCCTTGATTATGTTGGCTGCTTTTCCAAGGCAGTGGGAAGTGTGGACAGAGTCAATGGATGGGAGGTTGGTTTGTGAGATGGACTGGGCTTCGTTCATGACTCTTTGTAGTTTTTTACAGTCCAGCTGGCGGAAGATTAATATGACATTGTCTTGCTGTGTAGCTTAATTTGCTGCTTCCAATTTCTATAGCTGAAGTGTTGCCCTGATTTTCCTGCTACACCAATGGCAGGGTGCACTGACACGAGGTGGTTTGTAACTTATGGAGATTGATCTTTATGGGCCCTGTAAAGGTCTTTAGATTCTTTCATGAGATGTGGACATTTCTGGTAACACCAGCATTTATTGCCCAAACCTTTTTTTTATTATTATTAATTTGCTGGGCATGGGCATTGCTGGCTGGTCAGTCTTTATTGCCCATCCCTAGTTGCTCTTGAGAAGGTGGTTGTGAGCTGCCTTCTTGAATCACTTGACATTGTGGGTCAACCCACGTGCTGTGGATTAATCCAGAATGCCACTGGAGAGGGAATTCCAGGAATTTGATCCAGCGACTGTGAAGGAACGGTGATACATTTCCAAGTCATGATGGTGAGTGACTTGGAGAGGAACTTGCAGGTGGTGGTGATCCCATGTACTTGCTGCCCTTGTCCTTCTACATGGAAGTATTTTAGGGCTTGGGGACGTTATCTAAGGATCTTTGGTGAATTGCTGTAGTGCATCTTATAGATAGTATACACTGTTGCTACTCAGCGTCGGTGGTGGAGGGTGTGGATGTAGTGCCAATCAAGCGGGCCGCTTTGTCCTGGATGAGGTGAGGCTTCTTGAATGTTGTTGGAGCTGCACCCATCCAGGCAAGAATTGGTCTTGAACTGAGTGTCTTGTGAGTCCATTTTGGTGTCAAATGCATTGCTGTGGGTCTGGAGTCGCAAGTAGGCCAGACCGGGTAAGAACAGCCCATTTCCTTCCCTAATGGGGGCCAATTTTTGTTTGCAACAATCGATGATAGTTTAATGGTCACCATTAATGAATGGAGCTTTCAATTCCAGATCTTATTGATTAATTAAATGGAAATTCCGCCAACTACTGTGATGGGATCTGAACCTGTACCATCAGAACCTTGAGCTAATGGATTAGATTACCAGGCCAGTGAAATTAATACTACAACAGCATCCTTTTTGTTTGGGTTTTGAAATAAAACCCCATTTGATTGACACCTCAGATTTTCTATAGCCATGTGACCATGCAATGAGTCTCTCTCTCTTTCTCTCTGGAGACAGACATTTTAAAATCAGTTCAATAAAACCTCTTACAGAAACTCACTAAAACAGTAATGAAGTCCTTATGCTGTGATCGCAATTGAGGCAGTTACACATGCATTGGCCAGTAGATGGATCAGTTTTAATTGACAAATCCTAACTCTTAATGTCCCTTTTTCTTCTCTTGTATGGATGGTATTGGTCTTACCTTGAGACCTTTAATTTTAATGAAACTTTAAATAATTTGCTTATTCTATGAGTGAGGTTTATAGCACCAGTTGTTACATTGCAGGCTGTTTGCAAATTTGTTCCCACTGACTGTGCAATGATAAAAAAACAACATTGCTGGATATGCACATCAGATCGGTCAGTACCTGGTAAGAAGAAGAATAGTTCAGGATCTTTCAGCTGATGTTATTCCAACATTCCCAGTCTTTGCTTTTTGTTTCCCTGGTGCAGCTGCCTTGTTGGAACTTTCTGTAAGCAGGCAGTGGGGGCGATTGTCCAGGTCTGTTAGCCTCAGGCAGAGAGTGGGAGAATTAGGTGCGAAGCCAAAAATGGGATTTGTTTTGGGCTTTAAGCCGATCATGAATTGGGAGCGATCTCCAAGTATTTACTTGTCTTTCCACCCCCCCATGCTCCCCCCAACACACACACACACACACACACACACACACACACACACACACACACACACACACACACACACACACACACACACACACACACACACACACACACACAAAGTGCAAACTCCCCCTGGAGCAAATCACTACTGATCCTTAAAAGGGGTGACCAAGTGCCAAGAGGGAGCAAAGACTGAACACTTCACTGAACACTTACAAATAGTTACAAACACTTACGGCCTCGCTTGAACAAGACCACAAATTCCTGCCTGAGGTAAACAGAGATGCCAGCCCCTTGCCTGCTCCGATTCCATGGCGGGTGAGCCTGTAGAATTCCGGTGATAGTGTATTTTTTTAAACTCTTGAAAGGGTCACTAGAAAGCGTAGGTGTGCAGTTTGAGTACATTTTCTTCATTTGTGTTTTTTTTACTCTGAAATCCTTCCTAGAAGGAACAGATGTAGTTTCTGCCCCCATGTTTTCTGGAGTGAATTATTTGAAAACTCCCTTGCCTAAACCGAATATCTGTACTGGATGTGGTGCTCCACCATGCAAGCAGTTGGCACTGCAGGGACACTGAGATGCAAGGGTTCCTCTATGAAGATCTTCACGCAACCACATTGAATTTTCTAGATAGCTGAGATGACCATGCCTAGAAGAATGGGGGTGTATGTTTGTAGACTTGAAGGCCTTTGTAGCCCCTGATGGGTCAGGGGAATGGCTGGACAATGACCTGGCACTGCCCCCCCCCCTCCAAAACCAACTTCCCATCCATTGACTCTGTCTACACTTCCTGCTGCCTCGGAAAAGCAGCCAGCATAATTAAGGACCCCTGCACCCCAGCCACACTCACTTCCATCTTCCTTCATCCGGAAAAAGATACAAAAGTCTGAGGTCACGTACCAACTGACTCAAGAACAGCTTTTTCCCTGCTGCCATCGGATTTTTGAATGGACCTACCTCACTTTAAGTTGATCTTTCTCTACACCCTAATTATGATGTAACATACATTCTGCGCTCTCTCATTTCCTTCTCTTTGAAAGGTCTGCTTTGTCTCTATAGCACGCGAGAAACAATACTTTTCACCGTATACTAATACATGTGACAATAATAAATCAAATCAAATCAAATAACTGACAAGGGATTTTAAATGCATACATCATAGTTGGATTTTCCTGTGGTTTTTGGGACCCTGGCATCAGGACCAAATGACGGTCCCTAGAGTGAGTCCAGCTCAGCAACCTTCTCAGATGCAGCCTCCGAAATATGCCGGCAGATCCAGCAGATGGCGGGGAAAATCCGTCTGCTGTATTGGGATTAGCCACAATTGCAGCTGTTCATGTTCGCATCTCCATCAATGATAGCAGTCACACTAGCAACCTCTCCAGTCAGAGATTGAAAACAACTTGTCTTTGCTTCATATCAAATGTGGTCCATGTTCCATCGTCCGTCACATTAAAGTCTGTCTCACTTTAATACACAGCCCTAAACTCTATTCAGTTTTCCACAATACACATATTTTATTGATGTTGCCCTGCTCGGTACTGCAGTAATTCCTTCTCACTGACATCAATAAACATTCTTCCATCCACTGTCAATTCTGTGTGGCACACGCAATAGTAGAGAATGAAGAAAAAAACATACAAAACAATTCAAATAACCTTTTGCCTCCAAAAACTCACACACAACTTTCAGGATAAACAGAAATATTGCTGGTGAATTATCCCACCTGCAGTATATTGTATTTGTGAGTCACACTTACATAACCTCAATCATATTTGTCATGCTAGTGAATTACATTCAACCCCCTTCAACTAAATTCAGTGACTGACTGGAAATGCTCTCTCATCACCCAGAGGGATAAAAAAAACATTATTAAAGTATTTATTTATTAGTATCACAAGTAGGCTTACATTAACACTACAATGAAGTTACCATGAAAATCCCCTAGTTGCCATATTCTGGCGCCTGTTCAGGCACAATGAGGGAGAATTTAGCATGGCCAATGCACCTAACCAGCACGTCTCTCAGACTGTAGGAGGAAAGCAGAGCACCCGGAGGAAACCCACACAGACACAGGGAGTACGTGCAAACTCTGCACAGACAGTGGCCCAAGCTGGGAATCGAACATGGGTCCCTAACCTTGTGAGGCAGCAGTGCTAACCATAAAGTAACTCTCATGCCCAAAACCAAAATAAGGAAACCTGGAGGAGAACTCTTCCTCTCAGAGGGTCATTAATCTTCGGTATTCTCTACCCCAGAGATTTGTGGAGTCTGTGTCACTGAAGATATTCAAAGCTGAGACAGGCAGTTTCTTGAACTGTAGGGAATCAAGGGTTCTGGGGAATGCAAAGTAGGAAAATGGAATTGAGGCCATGACTAGCCTGGCCATCATCTGACCGAACAGGGCCGAGGGCCTGTATGATCTACACAACACTCCTTTTTTTTATAGAAACATAGAAGATAGGAGCAGGAGGAGGCCATTCGACCCATTCAAGCCTGCTCCACCATCACGATCATGGCTGATCATCCAACTCCCCACAACCTTTGATCCTATTCACTCCAAGTGCTATCTAGCTGCCTCTTGAATACATTCAATGTTTTGGCATCAACTACTTCCTGTGGTAATGAATTCCACAGGCTCACCATTCTTGGGTGAAGAAATGTCTTCTCATCCCCATCCTAAATGTTTACCCTGTATCCTCAGACTGTGATGCCTGATTCTGGACAATTCCACCATCAGGAACATCCTTCCTGCATCTACCCTGTCTAGTCCTGTTAGAGTTTTATAAATCTCAATGATATCTTCCCTCATGCATCTGAACTCCAGCAAAAACAATCCTAACCTAGTCAATCTCTCCTCATACATCAGTCCCGCCATCTCCGGAATCAGCCTGGTAAACCTTCGCTGCACTCCCTCGAGAGCAAGAGGATCCTTCCTCAGAAAAGGAGACCAAAACTGCACACAATACTCTAGGTATGGTCTCAACAAGGCCCTGTATATTTCCAACAACACATCCCTGTTCCCCTGTACTCGAAACCTCTCACAATGAAGGCCAACATGCCATTTGCCTTCTTTACCACTTGATGCACCTGAATGTTTACCTTCAATGACTGGGGCACAAGGACACCCTGGTCCCACTCCACACTCCTGTCTCCCAATTTACAGCCATTCAAGTAGTAATCTGCCTTCTTGTTTTTGCTTCCAAAGTGAATAACCTCACATTTATCCAAATTATACTGCATCTGCCATTGATTAGCCCAACCTGTCCAGAACATTCTGAAGGATCTCTGCATCCTCGTCATGGTTCACCCTCCCACCAACTTGGTATCATCTGCAAACTTCGAGATGTTACGCGTCATTCCCTCATCCAAATCATTAATATATAATGTGAATATGTTCTTATTTCTTTAGCCATTATTAATAAAACATATTTTGTAAAGCCATTAAGAATACTGGATTCAACACGATCTGTAGGGTGCTGTGGATGTGATGATGATTTACATCCAATCTTAAAACTCATACTTTTAACTTTTGATCTTGGTTGATCACAGTCCTTTAGTTCAGAAATAAACCAGTAAAAATCATCTTCTAGACATGACACAAAAATATTTTTTAGTTGATTGTAAACTCCTCAAGTCAAAGACGTGACAATCCCAAGAGGTTTGACAATTTTCACCTTCACCAATACTGATAGCAATTGCAGCAACAAGTGGTTTCAGCAGGGGGTGTGTAAAATGTATCTAATCTCTAGTCCACCACCTCCAACTGCCTTCCATAGACCACACATCCCCACCAATATGGTTGCCATAAAATGTAAGTAGATAAGGTGCCTGCCCTTAGGGCTATTGAAGGACTTAAGTGGTCAATTATTGCCCACTGAAGGCTCTCAATTCAACTTCATTGCTATCAAATGAGGGGCACTGACAGTCAGACGAGAGTAGAAAGGTGAAGCAAAAACAGAAAATATTGGAAAATCTCAGCACCTGTGGAGAGAGAATAGAGCCAACAAGCCCATTTTACCATTTGGATTCTAAGTGCTGGGCGGACTTGAAACTGAGAGTGTTTCAGATTCAACTTTTAGACCCGTTCTCAGGCTTCCCTTATGCACGCTGCCGGAAAATATATCAGCAATTCTGAATCGCGCTGCACAAGCCTGTGGGTGGGGCCCTACGCGCCTAAAATCCTGCAGCTCCGATTAGTGCTTCCAACTGCACATGCGCAGAAAAAAAAGTAGAATCCGGCTCCCCTACTACACTGCTCCAGGCTGGATCATGCTTTCCCCACTCTCGCAGACATTGCCCCATCCCCACAATATTACTGACCTCCTTATCCCCCACCCCCACCCCCGATCCAGACTGATCGTGAGTCCCTCCCCCCTTCCCCCCCATTGATCTCAGACAGAGTGGCAGTGGACCCCCCCTTCCCTCCACTGATTGCACACAGAGTGACAGCAGACCCCCCCTTTCCCTTCACTAATTGCACGCAGAGTGTCAAAGGACCCCCCCCTCCCCGCCCTCCACTGATTTCAGGCAGAGTGGCAGTGAACCCCCTTTCTCCCCACCAGTCTCAGGCTGAGTGGCAGCAGCACCCCCTTCCCCCACAACAGATCACAGGCAGAGAGCCATCAGACCCACCCCCTCCCCCCACCCATCGGTCTCAAGCAGAGAACCATCAGATGCTCGGCACTTAGCTCCTCATTAACCGGAGCACCCGAATCAGACTTATATGGAGCATGTCTGTTTCGCTCCAATTCTGGATGGGCGAACGTGGTGGTAAAGAGGGAAGTGCCGGTAAAGTTGGTCGTGCAGCCCATTAACTCAAATTAAATGCATGCAATCCTGATTGCAACCATTTTCAGGCTTTGTTAACGGGGGAACCAGTGCAGAGGCGGGCGCAGATCACGCTACTTGCCTCATGCCTGACTTTATCAAGCTCTCGTGCCTGAAAATGCAGAAGGCGATGGTGAAATCGGGCCCAACATTTCGAGTCTGGATTATTCTTCGTCTGTGAGTCTTCTGGACTCAAAATGTTGGTTCTATTCTCTCTCCACAGATGCTGTCAGATCCGCTGCGATTTTCCAGTGTTTTTTATTTTTTGTTTCATATTCCAGCAACTGCCATACTTTGCTTTTATATGACAGTAGGAAGGTTATTTGGCAATCAACTTAATTAAAGAGATGGTATGGAAAGAGAAGTTATACATATGGTGTATAAACATATGATGTTCCATGTGCACCATGTCAGGAAGTTACTCCACTTTCCTCCTCTATACCTGTTCGTCAAAAGCAGCTTCTGTCTCCACTCTCGACTTCTCCCAGTGGTGAGTGGAGATGGGTGGGCGGGTGGGGGGGAGAAGTATACCCCCACCCCACACACTGTAAAATCTGGCCCCATGATTTCACCTCTGCATAGTTGAGCTATCATTGTAAAATTATATCTCATTGTTCTTGATATCCCCACCAGAGGAAATAGCTTTGCTGCATAAATCTTATCAACTCCTATTAAAATGCAAATAATCTTTTCTCTTTGGCATCGTAGAACCCAAGGTTATAATTTATCCAATTTCAGAAATAATACTTTGTTTCTGTGCATAACAAGGAAACACTCTGTTCAAGAGAATGCATTCCATTCTGAAGTCGTTCTCCTTGAAATAATCCGTCGTAGATTAATTTAATATTTTTACATCCAGAATAATAATCTTGATTACAATGTTGTCGCGATAAGCATGCTATAGTCAAGATTCTGCTTTCACTCTAAGACTATTTCCTGCAGGCGCTTGCTAATCTTCAAAATATATGATATTCATTCACACAAAGCACCAAGGAAATGTGTGTGTATTAAATTTAGAGCCCAAGCTCATATCAATGGAAGTCAATGGTCACCTCCCTGCCTCAAGCAATTTGGTTTACAGAAAACTGAAAAATTTAAAATAAATTATAATGATTTTGAGAAAAGCTAATGAACTAAAGAGAAAAGAAATCATGTTTCTATTCCTGTGTGGGTGTGGACAGTTGCAATGATGATTGAGAGCTGCTGCAGCAAGTATAAGGTCGGAGCAATATATCATCCACATCCTCTTAATTATCCAAGTGACGTTTTAAAGCCACCCCCTCTCCCACATCCAGGTTCTTGGGTAACATCTTATTACTGGAGGTCCCATTGACTTTAATCCTTCATTAAGAGAGTCACTCCCTTTTACAAAATGTGGATCTCCAAGGTGACTAAAACACACACAATGTACTGTTGATATCAATGTAAATTGGCATGCCTTATCATTGATGTGTTTATTTTTGCACATATTGTGCATTTTGTGAAAGATACATCTGGCATTAACTATGACAACCATTGCTCAGGGAGATAACTCATCTACATTGACCAATCACAGAAAGCCAGAACAGCACAAGCTGTAAAGTCTTCTCTGTTAACCTACAGGTTTATTCTCTCTCTCTCTCAACCTAATGATAGTGAAGAAGTTGTAAATAATGAGAACTTATACTTCTATAAAGCATTTGGCATAAAGCTACATCCCAAGACCCTTCTTAAGAGAGTCTATAGAATCTATAGAATCACTACAGTGCAGAAGGAGACCATTTGGCCCATCAAGCCTGCACCAACAATTATCCCACCCAGGCCCTATCCTCATAACCCCACATATTTACCCTGTTAACCTCCCTGACAGTAGCATGGCTAATCAATCTAATCCGCACATCTTTGGAGTGTTGAAGGAAACCGAAGCACTCAGAGAAAATCCACATAGGCACGGGGAGGATGTGCAAACTCCACACTGTCACCCAAGGTCAGAATTGAACTCAGGTCCCTGGCTCTGTGAGGCAATAGTGCTAACCACTGTGCCACCCCCATACAGCAAAGTTTGACACTGAATCACATGAGGAGATGAGGCTCCGATGATCAAAGAGGGAGATTTCAAAGAGCGTCTTAATTGAGAAAAGAATGGTAGAGAAATGGAAAGGTTTAGGGAGGGAAGTCCAGAACTTTGGACCCTTGGCAGCTGAAAGCCACCAATGATGGAACAATTAAATGTTCAAGAGGCCAGAAGCAGAGGGCTATAAGTGTAACATGGCAGAGGTAGAGTGCTTGAGGATGGCTCTGCAAGGATGGTGATCAGCAGGGGTCAGGGACAACGTGGTGATGTATTTAGGGCAGGTGGGGGGGGGTAGACTGGCACGGGGGGGTTGGGGGGATCAGCAGGGAGGCTGGAGTCCTGATGTTCATGGTGCAGGTTTGGAGGGGGGTGGCAACAGGAGACCTCCCATTGATCACTCTTCTGCCCATCTAACCAACCCCTCTATATCATCCTGTAATCCAAGGTTTGGCCCATTACTATTAATCATACCACTAATTTCTGTGCCATCCACAAACTTATTTATCATACCTCCTACATTCACATCCAGCTGATTAATGTACATTACAAACAATAAAGGACTCAAGACAAATCCCTGTGGGACACCACTGGACACAGACTTCCAGTCACAAATACAACTTTCAACCACCTCCCTCTGCCTGCTAACACTAAGCCAATTTTGGATCCTGTTTGCCAAATTGCCCTGGATCCCATGGACTCTTAGCTTCTTCATCAGCCTTCATATGTGCCTCCTTGTCAGAAAACTTACTGAAGTCCATGTAAACAACATAAACTTCACTGCCCTTGTCTATTCACCTCGTCACCTGCTCAAAAAATTCAATCAAATTTGTAAGACATGATCTCTCTTTGATGAAAGCATGCTGACTATCCTTGACTAATCCTTGCCTCCCCAAATGAAGATTCATTTTGTCCCTCAGAACTTTTTCTAATAATTGTCCTAGCACTGAAGTTAGGCTCACTGGTCTGGAATTTCCTGGATTTTTCCTACTTCCCTTTTTAAATAATGTCCTCCAGTCCTCTCCTGTGACCAGGGGAGATATGAAAATTATTATCAGAGCCACTGCAACCTCCTCCTTGCTCCCCCAGCAGCCTGGAATACATCTCATCTGGACCAGGGGATTTATCCACTTTTAGGCTTGTTAAAATCCTGTTAAATACCTCCTCCCTCCTAACTGATTCAAATAAATCCCTAATTTCTATAACCACATCATCCTTCTCCATTGTGAATACAGATACTAAGTGTTCATTTAAAATCTTATCTAACTCTTCTGGCTCCAAACACAAATCGCCATGCTAGTCGCTAATGGGCCCTGCTCTTTCCCTGATCATTCTCCTACCCTTATAAAACATCTTTGGCCTCTTTTAGGTATAAAACACCTTTGGATTTTCCTTTATTTTATTCATTAGTGTATTCTCCTGCCCCCTATACACTCTCTTAATTTCTTTTTTTAAGTCACTTTATGTACTCCTTAAGGGTTTCCACTGTTTTGAGCCCTAGGTGTCTGCCATAAGGTTCCCTTGATTTCCTTGTCAAACCCTGAAGACCCCTTGACATTCAAGGTTCCTTGGCCTTGTTGCTCCCACCCTTCACTTTCACGTTGGCCCTGCACTCTCTCTATTTCCCTTTTGAATGAATCCTACTGCTCTGATGTAGATTTTCTGACAGTTCCTGGTAACTTTTTCTACTGTGGGGGGGCCAACTGTCTGGAAGAGATACTGATATAACTAATGTCCATCTGTTCTACCAGCCTATCCTCCTTTCCTGCTCCATTGCCAAAGATCACCAAATTCACATGTTAGAAAGTAACCGTGACAACCTTGTATTGAATGTAATGTTACCAATGGTAATAAGGTGTAATGGTCAGCTGACCCAATAAACCATGGAACCAATTACAGAATGATGTGATAGTCAGCTGACCAACTGACTCACTATAAATAAGAACCTGTTTGGAATTGTGGGGAACTTAAATTGGCCCAAGGCAAGGCCCTAAATTTGAGCAATGAAGTTTCTTTATTTATCCTTTTCTTTGATTTATAAATTGGAGTAAGTTTTGTTATATTTTTATTGTCTGCATTTGAAGAGTTCCATGCAAAGAAACATCATACTGTCTCTCAATGAGAACCTCTGATATTCCGTTCTTTCATTGCAGTAATAATAATCCCACATGTTTCCCTTCAGTAATGTAATGTAGGGGGAGGCAATGGCCTAGCAGTATTATCATTAGAACTTCAGAACTTCAACGAATGTCCTAGGGACCTGGGTTCGAATCCCACTATGACAGATGGTGAAATTTGAATTCAATAAAAAATATTTGCGATTAAGAATCTGCTGTTGACCATGAAATTCAACGACTGGAAAAATCTATCTTGTTCACTAATGTCCTTTAGGGAAGGAAATCTGCCGACCATATATGGTGTGGCCTACATGTGACTCCAGAGTCACAACAATGCAGTTGACTCTCATCTGCCCTCCAAGGGCAACTAGGGATGAGCAATAAATGCTGACCAGCCAGCAACATCCATGTCCCATGAATGAATAAAAGAAAACGCAGTATAAATTTAAACAGGGGTAAAATACACACTAACTTTTAGCCCATCGAACCTGCACCAACAACAATCCCACCCAAGCCCTATCCCCCTAACCCAATGTATTTACTCAACTAATCCTCCTGCCATTAAGAAGCAATTTAGTACTGTACACAATACTCCAATTTAGCATGGCCAATCAGCCTAACCTGCACGTCTTTGGAGTGTGGGAGGAATCCGGAGCACCCAGAGGAAACACACGCAAACAAGAGGATAATCTGCAAACTCCACACTGACAGTGACCCGAGGCTGGAATTGAACCCGGGTGTCTGGTGCTGTGAGGCAGCAGTGCTAACCACTGTGCCACCTTGCCATCTTAAAACATTATCATTTGGAGTATTGTGTACAATTCTAGTTGCCACACTACCAGAAGGGCATGGAAGCTTGGGGGAGAGTGCAAAGAAAGTTCATCAGGATGTTTCCTGGTCTCAAGGGCTTTGACTATGAGGAGAGGTTGCATAAAGTAGGATTATTTTGACTGAAAAGACAAAGGCTGAGAGGAGACCTGACAGAGCACTACAACATTATGAAAGGCATAGACTAAGGTGGATAGTCAGAGATGTAAGTCTCAATTTCAAGGGGGCAGATTCAAAGGGAGAGGGACAAAGTTTAAGGGAGATGTGCAGGAGCAATTTTTCACACAGAGAATGGTGGATGTCTGGAACGTGTTTCCAGAGGAGGTGGTGGAAGTAGGTGCATTAGCAACATTTAAGAGGCATCTAGATGGGTACATGAGGGAAGGAATGCAGAGATATGATCTAAGTAAGGGCAGAAGGGTATTTTTCAGTTTAGTTAGGGCATCATAATCGGCAAGGGGTTGGAGGGCTGAAAGCCCTGTTCTTGTGCTGTACTTTTCTTTATTTTTTATTAATAATTTTTAGTCTGAGAACTGTTCTGTGATGCACTTTGCAATCTTATTCTATGTGAATGGTGTTATGTAAATGTAAGTTGTGGTCTCCTAGAATGGGTAACAATAACAGTATGAGATGAGTGACAAAGGGATCCATCTGGATGATGAGGGAATTTACATTTAGCAGAGTCAACTGACAAGATGTAAAGGAGTAGGAGAAAGTAATGTATATGGTAGGTTGTACACTGCAACTGAAATATGTCATTATATGCTGAAATGAATTCCCAACATTGTTACACCATACTAACCATCACTTTGTGTTGTTATGTTTTTGTACCAGATGTTAGCAGCTGTTATCATTTTACATGCTTACACTTTTTCATCTCGGTATTCTCATTCTCCTGGTGCTACAGCTCAGTTAGCACATCAGAAGAAGTAATTGTAAAGTTTAAAGTACAGAAAATATCATTAGCAACAAATACTGTGAAATATTAACAATTTTCACGTTCCAGTGAATTACATTCTTGTCGAGTCACTAGTTCAGCTGGAGGGAATAGACAGCAATTGAACAATCGGTCACTGCAGGGCCCCTCAATAAGAATGGCAAACTATTTCTTTATTATGACATTTACTCTGATGAAGCTTTCCCATTTTGCACTTTCAGCTAATTTTTGGCAGTGCTTATGAAGCTAGTCAGTACAATACTCTGGTGTTGATCTCCTCAGGATGCATAACTAGACATGTATGATGTTAACGGTCATATAATTACCAGTTGTCAAAGAATCTACAGTGTAGAAGAAGGCCATTTGGCCCATTGAGTCTGCACCAACAACAATTACACCAAGGTCCTATCTCTCTAACCCCATATACTTACCCTCCTAGTTCCCTTGACATTAAGGGGCAATTTATCATGGCCAGTCAACCTAACCGACATATCTTTGGAGTGTGGGAGGAAACTGGAGCATCTGGAGGAAACCCGCACAGTCACGGGGAGAACATACAAATTCCACACAGGCAATGATTAGAGGCTGGAATCAAGTAAAGTTTATTTATTACTCATAATCAGGCTTACATTAATACTGCAATGAAGTTATTGTGAAAAATCCCCTCATCAACACACTCCAACACCTGTTTTGGGTACACTGAGGGGGAATTTAGCATGGCCAATGCACCTAACCAACACATTTTTTGGATTGTGGGAGGAAACCAGAGCACTTGGAGGAAACCCACACAGATACGGAAAGAACGTGCAAACCCTACACAAACTGTAACCTGAAGCCAGAATCGAATCCGGGTTCTTGACGCTGGGGATTGGGAGTAACAGTTTTCAGTGAATACGATGTGATATCAAAGATGGCGTAATGAACTATGAAGTTGAGGTATGAATGAAGTGAGAGTTGGATGGGTTTAACAATGGATCGGTGATCCTCACCCACGCAGCAAAGATGAGAATTTGTCCTTGTGTGTTTACACTGCTTGCTTTCTGCTCCTCCGCAACATTGCCCATCTTTCCACTGGATGTCTATTCCAATTCTTTGCTTTCCCCACTCTCAAGATGCATCACCTCATGCTTCTTCACACTCAGTTGTATCTGCCTCCTGTTGACCATTCTGCTCGTCTATTCATGTCTTCTTGAATTTATTATACTCCAGTCCATTGTTTGACAAACCTTATTGTTGTCAGTAAAATTAAGTAAAGTTTATTTATTTCTATCACAAGTATGCTTACATTAAAACTGCAATGAAGCTACTATGAAAATCCCCTAGTTTCCACACTCCAGCATCGGTTCGGGTACTTTTCCATGTTAAGGGAAGATTTAACATGGCCAATGCGCCCTAACCAGCACGTCTTTCAGATTGCGGGAGGAAACCAGAGCACCCAGAGGAAACCCACGTAGACTCCACACAAACAGTAGCCCAAGTCAGGATGGTGTGAGGCAGCAGTGCTAACCATTGTGCCACCATGTTGCCCCCAGTATTGTGTTTCTGACGCCCAAGTTCCAATCATTTATTTACGCAATGTGAATAGATATCCATCCTGTCCTGGTGCCACAGGCACCAACGTTCAAATTGACCTTAGAAAACTTCAAAGATTTCCTTCCAAAACAGGGTTAACTTACACGCTGAATATAAAAGTGAATGACCAACATGGGTGTGGGTGGTCGCCATTTTGAAATGTCATCAGCATCCAATGGAAAGAGTGGACGTGCCTTACATCTTCACAGCACAGCACACCTTGCCTGTTTGGTCTCTTGTGCCCAGTTATAAAGCACCAAGATGTAAAACATGCATTTGTGAGGGAAGGAATTAAGGCTGCCTACTAATTAGAGTGTAGTATGTCAGGGCAGAAAGGTAATCATGATGTGGAAATGCCGGCGTTGGACTGGGGTAAATACAGGAAGAAGTCTCACAACACCAAGTTTTAACCTGGTGTTGTGAGATTTCTTACAGGGCTGAAAGGGACAGGGATGCAAATTATATGCCAAGTTTATACAAAATATTTGACTTTTGGGTCTGAAAAGGGGGTCATCTTCTGCACCTGGTCGTCTTATACACTGCAATTCATGGCACTTGGCATATACCACTCCCAGTCCTCCTCCGAGCAATATGAATGAGTCTCACAGCATTACTTTTTATCTATTAACCAACTTCCTATCATGTTACTATATTTCCCCTCACATCATATTCCTGATGTCTTGTGACAACCCTCCTTTGAGACCTTATTAAATGCCTTCTGAAAATTACCACATCCACTGCCCTCCCTTTATCAATACAATCTGTAATTTCTTTAAAAAGTTCCATTAAATTTGTCAAACACAATTTACATTGAACAAATCTATGCTGTCAGTCCTTGATTGCACCATGCTCCTCTAAACGCTCCCTAATTTGATATCAGATAATGGATTCTAGTTGCCTACATGTGATGACTGCGAGCTTTACCCATTTTTCCAACGAATTATGCAAAATATGTGACTGTTTCCTGGGCTATCTGAAGATCGTATGATACGTTCTCGTTTTCCATATACTGTAGTTAATTGCTTTTTCTCCTTCACGGTTCCCTTTCGCTGTTTTAATAGCTAAATTAATTTGCCATTTAGCATCAGATCAGATGAAACAGCAGTGCACGACAGTATATTTGTCTGTGCCTACGTATATGCAAGAGAGTATATGAAATGAACCTGTGCAGGTTAAGGTAACAGGCATCCTAACCACACAGTCTAATTTATTTTTCATGCTGCAATAGGCAGAAGCTGATGAATTAGATACCGTGAAACTGATACAATAACTAGTCAAAGTATTGCTAAAATGCAGATCTGAGATCTCAGCAAGCAGCAGTCTACTGGCATCAACTGGCATTTTAAAAATTTGTTTATGGGATGTGGGCATCACTGGCTGGACCAGCAGTTATTGTCCATCCCTTGTTGCCCTTGATGGGACAGTTAAGAGTCAAACACATTGCTGTGGCTCTGGAGTCACATGTAGGCCAGGCCAAGTAAGGACGGCAGATTTCCTTCCCTAAAGGACATTAGCAAACCAGATGGCTTTTTAGGATAATTGACAATGGTTTCGTGGTCATCAATTTAAATCCCAATTTTATTGAATTCAAATTTCACCATCTACCATTGTGGGGTTCGAACCCGGTTCCCCAGAGTATTATCTTGGGGTTTCTGGATTACTTATTCAATAGCAAGACCACAACACTACCATCTCCCCCTATACACTGTTGTCTCCCCCTCTCATATACTTCTCTCATGTATTCAATAAAGCCTTGTTCCCTGCACCAACATCAAATGAGCCCCACCTGCTGATGGGGATTGTCTACTCGGCAGGGAGCACTACCCCTCTGAGGTTGGGAGCAAACAAAGGTTGAGGAGGCCTGCTGGTCATAGGTATCCCCCTTGGGCAGAGATTCAGGCACAGAGGAGGGGGCAAGGAGACTGCCCCTGCTCAAGACGCCATGACCCAGCTGCCAGGATGCGCAGGCCACAGTCACGCTATCTCGTTGTGCAACAGAGTATATGAAATGATGTCCAAAGATGTGCAGGTTAGGTGGACTGGCCATGCTAAATTTCTCCTTAGTGTCAGGGGGACTGGCAGGGTTAAATGTGTGGGGTTGTGGAGATAGAGCCTGGGTGAGATTGTGGCTGGTGCGGGCTTGATGGGCGGAATGGCCTCCACCTGAATTCTATGATTCTATGATGTGACTGAGGCCCAGTGCCGCAGGAGGCTCTGGCCTCCAAGAGGTGCTATGACGAGTATCTGCCAACTGATTAGATCTGAGATAGCCTCCAATTTTGTGAGAGGACATCGAATGCTTGTGGTTCTGAGGGTCATTGTGGCACTAAATCTTTATGCCTCCAGGTCCTTCCAGGGTGCTGTAGGTGATCTCCATGGAGGCTCTCAGTCAGCTGCACTCAGCTGTGTTAGGCTGGTCACTGACACTATGTTCAATGTGTGGGCGGTCAATGGTTTCAGGAGCAGGTCAGCCAGGCTGAGCGGGTGTGAGTATTTGCTGCCATTGCAGTGTTTCCCTGGATCTAAGGTGCCATTGGTTTAACCCATGTGCCCATCAAGGTGCCAGCTGGCCAGCCGGATGCCTTTGTGAACAGAAAGGGGGTTTCACTTGATGAACATTCAGATTGCGTGTGACCACATGATCCAGATCCTGCAGGTGTGAGCAAGGCATGATGTATACATTCATTGTCACTCGCAGGTCAGTGCCTGTGTGAGAGCTTGCAGGTCTGAGCTCAACACCAGCAATGCGTCAATGCTGTGCTGGAGATGCCTCCCTATTAGAGTCTCCAATCTCAAAGCTCAGGGTCACCGCAGTGCTCCTGTTCACAAGGGCTCCTCCATGACAGAGATAGTGACATGTAGACCCTCAGGGATCTCTGCCAGATCTCCCTGCTCATCTCTCTGGACATCCAACATTCGCCGCCATATTGGCAACTCCAGAACTCATAATCTCCTTCATGGGTTCAACATGGTCCTTGTCCTCATCAGTCTTTGATTTGATTTGATTCGATTTATTATTGTCACATGTATTAACATACAGTGAAAAGTATTGTTTCTTGCACACTATACAGGCAAAGCATACCGTTCATAGAGAAGGAAATGAGAGAGTGCAGAATGTAGTGTTACAGTCTTAGCTAGAGAAAGGTGTAGAGAAAGGTCAACTTAATGCAAGGTAGGTCCATTCAAAAATCTGACAGCAGCAGGGAAGAAGCTGTTCTTGAGTCTGTTGGTACGTGACCTCAGACTTTTATATCTTTTTCCCAACATAAGAAGGTGGAAGAGAGAATGTCCGGGGCGTGTGTGGGGTCCTTAGTTATGCTGCCTGTTTTGCTGAGGCAGTGGGAAGTGCAGACAGAGTCAGTGGATGGGAGGCTGGTTCACATGGTGGATTGGGTTACATTTGTAATTCCTCGCAGTCTTGGGCAGAGCCATAGCCATACCAAGCTGTGATACAACCAGAAAGAGTGCATTCTATGGTGCACCTGTAAAAGTAGGTGAGAGTCGTAGCTAACATGCCAAATTTCTTTTGTCTTCTGTGAAAGTAGAGGCGTTAATAGGTTTTCTTCACTATAGTGTTGGCATGGGGGGAACCAGGACACCTGGATGCCGAAAATTTGAAGCTTTTGACCCTTTCTGGCTCATCCCCATTGATGTAGACAGCGGCATGTTCTCCTTTACTTTCTGAAGACGCTGACAATCTCCTTCATTCTGTCCTCCAATTACTGGCACTCTGGCCGACCGGAATACCCCTCCTATGTCACAGCAAGGTTACTGAGGGAGAATGTACAAGCGGCAGCTCAGAGAGCAGCTTTGGCTTTATGTTAGTCTTATTTAATAAACGCTGTTTTGAACAAACATCACTGCCTCCTGCGAGATCTCTTCTACAAGAAGAAGCAAAGAATCCCGAGACAAATCTTACATTGTGGAAATGCCACTAACTTTGTGTTTGTTATGGGCACACAAAGAGGTTGAGTGATAAACAGCCACTGACACCTTTGTCTCAGGGTAAATTCGAAGGTGTCAGGTTTCATCCGCAGTTTACTCGCGGGTAAATATTTAATGCATTTTCCTGCCATTGCTCTGCCTGCTTTCTTTGCTGGCTGTGCAGCCCATGTAAAATAGCAGAAAGCAAAGTTCAATCAGGGACAAATAGGTTGACTTTCTACAGGGATGGTCCCACTCATTTGCCTTCACTTTGCCAAAAGACCTGTGGAGATCCCGGGGTTGCTGTAGTACGATTTAACGCCGTTTCTCGGGGAGTTCCGTACATCTTCCAATAAAATTATACAGGATGGCTTGGAGCATCCCCAAGGATCTTCGACCCTGAGGTGTTCATCTCCTTATATCCCACTGCGAGACGTCAAAGTCCAGATTTCTCTGTACTGGTCTGAGAATTGTCTTGCGAGTTTGTGTAATAATTGGAACGAAAATCAAGACCATCACTTTCCTGGGGATCATTATGCATTTACATCAATAAATATTTTATTATAACTATTAAATAAGTCATGTTGGAGAGGACAGGCAAACTCTACACTATCACAAATTGTCCAAAGAATATTATATACGCTCATGCCTTATTTGGCTCCAACTTAAAGCAAATGGGTGGATGATTATTCTACTTGTGTCCAAGTATTGTTATTATTCTTGTAAATTTTTTTGTTCCTGTGTGTAGGAGGAATGTAATGAATCAGTTACAGGAGACTGAGTGTAAAAACAAATGTAGGTATAAGTCTTCTGTAGTTCGATGATAACAGTCGGAGCTCTGCATAATTCTCAACTCAAAGGCAGAAAGTCACCCAGATATTGCACCAATAAACTGTTGTGCTATCACATAAACTGTAAACAGATAATTGAGCAGATCAGCAATTGACTATGTTGTTCCTTTAACCTCTGGGAGATGTGTTCAAATCCAACCAAAAGTTCTCCGAGGAACTCTTTCTTTCTCAAATGACTACGGACGGGAGTTTTTTACTGTTATGTGCCCAGGAACACTGGAATGCAGCTAGGAACTCATGGTGAGTATTCAAATGGGTGTATTTCATGTTATTCCATTTCTGCTCTTGCAAACATTAGTCCTAGTAGTAGGAAAATGAACCTTTCTGTATTCAGGCTATGTGAGATTTGAAACAGTGCCAAATGATGGGTGGCACAGTGGCACAGTGGTTAGCACTGCTGCTTCATAGCGCCAGGGACTCAGGTTCAATTCAGCCTCGGGTGGCTGTCTGTGCAGAGTTTGCACATTCTCCCAATGTCTGCATGGGTTTCCTCTGGGTGCTCCGGTTTCTTCCCACAGTCCAAAGATGTGCTGGTTACATCAATTGGCCAAGCTCAGTTTCCACTTAGTTGGGTAAATATGTGGGTTCCAGGGATGGGGCTTGGGTGGCATTGTTGTTGGTGCAGGCTTGATGGCCAAACGGTCTCCTTCTGCATTATTAGGATCCTGTAACTATTAGTTGCTTCGTGAGTAAGACCCCGATTCACTTCGCCTAAGTACCACCTCCTAAAGTGAGGAAGAATTAATTGTGAGTGACCATAGTGATCAGATGCATCATAAAATAAAAATATATCAGATGTAGAGCATTAAACACACCATTGCTTCTCATAAGCTAATCAAATATTTTATCTTTTAGCTCATCAGGGTTGGAAAATAACTTTCTCTTGGCCATTTGAAGAGTGTAGTTTAGATATTTATACAGTCAACCTGATTTCTTAAATGAAATAAGTGTGCCCATGTGCAAGAGACAGGAATTAGAACAAGGATGTGATGTCCTAAGCGATGGATTAAGCTCAGTAAATTAGTGTTGTTGCTATCAAATTACCTCAGCATATTGAAGCCCGTCGACCTATCATTTATAAGGATATACTGATAATTTATCAGACAGTCTTTAGTATGTACAGGATTCAGAAAACACTAAAGCAGCAAAGTGTTTTAATGATCTTACAGAATTCACTGAACCATAAGATTGAATTGGTTTTAAACTCAATGTCAAATAATCACCAGCCTATATTTCAATTAATTTTTATTTGTTTTTCGAGTGTAAGTGAAAGGACTGTAGTGTTGATGACCACTTAGAGTTTAAATGTCATTTGATCAACTCATATATAAGCTTTGTTCTAATACTTTTATGGCAGATAATTTCAAGTAAATAAATTGTTATGAAGAGGTTTTGGTGTGAATGATAATGTTTAGTTTCATTAATTGATTCAGATTGTTTCACAAACTACAAGATGAAGCAAGCCATCTGATCCCAAAATTAAATTGCAACATTCCATTACCTTTATGTTTATACAGTGAGGTGATGGCCTGGTGATATTATTGCCAGACTATTAATCCAGAAACTCAGCTAATATTCTGGGGATCCATTAGGGGTGTCAGGTGGTGCAGTGGTTAGCACTGCTGCCTCACAGCTCCAGGGCCCAAGGTTCGATTCCCAGCTTGGGTCAATGTCTGTGAGGAGCTTGCATGTTCACCCCATGTCTGCATGAGTTCCCTCCGGTTTCCTTCCACAGTACAAAGTTGTGCAGCTTAGGTGCATTGGCCACATTAAATTGCCCTTTAGTGTCTCGGGATGTGTAGGTTAGAGAATTAGCCGGGTAAATGTGTGGGGTCCTGAGGATCGGGTCTGGGGTGGGATTAGAATCATAGAAGCAGTACAGGGAGAGGCCCATTGAGTCTGCACCCTCCACAATCCCACCCAGGAACTGCCTCCATATTTACCCACTAATCTCTCTAACCTATGCATCTCAGGACACTAAGGATGATTTTAGCATAACGAATCAACCTAACCTGCACATCTTTGGACTGTGGGAGGAAACCGGAACCCCCTGATTCTTGTTGGTGCAGGTCTGGTGGGCTGAATGGTGTCCTTCTGTACTGTAGGGTTTCTATGATTTTATGGCAGTTTGTGGAATTTGAATTCAATAAAAAAAATCTAGAACTAAGAATCCACTGATGACCATGAAACCATTGCCATTGAGGGGAAAAGACCCATTTGGTTCATGAATGTCCTTTAGGGAAGGGATTCTGCCATGCTTACCTGGTCTGGCCTACATGTCACCCCAGAGCTACAGCTGTTATTGACTCATAACTGCCCTTGGGCAACTAGAGAAAGTAAATAAATGCTGGCCAGCCAATGATGCCCATGTCCCAAGAAGGATTTTAAAAAATTATATAACTTCCCATGTGCACATTTCCCATGGAAACTGGTGATGGAAGCTAGTTACACTGTAATTGCCGCAGCACCATCACTGATAAGAGAGCAACCTAGGGTTGTATGTAGGCCACATGAGTGGCCCATTTTTAACTCAGTGGGCTGCAAGATTGAAATCAGATGAGTGCACTAACCCCATGATTAAGATTGAATATGTTTAATACATGCCAAGTATTTCGTTGGCTGGGTGGCCAACGGCAACTGCAGCAACGATAATGGTTAAGAGCCATAATCAAGCATGTTGGGAATTTTGCTCAAGTTGAGTTAAACACTGATACATGTCAGAGAAGGCTGAAGTAGATCTGGCCCATCCTGTGAGCCGTGACGCTAGACACTTCCTGTGTTGACTGAATAAGGGTAGTTGTTTGGACAGGTGCCAAATATACCAACACCATCTATTCCCACCTTATCTCATATATGGTAAAGCTATGTGACTTCCATGCAACTTGGTATAAACATTTGGGAGTTGTTCATGAGTAACATTGTTGTCTATAATCGAGCATTGTGATCAATTTCCAGAGAACTTTCTGGAAGAATGCGCCAAGTTTAAGAGTCTTTTCCTTAGCAGAAACTTGAGAATCACATTCGCAAAATGTGCTCTGAAGATCAGTCTCAGAGCAGAACAAAGAAGATCAGAAGAAGAAAGAACCACAAGGAAGATCCATACATGAGGGCGGATCTGGAGAGTTCACTCAAATGGGTGGTATTTGTTTTCAGTTAAACTTAAAGTTAGGGTTAATTAAACTGGAGTCAGAGTCAAAGCTAAAAGAATTAAAGCTTAGGTTAAAGTTCAATTTGAATGAGTCAAAATATTTGTTGCAAGTGATGTATATTTATGTTGAATATTGGCACCTGAGACTTTAAATAAAGAAAGTTTTTTCTTTACGTGAAATCTGAGTCGACTCTCTGGGTACGATCTTACTGCCCGCTCACACCATGCTCCTGCTGCAACGAGGTTGGAAAACCAAATCTCCATTCAGTGGATGGGAAAATTCTGCCGGTGTTGTGTTTAGAAGGGTGAGGGGGATCTGATTGAAACTTACAGGATACTGCGAGGCTTGGATAGAGTGGACATGGAGAGGAAAATCTAGAACCAGAGGGCACAACCTCAGGCTAAAGAGATGATCCTTTACAATAGAGATGAGGAGGAATTTCTTCAGCCAGTGGTGGTAAATCTGTGGAAGTCTTTGCCACAGAAGCTATGAAGGCCAGGTCATCGAGTGTCTTTAAGACAGAAATAGATAGGGTCTTGATTGATGAGGGAATCAGGGATTATGGGGAAAAGGCAGGAGAATGGGGATGAGAAGAAAATCAGCTATGATTGAATGGTTGAGCAGACGTGATGGGCCGAGTGGCCTAATTCTGCTCCTATGTTTTATGGTCTTTTGGTCTCATGAGCAGTGATAAGATTCTGGGTTCTGTCTTTCATTGGTCACACAAAGGGAAAAAACCTGGGGTAAAATGTTTAGGTATTCCAGTCAGATAATAGTAGGTAGTAGAAAATGTTTAATCATTCTTATATTAATGGAACTGCCATCAATCTCAAATGGTAAAAACAAAGGAAACGTTAACACTTGTTCCCAAAGGACAATTGTTAGTGAATCAGGACAGATCAACAAAAAAGGATCACTGCTCCAACCAGGGAGGCAATAAATTCAATGTCATGACAGTGCAGGATGCCTGAGTGATCCACACAATGCTATGTCATGAGTGACAGCATTACAAACAGATGGATCTACTGCAGTTTTAGTGTATCGGTATTACAAGTGGCACAGTAAAAATAATGGAAAGTGAATGAGCTTAAAATGTCTCATGGGCCGTGCTCAGAATCATGATGGGCGGAATGGACCGCAGGTTGTCTACCACCGCATGACAAGTGACAAGTTGACATTGAACTCATTCTTAATGTGGTTTTCAGATTTGTATTGGAAGAACTGGACATTGAACTGAACCATATTTGTGCAGCCCAATCTAATTTACCTTCCCCTTTCACGTTTCACCTGAAGAGTATACTTTTTGACTGCTGTGTGCAACACCTTAGGGCATTAGCTAATATATTCAGATGTCGATATATATTTCCCTCAATCGATGACAGTTAGTGTTAGCACAGGCATGAGTGAAGTCAAAGAGGATTTTGTGCTGTTCTTGCAGAATAACACTGCCCCAAATATACACAGGTTACGGTGAGCTAACCTTCGAATCCCACAGGAATTTTATGGTTCTACTGTAAGAGCAGCCCTCCAAGTATGTCACATAATAATAACGTAATACATCTATGTGATCAATTGTTATGTATGAATCTGGTGTCAGCATGTTAGCCAATTGGAAGCATTTGCATACACATTGATTCAGTATTTCCATGATGTTCAAACATAGTGCGCTATAAATTTTTTTAGGATAGCAATCAAAATTGGGACCACTTGCCCTGATCCTCCTTCTCTCCAGACAAATGGCACTGAGGCTAATTGTATTACCCATGTTTCACCTTGGCTGAGGACAGCAGATTCAGTACAGAACCTAAACTTTAAGTGGCTGGAGAATTGTGCAGTTTCAATGGAGGTGTACAACATCTGTGGCATATTCCAAAAGTCCACTCAACCATAGCATCATTTATAGCACTGGTAGCTGTCACCTGACCCTTCAGGCCTATGCTGGGACTCCATGAAGCAATTGAGTTAGTCCCATTCCCCCACAACCTGACAAGTTTATTCCCTTTGTGAAGGGAGATGGCATTATTTTTAATATTTTAATATTCATATTTATTGTGTTATTCTGTGAATCAGGCTTTTGTGTGTGTGTGTGTGTGTGTATGTGTGTGTGTGCATGACTGTGTATCTGTGTGTGCGTATATGTGTCTCTGTGCACGCGTGTATGTGTGTATGTCTGTGCATACGTTTTTGTGTGCATGTATGTGTGTGTGTCTGTGAGTGCATGTGTGTATGTGTTTGTGTGTGTATGTGTCTGTATGTGCATGTGTGTATGTGTGTGCCTATGTATATGTGTGTCTGTGTGTGTGTCTGTGTATGTGTTTAATCTGTGTGTGCGTTTATGTATTTGTGTGTATTTGTGTGTGTCTATGTGTGTGCATGTGTGTGACTAGTTTAACAATTCAGCTGCAATGTTTAGGATGTCAAAGTTAGGTGTAAAAGAATTTCTCGTGAGGTAAATATGACCAAGTTCAATTTCCATCAGTAAATAGACAGTGGGTAAAAATTTGCATGAGGAGGTAAAGAATGATTTGTTTTTAGCTGTTAAATTTTGAAGGGGACCAAGAACGGTATACAATCTGGAAAATGTCATAAATAAATAAAGGGGTAAGAAGGAGGTCATGAAAAATTGTTATATTCTGGGAAAGATATATTTCAAAAAAGGATACGAGAAATGGATTCAAGATGAAAAAGGAAAATATTACTTCAGAGAATATGTGAGAGCTGTGTTAGGAGTGGCCATGCAAGACTGTCTGGAGTGCTGTTTTGCTGAAGAAAGAACTGTAAAGAGGAAAAGTGGGGAGCCTTTCGCCAACTAATTTTAAGGCAGCACGGTGGCACAGTGATTAGCACTGTTGCCTTACAGCATCAGATACCTGGGTTCAATTCCCGACTTAGGTCACTATCTGCGTGGAGTCTGCACATTCGCTGCATGTCTGTGTGAGTTTTCTCCAGGTGCTCTGATTTCTTCCCACGGTTTGATTATGTGCATTGACCCGAACAGACACCGGTTTATGGCAACTAGGGGAATTTCATACTAATTTCATTGCCATATTAGTGCAAATCTCACTGTGACTAATAAATTATCTTTACTTTAACTCAGCAAGTGTCTGTTTTTTTTTCAGAAAATAGTTTTAAATCAGCTATTTAGTGAAGCCAGAAAAGTTATTGAGGCTGCAAATCATAATCTGGCAGCTGAAGTTTGGAATTCCATAGCAGAGTGGAAGTGAGAAGTGAGATATTGTGTGGTACATCCAGTAAACTGGTAGTAGCTTTGTTTGTAGTCTTTTTAAACTAGGTTTTTATTTCAATTACTCAGGGATTGTGCATAAAGAGGTGTTTATTGGTAAATGTAACCAAGTAGGAAGTTTTTTTGAGGAAATAATTTATGACTAATTTTAATTGTGTCAATGTAATTTTTTGTGCTTCAGTTTTATTTTGTCAATAAGTGTTTTAATTTAACATCTTAAATCCCCAAAAGTGTTATTGGAATTTGTGGTTTCTGGCTCCAGTACTTATCGTGGTCAAAATACAATAAAAAGGAGTTGCAATAAGCTTGCCAAGATTTCCTTTGAGATGTGGTTTGTATGATAATTACCAGCTGTTGGATCATAACAATGTCCTTTGGAAATCATTGATCATCTCCACTCCATCACCCTTGTTGGCAGAGAATTGCAGATTATTATTGCTGTTTGTGTAGAAAAGTTTGTCCCCACAGTTTCTCTTCATCCTTTGCCAGATCCTTAAATCTGTTCCCTGTTAGGCCCTACATAATCAGCTAATGTAAAGAGTAGAACACGCCAGAGATTTGAACTCAGATATCTAGGCTGATACCTTTGGTGCTGTATTGAGGGAATGTTCGATGATCAGAATCATTTGGATGAGATGGTAAACCAAGTTCTGTTCTCTTCAATGGATGTATAAGATCCCATGGCATTATTATGAAGAAGAGCAGGAAGGTTATTAGTTGTGTCCTAGCCAATTAATATGCGTGATCTATATCAATTTCATGGGGGCATATATAGTTAAGACAGCCCACCAATGCCCCTACTTTCTCAGAAGACTGAAGAAATTTGGCATGTTCACTGCGACGCTCATCAACTTTTATAGATGCACCATAAAAAGCATTCTTTCTGGTTGTATCACAGTTTAGTATGGCTCCTGCTCTGCCCAAGACTGCAAGAAAATAGAAAGGGTTGTGAATGAAGCCCAATCCAAGAAAACCAGCCTCCCATTCATTGACTCTGTCTACATTTCCCGCTGCTTTGGAAAAGCAACCAGCATAATTAAGGACCCACACAATCTGGATATTCTCTCTTCCACCTTCTTCCATTGGAAAAAAGGTACAAAAGTCTGACGTCACGTACTAAACGACTCAAGAAAAACTTCTTCACTACTGCTATCAGACTTTTGAATGGAACCACCATATACTAAATTGATCTTTCTCTATACCCTAGATATGCTGTAACATTACATTCTGCATTCCCTCCCTTCCTTCTTTATGAACAATACACTTTGTATATCATGCAAGAAACAATACTTTTCTTTGTATACATGTGACAATAATAACTGAAATCAAATCAAATCAGACATAGGAATGTGAGTAGGCTCTCAAACCTGCTCCTTCAATCAACTAGTTGACCATCTACCTTAGTGCTATTTTCTCACCCTATTCCCTGAATGTCATTAATATCTAGACACTGTCATTCCTCCCTTAAATATATTCAATATCCGAGCTCCCACAGGCCTCTGAAATAGAGAATTCCAAAAATTCACTACCCTCTGACTGAAGAAACTCCTTCCCATCTCGCTCTAAAATGGCTTGCCTCTTATTCTGATATTGTGTTCCCTGGTTCTAGAGTGACCCCAGCCAGGAGAAATATCCCTTCTGCAACTGTCCTTTTTAGCCCCTTAAGAATTGAATTATGAATTAGATCACTTCTCATTCTTCCAAGTTTTGGAGAATATTACATCTCCTCATTCTCTCTCCTCAGAGGACAGTCTCATATGGGGGCACGGCCTCAAAAAAAGGGATCAGATTCAGTTGAGGAGGAATTTCTTCAGCCAAAGAGTTGTGAATCTGTGGAATTCCCTGCCCAGTGAAGCAGTTGAGGCCACCTCAGTGAATGTTTTTAAGGCAAAGATAGATTTTTGAACAGTAAAGGAATTAAGGATTATGGTGAGTGGGCAGATAGGTGGAGCTGAGTCCACAAAAAGATCAGCCATGATCTTATTGAATGGTGGAGCAGGCCCAAGCGGCCTGATGGCCTACTCCTGCTCCTAGTTCTTACGTTTTTATTCCAAGAATCAGTCTGGGGAACCTCCCTTGTATTTCCTCTATGGCAAAGGCAAGCATATCCTTCCCTAAGAAAAGGGACTAAAACAGTACACAACATTCTGGGTACAATTTAATTACTGTTCTCTACAAATGAAGCAAGATATCTTTACTCCTGTACTCAAAACTTCTTACAATAAAGGCCAACATACCATTAGACTTGCTGATAGCTTGCTGTACCTGCATGTTAGCTTTCAGTGGCTTGTAACCAAAGACACCCTTTGGACATCAACACTTTGCAATCTCTCATCATTTAAGAAGTATTCTGCGCCCCCATTTCTCCTGCCAAAGTGAATAACTTACACTTATACACATAGGACAGAATTTTACTGGCACTTCCACCTGAGGTTCATATGATCCCACCTGATGCTATTCTGCGAGCTTTGCCCGAGCCTGCAATCGGGGTGGGCATGCTGGTAAAATTCCCACCATTATATTCTGCCCACCTGCCATGATTTGCCCACTCATCCTGTCCAAATCACCTCGAGGCCTCCTTGCATCCTCTTCACTACTCCCATTCCCACCTAGTGTCATCCGCAAACTTGGAAGTGTTACATTTTGTCCCCACACATGAATAAGTGATATCGATCGTGTGAACCGCTGGGGTCCAATTACTGACCTTTGCAATACACCACGGGTGATAGCCTACCAACCTGCCAATGGTTCATTTATTCCTACTCTCTGTTATCTGCATGTTAACCAATCCTTAATCCATGCCAGTAAATACCCCTATCCCATGTCATCAAATTTTGTTTACCAGTAATGACAAGTTTGTTCGTGGTAGCTCAAGCATCAAATTAAAGCTAATCAGTAATAACTGAAATGGCATCGTGCTTAAAACTGTGAAGCAGAATTTTCCCAATCTTTGCAATGTAAAAGTTGTTATTCAGAATAAAAAATCTTTCCCAGATACACTAATTAACTGAATTAATCATCAATTATTTACAAACATTTTTAGGCTGGTTTCCTCTACTTTGGCAGATTAACGTCAGGGCAGAATTTCTACTGACCCTGTCCCTTAACACACTCAGGTTTCTGGGGAGAATAACTTTTAACTTAATATATGGATTTAGTTAATTGCTTAACCAAAAAGACGAAGGACTTAATTTACTCTGAAGATTGGTGAATAATGTTGGGTCATTGGGTTACTTCTGTTGAGACCTAGGGAGCTTGAAATCTACTGCAGTGCTTAAAACTCAAACTCTAAACATTTAAAGCGCTGCAGCTAATGTTTCTCTGTATATGAAATGGCTGAGGAGAGCAATATGGAGGAAAAGGAGAGTGGAGATGGAATTCAGCTTCAGGAAGAGTTTCCAGGCTTCCAGATGTTAGTACAGTAAGAAGTCTCACAACACAAAGTTAAAGTCCATCAAATTTATTTGGTATCACTACCCCAGTCCAACACCGGCTTCTCCACATCACATCTATGCCAGTGGTAGACGTAGGTGGCACAAGGAAGAAACTCCCGGGGGTTGTAGACCCACAGGTGAGTGGGGTGAAAATTTCAGAGGGGCTGTGATAAAGCAGTGTAACCTGCACCTGCCAAAGAATGACCATGTAGAAAGAGGTTCAATGATCTCCCAAACCTGCCCAAGGCATGTGAAGGCACTGTCATTCACTCACAGCCTGCAATACTGGCCTATTCCCCATTCTAAACTTAGTCTAAACCCATTGGCCTGTCTATTATCAGTTAGTCAATTGATCAAGGGCATCAGTTGCCAGCTACCTCCATGCTCCAGGGTGAAATTGCAGCACCCAAGGAGATGCCATGACAGTTTGGTGATAGGATAATGCACAGTACCAGCTCGATGACGAAAGACTTGGGGCAGAATTTTCCAGCCGTTCACGCCAAACAGGATTTTCTGGTCCTGCTGCAATGAACGGAGATTTGGCTAAACGTCAAAATCTGTCCTCGTTTGCAGCAGCGGCGGGGCCTGAACATCCCACAGCCAGCGACAGCCATGTCCCACAACTCAATAAAAAAAACAGCTGACATGGATAATGCTACTTTAAAATTATTAAAGGCTTTTTTTCAGCCTTTTTTCAATCAATTGTAACACATCCCTTTAATTGCCCCATCCTGTTAAGTTTCAATTCTATAACTTCAGTGTTGCCTCTTTGCATAATTATGATACTAAGATGATATCAGAAAATGGAGTGCAAATGTTTCATTTCCATTCCAGTGGATGACCTGTTTCCAACTGTTCAGGAGCAGATTACAGGCACATGGCAATACCTAAATGGCCCACGATTGAGCCTGTTGTCATTCAGTGACAGTATTCATCACTTAGTTCTTCGAACTTTTACTGCAGTTGTGTGGCTGGTTGTTTGTACACCAAGTAAATCATTTGTAATTATTAATCAAAGCAGAAACCAGTATCTGAATAATTCCCCATGTCAATGTGGTTTGTAGATAGCGTAGTCGCACTACATTATTTAAACAAACTTCAATGGCAAAAAAAGGACAGATACAGGAATGGATGGTCAGTATCACCAGGAATTGAAAAACAATTATAATGACCTCCATTTAACATAAGGAATACGTGCATTGCTCGTACAGGGTCTGGTTAAATATCTAGTTTCAGTTCAGTAAAGGTTACTTAACGTGTAAGTCCCCACTGTATGCTTATTTTTCCATGTCTTGTTTTCTTTATTACAATGTAAAGTTATGCCTGTTGTAACCAAGTCTGACTATAGTACCTTTCTCTGTTATGCTCAACTGACTGTACATAACAAGTCTCCAGGTAGTGTGGCTGTACTGGCATGTAGCTCAATCGAATGTCTTGGGAATACTATATTATTACAATGCTACAGAGGCTTTTCTCCAAATAAAACTTTAATGATTTATTCTTTTGTTGTTCTGTGCGCTAGCTGCGGCTGCAACTGTGCAACTTCATGTCCATACACTGCGTTGGCTATGCTAAGCAAATGCCTCATCAACAACGCTAGCATGTTTGGGCCTTGTCAGTCGCTGGAGCCCAGGTATCATGAATAATTGAAAAGAATTAGAAGAAGAATTTAGAGTTTAGGCATGTAGTCGTTACACTGCTCACCAGGTATGGATTTCTTTCTAACACAGGGATAAAGTAGGAATTTCTTTTTTATTTATTCATTTTTATGGGATGTGGGCATTGCTGTTTGGGCCAACACTTATTGCCCATCCCTAATTGCCTTCCATTTTGTATGGCATTTGAGAGTCAACCACATTGCCGTGGCTCTGAAGTCACATGTAGGCCAGACCAGGTAAGGATGGCAGATTTCTTTCCCTAAAGGACATTAGTGAACCACATGGGTTTTTACTTCAATTGGCAGCGGTTTCATGGTCGATAGTAGACTTTTAATTTCAGATTATTTTACTCATTCTTAAAATTTTTATTTTTATTATTTTTAGGATTGGAGCAATGTGTCAGCAATTCACCAAAGTTCCTTAGGCAGCATCTTCCAACCCTGGCCACTTCCATCTAGAAGGACAAGGGCAGCAGATACATTGGAATACCTCCACCTGCAAGTTCCCTTCCAAGCCACTCACCATCCTGACTTGTAAATATTTCACTTTTCCTTCGCAATCATTGGGTTAAAATCCTGGAATTCCCTCCCTAATGGCATTGTGGGTCAACCCACAGCACATGGACTGCAACGACTCAAGAACAGCAAGAAGTCTCACAACACCAAGATAAAATCCAACAGGTTTATTTGGTAGCACAAGCCACAAGCTTTTGGAGCACTGCCCCTTCATCAGCTAAGTGGGAGTTGTGTTCACAAACAGGGCATATAAAGACACAGACTCAATTTACAAAATAATGGTTAGAATGCGAGTCTTTACAGGTAATCATGTCTTAAAGGCACTGACATAAGAAAACATAAGAACATAAGAAATAGGAGCAGGAGTAGGCCATCTAGCCCTTCGAGCCTGCCCCGCCATTCAATAAGATCATGGCTGATCTGTCGTGGCTCAGTTCCACTTTCCCGCCCTCTCCCCATAACCCTTAATCCCTTCTCTTATCAAAAACCCATCAACCCGCTTCTTAAAAATATTTAGCGAGGCAGCCTCCACCACTTCAACGGGCAGAGAATTCCAGAGATTCACCACCCTTTGAGTGAAGATCTTCCTCCTCAACTCCGTTCTAAACCGCCTCCCCTTTATCTTGAGGCTGTGCCCCCTAGTCCTACTGTCTTTTTTGAGCGGGAAGAGTCTCTCCACCTCTATCCTATCCATCCCATTCATCATCTTATACGTCTCAATGAGATCTCCCCTCATTCTTCTAAACTCTAACGAGTACAAGCCTAGTTTATTCAGCCTCTCCTCATAGCTCAATCCCCTCAACTCCGGTATCAGCCTAGTAAACCTCCTCTGCACTCCCTCCAGGGCCAAAATATCCTTGCGCAGGTGCGGCGCCCAAAACTGCACACAGTACTCCAGCTGCGGCCTCACCAATGCCCTATACAGCTGCAGCAAGACCTCCCTACTTTTATATTCAATCCCCCTCGCTATGAAGGCCAGCATCCCATTCACCTTCCTGACCACCTGCTGCACCTGCAAGCTGGGTTTTTGCGATTCATGCACAAGCAATGTGAGTGGAGAGAGGGTTAAGCACAAGTTAAAGAGATGTGCATTGTCTCCAGATAGGACAGTTAGTGAGATTTTGCAAACCCAGGCAAGCCATGGGGGTTACAGATAGTGTGACATGAACCCAAGATCCCGGTTGAGGCCGTCCTCATGTGTGCAGAACTTGGCTATCAGTTTCTGCTCAGCGACTCTGCATTGTGTGTTGTGAAGGCCGCCTTGGAGGACGCTTACCCAAAGATCAGAGGCCAAATGCCCGAGACCGCTGAAGTGTTCCCCAACAGGAAGAGAACACTCTTGCCTGGTGATTGTCAAGTGGTGTTCATTCATCCATTGTTGTAGTATCTGCATGGTCTCCCCAATGTACCATGCTTCAGGATATCCTTTCCTGGCACCCATCATTTCATTTCAAAGAGGCACCTCATCACCACATTCTCAAGGGATGGGCAATAAATGCTGGCCAATCAGTGATGCCCATGTCCCACAAATGAATATAAAAGAATATGAAGATATGGGCTTCTCCTGTCTGGAATTAAATCTATTCCAAATTGGGTGAAAAACATCTTTGTTTCAGTTCCCAGTGAAAAAACAGTTTGCAATCTGAAAATTAGCAACAAACTTCAGAGAGTGGACTCGAGTTATGAATAAGAAAAAAACGATAGAAGCCAAATCCATTTATTTTGTGGATTGATATACAAGGCAGTTTATCATGAACAGAGCAATGTGTTAGCACATGGGCTTCTCCTGCCTACACCCTGCGATGCCTAACGGACTTGGAAATATTTTCCTCACCATCAGTGGAACAAATTGAAGGGGACTCAGTGAGGCTTCAGAACAAAAATGCTCCATTGTCAATGCATCAATTAACAATGGGCCCTATTTTACCATTTTGATTCTAAGTGCTGGGGGGATTTGAAACTGGGAGTGTTTCAGATCTGACTTTTCGTCCTGTTCTCAGGCGCCCCCATACACACTTTGCCTGAAAAAATATCAGCGAGTCCGAATTGTGCTGCACAAGCCTGTGGGTGGGGCTTAACACACCCAAAATCCTGCAGCTCCGATCGCCTCCAACTGTGTATGCACAGAAAAAAAATGATAGAATGCCGCTTCCCTGCCATATCATCCCAGGCCGGATAATGCCTCCCCCTGACCCCCACAACATTATTGATCCCCTTATCCCCCCACCTCCACCTGCAAGTTCCCTTCCAAGCCACTCACCATCCTGACTTGTAAATATATCACCGTTCCTTCGCAATCATTGGGTTAAAATCCTGGAATTCCCTCCCTAATGGCATTGTGGGTCAACCCACAGCACATGGACTGCAGCGACTCAAGAACAGTAAGAAGTCTCACAACACCAGGTCAAAGTCCAACAGGTTTATAAGATGGTGAGGGGGGTTGATAGAGTAGACGTGCAGAGATTATTTCCTCGGGTGGATGTAGCTGTTACTAGGGGGCATAACTATAAGATTCATGGTGGGCGACGTAGGAGGGGTGTCCGAGGTACATTCTTTACTCAGAGAGTGGTTGGGGTGTGGAATAGACTGCCTGAGGTGATAGTGGAGTCGGACACTTTAGGAACTTTCAAGTGGTTATTGGATAGGCACATGGAGCACTCCAGAATTATAGGGAGGGGATAGCTTGACATTGGGATTGGATGTAGCTCGGCACAACATTGAGGGACAAAGAGCCTGAACTGTGCTGTAATGTTCTATGTTCTATATTTATTTGGTAGCACAAGCCACAAGCTTTCAGAGTGTTGCCCCTTCATCAGGTAAGTGGGAGATGTGTTCCTTTTCCCAATAACCTTTGATCCTATGTGCTATATCCAGCCGCCTCTTGAATACATTCATACATACATAATTGTTACCCATCCTTAATTGCCCTTGAGAAGGTGTGATGAAACCCCTTTTTGAACTGCTGCAGCAAGTACAGTGCTGTTAGGGAGGGAGCTCCAAACTTTTGACCAAGTGATAGTTGGAATGGTGACGAGGAGAATGTGCAAACTCCACAAGACAGTGACCTGAGCAGGAAATCGAAGCCAGGACCCTGGAGCTGTGAAGCAGCAGTGCTAACCACTGTGCTACCGTGCCGCCCGTATCGATTAATTGATCACATCCCTGATGTGCACCTTGTCGATGGTAGATGACTTTTGATGAGTCAGAAGGTGAGTTACTTGCTGCAGAATTCTCAGCCTCTCACTGGCACTCGTTCCCAAGTTTCTAGATAGATCAGCCAGTTGGTTTTGTTTGCTTGGTCCAACCACACTACAAACTGTTATCCAGCTTTTAATTTAAACATCTTCCAAGCATTTCAGTTTAATGAGACAAACAAGGACAATGATTGACATTTTAATTCATTCAACAATATCTCTCTTTATTTAGCACCTCAGGTATCAACTCGAACATTAACATTTGCAACTCGTTAACTCTATTATTGAACTTTAACTCTTAACTGAGCATTCACTTTAACAGAACATCAACATTAATTATTTAACTGAAAATAGATACTACCGAGTTTTGGAAAAACCTTGGCCAAGAAATATCCCTGATATAGAATCTATCTTCTTCTCTGAAGCATTCGTCAGGGCACAGGCCTGACGATCATTAATCTCTATAGAGTTGTCGCTGACAAACAACAGATTGCAGTGACTTTTAGAAAGCATTTTTTCTGGTTGTATCACAGTTTAGTATGGCTCTTGCTCTGCCCAAGACCACAAGAAACTACAAAAGGTCATGAAGGTAACCCAATCCATCACACAAACCGGTCTCCCATCCATCGACTCTGCCTACACTTCCTGCTGCCTCGGCAAAGCAGCATAATTAAGGACCCTGGGCATTTTTTCTTCCACCTTTTTTGATAGGTGAAATATACAAAAGTCTGAGGTCACGAACCAACTGGGTCAAGAACAGTTTCTTCCCTGTGGCCGTCAGACTTTTGAATGGACCTGCTTTTCATTAAGTTGATTTTTCTCTACACCCTAGCAATGATTGTAACACTATATTCTGCACTCTCTCCTTTCCTTCTCTATGAACAGTGTGTTCTGTCTGTATAGCGTGCAAAAAACAATACTTTTCACAGTATGCTAGTACATGTGACAATAATAAATAAAATCAAGTCACCCAGCCAAATGTGTAATCAGAAACTGATCACATGGCTTGAACATCCAAGGAAATTACTTGGGAATGACGCCATTACGCTTACTTCACATGACATGTACCACACATTACAGCAGTGAAAGTCTAGGCCATGATGTCTGTTTGAATGCAAACAACTTCTCTTATTTAGTTAGCACAGGAAGCTTCAGATCACAGCTCCCAGACAAGAGCAACTTTACAACCTGCATCTAGAAGTCTGCAAAATTAGGAGAGGCATGGACAGAGTGGATAGCCAAAAGCTTTTTCCCAAGGCGGAAGAGTCAATTACTAGGGGACTTAGGATTAAGGTGCAAGGGTCAAGGTTTAAAGGAGATGTGCAAGGCAAGTCTTAAACACAGAGGGTGGTGGGTGCCTGAAACTCATTGCCTGGGGAGGTAGTGGAGGCAGGTATATAGTGACTTTTAAGACGCGTCTTGACAAAGACAGTGAATAGAATGGGAATAGAGGGATATGGTCCCCAGAAGGGTAGGAGGTTTTAGTTCAGTGGGCAGCAATGGTCGGTGCAGGCTTGGAGGGCTGAAGAGTTTGTTCCTGTTCTGTAGTTTTCTTTGTTCTTTAGTTTTAATTACAAGTTGACCAAAAATCCCACATGTGTAACTTGCAACCAGAATAGCCATTCTAAAGCCACTATTGCCTTTATTGTTGTTAAATTATTGTTGTAGTCGTTCTTTCTCCGTCTACAAGATTTTCTCCAATGTTATTCCTTGCAGTTATATATTATGCTGCCATCAATTTTGCCAATTGTTGCTGTGAATGGCAGGCTGTTCTGTTGATTACTTTCAGTGGTTCTGTACTTGCTGCTAGTAATGTATTTTGTGAACCAGACTTTGCCATTTCAATCCACTGTAATTCTCTTTGCTCATGCTGTGCATTTTATTCACGTTTAAGCATTTCATTGCAATTTCCTACCTATTCATTTTGGTTCGCATTTCAGGAGCACTAACTGGCCTCTATTGTGAAAACTGCAGATTGTGAATCCTTTTCTTGGATGTTCTAACAATGGAGGTGTTATTTTATTTCGCTACTTTGGTCACGATTCATTTGCATATCTCATTCATCACACTTCACAGCTTTTGAAAATATGAATAAAAGTGTCCCTCCTATACCCCAAAATCAGATGGAAAATAATGCATTGGGTCACACAACATCTCAGCATGTTTGGAAAAGCTGCAAAAAAAAGCTACAAAAAGCCTCCGAAGAAGAATCACATTGTACTCAAAATGATAACTCCGTTTCTCCCTCCATTGGAGACCTGATGAGTTTGTGCAGCACTTTCTAATTTTATTTCAGATAGGGGTGGCACGGTGGCACAGTGGTTAGCACTTCTGCTTCACAGCGCCAGGGACCCGGGTTTGATTCCAGCCTTGGGTCACTGTGTGGAGTTTGTATATTACCCTTGTGTCTGCGTGTGTTTCCACTGGGTGATCCAGTTTCATCTCACAGTCTAAAGATGTGCTCGTTGGTCATGCTAAATTGCCCTGTTGTGTCCAGATGATATGTAGCTTAAGTGGATTAGTAGGATAAATGTGTGGAGTTGCAGGGGATGAGCCTGGGTCAGGTGGGAGGCTTGGTGGCACAGTGGTTAGCACTGCTGCCTCACAGTGCCAAGGACCCAGATTCGATTCCCGGCTTGGGTCACTGCCTATGCGCAGTTTGTACATTCTCCCTGTATCCATGTGGGTTTCCTCAGGAAGCTCCAGTTTCCTCCCACAGAATGAAAAATGTGCCACTTAGGTACATTGGCCATGCTAAATTCTCCCTCAGTGTACCTGAACAGATGCCAGAGTGTGTGTGACTAGGGGCATTCCACAGTAACTTCATTGCAGTGTTAATGTAAGAATATTTATGACTAATAAATAAACTTTAACTTTATGATCTGTCGGAGAATCAGTGCAGACTTGATGGTCTGAATAGTGTCCTTCTGCACTGTAAGGATTCTTTAATTCTGTTTCCAACATTCTTTTATTACTACCTGATTCTTGATTTGCAAGGAAACGTAAAAGTAATTATCTTTGATCATTTTAAATGATGTATCCTGAGCAGAAACACTTAAGTGAACTCTTTGTTTTTGCATGTTTTGTTTCTTTCAGTTTACCAACATTCCCGCCTCTCATCAGAGTTTATAGCCAAACAATTCTTCCCTCAGCTCCAAGACAAAATAAGCCAGGATTGTCCCTGCAGCTTAATTGAACAATACTACGCTGCATTCAGTTGAGGAGGAGTGAGGAGTGAGTCTTTGTCGAAGCAACCCAGCCAAGAGCTGTCAAATCTTAATGTGAGTGTAGGTTGAAAGATCTAGCAACTGGGACATAAAAGCTTCAATTGTTACCGTAATGGACCATGGGCTCTGACTGAGCCTGTGCTGTTCAGCAAAGGGCCTTCTGATTAAAATGCAATCAATTTTGAATCATAGAATCCCTACTGGGAAGGAGGAGGCCATTTGGCCCGTCGGGTCTCCACCAAAAACAATGCCACACAGCTGCTATCCCTGTAATCCCACATATTGCTTGATCCTGGACCGGTAGATGGGCGCCGCAACAGCTCAGTGACTAGCGCTGTTAGCTGTGCAGATACATGGATTTGGGCCTGTGTCCGTGGGAGTTTGTGCATTCTCCCTGTGGTTGCGTGGGTTTCCTCCGGGCGCTCCGGTTTCCTCCCACACCCCAAAGATGTGCTCTTAGGCTGATTGGTTTACCAAATTGACACTATTCTCCCCTGAATCTGGCTAAGTTAGGGGTTCCATTCGTAGACACGCAGGGTAGAATAGGTGTAGGGTGATGCGGCGGCGCGGGCTCGTTGGGCCGAAGGGCCTGTTTCCCGTGCTGGGTTGTTCTTTGTTCTTTGTTCTATATTTACCCTTGCAAGTCCCCCTGACACTCAGGGGCAATCTTGCACAGCCAATCAACCTAGCCTACCCATCTTGGGGTGGAAAACAGAGCACTCAGAGGAAACCCATGCAGACACGGGGAGAACATGCAAACTTCACACAGTCACCCAAGGCCAGAATTGAATCAGGGTCCCTGGGGCTATGAGACAGCAGTGCTATCCACTATGCCACCGTGCTGCCCTTAAAGTGAATAGTGGCTGGAATTTTACTGGCACACGCGCCCTGATTCCGGGGGTGGGCAGGGCTCAGAGAATGGCACTCTCTGTTGGTCTTGGATGGGATTGTACAAACCTTGGGAGGACGTGGCAGTAAAATTTTACCCATCGTGTATGCTTGATGGTATGGTGTCCTGGAAATATTATCATTGAAAATATGAACAAAATAAATCAGTAAAATTGTCTGGAATTTTACCGCTACTGGAATCGGGGTGGGCGGGGTTCACAGAATAGAATTCTCCATTGCCCTCGGGTAGGATTTTACACGCCTCGCTGGAGCAAGATCGTAAAATACCAGCCATGATTTCTCCGAAAATGAGATAAATACATCTCTAAGGCAGTCACACATTCCTCAGTCAACCTACAGCCCGACATGAGGTCCAGTCCATTTTGAGTCTGGCCCTCATTATCAAAAGGGCCAGTTACCTCATTGACAGGAAACGAGCATCCCAGCACAGTTTCCCAGCTTCACAGCGGTGGAAGGCAAATCCCTGGCAAGGTGGGCTCTGTTCTAGGGAATGGGGGTGATTCACTACAGACACAGAAGCAGAGGCTAGCTTTATGGGGGCCAGTGGAAAAATTCAGGCTCTCCTAATCCCATAAAAATAAACTTATATCTGGACCTTTTTTGTGACTGGTTCATCAATTGATACTGGATATACCCAATACTGTCCTCATGTGGCAATCCGAGTCCCACATACATCATAGGACCCACAGTTTGGACATTGAAAAGACAACCATCACAATGTCACGGCTATTCTGCCACTAAGTCTGTCCACCATTGACAAAACACAAGGCAGAAGTGTAATGGAAAACTCCCCACTTGCCTGGATAAATGCAACTCCGACAACACTTAAGAAGCTTGTCATCATCCAGAACAAAGCAATCCACTTAATAAGTACCTCTTCCACAAACGTTCACTCCCTCCACCACCGACAGTAGCATCAGTGTGTACCATCTACAAGATGTGCTGCAGGAACTTACCAAGACTCCTTAGGCAGCACCTTCCAAATGGAAAATTACTACCATCTAGAAAGATGGTAGCAGCTCATACATGGGAACCCCACCACCTGGAAGTTCCCCTCCAAGTCACTCACCCTACTGACCTGGAAATATATTGCATTCCTTCACTGTCGCTGGGTCAAAACTCTGGAACTCCCTCCCTAACAGTTCTATGGATGTGCCCACACCTCATGGACTGCAGTGGTTCAAGAGGGCAATTCACTACCACCTTCTCAATGGCAACTAGAGACGGACAATAAATGTTGACCAAGCCGGTGACACCAACATTCTGCAAATGAATAAAAATAATGATAAGACAGTGCCTGACAGACTGTCAGCAAGAATAGGCATTAAGTCTTCACATTCGTACGAGGTGCAGATGGCCCATTTTGTAGGGCACTGTTTCGCAATAAAATATAAATATTTTCAGCGTTGAGAGAAGGGAAATTTGGCCATAGACCAGAAAGTTTGTCTGAGAAGTCAATCGTTATTATACAGGTAGTAAGTGAACTTGAACTTTTGGTGAGACAAATAGAGTGGAATTTTCAAACCATAGGATGGCAACGGAACCTTCCGGTCCCACTGACACGACAGCACGCTTCCCCCGCCCCCCCGCCCCCCCAAACCCCAACCATGGGTTTTCCAGTGGCACAGGGTGGGTTCAATGGGAAATCCCACTGACAGCGGCCAGATCAGAAGATCCACCACCAGGCAATGGTGGGCTCGTCCTCCACCAAAAAACATGCTGTACATATATATATATATTTATATATACATAGACTCCTACAGTGCAGAGGGAGGCAATTCGGCCCATCAAGTCTTTACCCCAGTTAGTCTCTCTGACACTAAGGAGCATATTAGCATGGCCGTGGGAGGGAGGCTTGAAAATCTCACCAATAGCTTTAGAAGAAGCAAAAGCAACAGGAATTCCTATCAGGGGCATGGAAGTCACTTCTGTATTTCAATGGACAGTTAATGCATATTCCTAACTGTGTCCGGCTCTGAAAGAGCAATGTGCATTTATCACCTTCATCTGGTTGCCATGGCACAGAGCACACCAAATCATAGATCTAAATTTAAAGAGACATTGGACTTTAGGCGTCATGATGGCACAGTGATTAGCATTGCTGCCTCACAGCGCCAGGGACCCAGGTTCAATTCCCAGCTTGAGTCACTGTCTGTGTCTGTTGGGTTTTCTCCGGGTGCTCCAGTTTCCTTCCACAGTCCAATGGTGTGCAGGTTAGGTTGATTGGGCATGCTAAATTGATCCATAGTGTCAGGAAATTAACATGGCAAATATGTGGGGTCATAGGGATAGGGCCTGGGTGGGATTGTTGTCAGTGCAGGCTTGATGAGCTGAATGGCCTCCTTTTGCACTGTAGGGATTCTATGATTTGACGCAGAGACATGACCTGTATCTGCTATTCAGTTCAATTGTCTTCACCCTCAGATGTCTTAAGACATTCATGGAAGGATGTAATGCCTTTAAGGACTTTGAAAAGCAATGACGGTGTATTAGCTGGCAGTAATCTCATAGATCTTTATTAAATGGGTGACAGTATGAGGGACAGGATCACATGGTCTGTGACTCCTAAAACTCCATTGAACCTAATTGGGATAAATTTCATTTATATTCTGTATGATTGGAACAATGATTTAAAAATATCTGTTCAGAAGATGTCATTCATCATAATTACAGTAAGTGAGGATCACCTCCTGCTCAGAATCTGGCAGCACATTGAAAAAATAAATTTCTATTCAATATTTTTCATCTAAAAACTTTGGATGCCTAATTAGAAAATAAGAATGTCAGTGAGAACACCGAAATCACTTAGGAATCTAAACCTAGTTCTAAAGGAAATGAACATCCAGAAGAATGATGAGTTCACAGCAAGCATTTATTCTCCTTGGCAGTTAGAGGATACTCGGGATTCTCATACACGCATTGCTGGAGCACCTTGATACTGCATGGTGAAAATAATCAACCCCTGTCAAAACATCACAGTTACAGCCACACTTCTGGAATGATTGCATACATTACATAGCTCAGCAATGGAATAGAAATATAGAAACAGAAACAAGAAGCAAGAGTAGGTTGTTCGGCCCTTTGAGCCTGCTCTGCCATTCATTATGATCATGGATGATCGTCAAATTCAATATCATGGTCCCACCTTCTCCCCAAATCTCTTGATCCCTTTAGCCCCAAGAGCTGTATCTAATTTCTTGAAATCACACGTCGTTTTGGCCTCCTGTAATAGTGAATCCTACACACTCATCACTCTCTGGGTGAAGGAATTTCTCCTCACTTCAGCTTCAGTAGGGGTAACCCGGGTAATTATAGGCTGGTGAGTTTGACGTCAGTGGTAGGAAAGTTGTTGGAAAAAATTCTTAGGGATTACATGTGTTGATGTTTTTCTCTTGTACTCCGCAGGTGCGTCGGTCCACCTTGTTGTCTAACGAGGGGCATACACACAGTGGGTCGTGCGTGGGCTGCTCTTGGATGTTTCAAGAGTAGCCTAGTACTTTGCGTCGTTTGTGTATGCTTAAAACTGGACCAGCAGATGGGCACCACAACAGCTCAGTGACTATCACTGCTAGCTGTGCAGATACATGGATTTGGGCCAGTGTCTGTGGGAGTTTGCGCATTCTCCCTGTAGTTGCGTGGGTTTTTTCCAGGTGCTCCGATTTCCTCCCACATCCCTTAATCTGGTTTCCAATGGGGGTACCATAAGCATAGACATGGGTCAAAGTTAGAGGAGGAAAAACACATTGTTAAGATGGCGGCGTGGGCTCGTTGGGCCGCAGGGCCTGTTTCCTGTGCTGTGTTGTTCTTTGTTCTTTGTTCTAAAAGGTTCACCCCTCATCCTCAATCCATGACCCCTGGTTTTCAACTCGCCCACCGTCAAGAACATTCTTTCTGAATCTACCCTGTCTAACCCTGTTAGAATTTTGTAAGTGTCTATGAGATCCCCTCTCACTCTTCTAAATTCCAATAAATACAATCCGAACCAACTCTCTGCTCACATGACAGACCTGCCATCCCAGGAATCAGCCTGGTAAACCTTGTCTGTACTCCATTTATACTCCTTATGGACACCAAAACTGCACCCAATAGTAGTCAGGTTGCCTGCATTATGTCAGTGTAAATGTGGGTACACTTCCCTGCTCCTTGCCTCAGTGAAACTACTGGTTCCAGAAAACCAGAAAAGGCTATTGCAATCCTATGCAACAAAAAAAATGCTATTACCCTCATCCTAGTTTCAGTATTTAGTATCGACTTAGCATTGCAGCTAAAGTGCATAAGTGAGAACAAGTGAGCCAAGAGAGAACCAATTATAGACCCAAAGTTAAACAATTTCAAGAGTTAAGAGACTCAGGTATGAATGTTTATGATTAAGCAGCAACTGATATATACAAGCATTCTCACCAGAAGGAATGTCCATGTTAAGGTTACTGTAGAAATTCAGTGTGTAATCTGTGGTCCAGTTAGTACTGACACAAAGGGCGGGATTTTACCAGCATGTCCACCTGAGGTTTGTACAAGCCCCATGTGAAGCCAATGGAAATGCCGTTCTCTGAGATTTGCCCTTCCCCGAAATCAGGGCGGACATGCCGGTAAAATCCCAGCCAAAGGATACTTATTAACAAGGAAAAATTGGAGAGAACCAATCAATCCCCTACCCCAGGTTGCCCTGGAGCAGCCCAATGCCTTCAGGCTATCTTCTGCCTGAGAGAGGACTCCACCTCTCTGGGGTGATTACTCACTCTCAATCCCAGTTGGTCCCCAGTCGACCCTCCTCCGATGTGTCATCATTTAGAGGGACAAGCACCAGAATCACCACAGGGGTGTGGAGTCAGACTTTGTTCGATGATGCTCCAATGTGCCTCAAAATGATTTGTTGTGTTAAAGGTGCTCTGTTGGTGCAAGTTGTTGTTGCAATGGTCGCCATTATTCAACTGTAGACTCAATTTCAAATAAAAACAAACTTAAAAATGGTTGCTCACCTTGTATTCTTGTTTTGTTCATTTATTTTCCTTCTGTGTTGGCTTTTATTCAGTTTTATTACTTGGCCTTTAATTCTTCTTAGAAACAGAAAAAATACCAACTCGGAGATATGTCGGAGATGGGCACTGTTCTGAACACAATTAGCATTTTATTAACAATCCAGAATTCCAGAATAAAGGGATATGGTCCCCAGAAGAGTAGAGGGTTTTAGTTCAGTCAGGCAGTATGGTCAGTACAGGCTTGGAGGGCTGAAGGGCCTGTTCCTGTGATGCAATTTACTTTGTTCTTTGTTCTTTGTTATTTACATAAGCCAAGTTATGGCCTCAGACTCGGGAGATTGTCTAGTTCGTGGCATTGATACAAGTCGTTATTTTCTATGTTGGGTAGAGACTCATGTTTTTCTAGTGAATTACTTTCCCTGTGCTGTCAACAACTTAATTATCACTGAGTGGGATAATACATCAACAAAACATTACGTCCATCTTAATCGGCAGTTATAATCTAAGGAGCCAGTTTTGAGCCTTCAGCATCATCTTTCCCCCAATGAAGTCATAAGATAATGACGAACATAATCGAGGGAATGAACATTAACAATATTAGAATGTACAGTTCCTGACCTTGATCAACCCGTAACAAAAATAAAGTAGCAATCCCTGCAAGCCACAATGATGCTTTCCCAAACATCTCATGAAAGAAAATGTCCAAGTTCATTTTTACTCCAGTTGTGAGAAAGTTTGTTATGAAAACTGGCTCAATCGAACTTGAGAAAAACACGATTTACATAGTAGGATTTCCAAACACAGAAAATAAATACCCCAGAGTTTGCGTAAGTCCTCAGAATACTAAAAATAAATACAAATATGTCACTCAAAGACTGGATTCACAGTATCAAGACCCAAATAAACATTGCATGAAGTTGCAGTGTTTACAGGAGAATATAGGCATCAGACCCTTATCCAGTCTCCAAAATCTAGACGCACCTGAAAACTGGCTCCAAATCAAAGCTTGCACCCTGGGAAGAAATTTAAATAAAACCTTTTCATCCTTTATTTTTCAAACTTTATTTTATGTATTATAAATATATGCCAGGCCTAGGACACAAAGTTTGTAAAATCTCCAAATGTGGCACACACCAGGTCTCAGGTTGCCCAGATACAGGATCCAATACCTGCATAGAGAAGAACGTGAATCTTACTATAAGGTAGCAATACGTAACAGAAATGGATATGAAGGAAAATAAGAATTACTAAAGACCTCTCGCGAAACAGTAACGCAGAAAATTGCTAGCAGGGTTGTATTAAATTAGATGCACTGGGGACTAGTAAGTCTTCAATACTTGCAATTGGTCATAACTGGAGCTTGAGGAGAGACCATTAGGGTTTGGTGATCAAGTTAGTGGGTGTGAGAGGCTGGGACACAGTCTGCAGAAGGGATACTGAAGGCAGCCTTAAGAGTTTAGGACAGTATTCCCGATAGCCCACAAGATTTGCCATGGAAGCTTTCCAGAGATGGCAGCCCCAACACCAGAGATGGCAAGTCCAACACTGAGCCATGGAAAATGGTAAAATTTGAATCAATCTCCCAATTGCAGTGTAGGAGTTGGACCTGGATAGGCAAATGAAATGTTCATGAAGACACCATGCAACTTCCCACAGTTAAAATGGTAGGGGATGAGTGCAGAGTGGGTTAGGGACTAGGACCTTCCTATTCCCCTCTTTAACAACCCACCCCCCTCCCCTCCAAAACCCACTCCAACCCTCTCTCATCATTGTGCAGGTGAATATTGTGTCTTCTTCAGAAACCTGCACATTAGAAGTCTCTCCAGCTAAATCAGTGGGGCTGCTGGTTTGTCTGTTGGAAAGAACTTTGCGTAGCCTTAGGTGTTAATTCCTGATTTGTTGTTCCTTGTTAAAACAAACACAAGTGAATAGCTCAACACGGATGCCAAGTATGTTTCTGTCACATTCTGCAAGCTGCACTTATAGAGCAGCAGGTAAACCTGATAACCAGCTATTACCATCATGAGTTGAGACCAGAACCACTGGAGACATAAGATAAGTAGCTTGTGACATTGTGGGAGAAGCACAGGATTGATTGAATGTTATGGGAAAAGGATTGATTAATGATAAGTTAGATCGTTCAGGGATGTTGGACCTTCAGTGTGTAAACGACCTGCCTCAATTGTAGAGAAAAAAGGAACCTTTAATAAATACCTTACTGCATAGCCTCTTATACACAACTGCAGAGGTGGACTTTCACCATCACTGATGATTGCAGGTTTTATGATACAGATATTACAGCATGTGCCTAATTGTCTAATCATTCTGATACTCCTGTTCTGCTCCTCCCGTAGGCTCAGGTAGACAGCGCGGTGGCACAATGCTTAGCACTGCCGTCTTGACTTGATTCCAGCCTTGATTCCAGTCTGTGTGAGTTTGCACATTCTCCCTATGTCTGTGTGGGTTTCCTCCGTGTGTTCTAATGTCCGCTCACAGTCCAAAGATGTGCAGGTTAGGTGGATTGGCCATGCTAAATTGCCCCTGAGTGGCCAAAGAGGGGGTTACGAGGGGTTATGGAAATAGGGCCTGGGTAAGATGTCCTTTTGCAGAGTTGGTGCAGTCTTAGCTGGGCCAAATGGCCTCCTTCTGTTCCACTGGGATTGCATCCAGTGCAAGAAAAGATGTTACGACTTATGTACTCTTTATGCACCCTTCCCATGCCTTATGGAAATTCTCTCCATAATTACTGCAAAAATGCTCTGAGGCACACAATTCCTTTATTACTGTGATGATACATCAGAATCTCTCTGTGATAATGTATTCCCCTGGTATATTTTTGCAACTTACTTGTTCACCAAATGCTTTGGTGTACTAAAATGTGTTTTCTTAATTAAAGGTGACACATATTGATTAAAGATTATAGGAGCATTTCCCCACACATTGTGCACATAAATATCAATTGTTGTGCAAAGTTTTAGCATTTTATCACACAGAAGAGGAAAGTTCAATAATGTGTGAGATTGCTCACCATTTTATTCTCCTCTTTTTAACAAACTGTGAGCCTTTTATGATGGGATAAAAGTTTATGGATCAGGCACCAGAGATGTTATCGCCGCAAAGAGAATGAAAATCATCTTTATATGTAAAATAATGTGCATTTTTCAAAAATTTAATTTAGTAAAGAAATTAATAGGAAACATCTTCTCTGCACAGGTCAAAATAAATCTAGTGGAATTTTCCCACTGTCTAATTTAAAATCCATCCATTCTAACATCACCAAACGTCTAAGTCAGAGGATTAACATAGTTCGAATACTAATTTCCTCAAAGCGAATACATAAATACAATGAATAATAGTGAAGTAACAGACGGAGTGAATTTCCTACTTTCCCACTATCTTTTCTGCTCTCCATTGTCTAGTGAATCAATGTGGGGAAGAGATCACTATTATCTTCCTTTCCAATACAATGGACTTTCCTAACACCCACTCAATGCGAACAATGAAGTACCACATTTTTGTCTGAGTGATTATGTGAATTTCACTTTTCCATCAAACTCCTCAGTTAGACACTGTGGATTCGCAGAGTGCAGCCTAGGACAATCTTATGCAGCAGAAAATGGCAAAAATTCACCTGCAATGTAAAGGACAGTCTCGGTTCCATTCTGAGACCTCTCAATGTGGAAATGGGGAAATTACACGTCCATTATTCCAACTTCTTTGAATTCATGCTAGCCTATTGAACCTTGTTCCGTATCAGCACCAAAACCGTGCCGGCAGCTCTCAGCCTGTACTTATCACTGGGGCTAAGGAAAACCATAGATTTATCTTCGGGTGTTCGATGCCGAAATCTTCTTTCCATGGACTGCTTAAACACATAAGTAAACCCCTTTATTGGTTACAGACTTAATAAATACTGCAAGTGAACCTTAAAGAGGTCTGCAAACTAATTTAGTCAGCTGCATGGGCTAATGAACGAGGTGTCTCACTTCATTCAGATCCGAAAATTATGGGCTGGATTTTATGTCCCCCCTCCCCACCATGTGTGTTTTTGGCACGGAAGGCACGTAAAATATGACAGGTAGCTAGCCCACTACCTCCCTGCTCATCCCCAAAATCTTCTTCATAAAATAGTGAGTGGGAATTTACTGAAATCAGCAGCTGGTGAGTCATTTCGCAAAAATAGATTTAATGGGCATTTGAAAATATTGACAGGTCAATTAACCTGAATATTACACCGCCCACACTGTGACATGGTTGGCATGGGCCATCGGGCAAGAGTGGGAAGGCCATTTTTTAATCTGACTGGTTGAAAGGCAGGAAGGAAGGCTGTACATCCATCCAGTAGTATCACATATGCACCAAAGCACACCGCCAAGGTTTTACATGCTTCTTGTTATGATGGCCATGAGGGATTGTCAATTGATCTCCTGTGGACCTCGTCAAGTACGAGCTCCCCAATTAGGTGAATGAAGGAGCAGTGTAGGGTTTAAAACCAGCTGGATCCACTCAGGCTGGCAGTTGAATGACTTTGGGGCTGATCTGTGCCCTGTATCCTCTGAGCGGCACTTTGAGCACATTATAAATGTAAGGGTGATGGCGATGGATGTTATTGGCCTCAGTAAGATTATCACACCTCCCTTGTCACTCCTTACCTGGCCACCAAAATCTGTCCCCTGTAACCTTGCTTACCCGCTTCTCTAAATTCTCCAATCCCTGCCCTTCCAATGCCTCTGACTTAATGCTCTCTGGGATCCATGCTGTCTTTACCCTGGGACCTACTTATAGTTCTCGCACTATTGAGTTCTGATGCTGCAGGAACCTCCAAAGCTGCATGCCAATCTGATTGCCAGACTTGAGGGTGGGCCTTCCTTCCCTCCTAAAGACTTTCCAGAATTTTTTACGGGTGTCAGGTAGCCTTGGTCTGTTCAGGACCGGCATTGCTTCTAGGAATGGAGGTGAGCAGGATAGCTCCTGTAAAACTCAGCCATTTGGGTTTGAGTCCTGTTCAGTTGCAGGAAAGAGCTTAATCAGAGGTCACCAATAGAAGTTAGCCATCACAAAATCTAGTGAGGGCTTCAGAAGAAACGACTTTACCCTTAGGGTGTTAGGAGCCATACCTAATATAAGATAGATGTAGTCATTGAAGACTAACCCATTCAGCCCCGAGGCATAAGTGCAAGCGTTCCTTAGGAAACTGTCATGGCCCAAGCATCTTCAGCTGCATCATCAATGAGCTTCCCTCCATTATAAAGTCAGAAAACAATTGATTTTTGCAAGTTAAAAGCAAAATATTGCGGATGCTGGAATCTGAAGCAAAAATAGTGATGCTCCAAAATCTCAGCAGGTCTGATAGCAACTGTACGGAGAGAATAGAGCCAATGTTTCAAATCTGGATGGTCCTTCGAAGGGTCACCCAGACTCAAAACATTGGGTCTATTCTCTTTCACAAATGCTGTCAGGCCTGCTGAGATTTTTTGCAGCATTTTCTGTTTTTGTAATGATTGCAAGTGTTCAGTTCCATTTGCAACTCCTTAGGTAACAAAACATAAGAACATAAAACATAAGAACATAAGAAATAGGAGCAGGAGTAGGCCATCTAGCCCTTCGAGCCTGCCCCGCCATTCAATAAGATCATGGCTGATCTGTCGTGGCTCAGTTCCACCTTCCCGCCCTCTCCCCATAACCCTTAATCCCCTCTCTTATCAAAAACCCATCAACCGCGTCTTAAAAATATTTAGCGAGGTAGCCTCCACCACTTCAACGGGCAGAGAATTCCAGAGATTCACCACCCTTTGAGTGAAGAAGTTCCTCCTCAACTCCGTTCTAAACCGCCCCCCCTTTATCTTGAGGCTGTGCCCCCTAGTCCTACTGTCTTTTTTGAGCGGGAAGAGTTTCTCCACCTCTATCCTATCCATCCCATTCATCATCTTATACGTCTCAATGAGATCTCCCCTCATTCTTCTAAACTCCAACAAGTACAAGCCTAGTTTATTCAGCCTCTCCTCATAGCTCAACCCCCTCAACTCCAGTGTCAGCCTAGTAAACCTCCTCTGCACTCCCTCCAAGGCCAAAATATCTTTGCGCAGGTGCAGCGCCCAAAACTGCACACAGTACTCCAGCTGCGGCCTCACCAATGCCCTATACAGCCGCAGCAAGACCTCCCTACTTTTATATTCAATCCCCCTCGCTATGAAGGCCAGCATCCCATTTGCCTTCCTGACCACCTGCTGTACCTGCAAGCTGGGTTTTTGCGACTCATGCACAAGGACCCCAAGGTCCCTCTGCACCGTCGCCTGCTGCAGTTTTTCGCCCCGTAAGTAATAGTCCTTCCTACCATTCTTCCTACCAAAGTGGACCACCTCACACTTGCCAACATTAAATTCCATTTGCCATTTCCTGGCCCATTCGCCCAGCCTATCTAGATCCTTCTGCAGACTCTCCACACCCTCCGCACAATTTGCCGTTCCCCCAATCTTGATGTCATCAGCAAATTTCGACACCACACACTCGGTTCCCTCCTCCAGATCACCTATATAAATGGTAAAAAGCTGAGGCCCCAGCACCGACCCCTGGGGCACTCCACTAGTCACCATCCGCCAATCCGAATAGCACCCGTTGACCCCCACTCTCTGCCTCCTATTTGACAACCAATCCTCTATCCACGCTAACACCCTACCCCCAACTCCATGTCCCTCGACCTTCTGCAATAACCTCTTGTGAGGTACTTCGTCAAACGCCTTCTGAAAATCTAGAAAGACCACATCCACCGGCTCTCCTCTATCCACCGCCCTAGACACATCCTCATAGAACTCCAGTAAATTTGTCAGACACGACTTCCCTTTAATGAAACCATGCTGCGTCCGCTCTATCAAGCAATTGCCTTCAAGATGCCTTGCAATTTCCTCTTTAATGACGGATTCTAACATTTTACCTACCACAGACGTTAAACTAACCGGCCTATAATTCCCCACCTTTTGCCTGGCACCCTTCTTAAACAACGGCGTAACATTAGCCGTTTTCCAATCTTCCGGCACTTCCCCGGAATCCAGCGACGTCTGGAAAATAACCACCAAGGCATCCACTATCACCTCCGCCATTTCTTTCAGAACCCTCGGATGCATTCCATCCGGTCCTGGGGACTTGTCCACAATCAGCCCCTCCATTGTCCTTTGCCATTGTCACTTCAGGTGCCTAGGTTGATCCAGGTTGTTTGTCAGGTTTCATTCCTTCTTTATAGACTTTGTAGTGATTTTATACAATTATGTGATTTGCTACGGCATTTCATAGTCAACCACATAGTCAACCATATAGCTGTAAGTCTGAAGTCACATGTAGGCCATTCCAGGTAAAGACGGTAGATTTCCTTCCCAAAAGGTCATTAATGAATCAAATCAGTTTCTCTGACAATCAACAATGGTTTCATGCTCTCCATTAGACTTTTAATTCAAGATTTTTATTGAATTCAAATTCCACCATTGCCATGATGGGATTCAAAACCAGGCCCCAGAGCATTATCCTGGGTCTCAAACCAGGCTGTTAAAAATGGTGAATACAAAAGCAGGGGGTCGGGGGCAGGGGTGGCGGGGGGTGGGGGGGTGGTTGGTGGCATTCTCCCATCCAAGAGAATCTCGCAGTGAGCAATGCATGGGATTCACACGTGTTCCCGTCCTGATAGCGTTTCCCAGTGCCGGATTTCTGACAGGAAATTGGCAGGGAGGTGTGGGAATGATTTCAAAACTTCTTATAATATATTTTAAGTACAATTAGCAGGCTTGGGACAGAAGTGTCTGGGTCCACTAGCACTCCCCGCCCGCCACTGCACTCCCACTACCCCACCCCAGCATACCCCCCACCACGTTCCCCCACCTTCCCCCTGTACCGCATGCCCCCCCTCCCCCACCGATCAAGAAACAAGAAGATCTGGACAACATTCAGGCTTAGGCTGATAAGTGGTAAGTAACATGTGCACCATCCTGAGTTGGAAATGTGTCATCGTTCCTGCATTGTAATTGGGTTAAAATCCTGGAACTTCTTTTCAAAAAAGCACAGTGAGTGTATCTACACAACCCAAACAGCATAAGCAGGCTCCCCACTGTTGTGTTGTTACAATGATATGAAGGCACAAATCACTCATAAAGGATTAGGTAAATATATTGTACATTCATTTATTGAGATTAAGCACAAGTACATTTATAGAGAAGTGGAGAGCTTGACGACATCAACACTGTGCTGTGTTCTGCTCACAGTAAAAGAGAAACCAAGACTGAATCGCATAACACATTTCCCTTCTAGTGATGTCATGCAGCTATCCTGTAAAGGCATTTAGCCAAACTCACCCACCTTTTCAAGGGTATTTAAAGATGGGCAATAAATGTTGGCCAATAAATGTTTGCTTTACCAGCACTGGCCATATTCCATAAACAAATCAATGAAATTAACGAGTCGACTGGGAAGTAACCATAGAATGTGAAAAATTTTGATGCAGAATGATTTTGGGAGAAGTCTGTACTCAGAGTCTTTAAAGTTGGGGTTAATACATATTGTTGGGGAAATATAGAGGGTGCTTTACTAGGTACTAACACATTACTAGCACAATGGCACAGTGGTTAGTACTGCTGCCTCACAATGCCAGGGACCTGGGTTCAATTCCTGACTTGGGTTTCTGTCTGTATGGAGTCTGCATGCCCCCCCCTCCCCCCCTGTATCTGCATGGATTTCCTCTGAGTGCTCTAGTTTCCTCCCACAGTCTGAAAGACATGCTGATTAGGTGCATTGGCCATGCTAAGTTTTCCCTCAGTGTACCTGGGCTGTGGCCACTCAGGGATTTTCACAGTAACTTTATTGCAGTGACAATGGTGACACTAATACTTAAACATTACTGTTTTTGAACAAAAGGTGTCTTTCATTATCACGAGTGTGAAAGATGCAATGCTTGTAACACTGATGTCCAGAACTTGAGGGCAATTTTCATCACAAAATTCACTTAATCAAGGATCATTGCTTCCTGCCTTGGCCTTTTAGCAGCAGTTAATCAAGTTCAGTTCGTGTCGAGCCATCATCACTTTTCTGAAGCACTGGATACTAATTTATTGCTGATGGCACTTCAAACACCCATTGGTTGGAATTACTCCATTTACAATTCCTACAATTGGAAATGAGCCAGCTAACTTGTGCAGCTCAGTGAGACCTTGTCCACTGTGGCAACAAAAATCCAAGAATGGTATTCCAGTCCAAGTTATGGTGCAGTGTATGAATGTAATTATATATTCTGCTGAGGAAATCCATTCAGCTAAAACATGCACTTCTATGATAGAACAAAAGGTTACTAAAAGACGCAAGCTGTTGGAGTCAAGAAAGGAAATAAGCTATCTTATAGAATCCCTGCAGTGAAGGAGGCCCATCAAATCTTCACCAATGACAATTCCCCTCCCCAGGCCCTTTCTCTATAACACCATGTCTTTACCATGCAAATTTCGCTGACACTAGAGGACAATTTAACATGGTCAATCCATTTAACCCACACATCTTTGGACTGTGGGAGCACTCTGTGGAGTTTGCACATTCTCCTCGTGTCAGTGTGGGTTACCGCCCTGTGCTCTGGTTTCCTCCCAAAGTGCAAAATTATGCAGGTTATGTGGACTGGCCATGATAAATTGCCCCTTGGTGTCCAAAACAAATCTGTAGTTTAGGGGATTAGTAGGAAAAATGTGTGGCGTTGCAGGAATAGGGCACAGGGTGGGCCTGAGTAAGATGTTCATTCAGAGAGTCAGCACGGATTTGATGGGCTGAATGGCCTCTTTCTGTACTATTGGGATTCTTTTTCTAAAAAAAAAGAAGCACCTGGAGGAAACCCAGGCAGACACGGGGAGAATGTGCAAAGTCGACACAGTGAGTGACCTGAGGCTGGAATTGAACCCAATCCCTAGTGCTGTGAGGCAGCAGTGCTAACCACTGTGCCTCTGTACTGATCTAAAGTACTTTGTATTATATAAGGTACAACTTGTTGTTGGATTTAACTTGATTCTCCAACTTGATGTTGGATTTAAAATTGAGCATGGGAAAATTGAACAGAGTATGGATAAACAATTGCCAGACTGTACAAATCTTCTCAAAGCCTCTAGTTTCTGATAAGTGGTAAGAAGTCAGAGATAATTACACATGTGGGTAAATAATGCTTGGAAAACCATGGACTGTATATTCCCAAAACTCCAGTTTGTACATTGGGCAGTCAAGTACATAAAAGAAAATGATAAATTGGAGGTTTAAAACCTTCTGGGACTGTTTTGTAACACAGATACCATTAATGTATCTGCAGTCTGAAGTCAATTGGAGCTTTCAGGCTAATGGTTTAAAATGTGCAGGAACATATGTGCAGAAAATTACATTAATTTTGTACCATGATGACTTGGGATACACCTCTAAAATGTAAACAGTAATTTTAATTTTAATGTCCTTTAATACCTTTACTCAATTCTGCAACCTGAGTTGCATCCTATTCGGACACGGTGACATGTCTACTTTACGTATTGCCAGCCTTTCTAATACCTCCTCTTTTTCTATTTTTACCTCACCCAGTATCCAGGCAACCTCCTCATTTGCTGCAGCTATGACAAAGTCCTCTTCCTTAATAAACACCAATGCAGAGCATTCATTTAATACTCCAGCCATGTCTCCTGCCTTCATCAATAGATCTGCATTTTGAACCTTAATCAACACCAACATTTCTCTGACAGCCCTTTTACTGTAATTATATCTATTGAGTAATTTGGATTTCCTTTTATGTTAACTGCCAATCTATGCTCACGATGTCTCTTTGATGATCTGTACTTTTCATATACAGACTGATTCTCACGTGCATTAACAAGCTGCATCTGTCACATTCCCTTTTTTTTTAGGCTTCATCCTTCTCCCTAACTCCTTAATCATCACTTTCTTCTGCCCTCATGGGAATATATCTAGGCTGAAAAGGAATCAGTGAAGGAATTTGGTTTATCTAATTATTGTCACATGTGTTGGGATACAGGGAAAAGTATTGTTTCTTGCCCACTATACAGACAAAGCATACCATTCGACCATAAGATGTCAGAACAGAAGTAGATCATTTGACCCATTGAGTTCACAGAGTATACAGCGGAGAAGGAAAGGAGAGGGTGCAGGACATAATAATGCTGTCGTAGATAGGGTGAAGAGGAAGATCAACTTAATATATGATAGGTCCATTCAAACGTCAGATGGCAGCAGGGAAGAAACTGTTCTTGAGTTGGTTGTTATGTGCTCTCAGACTCTTTTCCCGATGGAAGAAGGTGGAAGAGAGTATGTCCAGGGTGTGTGGGGTCCTTGATTATGCTGGCTGCTTTTCCGAGGCAGCGGGAAGTGTAGACAGAGTAGATGGGATCAGGGGTTATAGGGATAAGGCAAGAAACTGCATTTGAGGATGATCATATCAGATCTGTCATAATCTCATTGAATGGTGGAGCAGACTCAATGGACTGAATAGTGTACTTCTGCTACTACATCTTATGGTCTAATGGTCTGTGTTCAAATCATTTCTTGTTTAAACACCAGCCAATGCTGCATTACATTTTGGCATATCACATTTTGGCTCTAATATACCTCACCAGACCCATCCTCAATTCACTGAAATTAGTCTCCTCTGGTTGAGAACTTTTATTTTATATTCCTCTATGTCTTTCTCCACAAATCTAATCCCTGCAATAGTATACACTATTCCCGAGGTGCTGCTTCACTCAACATTCTTTGATTAACCTGATTTCTTTCCCCAGGACTAGATTCAGCAACATCTCCTTCTCTTTGACAGGGAGACATGTTGATAAAAGATAATTATTCTGAACACACTGCAGAAGTTGCTCGCCCACCCTCTCCTCAACACAATCTCTGCCCCACTCAATGGACAGGATTTCTGTGGGCTGATGTGGAGAGCTGGGGGAGGGCTGGGAGTTGGGGTCATGGTGACAGATGGGCCCAGTTGTTGGTATCACCCCCACCAGGTAATTTTGGGAAGGCCATATTGGGGATGAAGAGTCTACCCTGCCAGCCGTCCCCCCATCGCCTGTCACTCAATACCCACCCCGCTCTCCACTTAGCAAGAAGTGGGTAGCAAGTTACAATAATTAACAGGACAATTAAACAAATGACCTGAGGATAACTGGAATTTTCTAATCAGTTTGCAGCCCTCCTCGGCATCAGGAAGGCAGTAATTGCCTTGAGGTGGCCTTTCCGTGGCAAACCAGCAGGCCAATTCTCCAAGAAGCCACCACATACCTGGCTACAGTTGCAGCCACACCTTGTCCAAGCATTTGCAATGGTCTTCTAGCAGCTATCACCATTTATGTTTCTTTAATTTGGAGACTCCCTCTCTCTCTCCTCCAATAATTCCAGGAGTTGACTGTCAAGGAACAGTGCTTTTATTTCCACAAAATAAATTGAGCAAAAACTGCAAGCCTATTGTGAACCCAACTGATCCCAACCAGGACTAAAAGATAATGGCCCCATTCAGGGCTCTGCTTTATACAGGGCTTGGTTTCTAATCAGTTAGTTACCCAGGGAGCTTGTATTCAATGAGTCAGTAGGCAGGTGGATGGGGAGTAACATCAGATCAGCCACGATCGAATGGCAGAGCAGATTTGATGAGCTGAATGGCCTAATTCTGCTGCTATATCTTATGATCTTATGGACTCCCACAATGGAGACTCCATAATAGAGATGGGTCTGGTCTTATGGAGTCTTATGGGGTGGGGGAGGTGGGGCGGGAGGTGGTTATTCATAGAATAGAATATAGGATACCTACTGTGCAGAAGGAGGCTATCGAGCTTTCACCGACTACAATCCCACCCAGGCCCTATCCCCTTACTCCACTTATTTACCCTGCTAGTCTACTTGGCACTAAGGGGCAATTTAGTATGGTTAATCAATCTAACCTGCACATCTTTCTCTAATCCTAATCAGTGTATCAGTGCATTAAACCACATTGGAAAATTGCAGACTATTAGTAAGTGTACAATCAGTAAAGCCTACTGCCTCAGGTGTTGTTTTGCGAATCAGTGGTAATAAAATCAAAATAACTTGAAAACGTTTGCATAGTAGTCTATTCAAAGGACTTTAATGTTTTCATGAGGCAGCGATTTCATTGAAGATAAAAATAAAACACACTTCTGCTCTTTATAATCTATGATGATCAATTTTTGAAAGTGATTTGGGAAGACCAATGTTTCTGACGGAAAAGCTTACAAGGTGCGATTTTAAATATTTTAAGTGAAATAGTTGCTATTCTGGATATATGTGCTGCTAAATATTTTAAAGCTTAATGGAACATATCAGTGGAAAGCTGGTAGGGTACCCTTTACCTGTAAATCCAACAGCAAAACACATACGAATGCTGCAATTTCTTTTGGTCCTCATCGATCTTTGGTGAGGGATGTTTGGGTGATCGTCTGCACTGTTTGCCTTATGATTTTTGTGGCACGTTTGTCAAAAATAAACTTATTACAGGTACCTTGTGTCTATTATTCAGTGACGTGTCTCAATTTTCTAGCCATTTGCTTTAAACTAAGCTTATTTTCATCCAAATGAGAACCTGTGGTCGGGATTCCCCTCCCCCCAGGGAGAGAGACATAGCCAGACAGCACCCTGGCACGGCCCCTGACACTGTCCCCTGGCATCAGTTGGCACTGCCAGGTTGGCGATGCCAGTGATGTCAGCGATGACCGTTTGTGGGTAAGGGGGGATGGGGGATGCCAGCGATTACTGTCAGTGGGGATAGGATGCTGGAGTTGATCGGGGAGGCAGGTGTGTGTTGGGGGGGGGCGCGGTGGTGATGGAGGTTCAGTGGTGGCAGGAGACCCTGAGACCTCTGTGGTGGGGTGGGGGGAGAGACATTTCTTAATCTGCTCAGGCGCCCTTTAAGAAGGGCACCCCGATCTCAGTACATGTTTAGACCCCACCCCTGCTTTTGCTTCATAAAGTACTGTAAGATCTGGCAAGGGGAAGTGCCTGTTTCTCTAGAGAGAAACACACCTGTTTTCAGTCTGATCCTGACACTTTTGGCCATTTTTTGCAAAGGTTCCACCCTTCAAGTGGAGTCCTTCCTCTATAGCCTGTACAAAATGTCCTGCAATTCTCCATTGCTGGACAGATGCAAGGTTTGTACAGTGATTTGTACTATATTAAATTCTGTACAGTATCAATGTGGATTCTTATTCTATGCCTAGGCTTTGTTCAGCAGAATTATTTGCCTGGCTTTCTCAATGCTGATTTACCAGCTTGTCCACTTCATGCTGTATCAGCCTGGAATAATTTAGTCTACTACTTGGTAATCGGATGGGGTGTCGCGCACCCTGCTGTTGTTGATAGCATCAAGACAAACAACAACGTTAGTTCTAAAGACACAACTACCAAGCCAGTGATGGGAAAAGAGCAACAAAGAAAGCTTTGAGGAAACTTTGCTTGATTTTACTGGGAAAAAGAACTTGACATTGTTTTTCAAATGAATCATGCTCCCACTACAACAACTGAGTGGACAACATCCCAGCGGTTATCTTCTTAATGAGGTTGGATGCCATCTTGTGTCTTAATGGCTAATAGTCTGACTTCATACCCGCCATAAAGAGAATCTGTACAAGATATGTGGAGAATGAGGAGGCGATGGCTGAATGGTTTTATCACTAGACCATTAATCCAGAAAGTCAGCTAATGTTCTGGGGACCCGGGTTTGAATCCCACCTCAGCAGATGGTGGAATTTGAATTCAACAAAATAAATCTGGACTTAAGAATCAACTGATCACCTGACGAAGGAGCAGCACTCTGAAAGCTAGTGGTGTTTACTACCAAATAAATCTGCTGGACTTTAACCTGGTGTTGTGAGACTTCTTACTGTGTTACCCCAGTCCAACGCCAGCATCTCCACATCATGACTGATAGGATAATGCCAATGGGCATGCACATGTGAAAGAAACAATACCTCATACCCCAATGCCAGGAGGGTTTGCTGAGATCAAGTTTTAAAGGCGATGCTAAAATTATTTGTTTATGCACATGACACAGTCGTAGAATCCCTACTAGGGCAGAAGGAGGCCATTTGGCCCATTGAGTCTTCATCAATTCTCCAAAGAGCATCTTACCAAGCCCACATCCTCACATCCCCTTCCACCCCATCCCCATGTGACCCTATACATTTACCAAGGCTGAACAACCTAAACTGCACACTAAGGGGCAATTCAGCATGGCCAATCCACCTAATCTGCACATTTTAGAGCACTAAGGGGCAATTTAGCATGGCCAAACTACCTATCAAAGACATTAAGGGGCAATTTAGCATGGCCAGTCCATGAAGTTTAAAACAGTTTTTGAAGAAAACTAGGAAGAACCACAAAACTAAAAATGAAAAGACTTGGAAGAGATGGTGCACCCAGAATTTGTCTGCCTTGAACTACCTCCACTCCTGTCATCCGCCCAGCATCCATGGCAATATGACTTGTGACGCCATATTCATCCAGTATAATGGTCTTATAAAAATTGGGCTGTCACACCTGATATAATTAACAACCATTTGAAAACATGTAGAGAGGAACAGAAGAACCTGCTTTTTGCTCCAGAATATGGAGCTGTAACAAATGTAAATTCAGCACAGTATATTTGCATGGCCAGTCCACATAACCCACACATCTTTGGAAAACAAGGAGTAATTGAGCATGGCTAATCCACCTACCTGTGCATCTTTGGACTGTGGGAGAAAACTGGAACACTCACTACACAGACACGAGGAGAACATGCAAGCTCCATACAGTCAACTGAGGCTGGAATTAAATCCAGATCCCTGGCACTGTGAGGCAGCAGTGCTAACCACTGTGCCATTGTGCCACTCAGTCAATTGGCCAGTTACAAATCTGTACAACTTGTGGTGCAAATTTTACTTCCAAATGATGTCCAACAGCTCTAGAATTTTCAGCTCGGTGTGATTCTATTCTTCACAGGAGCTCAGAAGCTGGAGGTTTTGTAGTGGAGCTTCCTGTCACAGTATTAATGGCAGGAGTCAAGTCTGATCTACCTTTAATGAAAATACCTTGAGTTTTCCAATAAAATCAGGAGTCCCTTGTGCCTTTCTTTAATTTACTGCATTTGTTTGCCTAACATTTCAAGGTAAGAGCAGTATTAGTGAGGAAATTATACTGACAAGTTCCATCTTAATTTACTTCTTAGTTAAGGCTTATTATAATTTGTTTAAACCCTTGTTTCTGTAAAACATTTTAGTGTCAGATTCATTGTAACTGAACTGTGACTTCAGATACATCTTGAGTATGATGTTGGTGTTGTTTTAGTTTGTGCGTTATATGGAAATAACGAGTCATGAAGAGGTGCGAGGGCAGTTTATTTGAAGAACATTGGCGAATGAGGGGAGATCTCATTGAGACGTATAAGATGATGAATGGGATGGATAGGATAGAGGTGGAGAGACTCTTCCCGCTCAAAAAAGACAGTAGGACTAGGGGGCACAGCCTCAAGATAAAGGGGAGGCGGTTTAGAACGGAGTTGAGGAGGAACTTCTTCACTCAAAGGGTGGTGAATCTCTGGAATTCTCTGCCCGTTGAAGTGGTGGAGGCTGCCTCGCTAAATATTTTTAAGAAGCAGGTTGATGGGTTCTTGATAAGAGAGGGGATTAAGGGTTATGGGGAGAGGGCGGGAAAGTGGAACTGAGCCACAACAGATCAGCCATGATCTTATTGAATGGCGGGGCAGGCTCGAAGGGCTAGATGGCCTACTCCTGCTCCTATTTCTTATGTTCTTATGTTCTTATGTTCTTCCATTCAAGGTTTGCTGTTTCTGTGGTGGGGGAGTCCAGAACAAGAGGTCATAGTTTGAGGATAAAGGGGTTAATCTTTTAGGACTGAGGTGAGGAGAAATTTCTTCACCCAGAGGGTGGTGAATGTGTGGAATTCACTATCACTGAGTTGAGGCCAAAACATTGTCTGATTTCTAGAAGAATTTAGATATTGCTAAATTGAGGGATTGAGGGATATTGGAGGAAAGGGGGATCAGGATATTGAATTTGATGATCAGCCAACGTCAAAACGAGTGGCGGAGCAGGCTCGAAGGACCGAGTGGCCTATTCCTGCTTCTAGTTTCTATGTTTCCATATCATCCTGTCTGAAAGCAGAGTAAGTACATCATTTTGAAAATGTCAGCAACTGTCTTTTAGTGTTTATCCACCATCGGACATTGGAGGAAGGAGACAAACTGAGCTTTGTCTCGTCAGAGCTTTTCAGGAGAAGTCGGAGATGGGGGGTGGGGGGGTGGCGGTGGGAACTGGAAGAAGAGCTTTGGGCAGATCAATTATCCTTTCACAAAGGGCAGAATTCTCCCATTCAGGAACTAAGTCCTGTGGCGGGAGTGGGAATGTGGAGTGTCTTCCGCTGAGGATGCCAATGAGGAAACACACCAAAGGTGTGATCTTACCCCCATTCACACCATACTCCCACTGCAGCGAAGATGGAGAATTTGGTGACAAGCCCGTTCATTGCAGTGGGGTGGGAAAATCCTACTGGCGTGAACAGTTGGAAAATTCCAGCCCTGACCTCATTTGTTACACAGCTAGGTATTTTGTGCCAAAGTCCATGGCAGGACAGGCTTTTTGACACATAGTCCACCAATGTATCTGGGCACCATATTGAAAAAAGACCCAATATCATTCCTCCCCCCACCCCGCCAATATTGAGAAAAGATGGATCTGTGGAAAATGAAGTTGGTCCTCCGGGAACACTCGAAGGCTGGAAAGTAGATCTTCTCAATGACACTCAAGTAGGAGGTTGACCTATGGATGCTTTCCCCCACCAAATGCTGTGATGTTCAGGGGCCTGGGGTTGCTGGTGGCCTCCATTCTATAATCAGGGGGCTGTTCCAGGCATTGTTCAGGTGAGTCCTGGCTTCTGCACGCCACCTTGGTCTAGAAGAATTTTGCGCTGACATGTTTTCTTGCATCGCTAGCGGGATGCAAATCAGTTTAGTGCTAGTGTCCAGTGGGTTCCCTGGTCTGCCATTGCGGGCACCGGGGGAAGATCCCGCAGGAAATGCGTGCCGGCTTGAAACCAATTTCTGGACCTTCTGCCAAATCCTCCCCTCCCACCTGCCATTGAACCCTCTGACAGGGACAAGGGAGGAATTCATTCAATCAGTCAAGTTTCAATCTCCCTCCAAAATACACCGATTACCCAACTTAAATCTGATGATTTTGAAGTATCCATGGAGCAAAGGGAGGTTTAGACCCTCTTCATGTGTTCGTTTCTCTGGAACCTTGGGAAGTAGGAGAGCATCCTGGCTGCAGAATAAACCCGAGGACACCTTTCAGCCAGAATCACCAAATGTTACAGTTCACCTAGCCCTCCACCACCACATCCCCAACTTCTCACCCCCTCTCTACAAGATGCCAAATTTCTTAAAGTCCTGTTTGGTGAGCTGTATCGTTGATATAAGATAACTCACCAATTTTACATGGATAAAGCCAGCCTCGGACTGATGTTATCAGCCACGTGGTCCAATCATAATACCCATTGCTTCCTGATGGCAAACAGGCTCCCGAGCATCAATGAGTTCTTCTGCGAAAGGTTGCTGGTGTCAAGCACAATTATGAACATCGACAAAGGATGAAAGAGAACGCAAAATTAAAAAAAAAAGTTCCTTTCCCTATTAGTTACTTTTTTCAAAAATTCCCCTATCGGCATCCTTCCCTTGCAACGTCCGATTGACTCCAGTGCTCTTGCCTCTACTGTTCGATATGGCAGCTCACTTTGTGGGTAGCATTTTCTGGCTGTGCTTGCCCCAATGCTGTCCACCCGAGGTTGACAGACCTTTGCATGGCCTGTGTCCTGCCAGCTCCAATTCCTGTGGCAGGCAGGATCGGAAAATTCCGCCCTGTATGTTGGCCATTCTGGAAGTCTGATATCTTTTGTTAGATTGAACCCAAGTTCTTTCATCTTGTTTTAGCAATTTAATTTCAGGTAATCGGAATACTGGCTGCTTTTCGTGACATCACCTCTGCCTCTCATCAAAACAAGTTCATTTCCATGTGTTCTTTCTCAGAATGAAAAGCTCCGATCCCTGAAATTATGCTCAATCCTCTGCTCTGACCATCTGTCAGTGCATCAATATATTTTAAACAAAGCAGGGTGACAAGGGTTGCATTTAGAATTCTAAGCTGTGGCCCCTTTCACTGGGCTGTTTAAACTAGAAATAACATATAACCAAATGTTCTTTACCCATGTTCCACATTAAACCACTGTCACAAATGGACTGATTGCACAAGTTTATAAGCACTGATTTTTATCAACACTTTTAGCTAGGATATTGGTCCAATATTCCTACCTCCCAGATTTGAGATCCGCCACATTTTTTTGAATAGCACAGATGGGCATTACGACTGCCATCTGCTTGGACCCTTTCTTCCTCAGTCACATTTCATCCCTCATGATGAAGAAATAAAAATGCTGTGTTTAATAAACTGACTGTGCCAACAAGACCAGAAACTTGTCCTGAATCCTCTTCCCCCCATCACCCAATTACTCACTGACCTACACTGCTTCCCGCTCTGACAACAGCCAATATTATATTCTCATAGCTGTTTTCAACTCTCTCAATAGTCTTACCCCTCCCTTTCTCGGGAACCTCCTCCAGCTCCACAATCTTAGGATCATAGAATGATGGAATCCTACAGTGCAGAAGGAGGCCATTTGGCCCATTGAGTCTGCACCAACCACAATCCCACCCAGGGCCTACTCCCATAACTCCATGCATTTACCTGAGCTAGTCCCTCTGACACTAAGGAGCAATTTAGTATGGCCAAACTGCCTAACCCGCAAATCTTTGGATCGTGGGAGGAAACCGGAGCACCCGGAGGAAAACCATACAGACACGGGGAGAATGTGCAAGCACCACGCAGACAGTGACCCAAGCCAGGAATTGAACCCAAATCCCTGGTGTTGTGAGGCAGCAGTGCTAATTCTGCGCAACATCTCCATTCAGGCCTCTTATCCATCCTTAATTTTCATCATTCCATCATTGGCAGCCATGCCTTCAACTGTCTGGGCCCTAAGCTATGGAATTCCCTCATTAAACATCTCAAACTTTTATCTCTCTCTCTCTGTCTCTCCACCTTTGAGAACCTCTTTAGAAAATACCTGAGGGACTGGATTTCCATCTCTTAAAGGAGACGTGAATCAGCTCGTAAAATGCTGAATTTTGAAAAAACAACTTTCCTCTGTTTTTCCAATCTCCAACTATTCTCATGTAGATTTAAGGTTGGGAAGACCTTAAGTATAAACGTATGTTTTCTGAGTTTAGGGACTCCAATGTGAAGACAACCAGAACATTGTATATCTTCCAAAACATTATTTTTATGTGTGTTGATGTGTGTTTTGTAATGCGTAAAAAAAAACACTTCCTAGAAGAACTTATGTCTACTGGCAGAAGCTGAGGGGATCAAAATATTCTAAATATAACATGTCCCCATGTATAACATGTCCCCATTAGATGCTATATGTTAATTAGATGTGTCCTTAAGGCAGTGATTACCACAGCAAACTATCCTGCAAAGGTAAGTTGACTCTTACATTGACCAACGTGTGTAAGTGTTGTCAAGAATTATGGTAATTTTTCATCAGAGAAAGGGCAGTAATGTCAGCATCTACTGCCATGTTTTCTGCTATGATTTAAATTAACTGCCAGCTCTCATGGCTGATAAAAATCTGCTATAGAAAATAGAAAAAAGAAGTCAGCACCTGGAGCTATCTATTGAGTGATAGACTCTCTATTGAACTGGAATTGAATTGGAACGTCATTATTTTGTGTCAGATTCAGTCAATATGGTTTGAACTTTTTATAATGACAGCTGTAACCAGTATGAATGCTTGACTTGATTCCCAAATCCAAATGATCTTTTGGTCCAAAAACTATTGAACCTTTTAGAGGCTATAATGTCAAAATATGCCTTTTTATGAGGTTCTTACTTGCTTGCAAACCTAATAGGTGCTGAAAGGATTTTTGTTTTTGCAAAGGCATTTTTTATTTCAGGATTGCTGATAATGTGTTTGAATTCTGGGTATTAGTTGAGTGTTAGAGTTTCTGGGTGCTCCGGTTTCCTTCCACAGTCCAAAAGACGGGCGGATTAGGTACAATGGCCACGCTAAATTTCCCATCAGTGTATCCAAACAGAGTGGCGACCAGGGGATTTTCATAGTAATATTAATCTAACCCGACTTGTGACAGTAATAAATAAACTTAAACCTCAAACTTTCAATCCAACCCAGTTCCTGCGATAGCATTAAAAGTTGAAAATTAAATGATGTTGAATATTCTCCACAATTCCCAATGTATTTGAGTTTTCAATGAAAGAAAATGCTGACAGATTTGACATGGATATACAATGTGATTGTTGTTAGAATTCAAAGCAGGAATGTCACGTGTATTTGCACGCGTGACTTAAAGGCAAAATATTGAGAAATTGCGGCAGTATCAAATTGAACGTGATCAGTGTTATCACAATGTTACAAACTGACATTTTATTCCTTGGAGCCATCTTCCAGCTTCAGAAGCCCCAAATGATAAAGATATACTGTAAAATTCTTCTCGACTAAGCATCAAATTGAAACATTTATTGATCTACAAAATGTCATTCTGGTTTTTATTTACGAGGCAAACTAAACTAAAACTGGCAGGATAAGGCAAAGCAGGTTACACTGTCCTGAGGATTCTTACTCCAAACTACTTATAAGCATTTATTACTGTTTCAGATATGTTGTGCAGTACACAGCAAATAAAAGGCACTCTATCAATTGGAGTGTTTCTGTTATATATTTGAGTGGTTGTATGATTGCTTTAAGAGCTAGTCACATGATTTGATGGTGGCATTATTGGGGTGTTTCACAGGCTCCTGTTTTAGTTTCATTTTCTACTCTGTAATGAAAATGATGCAGAATTAGTTCCTAGGGAAGTGTCTACTGAAGTTCCAAATTACATTCTCAGGCCAGAGACAGACAAATTCTGGAATGCTGCAGACAACTAAAGAGGATTGGATGTCCTCCTGATTGATTTTCTTATTGACTGTATCTAACGATGAATGGTGCACAGTACTGGGTCTAGAATATTACTGATCTGATATATAACATCATAGTAATTTGTTGTCATGACCACAGAAGTAAAGGGGATGGATGTTATATATTTGAATGGTTGCATGATTGCTTTAAAGCTGATCACATGATTTGATGCTGATGTCATTGGGGTGTTTCACAGGCTCCTGTTTTAATTTTATTTCCTATTCTGTACAGGCAACCGTTCCTGCAATAAATCTGTTGTTATTTTGAATCAATGCGTGCAAACCACATGTTACTTTTTGTTTAAAACCTACAACCCTTAACATAGTTAGAACATTACAGTTCCTTTAAGAGACATTTTGTTTGGGTATCAATTCAAACAGTATGATGCAAATATGCTGTGCGAACATATATTTTCACAGAGTGAATGTCTCGAATCTGAATTGTACTGCCTAGAAGTGTGATGGAGGTAGGTTCAATACAACCATTCAACAGGACATTAAATAATTACTTGAATAGAAACAATGTGCAGGCATACAGGGAAAAGGCAGAGGAATGGCACCCAGAAGGGTTTGGGTCTATATACTTATTTCTCAGTTTTTACGATGTGCTATTTTAAGGTATGCATGACCAGTTAGGACCAATGATCTTATCTCCCCATTTTGACTGTTTTTTTCCCTCTGGGTGCATTCAGCCATGGCACTCATTCAGAGAGCTGGCATGATGGGCCAAATAGCCTCCTTATGCATCGTAACAATTCTATGATTCTATGGTTTGGATAAAATGCTAATGGAAGGGAAAAGCTATCCGAACGGCAATATTTTCTTGTTGTCTTGAAGTTTTCAGTAAGGGGTTTCTCCATCCCTATAATCTATAGAAGAAAACAGTTTTTCTTTCCTTACCTATTGTTTTGCAATAAGGGACGACGATGGCCTAGTAGTATTAGCGCAAGATTATTAATCCAGAAACTAAGTAAATGTTTTGGGGACACGGGTTCAATTCCCGCCATGGCAGATGTTGGAATTTGATTCAATGACAAAAATATTTGGAATTACAAATCTACTGATGACCATGAAACCATTGTTGATTATTGAAAAAAAACCATCTTGTTCACAATGCCCTTTAGAGAGGGAGATCTGCTGTCCTTACCTGGTCTGCCAACAGAGCCACAGCAATGTGGTTGCTCACAACTGCCCTCTAAATAAGGACAACTAGGGATGGGCACTAAATGCTGGCCCCAGCCTTTGATGCCCATGATCCACGAATGAATAAATAAAATACCAGTAATTCCCCCATTTCTCTGGAACACTCCCATTGTAACAAAACCATCTGACATTTTAAAACTGGCCCCGATCCATTCACCCAGGTTCTTTGATTACCTTTTCTCTTGTTTTCTATTTCTGAATTACTTAAAAAATAATTAATACAAAACAGGAGCCACGGACACATAGTTAATGGGAAGGAAATACATTTTGCATGCACCCTCAAGCAACAATTTATCTTCCAGTTACAGTCTCTGTTCTGAATCCATTTGTTAATGCAAATTTTGGCAGAAATAATAAAGAGGACTATAACATAAAAACCCTGGTTAAAAGCTGCAATGATTTGACTATGTTACAATTCTTTTGTCAGTATATTCCTCTTTGAAGTTTTGCTAAGTACTGCTGTTACGCCACATTTAATGTCTTGGTTCCAGAATCTGCTTTATAGTGTAAAGATCAATGGATTTATTGTTAATACCCCATGCACATGTTATCAATTACAGTCCTACACTCAAATGAAGCTGAAAATAAAGGACATGAATATTGAAATGGATGCGCCCTGTTTTAATCCTCTTCAAAGTATTTCTTTTGTTTATCTGTTCATGGACTGCGAGCAACACTGGGTGGACTAGTATTTATTTTCCATCCCTAAATGCTCCTGAGAAGGTGCTGTTGAGCTGCCTCCTTGAATCGCTGCAGTGTTATGTTGTAGGAACTTGCAGTAAGAGAATTATTTCACGGAGTCACTTTAATATTGTTAGAAGCAATGACAGACATCCTACAAGGCCTTAGTGAGGTAGCACATAAAGAAGTTTGTCTCTGCTGAACTGAGGCAAGGTGGTAGGAGGGAAATAATGGCAGAGTTAGATCCAGCATCATGGGTCGCTCCTCTCACCCAACCGCCCATTCCCCAGGCGGAGGGAACCCGCATTGCTTACAAGGGGAAGCCTCAGTGCAATTAAGTGACCGTGAAGCACTTTCGTAATCAGTGTCAAGACTCCAACACGATTAAAGATCGCCAAAAGTTGGAAAATGCGCCCCCTTTATCTACTGGTCACTTACAGGCCAGGTGCATTCCATTACTGGCAGAAATAGTTACGGTCAGTAATGTGCTGAGACCCTACCCCAGGACTGGTATTAGTTCCCAGGCTACAGGTGAGTGAGGGTGGGATGGGGGTTGGGAGGAGGGTGAAGTGGGGGGTACCACCACTGAAGACACGTGGAGGAAAGGACAGGAGTGGTGATTTGTAATACTCACCCCTACAACGTTCCTGATGTCAGGTCCCTCAATAGGGTATAATCTGCCTGTGAATGAGACCCCCACAAACCCTTCCTCTCCACCTCCCAACTCCCACGGAATAAAAAAAGGAATCTTCCAGTTCTCCCAAATGCAAGAGTAGACACATAAGTAAACTGAATGGGAAAGGAAAAAGAGCTAGTTCTTATTACCTCACTGGCAGCATGGTGGCACAGTAGTTAGCACTGCTGCCTCACAGCACCAAGGACCCAAGTTCAATTCCGGCCTTGGGTGACTGTCAGTGCAGAGTCTACACATTCACCCCATGTCTGTGTGAGTCTTCTCCGGGTGCTTCAGTTTCCTCCCACAGCCCAAAGATAAGCAGGTTAGATGGAACGAACATGCTAAGTTGACTCTTAGGGCAGGATTTTACAACCTTGCTTGGGTGTGGCACGTAAAATCCCGCCTGAGACCAACAGAGAATTCCCTTCAGCAAGCCTCGCCCACCTCGATTCCAGGGTAATTCTGCAGTAAAATTCCAGCCTTAGTATCCAAAGGTGTATAGGTTTGGAGGATTAGTGGGGTATAAATGTGCAGTTACAGGGATGGGGACTGGGTGGGATTGTTGTTGGTGCAGACTGTCAATGGGCTGAATGGCTTCTTTCTGCACTGTAAGGATTCTAGGATTACTGGCCTTGCCTTGTTCAGTTGCAACATCCATGGGAAGTGATGTACTGTGAAAGTAGCCATGATCTGCACACTGTATGTCATGTATACGGCAAATACAGCAAATTTGGAGTGAGGCCTGTCACTTATGACCAGTTGATTATAACAGGTGTTCATATTAAAACAAATTGACCTGTTGTGACCCATGGCACTTACTCGCTTACCCTCCAACTGTTCAGGTACCTTGATGGAGAATTTAGCTCTCCCTGAAAGACCAATGTTCTTATCTTCCCATTTTTACTGTGCCTATAAGGTTTTTGCGGGCTTTTGCACCACCTACAGGACAGATGAGCAAGTTAGAGGGAGGATCTACAACCAATCAGACTGAAAAACCCTCATTGAGATGTGCAGATCAGGAAGTGGAAGCTTGGCAATGTAAATTCTATTTAAATCATATACAGAAAATAAAATCAAGTTTAGGAAATAGTAATGAAGAGAATCAGGAGATAAGAGACACAGACAGAAAAAGTAAAATGGAATATAATGCAATATACACATGTTTACATATATAATATACATACATTTAAATTTGATCTCCAGCATCTATTATCTTCTGAGGCTCCACACTTGTAAAATTACCTTTTCAAGATCAGAGAGGTTGTTTTACGAAAACTACTATTTCTTAAGCCATTGAAAAACAGACTCTTGAATAAGCCTAGAATTTGCTGCCACTTTTAGTGTGAAAGCAACATTTTTTTTCAGTACCATATCTGTCAACAAGAACTGCAACAGCGCACCCTGCAAAGGAGCCATGTGTCACTGACAGCATCTTCTGGATTTATACATCTAACTGCATATGTGAATGTCAGAAATTGCTGTCTGATTTACTCGACTATAAACTATTTATTGCACTGTAACACTTATTGCAATGTCCAACCCAATTTTCTGTTTGTTTTCTGGAGGGAGGACAGACAGGGAGCAGGAGAGAAGGAATTGTTTATATGGGAGAATAAAGGCAATTTTTTGAATGTATCTTGAGTGTTGTTTTACCCCTTGGGAATAATGAGGGGAAGTGATGGAAGGATTGCCAAGCTGATTATCAGCCCATTGAACTGAGTTATGAATGCTTCTTCTGTGGCCAACAAGTCAAAAAAATGAAGTTTATTTATTAGTCACAAATAGGCAAACAACAACACTGCACTGAAGTCGCTGTGAAAGTCTTGGTATCTTGGTGTTGACTCAAACTCAGAGCCTTGACTCCAGTGGAAGTGGCACTACCACTGTGCCACACGGCCTCTGATTCTAAAGGCATGGCGTGAAGGCAATGAAACAGAGGAAACCTTTCAGAGAATTGAGAGATCCCATTTGTCTTTTGAGTCAGCATTCAACGCATGGTGATTATGATAGTTAAGACTTCTGGTAGGATGTTTGGTTTGGTGTTTAATACTACCTGACCCTTCCCCAATCACATTAAACAGGTATTGTGTTAAGATAGACTGAACTGAGGAAAACTCTCTGTGTCTGCTATTTGTAGTATAAATGATTTGTATAAATAATTAGTATAAATAATTTGTAGTATAGTCAGAAACACATGCATAAGGAAAACCCTTGGTTGAATTTTTCTGCAATTAATGACCAGGACAAGTCAAATCCTGTGAACCTTCCCAAAAACTCTTTGTACCTTGAAGACAATCTAATGAACAAGTTAAAAGAGGTGATGGGGCCTGCTTTTCCCTCTTTCCATTATGTTTCACTTCAAGTGAGAAAATGCTAAGTGATCAGTTGGATGAGGAGGTGATGGTGCAGTGGTTTTGATATTGGTTGAGTAATCCAGAGACCCAGTGTAATGTTCTGGGGACCGAGGTTCGAACTCCACCATTTGGATCCAATTAAAAATCTGGAATCAAATCTTTATTGATGACCATGAATGGATTGTTATATCAACCCATCTGGTTCACTAATGCCTTTTAAGGAAGAAAATCTGCCGACATACCTGTGATTCCAGACCCACAGCTTAATGACATAGCTGCTCGATTGGGCCTGCAGCAGATGGTGATGGAATAAAGAAGAGGTAATAATAACCTGCCTGTCACTGATGTATCTGTACATGACAGAGTGGCCACCACACAGTCCTCATGGAGACAACATCCCATCTTCACATTGAGGACATCTTCCATCGCATTGTGTGGCACCACACTATGTTAAAATGGGATAGGAATACGAAGTGATGCATTTTGAAAGAAGTGATGAGGAGAGGTAATATAAACTAAAAGATACGATGCAGGGAGACCAGACAAACCTGGGGCTGCAAGTTGACAATTGCTTGAATCATAGAATCTTGCAGTGCAGAAGGAAGCCATTCTGCACTGACCACAATTCCATCCAAGCCCGATCCTTATAAACCCCAGGCATTTACCCTAATCCTCCTGACACTAAGGGGCAATTTAGCATGGCCAATCAGCTTAACCCGCACATCTTTGGGCTGTGGGAGGAAACCTGAGCACCCAGAGGAAACCCACACAGACACAGGGAGAACGTGCAAACTCCATACAGACAGTGACCCAAGCCAGGAACCTAAAGAGATGCAAAGTAGCCATAAATTGGCCACTTAAGTGGTTTCAGTTGGTACACTGCTGGGTAGCAGCACCCCTGAGGTACTTGCAGCTAGTTTATACCACAGAACCATAGAAACCCTACAGTGCAGAAAGAGGCCACTCAGCCCATTGGATCTGCACCGACCACAATCCCACCCAGGCCCTACCCCCATATCCCTACATATTTACCCGCTAATCCCTCTAACCTACACATCTCAGGACACTAAGGGGCAATTTTAGCATGGCAACCAATCTAACCTGCACATCTTTGGACTGTGGGAGGAAACCAAAGCACCTGGAGAAAATCCACACAGACACAAGGAGAATGTGCAAACTCCACACAGACAGTGACCCAAGCTGGGAATCAAACCCAAGTCCCCGGAGCTGTGAAGCAGCGGTGCTAACCACTGTGCTACTGTACCATCAATACCTTGATGGTTTGGAGGATGCCAGGATCCCTCCTGATGCCGCTCCCCACCATATTTCTGCTCCTCCAGCCTTGGGGACATTCAGTCCTCTGTGTTAGAATGTAACCAGTGACAGCTTTGATTGGATGTAATGTGACCAATGGAAACAAGAAATAAGGGTCAGCTGACCCAGTAAAACATGGAACCAATTACAGAGTGATGTAATAGTCAGCTGACTCGCTATAAATAAGGAACTATGTAGAATTGTGGATAGCTTGGTATGGCCCAGGGTGACGCCTCAAGTTTGGAGTGATGATGTTTCTTTATTAAACCCTTTCTTTGATCTATAAGTTGGAGTAAGTTTTGTTGTATTTTCATTAATTGCATTTTGAAGAGTCTCTTCTCAAGGATCACTCTGTTTTTACTGCCAGAGATGCTGGTTGACCTGCTGAATATTTTCCAACATTATCTGTGCTTTTTTTTTTGTTCAGATTTCCAGCATTTTGCTGTGTTTTGCTTTTCAATGAAGAAACAGTGATTTATTGGAGTGAGCTTATTTCAATTTTCTCTTTTTTTTGTTGGGTTAATTGGTTGAAGTGACCAATCTATTTTCGTGGCCATCAGGCTTATGAAAATGATTAATGGCTGTAGTTCTTTTCTATTTATAAAATACCCATCATTTGGATTGCATCGTTAACACCAGAATGACTGTCACTGCTTCCCATGATAACAGGGCATTAAAAAGAAATTTCACTTGTAAAAATTTTAATTAAACGGATTAGGTGGTAGAAAAGATGTAAGGCATGCTTATCTTCATCAGTCAGGGCCAGAAGTATAAAAATTGGCTAGTTAAATTCCTTATCCCAGGTTCAAGTCCAGTAAATCTCCTCCACATGTTGCCCACAGGCCTTGAAGACAGGAGAGATTGAGGGCAAGATACTTTGATACCCCTCAGCACTTTTCTCTGTGGTGGGAGATGGTGCACTGTTCACCAACGGAGGGATCCTCAGGTCCTGCCGCTGTCAATGGGAATTCTCACTGAAGTCACCCAACACCTCCGGTAAACCCATGGTGGGGGGGGTGACATCAGTGGGAACAAAGAACCCTGCTGGTGTAAACAGCCAGAGATTACAATTTGAAACTGTTGAAATTCAAGTTGAAAAAACTGTAAAAGTGCCCCATGAAAAGCTGAGGTGCTATCCATGAAGCTTATGTTGAATTGCATTTGGAACACTGCAGCATTGATGTAAGTAAATGACACAAATAAATGAACTATATTTTTACTTTGCTTCTGCCCATGCCCCTCACAATTTTAAGTTTGAGCTCAGTAGCTCTCAGTGTTTCAAACCTGTGTGTGAATAAAACTTCAGTGGATTATTATGGAGCAGATAAATGAGTTCTTTCTCTGTTCTAGTTGGTGTGCCAGTAAATGTGCATCAATATATTGAGAGTTTTACACAGTACAGCACTGGGAATTAAATTTATTCTTCAATAACTATCAGTTTATCCTCTGAACAAATTATTTTTTAGTGGGGATGCTTATTAAATCCTTACTAATCGATATAACAAAATGGTGATGTCAGGAATCGTTTTGGGTCTTACTGAGTGCTAGGGTCTGATGTAATTCCTGGTGTAGGAGTGTGAGATAAACGGATCTTCTTAAAATGTCATCTCTGTTACTTAAAAGCAAAGCTCTCCTCAGGCCTTTTGATTTCTGCTGAACATTAACATTTTCAATCGATTAGAGAATGTCAGGGGGTAAATCATCACAACTTTTTTTTTACATCAAACACTGTTAAACTGTTTTAAATAATTTCCCACAGGTTTGCATGTCACTTCTGAAACTACAGCTGATCCTGCAACTTTTTCTATTTTCTGGTCTTCTAAGCTTTGAATTTTTTTTTATAATTTGCCTGAAACTACAAGATCGCAGAATCATAGAAACTCCAGTGTGGAAGGAGGCCATTCGGCCCATCAAATCCACACTGACAACAATCCCATTCAGACCCTATCCCTGTAATCCCATACATTTATCCTAGCTAATCCCCCTGACACTAAGGGGTAATTTAGCACAGCCAATCAGTCTAACCCACCCATCTTTGGACTGTGGGAGGAAACCCACACAGTCACGGGAAGAACGTGCAAACTCTCTACGGCCAGTCGCCTGAGGTCGGAATCTGAGGAATCATTTGTTGGGATGTCCAAACATGTGCAGTGTGGTGGGAGATGGAGGTGGGGGACTTGTTGGGTGTGGTGGAAGATGGGGGTGGGGAGGCTTGGTGGGAGGTGGGGGTGGGGGCTTGGTGGGAGATGGGGTGGGGGACTTATTGAGAGATGGGGATGGGGGTTTGGTGAGAGACGGGGATGGGGACTTATTGGAAGATGGGGATGGAGGTTTGGTGGGAGATGGGGTGGGGTTTTTTTTGGGTGTAGAAGGTGATTGGTGGAAGATGAGTGTGGGAGACTGATGTGGAAAGGAGATTGGTTGTTAGAGGTGATTGAGGAATGGATCAGGAGGCCATGGAGAGAAATAGTATTTCTATCAAAGCTATCTTTAGGGCCAGGAAGATCAGAACAGCTCTTTGGACCACCCCGCCCCCCCCACCACTCCCCTCCCCCCAAGCCCTCCTCGATAATATTGTGGGCTACTGCCACTTGGGAATCACAATCAAGTGTGATTTATACACATACACCATCCCTACCTACTTCAATGCAATCTCAAATGGCTTCTGGCTGCTGAAAATGGAGCCAGTACTCTACACGGGAATGCTAGTCCGTGCAGCTCAACTCTATAAAGTTAATGAGTCCCTGCTATTAAATGAATTCTGCCCCCTCATCAGCGTTATGAGCCAGCAGCTGGCATCCTCCTCCAGTTGCCATTTATCTGGTAGAAATCCACGCCTATGTGTGTGTCTAAATAGTCAATTGCTGCCACAGGAATGAGTAACACGGACTATTGGTCCATATTGATTAATTCTCTGAGAATTGCCCGAGGAAAGATGGGTTAAGAAATTGCATTCGTAGAACACTAGACCATGTCTTCTTGTGTGATTTGGGGTCATATTTAGTTCATTAATATCACTGTGATAAATTGAGGGTGACTCAATGAGGCTTCAGAACAAAAAGGCTTTATTGCCAACACAACGATTAACTATATATTAAAATAGGGCCCAGCAGAGTAACTGTACGACTGCGCACTACCCATCCCTGAATCCAACTGCTGATCCTTCCTGACCCGGGATATATGCCTTACACTCGATTGGCTCAGCTTCCTGCCTCAATACTGCATCGGGTCCAGCCTGACCACGGGGGCCTCAAGGAATGCCCCCTTAAATGGGCCACATGACCACATCATCCCAAGTCCAGCTGCAACTAATGCATTTCTTTTGAATTGCAATCATTCTTGCAATGGCCAACCACATCAATCTGCAAGAAGGTCATAATAAATAACGATCCAGTTCCTGCTAATGTGCTGAGGAGAACTTCCCATACAGTGAGATCATGGTGTCCACCTGAACAAGCAGACAAATCATTCTGAAGGGGCATGCCGATGAACACAGCAGCTTTTGTTTTGTCTTCATGGTTGGACTTGAACTTTTGCCCTCTGGTTTAAAAGTTTGGTGTTGGCAAATGAATCAAAGTGATTGGCAAAATATTTTACTTTTTTTTAAAAAAAATGTAAGCTTGTATTTCTGTAAAGCCAACACCTCTAGCAGAGGGTAGGGGAAGAAATTATGTAAAAGAAAACCTCCAGGGTAAGATGGGAAATGCATTGAGAAACTCTCATTTCCTCCCACAGTCCAAAGATGTGCAGGTTAAGTTGATTGGCCATGATCAATTGCCCCTTAGTGACCTAAAATATATAGGTTAGGAGGATTAGTGGGATAAATATGTGGGATTAGGGGGATAAGGGTTGGGCAAGATGCTCTGTCAGAGGTCAGTGCGGAATTGATGGACCGAATGGCCTCCTTCTGCACAATAAGGATTCCATCATTCACTGAGACAGACTTTTAGGATAGGATGGGAAACAAATTTTGCAAAAAATAAATGCACAAGAAAAATTTTTGTTCTTTAAGGTTTCTAAACTCAGACTGGAATTGAAAAGAGCGAAGGAGAATCCAATGGAGGTTTTCGAAATAATGAAAGGTTTTGAAATGGAAAATCGTAAGAAGGTCATTGCCACTGGTTCACAAATTGATAACATGGGAAAATAAATACAGGAAACAGGAAAGGGAAACTCAGAAAGAACTGCACCAGGGAGAATAATTCGAATGCAGAGCGCTTGATATGTGGCTGGTAAGGCAGTGACTACAACTTAATTTGAATAAGAATTGGATAATTTGAAGAAGAGTCTGGAAGAGGGGTTGGGGAATGGAATTAAGATATGGTTGATGAGACAGCATTGTGTTGCCTGTGAAGTGAACCAAATAATCTCACATTGTGCTGAAATTTCGATTATATCTTTTGTGTGACTAGTGCAGACATCAGTGGAGAATTGCACCCTTTAGGGAAATTCTAAGTGCAAGGATCAATCAACAACTGGATTTTAAAATGTCAATGTCAAAAGTGAAATATTAAATTGAGCTTTCCAAGTGGGAGTTCTGTAATCTAGAAATACAATGAATACCTTCCATCCCCAGTCCATGGTATTTAATGCAAACTGTACCTGGATTATATTAATTACTCACCAATTTTGATTCATTCAAAGAAGTTTCGCTTGAAGAAAAATGATTTTTTTTTGAACTTTTTAAAATTCAAATGAATTAAGTACTTACGAACCAAAGTAAGATACCTCGTACCTTTAACTGCTTCCTCTTCAATATGGATGTCTAATTTTTTTGCCACCTCCACCTCCTACCAAACCAGTCTGATATCGCTCCACTTCTTCCTCAAGAGACTCAAACAATCCCCACCCACAACTTCTCTCCTCTGCCTGGCTGAGCTTGTTCCCTTACTCAACAGTTTCCCTTTTAACTTATCTCACTTCATGCAAATAAAGGTGTGGCTATGGGTACCTGCATGGGCCCCAATCATGCCTATCTTTTTGTGGGTTATGTGGAATATTCCTTGTGCCAATCCTACTTAGGCCTACTCCAGCAATTTTTACTTTGATGCATTGATGACTATTGGTCTTGCTTCATTCTCTCATTTGGACTGGAACAAACTGTTGAATTTGCTTCCAATTTTCACCTTCACATGGCCCATCTCTGACACTTCCCTTCATTTGACCTCTCTCTTTGCTGAGACTATATATCAATATTCATTACAAGCTCACCAACTGCTACAGCTACCTTGACTCCAGCTCCTCACACCATGCTTCCTATAAGGACTCTATCCCATTCGCTAAGTTCCTTCACCTCCATCCCATCTGTTCCGATGGTTCTACCTTCCAAAGAGCGTTTCTGACATGTCTTCCTTTTTCCTGAACCAAGGGATTCCCCCCATACTGAAGTTGTGAGGAATCTCAAATGTGTGCCAACTCCAGCATGATGCCACCACCAACACTTCTTCCCCTCAAACCCCTGTCAGCAATCTGTAAGGACCACTCCCTCTGTGATATCCTAATCCACTCCTCCATCACTCCAGCTCCTCATATCCTTCCCGTGGCACCTTCCTTTGACATCACAGAAGGTGCAAAACAATTACCTTCTTCCTCCTCACTATCCAAAGCCCCAAACAGTCCTTTCAGGTGAAGCAACATTTTACTTATGCCTCCTTCAATTTGGTATACTGTATTCACTGCTCCTAATGTGATCTCCTCTACACTGCGGAGACAAAATGCAGACTGGGTGACCACCTTGCAGGACACCTTAACTCAGTTTGGAAGCATGATCCCTCAACCTTCCATTTCAACTCACCATCCTGCTCTCAGTCCCACAATCCTTGGTCTGTTGTAATGTTCTAGCAAAGCCCAATGCAAACTGAACGAGCAGAACCTCATCTTCCAATTAGGTGCTTTGGGCTGAACATTGAGTTCAACAACTTCAGACCATGAACTCTCCCCTCCATCTTGACACCATTTTTAAATACAATCTTTTCCCTCCCCCACCCTCCATGGGACCACCTGTCCCTTGTTTTGCTTTCACTGAGTGTTGACCCTTGTCCTGCTATTGACACATTCTGCTGTCTTGCCTTTATGCCACTACCAGCACCTCTTTTAGTCTTTAACACGAGCATTAACATTGCCTTTGTCTTGTGACTGTGATATTTCTATCAATCTCTCCTGAGCTCCAACTATCCCTGGTTTTCTTTTTGCTCCATCTGCTCTACCATCTCTTCAACAGTATAAAATCCATCACATTTCTCCCTCTCTTTAACTCTAAGGAAGAATCATGTAGACTTGAAACATTAACTCTTCTCCTCTCTCCACACATACTGCCAGGCCTGTTGAGTTTTTTCACCATTTTCTGCTTTTTATTTAATATGCGTCCTTTCTTAACTGTAGCTCAGAAAAATCAAATAGCTCCTTTTAAGCAGGCATTCAGATTATTCATGTTCCACCTCCTTTGCAGATTGTAGCAGAAGTTTAGCTTTGGGAAGTGGGATGATTTAAATAGCAGTGTTTGTTATAATTAAGTTCTGACTGTTCGGCTGATTCAGTGATAATGGGTTTCGTAAATCTTGGAACAGCAAATCTGTGAGTCATAAATTACCCACGAGAATCCAGATTCAGTGACGCAAAATCTTTCAAAGGTTCTGGAGGCCTGTTCCAGCTCCAAGTTAAAAGTAAATTTGCGCACTTTGGTCATATGCCAGAGTCACTTGGGTTAATTTGGACACTGTGAGCGATTGTACAACAAGTGATGGCAAATCAGCCTCTGGCTTTACAACTCTCGCAAATATTATTTCCATTGACTGCAAGCCAGGGGAGATGTAAAATGTGCTACTGGTCTGCTGTCACCCGTTAACGCTATTACACAAAAGCCAAGCTCTACCCCACTGAGCTCTTTATTCTGTTCAAACTGTTTTGACCAATTAAAATAAACACCACAGGGAATTGCTGCTCTGCTTCAGTTTGAAGCTTGACTTCTTAAAAGGTACCGTTCCTTGTTTAGTATTATCCCTGGAGTTTGTTTATGGACGGGTAGCCACACATCCTCATGACATTTGTAGAATCAATTATGGAATCCCCAAAGTACAGAAGGAGGCCATTCAGCCCATTGAGCCTCCACTGACAACAATCTCAACCAGGGCCTATCCCTGTAACCACATGTGTTTACCCTGCTCAGCCCTTGACACCGACGAACAATTTACTGTGGTCAACCCACTGAACCTGCATATCTTTGGGAGGAAACTGGAGCATCCGGAGGAAACCCACGCAGACACGGGGAGGACGTGCAAACTCCAGACAGTGACGCAAGGTCAGAATTGAATTGGATCCCTGGCACTGCAGTGCTGACTATTGTGCCACTGTGTTGCCCCACCGTGTTGGTGGTTAGCTAGGTTTTGTTCCACCGTACCTTTCCGATTCTTTTGCCCACAACTCTTTCTGGCAACTTCCGTCGAAGCAAGCAACTTGCTCAGCAGCTAGCAGTGGGAAGTTTGCACTTTAAGGAAACCTGACAGTGGGTAGAAATGCAGGACCCTCTCATGTTGCCACCATGTCTTTGCACATTAGAACACAGAAAAACTATAGCACAACCAGGCCCTTCGGCCCACAAGTTGTGCTGAACATGTCCCTGCCTACTAGGCTTACCTATAACCCTCTATCTTAATAGAGATCATTCTTATGCTATTTCAAGATTTGCCTTGAGAGGAGGAACTTAATTGAAAGAAAATGTGCCTAATACCTTTAATTTTGAATTCATTCGTGGGACATGGGCATTGCTGGCTGGCCGGCATTTATCACCCATCCCTAATTGCCTGAATGCAGTTGAGAGTCAACCACATTGCTGTGGTTCTGGAGTCACATGTAAGTCAGAACAGGTAAGGACGGCAGATTTCCTTCCTTAAAGGATATTGGTGAACCAGATGGTTTTCCTAGAATTGACAATGGTTTCATGGTCATCATAATTCTTAATTCCAGATTTATTTTATTATTAAATTCAAATTTCACCATCTGCCATGGTGAGATTTGAATCCAGGCCCCAGAACATTTGCTGAGTTTCTGGATTAATAGTCTAGCGATAATGCCACAGCCATTGCCTCCTCCAAACTCACCTATTCTTTTCCCAGTGGTCAGGTACATCTGCCTAGATATTTCCAAAGATGACCACCTGCCTTCATTACGAATCCTTTCAGATGGAGGCAGTCACTAAGCCATGTCACTTCCCTCATTTTAACAGCTTCCATCACAAGGACAGCTCAGAATCTTGTGTGCATTGAGAACATAAGAAATAGGAGCAGCAGCAGACCATACACTTCCTCAAACATCCGCTGCCATTTAATAAGATGATGGTCGATCATCCACATCAAATCCACATTCTCACCTGATCTTTTGATTTGATCTATTATTGTTACAAGTATTGGGATAGAGTGAAAAAAATTGCTTCTTGCACACGAAATAGACAAAGTATACCATTCATAGAGTACATAAGGGAGAAGGAAAGGAGAGGGTGCAGAATACAGTCTTAAAGTCATAGTTAGGGTGTAGAAAAAGATCACCTTAATATGTGGTAGGTCCATTCAGAAGCTTGATGGCAGCAGGGAAGAAACTGTTCTTGAGTCAGTTGGTACGAGATTTCAGAATTCAGTATCTTTTTCCCGAAGGAAGAAATTAGGAAAGAGTATGCCCAGGGTGCATAGGGTCCTTGATTATGCTGGATGCTTTCCCAAGACATCGGGAAATGTAGATGGAGTCAATGGATAGGAGACTAGTTTGTGTGATGGACTGGACTACGTCCACAACCCTTTGCACTTTCTTGTCATCTTGATCAGAGCAGGAGATTGATTCCTGAAAGTCCCTCACAAAAATCTATCAATCTCTGTCTTGAACATCTGCAGATCTCTGATATAGAGGACTTCAAAGTCTCACCAACTCTGTGCGAAGAAATCTCTCCTCTCCTCCGTTCTAAATGGCCAACTCCTACTTTTGAAACAATGATGCCTAATTCTAGACTATCCAACCAAGGGGAACAACCTCTCAACGTTCATCCTGCCTGTCCTGATATAGTAATCAAGAAGCTTTCACTGTGATGTCAGGCATCAGTACAAGGTGCTGCTCTTTTATCAGGTGATATCGTTCGCCACCAATGATTATTTAACAATAATCCTATATTCAGAAAGGACTAAATCATGCAAATGAACAACATGAAGTTACAAAGCCTTTATTTCAACAGTGGTCCTCCGTTCTACCATTATTAGAAAGTCTGGACAGACGGTGAAGTTGGCTACTGGCTCAGTAATAACACAGAAGAAGGAGCAGATGAGGATGAAGCAATGAAGGTGATTTGGTACCAGGGAGACCATGCTCAGGTGAGTCTGTTTTTGGGCATGGGATGAATAAGTTGCAGAGCCTGAATTTTGTTATGCAAAGTCACGGGACATTAGAGTGATGCAATTTGCAATGTGTGTTCCTGCTCACCATGTTGGACGTTCAGAGGTCATTTCATGCCCAGGACACAGCTATGATTCTAGACCCACTGCCATTGATTGACAGGACATTCATCTGTCTGCAGTGTGACTCCTTAATGAAGAGTCCTATTTCATTGTGTACCATATACTAAAATTGTGGGTATGCTTAAAGCTCTCAAGTGACAGTATAATACTACTTCCATTTATTAATGGAGCCCTTGTATAGGCAGCTGCCATAGAAAGTCAGGATCAGTGACCCCTGCAGCTAAACAGGCCTTGATCTTGCTGTGCAGTTATTTTCTGCAACTCAGCTGTCATCTCCATTTATTTTTCCTCATTAATGCTGTGAGCTTCACCATATGCTGTCTCCTGACCCTGAATACTTAAATAGCCCGAGGAACCTCGACTGATACCTGTGTGACTCAGAATGTGAGATGGTGCTCATGATACAAGGAAGCTTTTCATTTCAAGCACTTTGTGTGACCACAGGACACATCAGTGACAATTTATGGCCAATGAAGAATTTTGGAAATTTTGTTGTAACGTTGGAAACATCTCAGAATATGGGAGGCAATGTTGACTCAACATTGAGTCAATATTTCCTGTCATATTTAATTTATATTGAGAAAAGGTGAGGGATTAGAGAAGGAAATTTGGCCAGCCCCATGAATACTATTATAATTTTGTCTTTTAGAAGGCGTTTAGACAGTTACATGGGTAAAATGGGTAGAGAGGGATATGGGCCAAATGCAGGCAATTGGGACTAGCTTGGACGTTTTAGAGAAAAGGGCGGCATGGACAAATTCTGCTGAAGGGCCTGTTTCCATGTTGTAAACTTCTATGACCGTATGACTACACAATCCTAATGCCATTTCAGTTTGATACATTGAATCTGTTCTGAAAAGCTGGTACAACACCAAAATGCTGCCTTCAATTGATGAGTTGCAGAAAGAGGCAAAAGTGGGAAAAATAATTCACTACAAAATTAGCTAACAAATCATTCTGTATATTTTTTAAAATGTCATTCTGAGCAATTTAAGATTAAGTTACTCACTGGTGCTGGATTGATAGTATAATTAAAAATACTTCTTTTAATAAATCTATTCTCAGTTCTAGTAATCAACCTGTTCCAAGTTTCTGTATCTACAATGCTGTGATTGTGAAGTGTGATGATTAAGTTCTTATAATGAATCATTAATTCATAATAACAGTCATATATTCACACTGGGACATTGTGTAAGGTAAAGTCATCATAGTTCCAGATGACCGTCTTTGAGGGGGAGAGCTAACCGGTGTTGATTTAACCTGTAGATCACCACACCTTAGGTGAGGGACAAGGTTGAGAAGGCAGGACCTTAATGAATAACCTCAGCTAGTACTGGAATCGAACGTGTGTTTGTTGGCATCACATTGTATCACGAACCAGCCGTCTGGCCAATTGAACTAACTGACAGGATGGATTGCATACCACAAGCTCGTTAAAGGTTCTGCTATTGTTACATCGGACTCGTGTGCTTTGCAGTTTAAAATAATGGAACAAAATAGAACAGGAGGACAGCCCACATAGTAAGCAGGGGGGCTCGCGAACAGAAGTTGCTGATGTCAGCAGGGTTACGTGGGAGGTACTAGTCAAAAAACTAGCAAACAGGGTAAGAATTAAGAACATGGATCAATCCATGCTACCCTTTTACTTTCACCAAGAAACCTTGACGCAGGCTTTATCTGAGATTTTAAAGATGTCACAACCTCACAAAATTAGGTTGTGGCATCAGTGCTCTCACTCTCTTCATGTTCTCTGCCCTGGGACAGCATTGGCAACCATGGATCTCAATGCTAATCTTGCTCTGGGGGCATGAGTCATCTTTGTTGGTGGTACATTCATCCAGTTTATGAGGCTTTTTTATATCTCCCTTGATCATTTTTATCATCGATCTTTCCCATCAGAAGTGTGAGTTGAATGGTTCAAGTTGGCCACATTTCCTTTCATTTTAATAATCCATGAAATACATTATTTTATCAATTAGTAATGAAACATACAATAGCTTCAGAAGGCAAATGAGAATTGCTTATTATTACCGGAGTAAATCAGCAGCTCAAATTATATGGCACATTAGTTTTAGCCTGCTATCACAATCTTGTCGTTATCTGTTCCCTTCACATAACCCTGATTTGTTTAAGTCAGACTGAAATTGCTTCTTCTGACTCTTTGACTTTATGTGTGCGGTAGTCCCATTTACAATTTAGGAGGAGTGACACTATCTCCCTGGCATTATCATTGCACTGACTTTGGAGTCAGACTACCTCTACAAGTAGTTAGCTGTTAATACAGACGATTTTAGACTAGCTTGCAGTAATATGTGTGGCTTCAGGCACGCTTTGTAGTCAGTTTTCATTCAGCAATTTTCAGGATGCCTACTGGATTAGTACACTCCCAGAATCTAGCCAAAACAATTGCATTTTTAATTTCCTTTAAGAAGCGATTACGTTACTAACTTTAAGTAACTGCATTGCAAGGAATTGAACATGTACTTTACATCTAATTGACAATGAAAACAGCAATGAATCTGTGATTGTTGGAAACCCATCTGTTGCCAGGTTGGGGAATTGTGTGTTGGCTTTCTTTCATTGTGCTGAATGGAAAAGGATTATTACAGAATAATAGACTGTTGGAAGAATGCAACAGGGCCAGAACACAATCAGCAGCTCCACGGGATTCCACATGCCACAGGGAATATTTGATGCCTTCCTGCAAGACAGGTTTGGTGGTGGAGGAGACATTTAATTGGGCAGGAGTGTGGTGGGTAGGGACCTTGTTATCTTCAAGCCTCTGTCCTGATTTAGATCCAGACGGGCAGCCTTGTCGATGGCATTCCCATGCCATCACCATTTGAGATTGTGAAGTTGGCAATTAATGCCCACTCAATGGCCTGGTCCTGATTACTGCTGGTAATCAACTAGTGGTGGGAGGGGGAATTGTCACATGGGAAAAGTGAAAAGCAAGCTTTTTCAGGCCAACAGGGTGATGGGGAATGGATATCCCACAAACATATAAAGATATGCAGGTTAGGTGAATTGGCCAGGGTAATTGTGTGGGGCAATTGGAAGAGGGCATGAGTGAGAGATTCTGTCAGTGAGTCGGTGCAGACTCAATGGCCCAAATGGCCTCTTCTGCACTGTCGGGATTCTACGATCCTGTGAGGAAGGCGAGGGACAGGAGGGAGGCTGCTGTGAGCCATTTTCAGCCATTGCTGCTGATTCCGCTCCCCAGCCCCATGCCTCCATCCTTCCTGCCCATTTCCTGGGTCTCTCACTAATCCGGTGCCTCTTGTGGGTGCATTACCAATAGCTGCCACCATTCCCATTGACTCTGCCTGCAATGCACAGTTGCCATACACTGGTTGGGAGCTGTCAGAGGCAGGGGAGGGGGCAGGACTTCCAACCCTGTTGTCCTTGGTCCTGAGGAAGGCTGGCTCTGAACCACTTGTGTGCTTGAAAGGTACTTAAATTGGTGCACCTTCTGGAAAGTGGGTGATGTGGGGCTCTCGCTCGCTCTTTGATTGGCTGAGGTTCCATTTCCTGCATTAAAGACGACTCCATAAATCAAAACTTTATTAGTTCGTCTACTCAAATTGGACTTCCTGAAATGACATTTCAATTATTGTTACACATGAACATTGAATGTCATGCAAAAGCCATAAAAGATGTTAACTTGTTAGACTGGACAGAAAGCTTCCATCGGTGTTCAGTCAGTGTTGTGAGCAGATCATTGTTAGTGAGTGTCATTGCTTTTGCTGCTTTTGCATCCCAGATATTGGTGATAATCAAATTTTAAGCTTGGAAAGATGATAGCTCTTTCTGTTTATTCATGGCCATGCTGCCTTGTATGAAGAAAAGGCAAAAATACATAATAGTGTTAGCAATAATCCTGCCTGCGGCAAATAAATGATTAGCATTGTATCAGATGAGTTTTTTTTACTACTGTCACAAGTATGCTTACATTAACAGAGTGGCACAATGACACAGTGGTTAGCACTGCTACCCCACAGCGCCAGGGACCCGGATTTGCTATCCGGCTTGGATCGCTGTCTGTGCGGATTCTGCATGTTCTCCCCCGTCTGCATGTGTTTCCTTCAGGTGCTCAGGTTTCCTCGCACAGACCGAAAGACACGTGATTTGGTGCATTGATCATGCTAAACTCTCCCTAATCACCCCAAACAGCCACTGGACAGAGGCAACTAAGGGATTTTCACAGTAACTTCATTGCAGTGTTAATGTAAGCCTACTTGTGACACTAATAAATAAAGTTACTATGAAAATCCTCTAGTTGCCACAATCCAGTGCCTGTTTGGATACAGTGAGGGAGAATTTAAATGGTCACTACACCTAACCAGCACGTCTTTGGACTATGGGAGGGAACTGGAGCACCCAGACAAAACCCACACGGACTCGGGGAGAATGTGCAAACTTCATACAGACAATGATCCAAGCAAGAATTGAACCAGGTTCCCTGGCGTTGTGAGGCAGCAGGGCTAACCACTGTGCCACCACCGCTATCCCATACATTTCATTCTGTGTGAATTGAGTCTACTCATCATTCACTATATTGAGACTAGCAACTTGAAGTATTTTACTGCAACATGTCAAGTGGATTCAGATGCTCACAGAGTGGGCATTTATGAATGTCATTTAAAGGTACCTTCCTATCTTTAAACACATTCCAATAGATGTTAATTTTACTGGTGGATGAAGATGGGTAGTAAAGAATAAACCTTTATCCTTTCTCAGCCTCCCTGCTCAAGTTCACTCAACAATTCATCCATTTAAACCTCATTATTGCAAATTAGTTTCCACATATGCTGTAGTCCACTGATTTGCATATTACAAGTGGCATCCTGCCTGAATCAGGCAAGGATTCTGGCCACCCATTTTTGGACCTTAGCCAATATGGCAGGGGCCAGATTGTGAGCACAAATGAGACATGGCCTTAAAATTAAACCATCCCTAATCTGGGGCATAAAGGATAGTGGAAATCAGGAACTCACTGCCACATAATGACTCATAGAATCCCTACAGTACGGACAAAGGCTATTTGGCCCATCGAGCCTGCACCGGCAACAACCCCACCCAGGTCCTATCCCCATAACCCCATATATTTACTATGCTAATCTCCCCAAAATTAAGGTGCAATTTGACGTGGCCAATTAACCTAACCCACACATCTTTGGACTGTGGGAGGAAACTGGAGCACCTGGAGGAAACCCACTCAAACATGGGAGAATGAGTAAACTCCATTAGATAGTGATCCGAGCTGAGAATCAAACCCAGGTCCCTGGCATTTTGACGCAGCAGTGCTAACCACTGTTCCACCATGCCACCCCAAGTATATTGTCAGACATTGGAATAATATATCAGATATTGTTGAATTAAAGCTGATAGATTTTCATTAAGACGGGTATTAAAAGTTAGATCCAAGGCAGGTGGGTGGAGTTAAGAAATATCTCAGCCATGATCTAACCAATTAGTGGAAGAAGTTGAGTGACCTAAGTTAGATCAAATAACAGGAGAAAGTGAAACTAGCAAAGTTTAGACGGTACCTACAGCACACCTGAATTTGTTACACAACAACTAAACTTCTGTATCAGACCCAGGCAAACCTCAGCCTGTGAGCCACACCTAGCCTTGTGGGAGATTCTAATCTGGCCTGCAACTGTACCAGAGAAAGCACGCAAGGTGCATCACAGGAGCTGATTCTTTCTCAGGGTGGAAGAGTCAATTGCTAGGGGGCATAGGTTTAAGGCGCGAGGGGCAAGGTTTAAAGGAGATGTACAAAGCAAGTTTTTTTTACACAGAGGGTGGTGGGTGCCTGGAACTCACTGCAGGGGGAGGTAGCGGAAGCAGATACGATAGCGAGCTTTAAGGAACATCTTGACAAATAGATGAATAGGATGGGAATAGAGGGATATGGTCCTTGGAAGGATAGGAGGTTTTAGTTCAGTCGGGCAGTATGGTCGGTGCAGACATGGAGGGCTGAAGGGCCTGGTCCTGTGCTGTAATTTTCTTTGATCTTTATTCTTTGACCAGTGAGGGGGAGGGAGGTTGCACGAACTCCAGTGGACAAAGCGCAAACTTTTTTTCCAAAAAATACCCTTTATTGATAACAAAACTTCAAGGATATTACAAACATTCCAAAACAGCCATCACACAAAAAGCAACAATATTCAGGTTCTTCACACACATCAACTAACCTTCTGAGATGCTTCAATACAATAAAAAGAAATGCTCAGATATTTTACAGTGGTCTTACAAATGTTGCAAAGTTATTTTAAAGATTGTCTACATAGAACAAGTTGCACTCTGAGGTGCTTCACTGCAACTGAAATAGATGTAATATTCTCTACGTCTATTCAGTCAGTTATGCGGCCCAATGGGTTTCTGCACTCCTTGGTTCACAGTGGCCTTTCCCATTGCACCTCTGTGGCAGCTGGCCCAAGCTTTAATGCATCCCTCAGCACATAGTCTTGGGCTTTGGAATGTGCCACTCTGCAACACTTGGTCAAGGACAATTCTTTGTAGCGGAAGATCGACAAGTTTTGGGCAGACCAAAGAGTGTTTTTCACCGAGTTGATTTTTGTACAGCAATACCTGATGTTTGTCCTGGTGCGCATCCTTGGGAACAGCCCGTAGAGCACAGGGCCCTGCGTCACAGAGCTGCATGGGATGAATCTCAACAAAAATCACCTCATCTCTCTCCAGATCTTCTTTGAAGAGGCACATTCCACAAAGAGGCGAACAATGGTCTCTTCCCACCACAGAGTGCAATGTGCCTCGGGGTGAGATTCTGGGCATGAAAGAAGGATCTGATAGGGAGGGCCTTTCTCACCACAGCCAAGCTAGGTCTTGGTGGAGCCCACTGGCACAGTGGTTAGCACTGCTGCCTCACAGTGTCAGAGACCCACGTTCGATTCCAGGCTTGGGTCACTGTCAGTGTGGAGTTTGCATATTCTTCCTGTGTCTGTGTGGGTTTCCTCCAGGTGCTCTGGATTCCTCCCACAGTCCAAAAATGTGCAGATTTACTGTTTAAATGGGGAAAAGCTCATGCCAAAAGAAAAATTGCCACTTACTGTCAGGGGGATTAGCAGGATAATGGGGTTATGGCGATAAGGACAGGATGGGATTATTGTTGGTGCGGGCTGAATGGCCTCCTTCTGTACAGTACAGATTCTACGATGGTGCTTCTCTGAAAGTTCTGGTGATGAGGCATTCTGCCAAATGACTCTGACAGCCTGCTCAGGAAACCATCCAACAGGATCCACCATCTCCTTTCCCATGGAGTCTTGAGGACATCATGTGCCTGGTGCACTTGTGATCAAAGATGTTCGCATAAAGTTTTCCAAGAGGGACAGGTGGTATGGCAACGTCCAAGTAGATCATAGAATCCAACAGCACAGGAGGATCCGATTTGGCCTATCGACTCTGCACTGATCACAATCCCATCTAGGCCCTCTCCCCATGTATTTACCCTGCTAATCCCCTTGACACTAAGGGGCAATTTAGTATGGCCAATCCACCTAACCCACACATCTTTGGAGTGTGGGAGGAAACCAGAGCACCCAGAGGAAACTCATGCAGACATGGGAAGAATGTGCAGATTCCATGCAGACAGTGACCCAAGTTGGGAATTGAACCCAGGATCCTCATGCTGTGAGGCAGCAGTGCTAACCACCGTGCCGCCTATACTTGAATTGTTCCACAGCAGCTTGGCCAGACCCATCCTTCGCAACACTGGGGACAGATAGAAGCTTCTGCACTACAGGGCTTCTATGATTCACTCCAAGCAAGTTAAAGGAGTAGGATGTCTTGATTGTAGCAGAAAGACATAATTCATTCCATGTTTTTAAAGACATACATTTTATCCTTCTGTTTATGAAATATACTAATTTCATTTTGCTTACTGTTTAAATGGGGAAAAGTTCATGGCAATCTGGAAAGTACTGATGGTTGAAGGATCTGCAAATCAAAATCAAGGTGCTCAGAGAAGTAAAACTGAGGCACTAACTGCCACCACTGGCAGAATGATGTAATTACAGTGCCAGTGATACACATTGATAGTGCAGTGAATAAATTTGCCCAAAGGCTTAGGCAACAGGCTCTGAAGTTTCATCAGCGGGAATTGCAAGCACATGTAATATTTCAATCTATTTGTGATATCAATAATAATGCACCAGTGCCCCTTTCATTGTCAAACCTGGATGCAACAGCATCTGAAAATGTTGGCTACCTCTGACTTGTAACCTAAAAACAGACCAAATCTGCAGCTTTCTCTGAAGATACAACCGCTAAATTCTGGTGATTTCTGGATGTGTCCACTAGCAGTTCTTTCTGACCTGAGGGAGACAGGCCAGCTTAATAACAATTTCAATTTTAATAGCTCCTTTAAATGTGGTAAAATGTCCCAAAGTGATTCACAGGAGCATTTGTGGTAGTGTTGCCGCTTTAAGGTGGCGTTCCCTCAGGGCCACATTGTCGGGTCGGACCGTATGGAGTACCGAGTTGGGAAGCTGAGCCAATGGAGTGCCAGGGTGTGTATCCCAGATTGGGAAGAGTCAGCAGTCGGAGATGGAGAGGAGTGGTGCAGGGTTATTCTGCTGGACCTTATTTCTATATATAGTTCACAGAAAAGAATTCCTACAGTGCAGAAGGAAGACATTCAGCCCAACAAGTCTGCACCAACCACAATCCCACCCAGGTCCCATTCCCATAACCCCATGTATTTACCCTGCTAATCTCCCTGACAGTCAGGGTGGGATTTTACTGCCTCGCTCAAATGAGACTGGAAATACCCTCCCATGGTCAACAGAGATTTACATTGTCGGACTCTCACCCACTCAGATTCCTTGGCGGGCGAGGTGGTAGAATTCCGATTTAAAGGTCAATTTAGCATGGCCTCTTAACCTAAACCGTACTGCTCTTCCCTGCTTCTGACTTGTAACTTGTTGCCTAAGCTTTTGGGCAGATTTGGCTAGTACTTCCAGTCTCTTGCCTGACTTCAACTGTTTATCCTTCCTGTCCCGGGACACGTGTCCTTGCACTCCATTGGCTCAACTTCCCACCACAACAATCTGTAGGGTCCAGCCCGACAAATGTGGCCCTCAGGGAACGTCCCCTTAAAGGGACCCCATTACTACACTCCTTCCCCCCCAACCCTTGAAATTATCTAAGGAGAAACTGAAACAACATTATGAACAAATGCAACAACAACATCAGGGGAAACCCCCATGACAACCCTTCATATGTACAGTTGGTCTGGTGACTTCCAAACTCTTGTAGAATGTTTCAACTCCGAGCTAGATTCATCTGGATGTGAAAAATCAGGTTTGGGCTGATGTGAATAGCAAACTCATCAATTCAGAATCTGGACCATCAGCGGCAGCTGCTGTGTTCTCCATTACAACAACAACTGGGTGCTTTAGTCACACATTTATAACCAGAATCCCCGCTTTCAATCCAGGCGGATCTATCTGTACTGCTGAGTCAGCTGTTAATCCCTTGTATCAGAAACCACTCTCCTCCTCAGGTGATCCATAGGCTTCTTGATGCAACATCCTTGTAGCTGTACAATATAGGAGGCGGGTCCTGTCCTAACCAAGATCTTCCCAGTCATTTATGCCAGTCCTGCTGTAAAGTTCCTGACCATGATTAAATCCTCATTTTGGAAGACTCTGTCATTCTTTCTTGAGTCGACATTTTCTTCCTGAGAGCCTTGCCTAGCCTCCACCTTCCCTATCAAATTTGGAAATATCATCCGATCCTGTCCTTAAACAAGGTTCCATTAGCAGTTCAGCTGGTGTGTGTTGTACAACAACAGGAAGCTAATGATACATAAAGGCATTCTATGATTTAGTGTCCAGTCACATAGTCATTCTGTCCTAGTTATCTGTATATATAGTTAATCGGGGCGGCACAGTGGCACAGTCGTTAGCACAGCTGCCTCACAGCACCAGGGACCCGGGTTCGATTCCCAGCTTAGTCACTGTGTGGAGTTTGCATGTTCATCCTGTGTCTACATGGGTTTGCTCTAGGTGTTCTGGTTTCTTCCCACAGTCCAAAGATGCACAGGTTAGATGAAACGGCCATACTAAATTCCCCTTCAGTGCACCCGAACAGGCACAGGAATGTGGACACTAGGGGATTTTCGCAGTAATTTCATTACAGTGTTAATGTAAGCCTATGTGTGAAGCAAATAAATAATAAATTAATAATTTCTTGGCAAAAATGCCTTTTTGTTCTGAAGATGAATCGAGTTGTTATATTACAGCGTTATTATTGAATTTAGTTTGATTCAGTACGTAAGGAGACAATAGAGTAGTTGACCAAATGCCTTTTCGAGGAAAGGGGGAAGGGATGGGGTGGTTTTGAAAGGAAATTGCAGGTCCCTGTGGCTTAGACAGCTGATGGATCATGGAGCGATGAAAAGAAGCTGGGATTGAAGGAACAAAGAAATATCCCAGAGCTGCAGTGTCACACATTGTGTGTTAATGATCCAATCCCTGCTGCTATAAAAGACACTGAATTTACCGTGAGCAACATCATGGGAAACTTGCCAATAATGTGTCATAAATGACATACCTCACACAGGTAGGACACGGCATACATTGGCGTGTTATATTCAAATATCACATCAAATCATTAAACCATCTGCATATGCTATTTTGCTTTGTTGTCCACATTTGCAATGGCTGGCCTTTCGATCATCTTTCTGATCCTTAGTGTGACATGGTGAGGTAATTAATGATGCAGATTCCTGTCTGACTAATTATATGTTGCAACCTTCCCATTGCTGTTTCTTCTGCCCAATGAGCCTACATTGCTGCAATGCTGGTGGATGCATGACCTAGATTGTCTCATTTTAATCAGGCTGCTGAGCCACCGACAGTAAGCTATGACTGTGTTCTTGTATGTCACAGACTTTTACAGCACGGAAACAGACCCTTCGGCCCAACTTGTCCTTTTTTTTAAACCCTGAAGCTAGTCAAGCTAAACATGTCGACTGTATTCCCCAAGAGCTCTGCTCAGCCAAACATCGCAGCAAATGCATTCCCGCTCCTTGATAGTCTCCATCCTAGAATCCTCACAGAATCCTAACAGTGCAGAAGGAGGCCATTCAGCCCATCGAGTCTTCACTGACAACAATCCCACCCAGGCCCAATCGCTGTAACCCCACATATTTACCCTGTTAATCCCCCTAACCTACGCATCCTGGGACACAAAGGAACAACTTGGCATGGCCAATGCACCTAATCCGCACATCTTCGGAGGAAACTGGAGCACTCCTTAGCTGTTCCAACTGTTCCCCTTTAGTCAAAGTTTCAGTTACGAGGGGGCACAATTGAAAAGTGAGGGGTGGGGCGTTTTGGGAGTATGTGAGGAAAAACTTTTTTACTCAGAGGGTGGTGACAGTCTCGAATGCACTGCCTGGGAGGGTGGTGGAGATGGGATGTCTCACCTACCTTTAAAAAGTACCTGGATGAGTACTTGGCAAGTCAGAACATTCAAGGCTGTGGGCCAAATGCTGGCAAGTGGGGCTAGGTGGGTTGGTCAGGACATTGCATGAAGCGGTGCAGACTCAATGGGCCGAACGGCCTCTTCTGCATTGTAGTATTCTGTGATTCACCAACAGGAAACCCACTCAGTCACAGAGAGAACGTGCAGACTCCACACAGACAGTGAACCAAAGCCAAGAATTGAACCCAGGTCCCTGAAACTGTGAGCCAGCAGCGCTAACCACTGTGCTATTCTGCCGTCCTCAATGGCAAATTCAAATTGAATGTGCTTTGAACTTAATAAGTAACCATTGAAATGTTGAATTTCCTGACATTCCTATCACATACTTTTTCATCTTTATGTTTCAGGCTAAACTTCTTTCACTTTTGCAGGGAGTAACGCTCATCTTATGCTCAAGAGTATTTCTTCCAGGGAATAAAATGAACTACCGAGAAATGGGCAATTGTCTGACCAACTAAGAACTAGGACCATTTCAACTCTCAATATATTATCAGTTGGCTGTTGCGAGTTCCTTATTTAACGGCTGTTACATATTGTTGTATTATATGTAAGTATCTGTTAATAGCTAGGAATTGATGTGTTAAGTGCAGTGCTCCGGGGCCACATTTTCCAGATACACTAAAGACTCAGAGGTGGCATGGTGGCACAGTGGTAAGCACTGCTGCCTCACAGCACCAATGACCCAGGTTCGATTCATGACTTGGGTCACTGTCTGTGCGGAGTCTGCCCGTTGCCTGCATGAGTTTCCTCCAGGTTCTCCGGTTTCCTCCCACAGTTTGAAAGACAAGCTGGTTAGGTGCATTGGCCATGCTAAATTATCCCTCAATGCACCTGAACAGGCACTGGAGTGTGGCAATTAGGGGATTTTCACAGTAACTTCATTGCAGTGTTAATGTCAGCTTACATATGACACTAATAAATAAATTGCCAGTGGTTGAGCCTGTGGGTATTTTACATTAATATAGAACATGATTTGGAATTTTGGTCAACTTATAGATTAAAGCGAGATGTAGGTGGTAAAGAGGCTCTGGTCTAAGAGTGGTGAGCTGAAGCTTCCTGTGTTGGTCAGATCAGGGAAGCTGTTTACAATAACTGAGACAACATGGCTCCAATTTATGGCTGCTATGCATGGGATATATAAAACAAACTAAGCATCATAGCTTCATTCAAAAGTAATTTCACTGGATGTTTGAGCCATGTGATCAGTTTCTGGTTACACAATTGGCTGGATGACAGAGAATCTTCCAGAAGTAAGTGGAGAATTGTGGATAAAAGACGGGTGAGTTCTTTGTTTGATAGCGACAGCTCCAAGAGCGCAACCGTTGCAACAAGACTTTGTACCGTGAAGGAGAGAATAAGAAGGTAGATTCTACATTGAGGTTATTTCTTGGTCAAGGTTTTCCCAAACTTGGTAGTATTTATTTTCAGTTAAATAGCTAAAATTGATGTTCAGTTGGAGTTAAAGTGCAGCTTAAGAGTTAAATCGTTAAAGTTGATGTTCAGTTTGAGTTAAGATTCAGTAAAGAGTTATTGAGTTGCAACTGTTTAATTTTGAGCTGGTGTTAAATAAAGAAATAATTGAATTACTGTCCTCATTAAACTGGAATGCTTGGAAGGTGTTTAAATTGAAATTTTATAACAGGGTCTGGCCCAATCACACGGCCCTCAAGGATTGCCCCCTTAAAGGGGTCACGTTACCGCCTGCACAAAGTAAGAACATAAGAAATAGGAGCAGGAGTAGGCCATCTAGCCCTTCGAGCCTGCCCCGCCATTCAATAAGATCATGGCTGATCTGTCGTGGCTCAGTTCCACATTCCCGCCCTCTCCCCATAACCCTTAATCCCCTCGCTTATCAAAAACCCATCAACCCGCGTCTTAAAAATATTTAGCGAGGCAGCCTCCACCACTTCAACGGGCAGAGAATTCCAGAGATTCACCACCCTTTGAGTGAAGAAGTTCCTCCTCAACTCTGTTCTAAAACGCCCTCCCTTTATCTTGAGGCTGTGCTCTCTAGTCCTACTGTCCTTTCTGAGGGGGAAGAGCCTCTCCACCTCTATCCTATCCATCCCATTCATCATCTTATACATCTCAATGAGATCTCCCCTCATTCTTCTAAACTCTAACGAGTACAAGCCTAGTTTATTCAGCCTCTCCTCATAGCTCAACCCCCTCAACTCCGGTATCAGCCTAGTAAACCTCCTCTGCACTCCCTCCAAGGCCAAAATATCCTTGCGTAAGTGCGGCAACCAAAACTGCACACAGTACTCCAGCTGCGGCCTCACCAATGTGAATCACGCAAAAGAACGAAAAACAAGACATTGACTAGGACATTGACGAATGCACAGCTACAGCCTGAAATGAATTGCGAAACCGATAATATTGCCAAGGTGTTTGCAAAGTTTAAACACACAAGGAGACTGACATTCAGTAGTTTCCTAAAAGGCAGCAGCAATGAAGAGGAAGTCAACCATATCCTTCAATGGAGGTACTATATTTATTTAGCAGCTGGGATCTTGCTGAAGAGGACAGCAAAATCACAGCCCTGCGGACATCCTGTTGCTCCTGAGACCACCACTCCCTCTCCTCATAATGGCAGACGCAGACCGACGGCCCAGGTGAGATCAACACTGAATTTGTGGTTTGCGGTGAGGAGTAGAATTATCTGCAGCACGGTATGGCTGCCATAAAGCAACTTTTCAAAGTAGTCCTGGCCCCCTTAGTGTCTTTGCTGATGGTTTATTACATGCCAGAGTTGGCTGGCCACCAGAAAATGAAAGTGAGACACGAATATGTCCAGAAAGCCAAGGAATGTAAGCCGAAATTTTGTCAAATTGAGTTTTATCCAAATGATCATAGAATCATAGAATCCCTTCAGTGCAGAAGGAGGCCATTCAGCCCATCGAGTGTGCATCACCCACAATCCCACCCAGACCCTATTCTTATAACCACACATATTTCCTTTGCTAATCCCTCTGACACTAGGATCAATTTATTATGGCCAATCAACCCAATCTGCACATCTTTGGACTGTGGGAGGAAACTGGAGAATCCGGAAGAAACCCATGCAGACACGGGGAGAATGTGCAAATTCCACATAGACGGTCACCCAAGGCTGGAATCGAACCCGGGTTCCTGGCGCTGTGAAGCAGCAGTGTTAACTGCTGTGCCACCTCATGTGATTGCATTTTTGCTGAAGGCTTGTTTCTCAAGTGCCTCATACAAGGAGGCAGATTTTACCCTCCCTCCCGCCATGGGAATCGTAGTGAGCAGGGGAGTTAGCGGAGAAGTGGGTGGTGAACCGTGGAAAGATCCGTTGCCCTCGGATGGGATTTTCCGGTTTTGGGGCAAGCATGTCCGGAAAACAGCCCAAGATGTCTGTGCTGAATTTTTCCATGGCAAGTATTGGAGAAATTGCCATTATAGGAGGCACAAGGGCAGTGATTACGGCAAAAAAGAAACTTGAATACAGAACTCTTCGAAGATAGCGAAAGCTCTACAAACAAAAGAGAGTCAAAACAATGTTTACTAACCACAAACGTTCTTTTGAAAGTCACCAGAGCTGTGGCAAATCCATTGTCCTGATTTCCAGCTTTTTCTATTCATCTTAATTATCGCTGTGGACTGCTGATAGATTTATTGCGCTAACTTCAAACTGCTTTTTTCCTTTCTTAATTCAACAGAACTCCCAAGAACATGCTGCAGTTGAGAAATTAGTTCCAAAATGATTATCGGTGCGTTTTCTGCAGCTGCGAGACAACTATGTTGAGAGATTAAGGCTATAAAGCATCAAGATAATTTACTGTCTGGCTGTATTTACTTCAAGCTGGGCTCAGCGCTTTGCAATTTTGTCTCTTTCAAGCTTATTCCCTTTTTCCGTGACAGTGCATAATCTGGCATTGTGCCTTACGTCTTGTGTTCTCTATATATATATCAACAAGAAGAGGTTGTATTTCTGATGGTGGTATTGTTTTGAGGAGCTTTGCTATCTCAGGCCATAGGAGCTGATGGAGGCTGATGGAAACAACATGTGCACTCAGTAAAAGCTTACGATAAAAAAAAGGGAATTAGCCAAATCTCTCCAGACGTTGTTTGAAAATCCCTGTGACTGCAATTTTGATTTCTTCGCTGAGCCAAGACTTATTACTTGAAGAACTGGACAAAGATATTGTACATTAAAAAAAATAGAAAATTTGGAAGGAAATGATTAAACCCACTGATACAGTAGTACAATCTGGGTTTGAAAAGTAACAGTGCTTTCCATCTGAGGCCTCTCTGTCTCTCTCAGAAGTCTGGTATTGTCCAGGGTATTTTGAATATCCTGTGGACTCACTCAACCAGCACTGTGTATAATGGATTTTACTCAAACACCTCTACATATATCAGGCAAAAGGACTGTGCGCATGAAGCAATAGTAAATAACTTCATTCCAAGCAGTAAAAGACTAAGTTTTACAACTTTAACAATTCTCTCTCACTTTAGCTAATTGATCATTTAGAAATTCTTACACTACCCTGGATCCTCGTGATCCCGTCAGTACGTTGAACTCTCAAGTTTGTTTCTCTCTCTCTCTCTCTGGTCTGGAGGTGAGCGGCTCTTGTCATTGCCTTGTCCTGACACGCTTTTGGGACCTCTTGGGAGGTGGGTCCTCTCAAATGCTTCTGATTACCTGTTAAGACTTGCATTCCAACCATTGTCTTGTAAATTGAGTCTGTGCCTATGTGTCCACTGTTTGTGAACACAACTCTTATCTGATAAAGCAGCAGGGCTCTGAAAATTCATACTACCAAATCAACCTGTTGGGCTTTAACCTGGTGTTGTGAGACTTCTTACTGCTTCCAGCATAGGTTTTTTATATCTATCTGGCTACCTTCCAGAATCTTCCAAGGATTTGGCCTATTAGGTCTGATTGGTTGCACATCATTATTGATGGGTTTCAATGGGTGGACCCTTTGTGTTTGTGTTATTGCATCTTGGCCTTTTGGCTAAGATCAAGTGTAGTATTGACATGCTGTGCTTGGCTGAAGTCATTAGGTTACATTTTAGCTTCATTTGAAGCAATTTTTAAAAGCGGCATCTCGGCCTTTTGGCTAAGATGCAAATGAGATCAAGCCTTGGAGGAGGAGCTATGCCTACTCCAATCAGCTTGGATCATATAGATCAAGCCCAAGACAGGAGGTGAGAGCCATGTCTTGTCAGCTTGGTGTGGGTATCAGGAATGTCTCAACTTGTTGAGACTCTGAATTGAACTTGATTTGATTGAATTGGAATAAAAACAATTAAAAACCTAGATAACTAGTTTCAGCTTCTAACACACATTGAGTCTTTTGTTTCACTGATGTGTGTCTGTCCCATGTATCTAGTGGTGCTTTGTTTCTCAGGAAATGTTTAACTATCCTTTTACACATTTAATGTGTCCTGGTGCATCTTTGGTTTTCAATTGTTTAAGTTCAAATCTTGCAAAGGGCCTGTCTCCAGGCAGACTGTTTTGGACTGAGGTAATCCCAACATACCTTGCTTTTAGGCCAATTTCTATGTCAGTGTCTGCATCATTTTGCTGTGCCTGCACCCCTGGCCTGATGCTCTCAGTAAGAAGTCTCACAACACCAGGTTAAAGTCCAACAGGTTTATTTGGTAGGAAAAGCCACTAGCTTTTGGAGTGCTTGCTGCTCCTTCGTCAGGTGAATGATGCTCCCACCTAATGTTCTCATCCATAGCTGGCCTCCCTCCCAACAATTCCACCCTACTCAAGCAGCCACAGACGGCTACACTGGGAATTGAGTTTATTGTCTTCACACAAATATCACAGTTGGTTGACAACTCTTAAGAATTTATGTTACGATTGACAGCAGACCTGACCATCAGAGTACAGTGGACAGGCCTATTGATGGAGAACTGTTAATGACTACAACCTTTAGGGGAGCAAGAGGCAATTCAATTGCTGCAGGGTAGCACGGTGGTTAACTCTGCTACCTCACAGTGCCAGGGACCCGGGCTCAATTCCAGCTTCACACCTCTGTCTGTGTGGAGTTTGCACATTCTCCCCATTTCTGTGTGGGTTTCCTCTGGGTGCTCCGGTTTCCACCCACAGTCCAAAGATGTGTGGGTTAGGTTGATTGACCATGCGAAATTGACTCTAGTGTCAAGGGGGTTAGCAGGCTAAATTTGTAGGGTTACAGAAATGCGACCTGGGTGAGACTGTGGATGGTACAGACGCGATGGGCTGAACGGCCTCTTTCTGCACTGTAGGGATTCTATCATACGATATGAGGTATTTGGATTTGGTCTGGAATTCTCAGATCTTGCCCACAGCCTGGATTCCCGAGTCCTGCTGCAGTGAATGGAAATTTGACACCAAATTCTCCATTCTTGCTTGCAGCCGAGGTTGGGTATATGACATTGAAGAAGTCTGGCCATGGTTCCTTATTTGTTTAAAGATCAAAATGACATAACATGTAAATCCTTGTGCAAGAAATCGAAAGAAAGGTGAATTCTGAAAGCGATAATATTCACAGTAAGAAGTCTCACAACATCAGGTTATCGTCCAACAAGTTTATTTGGAATCCTGAGCTATTGGAGCGTGGCCACTGACCTGATGAAGGAGCTACACTCTGAAAGCTCATGCTACCACATAAACTTGTTGGACTTTAACCTGATGTTGTGAGACTTCTTACTTGTGCCCACCCCAGTCCAACACTGGCATCTCCACATCATAATAACATTCAGAGCAAGGTTTTGACTAAATATTCAGAATTTAAACAATGTTTATTTGTGCCGTTTACTATCACAAAAATATCTGAGATGTGAATATGCAAATTAGATTAAATTTAACATTTCTTGATCATCGCTAAGGAAGCGTAATTTGCATTATATTTACCGGGAACATCACACTTCATTAGTTAAAACATGAAGGAAATTTAGAACAAATTGTAGGGTAAATGGTTTGGGTTGGAGGGAAAGAATCAAATACTTAAAAAAAGATAATTTATGCACTTTAGTTTCGATAATAAAAGTTAGAGAAATATATTTTTTGGATTTTAAAATCTGTGCAGAGATTTGTTTTGGGCAAGCAATGATTAAAAGGCAGAAATGCACATTTCTGCTACAGGCACAGTGCTTTGTTTGATGCGAACTCACGATGCAGAATGGAAGTGATAGTACTGTAACCCTATTTCTGACCTGCCATTACATTTATCAAGGCTCTCGGACAGCGAAGGAGCTTTTTCTGCCTTTATTTTTGCGAAATAATCAGGAAACAGTGACATTACACACTTTGAACAGAGCACTTGCAAATTGCTTTCCAAAGCCCCTCTGTGGAGATGTAAACTCCTCTGTCTACCCTTCACACTGCAGCACCTAGCTCCTTGCAACAGCATGACCTCATGAATAACACCATGGCCAGGCATCCATGAGTGCAATGTGTAGATTACACTTTCCAGTATCCAACAAATCAGTGCCGATTGCTTGTGTTGAATATAAAGCCTATTAGGGTGGATGTTTTTAGTGGGCCCCTGACCAAAATAACACAAATGACCTAATCTTCTATAAGTCCTTATCAATAATAAGGTCTGAAATCAGGAAAACAGTTTCATATTCATTCATGTTGAGCTGCAAATTGCCTGATGCCGTTCAGTTAGAGGAGTACTAGCATGCGTCATCATGCTCAATTTAACAGCCATCAGGTATGTGTAATAAATTGTCAAATGAATGAAAAGACATTCATGTTGAAATGAATTTGCTAAAACCAAGATGGCTAAAAGGATATGGATGCATGTGAAATAATGGCGTGGAGATTTATGGACTATACAACATGGATCTTTGGTTACTTACATCTGTAGGAAGCCAACACAACTCCTTCTTTGTTGGTCCTTTAACTAACTACCGAACAAGACTTAAATCATAGAATCCCTACAGTGCAGAAGGAAGCCATTCAGTCCATCGAGCCTGCACCAACAACATTCCCCCATAGACCCCATCCCTGTAACCTTACAAGTTATCCTACTCATCCCCCAACACTAAGGGGCAATTTAGCATGGCCAATCAACCTAACCTGCCTTGGTGTTCACTTGAGTTTCTACATACTGTCAAAGTCTATGTTGGCTTCTTAGAATAAGCTGAAAGCCTTTGGGCTGTGGATGGAAACTGAAGCACCCGGAGGACGCCCACGCAGACATGTGGAGAATGTGCAAAGTCCACACAGACAGTCAAACAAGGCTGGAATCAAACCCGGGTCCCTGGTGCTGTGAGGCAGCAGTGCTAATCACCTTGCCACCATGCTGCACCAATATTCAATACTGATTGACCAAAAGAAAATGAACATTTTGCCTGCTCTTTTCAAGATTAGCCTGGGCATCTCAGAGCATGCACATTATGCCTGAAATTCTTCAACCTTTTCTTTACAGAAAAATCAAAGAAGGTTGCACTTTGCAATAATCATCTTTAGACAAGCTGACATTAACACCATGCATGTAGGTGGATGATGTTCACTTGAGTTTCTATACATACTGTCAAAGTCCATGTTGGTTCCTTGGAATAAGCTGAAAGTCAAAGGGAAACATCATTCAATCTTACATCCTTGTCCACTCACAGGAATGATTGTGGATTGTCAACATAGGAGACATTGCTCATTTAGGACATTGGATATTGGTGAGAGTCAATTTTCTCTCAGGCCACATAAAAATTCCTTCCTCAGCTGTTTTCTTTCTCTTTTCCTTCTCACTGACAGCTGAGTCACTCCCACATTTCCATTTTCTTTCAATATGGTTTTAAATGTATTTTTCACCATAGTTAATTTCTTGCACAATAGAAAGAAAGCATAGATACGCAGTCCAACATCATATTACTTTGATCTTTGTTGTGTAAACTTACTTCATATTGCTGTCAGACAGAATCAAACTACTCTTTAATCAAATCATTGTGTCCGAAACCTTCAGCTGCTTCTCTTTACACAACTGGCATTTCACCTACATTACACCTATTCCTTTCTTTGTCCTTCTCACAGCTTTTATATTCTTGTTATGAGAGGAAGAAGGATGGAGATTGCTTTCTTTCTATTGTCTAGGGACCCGGGTTCAAATCGCGCTACGCAGATGGTCAAAGCTGAGGGCCCAATTTTACCATTTTCATTCTAAGTGTTGAATCTGGGCGTAATGCAGCTCTGACTTAGAAATCTGCTTTCAGGCGCCCCCCCCCCCCCCGCATACGCTCTCAGCCATCTCCAGCCCCATTCGCACTGTGGGAGGGGCTTAGCGCGGCCGAAACGATCGGAGCTCTGAACGGCGCATGCGCAGTCGGAAAAAAATTGGTCTGCCTCTTCCCCCCACCAATGAGCAATCGGGCCTCTCCCCTCCCCCCCGCCTCCAGACAACAATCTGGCCTCACTCATTCCCTCACCCCCTCTCCCAGATAATGGTCTGGCCCCACTCACCCCCATCCCCGCCCAGAGGAACAGCTGACCCACCTCCTCCTCCTCCTCCTCCTCCCCCTCCCCCAACCAGACAACAATCTGGCCTCACTCTCCTACCCCACCCCCCAACCAGAGAATGATCCGTCCCGCCTCCCTCCTCCTCCCCACCACTGATCTGAGTCAGAGAGCCGTTGGAAGCACTGGGCGCGCTCTTCAGCAGCTGGAGCACCTGATTCAGGCTTTTATTTAGCAGGTCCATTATGGCACAGTTCTAGATTGGCAAACATGATGGGAAAGGGGAAACGCTGATAAATTTGCATTTAAGTCACTATTGCGCCCGTTTTGGGCACGAAGCAGATCGCCTTTATTCCTGGGCGCTGGTAAAGTGGCGGGCATGGATTGCATTAATGGCCTCACGCTTGATTTTACCACATTTTAGCGCCCAAAAATGGGCACAACGCAACGGTAAAATCGGGCCCTGAATTCAATAAAAAATATCTGGGGTTAACAATCTACTGACGACTGTGAAAACATTGTCCATTGTTGGAAAAAATTCATCTGGGTCACTAATGGCCTTTAGGGAAGGAAATCTGCCACCCTTACCTGATCTGGCCTACAGGCGACTCCAGAACCACAGCAATATAGTTCACTCTCAACTACCTCAGACAACTAGGGATGGGCAATAAATGCTGGCCAACCAGTGATGTCCATGTCCTATGAATGAATAAAAAAAAGACTATATTAAAGGCGTCATACAATTGTAAGCTGTTGTTGTCTCACAAGGAGAAAGTAGAAAAAAGATAGAACAGTACAGCACAAACAGGCCCTTCGATCAAAGATTGTAGGAGTTATTTTAGTGAAAATAGGCAAAAAAAATGTGTACTGCACCAAAAACATACATCAGTTTGGAAATCTAGATTTTACAAACAATTTTGATCCTAATTGTCGATTACCATAATTTGAACTTGCTTGGGGTACTAAAACAGATGCCTGTACTTTAGCACTCAAGTGTCAATTAAACACAACATTCATGGTACCATTTATGTGGGTTCCTTTCACCCACTTCCACTGAAGGTGTGCAATGTTCTAACTAGCACACACAGCATGTTCCAGGGTGGCTCAGGGACCAAGACAATACTGAAGGTCCTTGTGGGGACAGTTCATGCAATATAACTGCTTCATTCTAAACTGTGGATGACAGCTTAGCAAAAGTGGGAAAAAGTTCAATGTTCACAAAACTAGGTGCAAATCGTAGTTTTGACAACTATTGCCAAATTGTTCACAACCTTTATCACACAATTTGGGAGGTTTTGTTTCAACAGATGACCTTCTGGCATCAATCAGTAGCAGAAATCTTCCAGAGGAATGGAAGAAAGATGGAGGTCAGAGTAAGATTGGTTCCAATAAAGTTGATGGTCACAACTCTACCACCTCGCCAACCCAGAATCAGAACAACAATAACCTTCATTGACCTCAGGTGGAAATTTCCAGCCTCGCTCAAGCGAGGCCGTAAAATCCCACCCGATGTTTTCCTTTGTGATTATGCTGCATGAGCACAATGAGATCAAGAATATTATACTCCAGAAAAAAAGGATGTCTGTGCCCTTGAGGACAAAGGTGCCACTTCTGTGCTCTCCTGCCCCCAGCCCGTACAGAAGCGAGTGCTGTTCTGACTGGCCCTTTCTCCTCCTCCTCCCACACCTCGCCCAGATCAAGCAAATCTCAGCGAAAAATGTCCATGGCCAAGCAACTTCTTTCTCCTGGCGACTTGTGCACTAAAAACTACCCATTACCATGGAACAGCACAGCACTTACTCCTTTTAAGTGACATCCTCAAAGAATTTTAAGAATAAATATTGCCAAAAGTCTTAACAATTATCCCAGAACATATACTCTTCCCAGCTCTAGCTGCAAGTGAACATGAAAAGATGCGTACCCCTTTAGTAGCGCTCCAAATCTACACCAAAACGTTGCTTACTCCCAAATAACTGTCTGCTTTTAGGAGACGGCCTTCAAAATGATGTCACTCACTTGTAGCCCAAGCTCATTAAATGCCTTCTTTGTGTCCAGAGACAAGTAGATTAATTGATGATAACACCTTAGCAAACCTCTGGGCAGCTGTTCTGAGTGTATGCTTTAACTCCTGTACCAAAATGGTGCCCTATGCGAAACTGGTATAATGTTTTTGGTGAACTGGAGTCATCTACAAATTCCCCTTCTGCTCGACGGAGACTGATTACCCGCAGGACCTCCAATATTCTTCAAAGGAACTAGGACCTGTTTGAATAGACTGGTGAAACTGGCACCTCAATTCTCCCTCTCCAAAAAAAAATAAATTCACAGCAGACACTTGGGGAGGTGGGACTGATGTATTGTAATGGGAAGAAACAGAGTCTTAAGAACAAAGAACAAAGAAAACTACAGCACAGGAACAGACCCTTCGGTCCTCCAACCCTGCACCGAACATGTTGCCTGACTGAACTAAACCCCACTACCCTTCCAGGGACCATATCCCTCTGTTCCCATCCTATTCATGTATTTGTCAAGAGCCCTTTAAAAGTCACAATCTCTTGGGAGGAGATGCTGTATAACTGCTCTCATCACCCACTGACTCTTGCAGTTAACAAATGAACAGCAATGAGTGAGTTAACAGAAGATGATTAGCCGCGCCACCACGCCCTGCCCACCACCACCACCACCACCCCCCCCCCGCCCCCCTCCCCACTGGAATTATTCTGCAGCATTGAATCAATTTGTTCAGAATGAGAAGGAAGGATGAAAAACTGTGGGAGAGAAATTAGCAACCTTAAAAATAAGAATGAGACAATATTTGATCAATAAATAATTTGCCAAGTGGAATTCTTTCGGTCAACTCTTGTTCTAGACTATCGGAGTTTTTCTAGCTCTGTGATTGAACCTTCGAAAAATCTTCTTCATGTTTTATTTGCAAACATTTTTTTGTTTCTAACGCTTTTAAGAGTCTTTAAGTAACGTGTTCACTTTATCTCCTTTGTTCAGATGTACACATTTCAAAAGTATGCTCACAAAGTGACCTTCATGGATAATCTTTCTATTCAACATTATACAGTGAGATGCCACAGAAGAAAAATAGTCTGTATTCAACAGTGGGGAATCACTTGCAGTGACATTTTGCACTATAAAGATGGCAGCCACTTGATAAATAATGCATTGTTGAACTGCTTGCTTTTCTCAGGTAATGTGACATTGTGCTGCATCAAACATCATTGTCAAATGGTTTTGAATAAAAAGGAACTCTTTTTTCTTCAATGAAACAATGATGGATACTATAGAAGGAGAGTCACTGGGGATTAAACTTAAGCTGCCTAGTTGAAAGACAACAGGTTGGAACTCAATCAAAAAGCCCAGGCTTAGTTGTAGAATGCAACTTCAATTTCCTTTGGTGTTCTGCTATCTGGGGGTTACTTATGATGGAGCTCTCCTTTATGCACAAATTAAACTCCTTTAATCCTCCATCAACTGTCAACTATTTACCAAACATTCTGTGGCCACAGGAACCAACACACTGTAGCTCACGTTGAAGAGGTAGAAGCCTTTCCATTGGCAACAACACCAAATCTGCCAACAACTGAAGGGAATCAGAAATCTGATGAAGAAGAAGGAGTTGCCATCGGAGGAGTCACTTTCACCGTCCAATCCCAGTGCTGTCTCATTCCATCTTGATCTGCTTGTTTCAACAGGTGAGTGGGACACCAGCAGCAATGGAGTGGGGCCCAACTTGGAACAGGCAGGACAGATCTGATAGTCTCATCAGAAGCCAATGTCCAATTTAAAACTCAAGCCCGGAATCATAGGATCATGGAATCCCTACAGTGCAGAAGGAGGCCATTCAGCCCATCGTGCCTGCCCCAACAACAATCCCACCCAGGTCCTATCTATTTAACCAATTTCAATCCCACATTCTGTGTGGCAGGACCCCATCTACTTACTCTGCTAGCAATACCGTCCCCCCCCCCACCCCGCCGACGATAAGGGGCAATTTGACATAGCCAATCCAGCTAACCCAGGAAACCGAAGCACCCAGAGGAAACCCACACAGACATGGGGAAAACATGCAGATTCCACACAGACAGTGACTCAAGGCTGGAATTGAACTCAGGTCCCTGGCGCTGTGAGGCAGCAATGCTAACCACTGTGCCGCAGTGACAGATTCGTTTATCCAGACAAGCCCATCAGTCATTGGATTCTGGGCACTAAATGGGACCTCGCGGTCATCTCTGTGCTTTGTTCATCACTGACTCCAGGGCTACCCTGCATTCTCCACAGTGAAAATCAAGGTTTTCTGATTGGCATAGATCGGCATCTGTTTGGTTAGTAGTATTTTGCCACTTCTATTAGGCCACTTATCTTTGATCCAAAGAACCCAGAAACTGATGCTTCTCACCATAGTGACAGATGATTGACAGAGAGGCACCAAAAACAAGATGTTTTAGCATTTGGACAACACTAGTAATATTTATTCTTAAAGGGAAAGAATTCATCCAAGATTGAAATAGTTCAAAATAAGCAAAACTTGGGTCTTACATAATCATCAGCAGTGGTATGGTGGTGTAACTAGGTTATCAGTTTTATTCTGTGCCTATGATTGGTACTGCCACATATTGTTGGTCCTATTAGTTTGGTATCATCAGAAGTGCAATAGAATAAAATCGTCTCAGAAAATGGTTAAAAACTGACAAAAGACTAATTTTAATGCATCTATTTTAAATAAAGGACCAATTTCAGTCCCACATTCTGTGTGGCAGGAGTGAAACGGAAAGATACTGTATGCACTAATTATTATGGAGAGTGATATATAGTAGCTTTATTCACCAATTGTAACTGAACTGTTGAATGCTCAAACTGTGATAACTAAGTCAATACATGGGTGGCACGGTGGCACAGTGGTTAATATTGCTGTCTTACAGAGCCAGGGACCCGGGTTTGATTCACAGCTTGGGTAAATGTCTGTGCAGAGTTTACACATTTTCCCTGTGTCTGCATGGGTTTCCTCCCACAATCCGAAAGACGCTTTGGTTAGGTACATTGGCCTTGCTAAATTCTTCCTTAATGTACCTGAACAGGTGTTGGAGTTTGCAGGTTCTCCCATGTCTGCATGTGTTCCCCCTGGGTGCTCCGGTTTCCTCCCATAGTCCAAAGATGCATAGGTTAGGTGGATTGGCCATGTTAAATTGCCCCTCAGTGTCAGGGGATTGGAAGGGTAAATACGTGAAGTTATGGGGATAGGGCCTGGTCAGACTCGGGGATTTTCACAGTAACTTCATTGCAGTGGTAATATAAGCCTATTTGTGACACTAATAAATAAACTTTAAACTTTAGACGTAATTAGACATATTTCATCCTGAATCATTGCATGTGTAATGTCTGAATAATTCCCATACATTCCAGATCAGAATAACTTGCTGCATAATTTATTTTTTCCTCATCTCACCTCTAGCAACTTTTGTAACTACCTTAAACCCACGTCCCCTGGTTATCCATCCTTATAGTAAAAAGTCTGACAACACCAGGTTTTAGTCCAACCTATTTATTTGATAATATACTCGCAAGCTTTCGGGTTAGCCCCTTCGTCAGGTGAATGTCACCTGACGAAGGGGCTAACCCGAAAGCTTGCGAGTATATTATCAAATAAATAGGTTGGACTAAAACCTGGTGTTGTCAGACTTTTTACTGTGTTTACACCAGTCCAACGCCGGCATACCCACATCATATCCATCCTTATGCCAGTGGAAACTGTTTCTCCTTCTCTCAACTAAATAAATGCTTCAGCATTTTGAATGTCTGTACTAAATCTCCCCTTCACCTTCTGAGCTCAATAGAGAACAATCTCAGATTGTGACTAAAATTAAGACAAAATACTGCGAGCGCTGGAATCTTAAACAAAAACACAAAATGCTGGAAAATCTCAGCAGGTCTGACAGCACCTGTGGAGAGAGAGCAGAAACATTGTTTTCAGTCAGAGCTAATAATTAAACTATTGGGGTGGAAGGTTGGGGAAATCAACAAAGGTGATATAGATCAAAAGGCAAAGGGAATGTAACTGATGCTCATGGCTAGGAATAGTGCTGATAGTGGCCCATTAAGAAATCAGAACAAATGGACTGAGTTAGCCAACAATCACATAATCATAGAATTCCCACAATGCAGAAGGAGGCCATTCAGCCCATCAAGTCTGCACTGACCACAATCCCACCTAGGCCTTATCTCTGTAACCTCATATATTTGCCATTCTAATCCCCTGACACTGAGGGGCAATTTAGCATGGCCAATCCACCTAACCTGCACATCTTTGTGGGAGGAAACTGGAACACCTCGAGGAAACCCTTGCAGACATGGGGAGAACATGCAAACTCTAACCAAACAGTCAGCTGAGGCTGGAATTGAACCTGGGGTCCCTGGTCATAATGAGGCAACAGTGCTAACTAGCGTGCAAATGCGGCTTGTTTCACACCATCCTCCGTTTAACCAAGATAAGCAGTAAACTCACCTAGATTCAAAACATTTGCTCTATTGCATTAAGCTGATTTTTATCTGCACCCTAGCTATGACTGTAACACTACATTCTGCACTCCCTCCTTTCCTTCTCTATGTACGGTATGTTTTGTCTGTACAGTGCGCATGAAACAATACTTTTCACTGTATGTTAATACATGTGACAATAATAAATCAAATCAAATCTATTCTCTTAGATTGTGCCTATTTTGTGGGGAAATAGAAAATGACCAGAATTCATTACAAATTAGTGTTTGAATTGCTGCTGATGTTGGTTTGTTATGGAGAATAACTCTTGAGCATAAACCCAGACGTGCACAGTAATATCTTTAATACTTTTATGGGAGATCATTAACTTTTGACTTCCACACCATCCTTAGCTACACTTCTTGGCTTTGAAACAGAGTCTGATTTTCCAGCAATTTAATTGGCTTCACGTCGTGAGGAATACAGTAGAAACCATTTCAAGTATTGGCAATGCACTCTGATCCAATTTAGTTGTCTGGTCTTCTGCCCATTTTTTGTTTCAATGGGAAATTGTCATGCTTGGCACTGTGCAGGCAATTAGAACAGAGCATTCAGAGATCAAGTCCACCTTTTGAAAAGAAACAATGGCAAGATGAAGCACTTAAGAGAGGGGTCTTGTGGCATTGTCTTTCCCACTGGAAGTTTTGAGGTGAGCTTTATTTTCCCTGCAGTTTGGCAATAACAGTTGAAGTGCATGTACGGATGTGTTATAATTGCTGAAATTACTGTACTTGTGCTCAGGTTCCTCACAACTTCAGTACGACTGATCAATTGCATGAATAAAAAATGCAGTAGGATAATTTCCCTCTTCATTGTAATGCGCCAGTCGATCATCATTATGTTGTCGGTATTCCATTTTTAGCAATCACTTCAAATACAATGTAACTACTTCATGGAAATATAGGATGAAGTAATTATAGCAGTTTTGCTGCAAATTATGTTACAGCAGCTCTGAATACTGAATTCTTCTCTTTATCTTCTGCTCTATTATTTCACCGGGGCTTCAAAGGTTGAAAAATTATTGCACAGGAAAAATCTTTTAGTAAACATGTGTCTAAAATCCTCTTGCTCCGTCACTGAATGAAACCATCGCAGAGGGTTACTCATTGCTAAATTGCACCTTAAAGGACAATTTGCTGTGTTACCTGGTCGTGCTGTGTACAGCTTCAACGAACTTCAGCTGCTCTGTTGCCACCAAGCTTGGCTGTTTGGGCCAGCAACATCACAAAAGCCGGCAATTTGACCAATTATTCAACTGCTGTTTGTGTCGGTGCTTGCTGTGAGAAAATTGGGCGTTTTAGAACCACTTCCTTGGTAAAGGAAAGCGCCTTGTGATGCTGGAGGTCATGATAGAAGCTGTAACAGTAATGATTAACTCACTCCTTATTTTTCCCATTCCACTTTGATCAATTCTGTTAAACTTACCATCTGATTGCTGCGAAGAATCAAATATCTTTAATTCATGCTTTGTTTATTGTGTAAATAGCGCAAGAAGTGTTGGCAATGACTTAACCGCTAAAACTAATCTCAATGTCGTGTTTTCTTCGTAAGGCACATTGATTTACTCACAATTTGTAAACATCAGGAAAAGTGTGTATTGTAGCTTGGTGTTACCTATTCTGCCACATTTAAATATAGGGCGGAATTTTACCAGCATGTCCGCCCAAGTTTCACACAATCCTGCCCGAGGTCAACGGAGATTGCCGTTCTCCGAGCCGAACCTGCCCCCGGAATAGAGGCTGGCATGCCGGTAAAATTCCAGCCGTATAGTATGATCTGTTCAGTGCATAAAGTTACAGTAGCAAGAAAAACACATTAGCTGATTACATCAAATGTGAGCGTAAAGTTTTAAAGTTTATTTATTAGTGTCACAAGTAGGCTTATATTACCATCCAATGAAGTTATGGTGAAAATCCCCTAGTTGCCACACTCTGGTACCTGTTCGGGTACACTGAGGGAGAATTTAGTATGGGCAACGCACCTAAGCAGCACGTCTTTTGGACTGCGAGAGGGAACAGGAGCCCCTGGGGAAAACCCACACAGACAGGGGAGAACGTGCAAACTCTGCACACACAGTGACCCTAGCCAGGAATAGAACCCACGTCTCTGGTGCTGTGAGGCAGCAGTGCTAACCACTGTGCCAGTATTTAAATTGGTCGGCTGTTATAACCCTACCGGATATTCATTTGCTTTTTTTCTTTCATGGGTTATAGGTGTCGCTGGCAAGGCTAACATTCATTTCCCATCCCCAACTGCCCTTGAGGAGGTGGTGGTGAGCTGTCGTCTTTATCCACTGCAGTCCATGTGGTGCAGGTACATCGTCAGTGCTGTTCAGGAGGGAGGTCCAGGATTTTGACCCAGTGACACTAAAGGAACGGTCATGTAGTTCCAAGGCAGGAGTGTGTGTGACTTGAAGGGGAACTTGCAGGAAGTGGTGTTTCCATGCATTTGCTGCCTTTCTTCTTCTAGGGGAGATTGCAAATTTGGATGATGCTGTAAAAAGGAGCCTTGGTGAGTTGCTGCACTGCATCTCACTGATAGTGCACTCTGCTGCCACTGTGGGTTGATGGTCGAGGGATTGAATGTTGACGGCGGTGAATGCGGTACCGGTTAAGCTTTGCCATGGATGGTGTTGAGCTTGAGTGTTGTTGGAGCTGCGCTCATCCAGCCAAGTGGAGAGTTGGAGCGTATTCCATCATATTCCTGACTTGTGCCTTGTAGATGATGGAGAGAATATTGGAGTCAAAGGGCAGAATTTTTCAGCTGTGTTCACCCTGAGACTAGAAAATCCCACTTGAGGTCAACGGACCTTTCCATTTTCCACTGTCTACCCCTCACCCACTATGATTCCAGTGGCAAGCGGAATGGGAAAAAACACGTCCCAGGATGTGAGATACTTATTTCAGAATTCCCATTCTCTGACCTGCTTTTGTCGCTATAGTATTTATATAGCTAGGCTAGTTCAATTTTTAGTCAATGTTTTGCCCCAGGATGTTGGTAAGTGTAGGTTTCAGCAATAGTGGTACCATTGAACGTCATAGAATCATAAAATCATAGAATCATACAGGGCAGAAGAGGCTCTTTGGCCCATTGAGTCTGCACTGACACACTAGAAACACCTTAACCTAATCCCATCTTTCAGTACTTGGCCCATAGGCCTCAATGGAGATGTTTAGTTTTTGGAGATGTTCATTGCCTGGCACTTGTGTGGCACAAATGTTACTTGACGCTATTGGCCTAAGTCTGAATGTTGTCCAGGTCTTTCTGCAAATGGACACGATCTGCTTATCATTATTTAAATATTGTGCAAACATCCCCACTTCTGACCTTATGATAAAAGAATGGCCGTTGGTGAAGTTGCTGACAATGATTTGGCCATCTGTGTTGATGCCGTACTTGGTCAAATGCTGCACTGACGTCAAAGGCAGTCATTCTCACTTCCTCTCTTGAGTTCAGCTTTTTTGTCCATGTTTAGACCAAGTTTGTAATGAGCCAAGTAGCCCTGGCAGCAGTGATCAGATTATTGGTGTGTAAGTGCTACTTGATATCACTGTCAGCGACACATTCCATAAATTGATGAATGATCAAGAGGAGTTGATGAGACAAGAATTGGTTGGATTGGATTTGTCCGATGTCTGGGGGCTGGAGCTACCTGAGCAATTTTTCATATTGTCAGATAGATGCCAGTGTTGTTGCTGTACTGGAACATCTTGGCCAGGGCATGGCTAATTCTGGAGCATGAGTCTTCATCACTTTAATGGGAAGATGGTGGCATTATAGTAATTAATGTCTCTGGATTAGTAATCCAGAGGCCCAGGGTAATACTTTACAGGCTGGGTTCAAATCTCACTTCAGCAGCTTGTGAAATTTAAATTCAATAAATAAAACCTGGAATTGAAAGCTTGTCTTTGTAGCTATCATTAATTGCCCTAGTAAGAAATCTGATTCATTAATGTCTTTTCAGGAAGGAAATCTGTCGTGCTTAGCCAGTTTGGCCTATATGTTATTCCAGACCTGTACCACATGGTTGATTCTTAACTGCTGTCTGAAATGGCCCAGCAAGCCATTCCATTCAAGGGGAATTCAGGATGGAAACAAATGCTTACCTAGCCAGTGACCCCTACATCCCATGAAAGAATAAATGACCTACTGCTGGGATGTTGTCAATGTCCAAAACCTTTGTGGCATCCTGTGTCTTCAGCTGTTTTTTTGATATCATGTGGAGAGAATTGAATTGTTTGGAGACTGGCATCTGTGATGTTGGGGGCTCCAGGAGGAGGCCAAGGTGATTCATCCACTCTACACTTTCGGTCGAAGGAATGCTTCAGCCTTGTAATTGCATTGATGTGCTGGTCTGCCCAATCATTATGGACACATGGGGATATTTATGGAGCCTCCCCCTCTAGTTAGTCATTTGACTGTCCATCACCATTCATGATGGGACATGACAGGACTTCAGATCTTTGATCTGGTTCAATTTATTCTGGGTTTAAAATCAGTGAAAGATAATAATTGGCCATTTTGGTAAGTGAATTAATCACTTCCATTAATGTTGAAATCTGTGGAGTAGAGGAGATGTATAATTGTGCACTCATCCATCCTGGTTATAATACTTCTGAGTTTTTGTGTTCCAGGTCCCATATTTATAAATCATGCATGCTTGATGAACTACTTTCCCAACTTGCCCTATCACTTTCAATGATTTGTGTACATACACACGGAGACTGTCCCTGCGGCAGATGTGGCGAGCCAATCAAATATTGGTTGACTTCATTGAACCCACAGACATAAAGGGCCGGAAAATCCCGCCCACAGCCCCCAATCCATCTGCTCCATGGCAAGGTGAAAGAGTCAGGAATGAAAATTCCAAAGTGTTGGCTGAAGATGCTGTCACAAATGCTGGAGCAAAGGAAGGGCAAACACATGTAGTCACTCAAATTCAATAAAGCACTTGGGCTCATGAAGAATACAGAGTTAGAACAAAGAACAAGGAACATTACTGCACAGGAACAGCCACTTCGGAACTCCAAGCCTGCACTGACCATGCTTGGGTAGAGTGGATTTATAAGTGATGATCTTAAGCAAATGAAAAACAATGAAAATCAAATGAACCTTCTTAATCAGGTATGAACTTATTTATTTAAATTGAACTTTATTTTTATGTCGTCATATATTACATCAGAGCTATATTCAGATCAACATACTCTTCCAAATTTTGGCATAAAAGACTTCAATCATGTGATGCTAGGTTACAACTGGAATGTGGCATCAGTTCAACTCATGAACTGTTAATCATCGTACCTCTCACTTTGACAATTGTCTTTGAAGCAAAATGGAATGCTCCCAAAGTTATTTATACATACATTTTATGAGTTGTGTATTGATAAATTAGACAGAAGTTGTAATTGACATTTGTCGGTAAAGTAGTTCTCACATTTTCCCACTGAAAGTTGCAAATGAGATTTGATTACGCTAACATCTCAGGTGTATTTAAGCAAAGTTTGTTTCTGGAATGATCAAGGTAGCTTTTCTACCATTTTTTGGTAGATGAGTCTTGGCAATACTATACATCAGGTTTGAGTCCCAACATTTCTGTTCAAATGTGTCATCTTGAGATATTCTTTCTGGTAAAATGTCCTTCAAGTGACACTGCGTCTTGCCCTCCTGCAATTCTGTCCTGTATCATAAAACTATCCAATATGACAACCCATCATTTCAGTGCTGATTCTGTCTGAGTAACTCAAGGGTGATCCCACTGCTTTGTTCCCTCTACTGCCCTCAATCAACGCAGGTGGCAAAGATTTATTTCTCTACAAAGATGCAGTGGCCTCTGCCTTGGTTATTCCCGGAGACAAAACCTGCTGTACTCCAACGCTGTTATAAATCAGAAAACCTCTCTCAACCTCTCTCTTCACTCACTTAGTAATGGATAAATAAACGACTGGTTTCTCAAATTTGTTGAAATCATGTGTTATGGGGATAAATTCATGTCAGGTAAATGATGAAATAAATTTATCTGCAAAACACTTCCCCTGCCCCCACCATGAAGTGTTTACCAACAACAGCGGCAGCTCGCCATTGGTCAACAGCAGGAATTTCCACTCCTGCTGATGCCTATGTTCCACCCACACTATCGCTGGAGTAACTCCACGTGGCAGCAAGCTCCGCATTCTCACTATTCAACAGTATCATGCTTCTTAAACAATTCTTTAATCTATTGGTGGTCAGTTTAAATTCCTGCCTCTTGTGCAGGGCTGGCCCAGAAATGGAAACTGCGACCAGAATTTTATAGAGATTGAGAGGGCGCGTGCCCGATCTGAACTCACATGAATTTGCACGAGAAGATGTCTGCTGCATATTCTGCACAGAAACCGATAGCGAAGTGCCGCACACATGAGGACGGCCTCAACTGGGATCTTGTGTTCATGTCACACTATCTGCAGCCCCCAAGACTTGCCTGGGCTTACAAAATCTCACTAACTGACCTGGCTGGAGACAATACACAGCTCTTTAACTTGTGCTTGGCCCTCTCTCCATGCACTTTGTCTGTATCTTTAAGACTTGATTACCTATAAAATCTCGCATTCCAACCATTATCTTGGAAATTGAGGTTGGGAAAGTCAATGAACTGTTTGTGGACCAAATCCTCGCTCACCTGATGAAGGAGTGAGACTCCAAAAGCTTGTGCTGCCAATTAAACCTGTTTGACTTTAACCTGGTGTTGTGAGACTTACTGTGCACATTCTAACCTCATGGCATCCTCACGCGATATTTTGTATGATGGGCATACGTGAGAATTGGAAGTGCAGCCACTGACAAATAAAAGCATAATTAAGCCTATTAAGCATGCAATTGGCCTAAATGTGGAAGGGCCACTTAATATTAGGGCCAATTGCTTGCTTGATGGATTTAATTGCTCTTTAAATTGTTGGCAGGTGTAATTCAAACTCTGGTGTGCGCCCGCTGACAAGTGTAAAAGCACACGGTTCAATCGACCAGGTGAGCTTCACACTTTTCCATCATTCCTGACCCAGGCTGGCATGAAATGTCCGGGATGAAGCAAGATAAAATATTTGAGGTTTGAGGTGTTATGTATCACGCTGCCGTTAGTCGACTCTGCTTGAGAGAAAGAATTTGCAGTGTTTTCTTGTTGCAAATGTCAATGTGAAACTTTTGAATTTTCTACCTGGGGTGTTGTTGAAATTCCATTGTTGAATACAGTATATTAAGTGCATTGGCCATGCTAAATTCTTGCTCACTGAACCCGAACAAGTGCCAGAGGGTGGTGACTAGGGGATTTTCACAGTGACTTCATTGCAATGTTAATGTAAACCTCCTCGTGACACTAATAAATGAACTTAAATATTGCTGAAGTGTGATAGCCAGATAGTTGGTCTCTAAGGAGTTTAAGGGATATGGGGAGCAGGCAGGAAAATAGAACTGAAGTCCAAGATCAGCAATCATCATTGTGATTAATGGAGCAGGCTTGAGGGGCCATATGGCCTAATCCTGCTGTGTTTCTTGCCTTCCTTTAGCTTGTATATTTTCTTGGTAAAGTTCTGTGAGATGTGTGGTGGTTGTAAAAAGTGTTATATAAATGCTAGTCTCTTTTTTCCACCAGATATACTACTCCAAACCTTGAAATATATGCTGCAAATTATATTAAAATCTTCAAATAACAGTCATAGAAATTGTGATAAATGTTTATAAGCTAGCATCTGACAGTGTAATATGAAATTCCTACTTTGAAGCCCAAGTACAATGTAGTGGCATAGTGGCAGAGTGTTTCCTCACGGCGCCAGGGACACAGGTTCAATTTTGGCCTCAAGTCACTCGATGGAGTTTGCACTTTCTCTACATGTCTGCATGGGTTTCCTCCGGGTGCTCTGGTTTCCTCCCACACGTTGGCCATGCTAAATTGACCCTACTGTTAGGGAGAATAGCAGGATAAATGTGTGGAGTTACGGAAGTAGGGCCTTGGTGGGATTGTGGTCAGTATAGATTTGATGGGCTGAATGGCCTTCTTCTGTATTGTAGGGACTCTATGATTCTATGACTACTTGTAAAAGATGGTCTCACATAACATATCAGAACCTGATCACATCTCACTTTTCAATACAGAAGTGGCGGTGGAATGGAATTAATAATATCTAATGTTACCATTTTACTTCCTTCATTGAAGATTACTTGGGCATAGTGCAACACTGGAGACCGCCTGAACCCCAGTGAAGGCCAAAAATACTTATCTATCTTGACCGACCAGCTACCACAAGAATGCCCCAGTGAGTCACGGGGTGGAAATTCCATATCAGGTAGACTCAGCTCCCTCTGTACATTATGAGCCCATTTTTTGCCTTGAAAGGAACAAAAGGAAGCTCTGCTCCTTGCAAGAATATTGGGAAACTCTTGAGAAACAACGAAGAGTGAAAATAGCCGAGGCTGCCTTGTTTTCCTATGGATTCTGTCATCTCCCATGTAATGTGGGGTCATTGTCAGTGGTTAATACACACCTTTCCAGAACAGATTCCTTGCAAAGATTTGTAGGCAACAGGACATTTAGGGGAAACAAATATGTATGGGACAGCATGGTGGCACAATGGTTAGCACTGCTGCTTCACCATGTCAGGAATTGGGGTTCAATTCTGGCCTTAGGTCACTGTCTGTGTGGAGTCTGCACATTCTCCCTGTCTCTGCATGAGTTTCCTCCAGGTGCTCCAGTTTCCTCCGGGGGCCCCAGTTTCCTCCCACACTCCAAGGATATACACATTAGGTGGGTTGGCCATGCTATATTGCTTCATAGTGTCATGGTGACTAGCAAGGTAAATATGCCGGGTTATGGAAATTGGACCTGGGGGGGGATTGTTGTCGGTGCAGACTCGATGGGCCAAATGGCTTCCTTCTGCACTGTAGAGATTCTATGATGTAGACATTGCAAATTCCAGTTCTTCATTAATGTTTGCATTCCTTGCCAGAACTAAAGCTGAGTAATTAGTGTGGTAATTTTATACTGTTGTTAAAGCCATTTCGAGGCTGACAACACACTGAGGTTTTAATGGATTTTACACCTTGTGGGATGTGATGTTAATAGATGCCGCCATTCACTTCCTGTGTTTCCCTTACCACCTCATCATCCAAAGAGACAGAGATCATCTGTTCAATTGTCTGTCAATTGCATATGGTAACATTTGAAAATACCAATCCATTAAACAACTTCTTGTTCAAATTAATTCTGGATCAAGGTACTGAAACAAAGAATGTAGGATAGTTGGCTCACATCGATTATCCAAGGCTCAGTTCCAGACAATCAGGTATTCTCATTGGTCACCAAAGCCACGGAACAGTGGAGTCCTCTCAGGAACTCGATTACTTGGAACTGTTTCTAAAAAAATAGATTAACTCCAAATATCTGAAGTCAAACTAAATAAAGTAAATGGAATGCACTGCCAGGGAGAGTGGTAGAGGTGGGTAGCCTCACCACCTTTAAGAAGTATCTGGATGAACTCTTGGCACATCATAACATTCAGGGCTATGGGCCAAATGCTAGTTGATGGGATTAGGTGGGAGTTCAGGGGTTTCTAATGTGTCGGTGCAGACTCGATGGGCTGAAGGGCCTCTTCTGCACTGAATGATTCTATGATTCTACGAAAGTACAATACAGAAAATATTCCCCTTGATAGTTTGGGGTGGGACGCTAACATGATGGGCCAGATAGCCTCCTTTTGCGCTCTTCTGTGAACTAATCTGCTCAATCAACAATGGTCCAATATGTACAGTGAGTACCAAACAAGATACTCTGGGTGGACACAAGAACAGAAAATGCTGGAAAATCTCAGCAGATCTGACAACATCTGTAGAGAGACAATAGAGCCAATGTTTTGAGTCATGACGACCTTTCATCAGAGCTGATATTTATACTGTTGGGGTGAGGGGTTGAGGGAATGAACAAAGATGCCACAGACAAAGGGAATGTAAATGGTGTTGGGCATGGCTAGGAATGATGCTGATAGTGGCCCATTAAGAGATCAGAATGCATGGGTTGAGTTGGCCAACAGTGTTTCACCCCATCCTCAGTTTACCCAAGGTAAGCATTAAACCCATTATTGTTGTACAATTACATTCCAACAAATGTTTGTGTGCCATTTCACAGCTGAGAGCACAAGAAGGTGCCCTGTTCGAAGGTCTTTGGCAGTGCTGTTGAGCCAGCTGGTAGGAGGCATGCAAAGTACATTGCACTGGTTTGCTTTCCAAGCACTTAGCGCATTGTGCCAACTGAAGCTGTTGACAAATGTGTGTGTGTGTGTGATCAACGTATCCTCATTAAATTCAAGAGAACTCAGATCAGCATTAAAGACATCTCTGAGCAAATCAGTTTTAGCTATTCATTCAGGTGTGATTAAATTAAATGGTAATGGTCTCATATGCATATTGCCTTAGCAAAATGAGCAGAAAGTAAATCAGTGAAAAATGAGGCCGAGCGAGTGAAGGTACAAGGAGTACATTATTGCCGTTCAATTATATTTTAAAAGCAATAAAAAAGTGTGATGTAAAAATGTTAAATATGCTTACCAATCACTCAGCTACTTATATATTCTGGCTGAATCCATTGCAACTTCATTGTAACTACTTTACAGTCCTCAAGATATTCTCCACCGATCTCAACTATATTCTCTCGAAAGGGTGGCAAATCTTATCCCTGACAATCGATTATTAGAAATTCACTTAGTTTAGTTTTAATTACTTTTCACATCTCTCAAAGGTGCCAAAAATCAATTTAATCCCATAAAAAGAAACGATTTCTTTTTAGAGTCAACTCATTATGGACGCAAAGGTAATTCTTTTTAACAAAGACAATTCTGATGAAAGGTCAGCATCACATTTGAAACACTGGCTAAGTAGACTGGACCATTTTTTTGCCCTAGAGTTTGGAAGGAGGAGGGACAATCTCATGGAAATATCTAAAATTCTTAAGAGGCTTGACAGAGTAAATGTGGGGATGATATTTCCCCTGGCTGGTGAGTCTAGAACTCACATTGGTTCATGGTTTAAAAAGGATTGTAGGGAAAAGCCTGGGAACTACAGGCCAGTGAGCATCACGTCTGTGGTGGGTAAATTGATGGAAAGTATTTTGAGAGACGGGATTTACAGGCATTTAGAGATGCAAGGACTGATTACGGACAGTCAACATGACTTTGTGAGTGGAAAATCATGTCTCACAAATTTGATTAAGTTTTTTGAAGGGGTAACCAAGAAGGTAGACAAGGGCAGTGCAGTTGATGTTGTCTACGTGGACCTTAGCAAGACCTTTGACAAGGTACCGCATGGTAGGTTGTTGCATAAGGTTAAATCCTACAGGATCCATGGTGAGGTATCTAAATGGATACAAAATTGGCTCCTTGACAGAAGACAGAGGATGGTTGTAGATGGTTGTTTTATCAAACTGGAGGTCTGTGACCAGTGGTGTGCCTCAGGTACTCTGTCAGGAACGTTGGACCCTTAGAGGATGAGAGGGGGGACTTAGTGGTAGGGGATGGGGAAATGGCTGAGGCCTTGAATAACTTTTTTGTTTTGGCCTTCACGGAGGAGGACGTGAATAATTTGCCGGGTGTTAGCGATGGAAAGATGGTAGGAGTGGAGGGCCTGAATGACATTATTGTTACTAGAGAGGCAGTGCTCAACAGACTGGAGGGACTGATTGTAGACAAGTCCCCAGGACCGGATGGAATGCATCCAAGGGTTCTGAAAGAAATGGCGGAGGTGATAGTGGATGCCTTGGTGATTATTTTCCAAACATCGCTGGATTCCGGGTAGTGCCGGAAGATTGGAAAACGGCTAATGTTACGCCGTTGTTTAAGAAGGGTGGCAGGCAAAAGGCAGGGAATTATAGGCCGGTTAGTTTAACGTCTGTTGTAGGTAAAATGTTAGAATCCGTGATCAAGGAGAAAATAGCGAGGCATCTTGAGGAGAATTGTTTGATAGAGCAGCCGCAGCACGGTTTCGTTAAGGGGAAGTCGTGTCTGACGAATTTATTGGAGTTCTATGAGGATGTGTCTAGGGCGGTGGATAGACGAGAGCCGGTGGATGTGGTGTTTCTTGATTTTCAGAAGGCGTTTGATAAGGTGCCGCACAAGAGGTTATTACAGAAGGTTAGAGGGCATGGAGTTGGGGGTAGGGTGTTAGCGTGGATAGGGGATTGGCTGTCAAACAGGAGGCAGAGAGTGGGGGTCAATGGGTGCTATTCGGATTGGCGGTTGGTGACTAGTGGAGTGCCCCAGGGGTTGGTGCTGGGGCCTCAGCTATTTACCATTTATATAGATGATCTGGAGGAGGGAACCAAGTGTATGGTGTTGAAATTTGCTGATGATACCAAGATTGGTGGAACGGCAAATTGTGCGGAGGGCGTGGAAAGCCTGCAGAAGGATCTAGATGGGCGAATGGGCCAGGAACTGGCAAATGGAATTTAACGTTGGCAAGTGTGAAGTTGTCCACTTTGGTAGGAATAATGGTAGGAAGGACTATTACTTACATGGCGAAAAACTGCAGCATGCAACGGTGCAGAGGGATCTCGAGGTCCTTGTGCATGAGTCGCAAAAACCCAGCTTGCAGGTGCAGCAGGTGGTCAGGAAGGCAAATGGGATGCTGGCCTTCATAGCGAGGGGGATTGAATATAAAAGTAGGGAGGTCTTGCTGCAACTGTACAGGGCACTGGTGAGACCGCAGCTGGAGTACTGTGTGCAGTTTTGGCCGCCGCACTTATGCAAGGATATTTTGGCCTTGGAGGGAGTGCAGAGGAGGTTCACTAGGCTGATACCGGAGTTGAGGGGGTTGAACTATGAGGAGAGGCTGAATAAACTAGGCTTGTACTCGTTAGAGTTTAGAAGAATGAGGGGAGATCTCATTGAGACATATAAGATGATGAATGGGATGGATAGGATAGAGGTGGAGAGGCTCTTCCCGCTCAGAAAGGACAGTAGGACTAGAGGGCACAGTCGCAAGATAAAGGGGGGGCAGTTTAGAACGGAATTGAGGAGGAACTTCTTCACTCAAAGGGTGGTGAATCTCTGGAATTCTCTGCCTGTTGAAGTGGTGGAGGCTGCCTCGTTAAATATATTTAAGACGCGGGTTGATAGGTTTTTGATAGGCAGGGGGATTAAGGGTTATGGGGAGAGGGCGGGAAAGTGGAACTGAGCCACGACAGATCAGCCATGATCTTATTGAATGGCGGGGCAGGCTCGAGGGGCTAGATGGCCTACTCCTGCTCCTATTTCTTATGTTCTTATGTTCTTATTATCAGCGCTGGGTTCACTGTTATTTGTCATTTATTTTAATGATTTGGATGAGAACATAGGAGGCATGGTGAGTAAGTTTGCAGATGACACTAAGATTGGTGCAGAGTGGACAAAGAAGAAAGTTATCTCCATTGCATCGGGATCTTGATCAATTGGACCAGTGGGCTGACGATGGCAGATGGAATTTAATTTAGACAAATGTGAGATGATGCATTTTGGTAGATTGAACTAGGGCAGGACTTACTCAGTTGATGGTAGGGCATTGGGGAGAGTTACAGAACAAAGAGATCTAGGGGTACATATTCAAAGCTCCTTAAAAGTGGAGTCACAGGTGTACAGAGTGATGAGGAAGGCATTCGGCATGCTTGGTTTCATCGGTCTGAACACTGAATACAGGAGTTGGGACGTCTTGTTGAAGTTGTACAAGACATTGGTAAGGCCACACTTTGAATATTGTGTACAGTTCTGGTCACCCTATTATAGAAAGGATATTATTGAACTAGAAAGAGTGCAGAAAACATTTACTAGGATGCTACAGGGACTTGATGGATTGAGTTATAAGGAGAGGCTGAAACACAGGGACTTTTTTTCTCTGGAGCGTAGGAGGCTGAGGGGTGATCTTATAGAGGTCTACAAAATAATGAGGGGCGTAGATCAATTAGATAGTCAGTACCTCTTCCCAAGGAAAAGGAGTCTAAAAATAACGAGTATAGATTTAAGGTGAGAGAGGAGGGATACAAAAGTGTCCAGAGGGCCAACTTTTTCACACACAGGGTGGTGAGTGTCTGGAACAAGCTGCCAGAGGTAGTAGTAGAGGCGAGTAAAATTTTGACTTTTAAAAAGCATTGAGATAGTTACATGGGTACGAAGGATAGAGACGGATATGGCCAAATGTGGGCAATTGGGATTAGCTTAGGGGTTTAAAAAAAAGGGCCTCCTGGACAAGTTGGGCTCAAGAGCCTGTTTCCATGCTATAAACCTCTCTGACTCTATGGTCTCAGAATAAACAGCCAGCTAATTAGAACTGAAACGAGCGAAAATGTCTTCATAGAAACATTGAAACTAGAAGCACTAGTAGGCCATTTGGTCCTTCGAGTCTGCTCCGCCATTCATTTTGGTGATGGGTGAACATCCCTTGATCCCTTGAGCCCCAAGAGCTATATCTAATTTATTCTTGAAATTAGACAAGGTTTTGGCCTCAACTATATTCAGTGGTATTAATTCCACACATTCGCCACCCTCTGGGCGAAGAGGTTTCTCCTCATCCCAATTCTAAAATGTTTACTCCTTATTCTCGAACAATGACCCCTTGTTCTGGACTCTCTCATCATTGGGATCAATCTATCTGAATCTTCCCTGTCTACTCTTGTTAGAATTTTATAAGTTTCTATGAGATCCCTCTCACTCTTCAAAACTCTAGCGAATATAATTCTAACCGATTTAGTCTCTCCTCATATGACGGAACTGCCATCCCAGAAATCAACCTGGTAAGACTGCTCTATACTGCCTCCATAGCGAGAAAATCTTTCCTCGGATAAGGACACGAAAACAGCACATAGTACTCCAGGTGTGGCCTAACCAATGCCTGATACAATTGCAGCAAAACATCCCTATCCCTATACTCAAATCCCTTACTCAATGGGTGTTTGGAATTCTCTATACAAGGCAGCTGTCGATGATTAGTTATTGAGTATATTCAAAAGAGAGATTGATAGTTTTATAATGAGGGATACGGAGAAAGTGTAGGAAGATGAGGTCGAGGTGAAAGGTCAGTCATGATTGTATTGAATGGGGGAGAAAGCTTTAAAAGATAAATGGAATACCCCTGCTCATATTTCTGAAATAACATTTCCATTTCCATAGAAAGATACTAAGCAAATCTAATCACTGCCAAACAATACAATACTTTCACAGTATTGTCAGAATATTGCCCTTTTTATTCCAAAATGTATGCTTATCAGTTTGGCAATTTCCATTCGATACAAACTCAAGTTTCCAAAAATGTCACAAACAGTCTCTTGGGATCTATTTCAAGAAGCTTAATTTCATTTCTGTAGCAATTTTCCTCATCTCAGGAACCTATTTCAATGCCTTCAAAGTTTGGTTACTGATGTGGGGTGGCACAGTGGTTAGCATTGCTGCCTCTTAGAGCCAGGGACCTGGATTCAATTCCCAGTTTGGGTCTCTGTCTATGTGGAGTCTATACGCTTTCCCCGTGTCTCCACAGGTTTCCTTCGGAAGCTCTGGTTTCCTCCCACAGTCCGAAAGACGTACTGTTAGGAACGTTGACCAAGCTACTTGAACAGGTGCCGGAATATGGCAAGTAGGGGATTTTCACAGTAACTTCATTGCAATGTTACTTGTGAAAATAACAAATAAACTAAAATAGTATCGGAAACATGACAGTCAATTCTTAGATAGCAAGACGCCAAAATTGGCTTCTTGACAGAAGCAAGAGGATAATTGTAGAGAGCTGTTTTACAAACTGGAGGACTGTGACCAGCGGTGTGCCTCAGGGATCAGTGCTGGCTCTACTGTTATTTATCATTTATATTAATGATTTGGATGAGAATATAGGGGGCATGGTTAATAAGTTTGCAGATGGCACCAAGATTGGTGGCATAGTGGGAAATGAAGAAAGTTATCTCCAATTGCAATAGGATCTTGATCAATTGGGCCAGTGGGCTGATGAAGGCAGATGGAGTTTAATTTAGACAAATGCAAGGAGATGCATTTTGGTAAATTGAACCAAGGCAGGACTTACTCAATTCATGGTATGGCATTGGGGAGAGTTATAGAACAAAGAGATCTAGGGGTGGATGTTCATAGCTCCTTGAAAGTGGAGTCACAGGTGACAGAGTGGTGAAGAAGACATTTGGCATGCTTGGTTTCATTGGTCAGAACATTGAATACAGGAGTTGGAATGTCTTGTTGAAATTGTACAAGATATTAGTAAGGCTACACTTGGAATACTGTGTGCAATTCTGGTCACCCTGTTATAAAAAAGGATATTATTAAACCAGAAAGAGTGCAGAAAAGATTTACTAGGATGCTACCGGGACTTGAGGGATTGAGTTATAAGGAGAGGCTGGATAAACTGGGACTTTTTTCTCTCGAGTGTAGAAGGCTGAGGGGTGATCTTATAGATGTCTATAAAATAATGAGGGACATAGATCAGCTAGATAGTCAATATCTTTTCCCAAAGATAGGGGAGTCCAAAACTAGAGGGCATAGGTTTAAGGTGAGAGGGGAGAGATACAAAAGTGCCCAGAGGGTCAATTTTTTCACACAGAGGGTGGTGAGTGTCTGGAGCAAGCTGCCAGAGGCAGTAGTAGAGACGGGTACAATTTTGTCTTTTAAAAAGCATTTAGATAGTTACATGGGTAAGATGGGCATAGAGGGATATGGGCCAAATGTGGGCAATTGGGATTTGCTTAGAGGTTTTCGGAAAAAGGGCGGCCAAAGGCCCTGTTTCCATGTTATAAACCTCTGTGATTCTATGACTCTATGCCATAGCCAGCAATTAAGTAAATAATCTCATCACTTTTAGTTGACTGAGGGATTAATATTGACCATGACACAGGGGAAGAATTCTCCTGTCCTTCTTCAGGACAATGCAATCGGATCTTCCATGTCCACTTGGGTGGGCAGACTTGACTTTGGTTGAAAGTCTCATTTGAATGTTGGCTCTTGCAGCACACAGCACTCTCGTACTGTCCTGGAATGTCAGCCTTTTGCTCAAGTTTCTAACGCATGAACTTTGACTCTTCAAGAACTCTGACTCAAAAGCGAGGATCTTACCAGCTAAGTCATAATTAACTTTGGTAAATGTGAAGTATAAGGGGACTTTACAGCCTCGCTCATCCTGAAACTGTAAAATCCCACCTGAGGTCAACGGACCTTTTCATGGTCTGTGTCCCGCCTGCTATGATTCCCATGTTGGATGGGCCTGGAAGATTCCACCCGGAGTGTTTTAGAGGGAAGAATAAGATGGATGTAAGACCCACCCACGTCATAAGTTTCAGGCCAACTCCTCAACTTCATCATTATTTGACTGGCGAGATTTCCACACAATTGCCTCAGCAATGGGAAAGCTACCCACTTTCTAGCTGTAATCACAACTTGGAACATGTCACGCTAATCCATGGTGAGGCTGATTTTTTTTTAATCCAATTCAATCAAATCAAGTCCAATTCAAAGCCTCAACAAGTTGAGACATTCCCAATCCAAGCTGACACGACAGGGCTCTCACCTCCTGTCTTGGGCTTGATCTATATTGTCCAAGATGATTAGAGTAGGCGTAGCTTCTCCTCCAAGACTTGGTCTCATTTGCACCTTAGCCGAAAGGCCAAGATGCCTCTTTTAAAAATGGCTTCACACTCTGGCGCCTGTTCAGCACATTGAAGGAGTATTTAGCTTGGCCAATGCACCTAACCAGCACGTCTTTTGGACTGTGGGAGGAAACCAAAGCAACCAGAGGAAACCCCCGCAAGCACGGGGAGAATGTGTGGACTCTGCACAGAAGGTCACTCAAGCCAGGAATCGAACCCGGTTCCCTGGCACTGTGAGGCAGCAGTGCTAACCACTGTGCTACCCATATATCTGACACAGTGAAGTATGGAAAGAGCTTTAAGTACTATGCAAGGATAACAGTGCACATTTGGGTTTAGCCTCTATGGTACAATGGGGCGGTCTAACAATGTTGCTGAAATATTTCCAAATTGTCAGATTGAGGGATTTAATGCTATGATTGTGCCAGACCAAATCATCCCATGTTTGTCCTCGATTGTTCAGACGGTTAGCCTTACCTCCGGGCCAAAGCAAAATTCACCGAACCAAACATAAATATTGCTTCACATTTTAATTTCTGTGTTGACTTAAGTATTCTGCAGTGAACAAATAATAATGGGTTTTAGGTAAGGCAGCGCTGAACAAAGCCAAGTGCAAAGAATCAATTGGAATTATTTGCAAGTTTTAAACACAACAGAGAGTAATGGGAAAAGGAAGGTCATGAATAAGTTTCAGAGTGAATGCTGGATGAATGCTCCAATGATTGTGCATTGATTCCTCCTTCAGGAGGCATCAAAGGACAAAGATGGAAACTACATCACTGAAAACAAGATAATCAACACAGCATCCAATGGATGCATCTTGGAAGTCTGTACTAAGCTGTGGGCAAAATAATTGTACTAGTTCATATTCTTGTTTGCATCTTTCTTTTATTTTTTACTCCATTCTTAAAGTTACAAAGCCAATGAGCTAAACTGGGCTTGCAAGATCCTACTAATTAGCTTGAGACAATTCACACCTCTTTAACCTGTCATTATCCCTCTCACCACTCGCACTGTCTATACCTGTAGAGACTTGATTACCTGTAAAGACTCACAGCCAACCATTATCTTGCAATTGTGTGATTGTCTATGTATTCTGTGTTTGTGAAACCCACCTCTCCATTCACCTAATGAAGAAGCAGCACTCCAAAAGCTCATGATTTTAAATAAATCTGTTGGACTTTAACCTGGTGTTGTGAGACTTTTTACCGTGCCCATCCAAGTCCAACACTGGCATCTCCACATAATGAGCAGAGTGGACCAGGTTAATCTGAATGCATCTCCTTCTTTGTTCCAAAAACCAAATTCAAATTGAAACCATTTTATGGCCCCCCCACAAGATCCAAGCTGACAAGAAAAGGCATTGATTTAATTTGATTTATTATTATCAAATGTATTAGTATACAGTGAAAAGTATTGTTTCTTGCTCGCTATATAGACAAAGCATACCACTCATAGGGTACATAGGGGAGAAGGAAAGGAGAGGGTCCAGAATGTAGTGTAGCTAAGGTGTTGAGAAAGATCAACTTAATATAAGGTAGGTCCATTCAAAAGTCTGATGGCAGCAGGGAAGAAACTGTTCTTGAGTCAGTTGATACATGATCTCAGACTTTTGTATCTTTTCCCTAGACCAGGGTATGTGGGGTACTTCATTATGCTGGCTGCCTTCCTGAGGCATTTGGAAGTGTAGACGAATGAATTGCGTGATGGATTGGGTTACGTTCACAATCCTTTCTAGTTCCTTGCAGTCTTGGTCAAAGCAGGAGCTATAGCAAGCTGTGATACAACCAGAAAGGATGTTTTCTATAATGCATCCATAAAATTTTGGACTTGATCATAGCCAAAAGGCCAAGGTTAGTGTTGCACCCAAGGACTTTGCATCTGTGATCCAAGTGAACCTTTGTTCATATTTACATTCGTCTTAGCACATCAAGATCAAGGTTCATAGCAGAATTCTGAAAGCCCGATGGCTTCTAGATTACTACAAACATCTCCACGTTATCCCCAGGTCCTTGAACAATAATGGAACCATTAAAAACATACAGCACAGGAAGCGACCATTGAGTCCATGGCATCAGTGCAAACTGAAAACAAAAACTAGCTGCTCATTTGTGTAGCACAGTGGCAGAGTAGTTAGCACTGCTGTTTCACAGCGCTAGGGACACGGATTCGATTCCCGGCTTGAGTTACTGTCTGTGTGGAGTTTGCACATTCTCCCCACATTTGCATGGGTTTCCTCCGGGTGTTCTAGTTTCCTCCCACAGTAAAAGATGTGCAGGTTAGGTGGATTGGCCATGCCAAATTGCCCCTTAGTCTTAGGGGGACTAGCAAGGGTAAATGTATGGTGTTATGGAGGCAGGGCCTGTGTGGGATTGTGATTGGTGCAGATTCGATGGGCCAAATGGCATCTTTCTGCACTGTAGGATTCTATGATTCTAATCCCTCCTCCCTGCACCCTTGCAGTTTACAGCTCTTTAGATGCAGATCCAAGTATCTCTTAAAAGAGTTGAAAATCTCTGTCTCCACCACCAAACAGGGCAGCAAATTCCAAACATCCACCACCCTCTGAGCGAAAAAGTTTTTCCTCATGTCCCCTCCAGTCCTTCAACCAATTATTTTAAATCTATACCCCTGCTAATTAAGTTCTCACCTAGGGGAACTGGGGCATCCTTGTCTACCTATTCAGGCCCCTCATAACTTTCTACACATCAATCAGGTCATCCCTCAAACTCCTCAGTCCCAAGGTGAGCAATCCCAGCCTATGCAGACTTTCCTCATGGCTGCAATTTTTAAACCCCAGCAACACTCTTGTAAATCTCCTCTGCACTCTCTCCAGAGCAACTATGTCCTTACCAATACATAAGGACCAGAAATGTACACTCAAATACAGCTGTGGCCTGACCAGTGTTTTAGAGAGACTATGTCAGTTAGGATTGTATTCATTGGAGTTTTGAAGAATGAGAGGGGATCTCATAGAAACGTATAAAATTCCAATAGGATTACACAGGGTAGATTCAGAAAGAATGTTCCCAACGTTGAGGGTGTCCAGAACTAGGGTCATAGTCTGAGGATAAGAAATAAACCTTTTAGAATGGAGGTAAGCAGAAATTTCTTCACCCAGAGAGAGCTGAATGTATGGAAACCACAGAAAATTGTTGAGGCCAAAACATTGTCTGATTTCAAGAAGAAATTAGATATGGTTCTTCAAGCTAAAGGGCTCAAGTGATATAGGGGAAAGGGGAATCAGGGATATTGAAGATGATGTTCAGCCATGATCATAATGAATGGTGGAACAGGCTCGAAGGGTCGAATGGCCTATCCCTCTTTCTATGTTTCTATATTTATCCAATTGCATCATTACCTCCTTGCTTTTGTGTACAATATCTCATCCAATAAGGAAGAGTATTCCATACACTTTCTTTATCACCTTATTCACCTGCCCTGCCACCTTCATAGACTTGTGGTGACGCACTCCAAGGTCTCCCACTTCTGCTACTCCCTCCCAACAATATAATGATTTAATGATTTATGGGTGCGTTTGCTGAGTTGCTTAAATGAATTAATTTTGTTGAAGAGTTGAACCCTCACAAGATGAAATACCCTGTTCTTGACAGATGCAACATTTCATTGCTAATGTATCAGTAGTGAAATGGAGTCAAAATGTCAACACTGTCAGGGGTGAAGCGGGTTGTTCTCTGTCAACCGTAACATCCCATTGCTGGCCGCGCTCGGAATGGTGAGGCCAAGTCATTTGCGTATGGAAAACCATACTGGCTCCTCAAGTCCAACCCCTTTCAGCTAAAAAAGCTTCATTTATTGGTGAGGGGAAGAATGCAAAAGGAATGGAATGGGCCAGAGGGCTAAATGCCATATGCAAAACTTAAGGAAGCAGACAATGTGAAAGAGTAATATGTAGACAGATTGAAAACAGGAGAAATACATGGTGGCACAGTGGTTAGCACTGCTGCCTCACAGTTCCAGGGGTCCAGGTTCAATTCCAGCCTTGGGTGACTGTCTATATGGAGTTTGCATGTTTTCCTTGTGTCTGTGTCAGATTCCTCCAGGTGATCCGGTTTCCTCTCACACTGTGTGGATTTGGATGATTGGCCATGCTAAACTGCCCATTTGTGGCTAGCCTGTGTGAGGTTGTTCACAGACAAGGCTTGATAGGGCCAATGGCCTCCTTCTGCACTGTAATGATTCTATGACACTTCAGGATGGGATGGGCTGCTCAGATTAGAACGCAGGAAAGTGGTGAAAAATGTCCGTAAGCTGTGGTGGGAGATGGTTGTGGCAATTACTGCTTTGTGGCACAACAAGAAGATTAATGACCTTGACAGACTAACCATGATAAACGTTCCCTTTCATACAGTCCCTTGTAGGTATATTGTCCTCACAATGCATTGACACTTTCTTCTCTTCTTTTTCATGACTAGGCACAGTTAAATCCTCCCTCATTGAATGCTCCCTAACTTACAACAATATTTTATATATGTTATAAACCTACAGCTCAAACTGTTCCAAAATACTGCCCATCCTTTATCGATATTCTGCTGTTTGCCCTTGGCCTTTTGTTCATTATGCTGCACATTGTGCTCATGGTTTATGCATAAAAGCCCCAATTCCCTCATCTGTGTCACTTACTCCCCATTTAGATTGCCTGCTAACTGTTCTGTCTCCCTCATGACTTTGTGCCCTTGCCACTAGACAATACCTTCAATGGGAAAAGGACGCTGCCTAGACTCAATTAAGGTTGCCAACTCTCCAGGATTGGCCTGGACTCTCCGGTAATCGAGCAATCTTCAGGATGCTGCCGAACGCAACCTCAGAGAAAGATATTTTGGGGTTTTTTTTGTGCCATCACTTTCTCTGAACATTTCTCTGTAGCAGATAGAAAAACTATTGAGGATGGAATTTTACTGTCCCGTCTGCCAGGGGAATCGTAGCAGGTGAGACACGAGCCATGCAAAGGTGTGTTGACCTCAGGCAGGATTTTCCGGTCTTGAAGCAAGTGCAACCAGAAAATCCCTGAGAAAGGTTGGATGGGGTGGGGAGATGGTGTGGCGTAAAGGAAATATTTTTTGGCTGACGATCATTCAATCGGGTAGTAAATTGTCTTTGCTGTTCTTGGTGCAGGAAAGCAGTGTGCCACATGGGTCGAGTCATTAATCAGTTCAGGGGATGAAATGTCCAGGGATACATTTAATCACAGTTGGCAATCCTACATAGTATACCGAGTGGCATGGACACTGTGTAAAACCCCTCATATGGTGTTGTATCATGTTTATTGCAACTGTATCATGGCAACTCAAGTATGACAAGATCATGAACTTGATTGTAGTTTCACTAATATCCTATTTGAACTATTAAGGAATGTAATTTTACAATGTTTTATGAAGAATGTATATGTTTGTACAAAACATCTTCCACATTTTGACTCTAACCTCTCCAACCCATGTTTTGTCCATGTTATTTACAACCCTCTGGATTATCTATTATTGGTAAACGAAGGTTTGTTGAAGTTCCCTGCTCCAAATCACCAATACAAATTCAAGATAATAAAAAAATCCCAGAACTCATTGGTGCCCATAAATTGTTTTTCTCTGTCAATTGATGCTACTTACGATCATTTAAACTGTTACCAATGTTTATAATCATGAGTCTATCACTCCTTAACAATGACTGTTATGATGGCCACATGGGGGAACCATCAGGATATCTCCCCTTGGGCTTCGTGGAGTACGAATTCCCTTACTGAGCAGACAGAAGCTCGCCCAGCAGGGAGTGAGCAGTGGGATATTAAAATATAAGCAAAATACGGCGGATACTGGAATCTGAAACAAAGACAGAAAATGCTGGAAAATCTCAGAAGGTCTGACAGCATTTGTGGAGAGAGAATAGGGCCAACGTTTCGAATCTAGATGATCCGCTATCAGAGCTTTGATGAAGGGTCTTCTAGATACAAAATGTTGGCTCTATTCTCTCCTCACAGATGTTGTCAGACCTGCTGACATTTTCCAGCATTTTCCATTTTTGTTTCAGCAGCACACTAAAACCTGTTGCTCTAACTTGGACCATTCTTGTAGGTCCCTGGGGTACAGATTGGCACGCTGTAGGCCATGGGTACAGTTCTTCCTTTGGTTTCCAATGAAAGGTTTTTGATGATGGGAAACTAGCCTTGCCTGAATTACTACAACTACATTTTGCACCCTCTGGCTCCCCCAACGAGTCATCCATTTGAAAAGCTTTCTCTATTTCCAGTGTCTTTTTATCTTGTAATGCAATCTCGTATGCAGTATTTATCAAATCATTTGCTGAAATCTATGGGTTGGATTTTTGGACCCAGTTAAGGTCAGGAAGGGACAGCGACAAGACCCAATAATTACGAGGCCAGTCAGAATACCAAATTCCTGAGGCTTTGGTAGACGAGGATCAAGCCTGGCAAGGCTGCCTCATCCCCGTGAGAAAGGCAGGCAATCAGGCTGGTTAAAAGTCTCTGATGAAGGGTCATCCATATATATATTCTCTCTCCACAGATGCTGTCAGACCCGCTGAGATTTTCCAGCATTTTCTGTTTTTGTTCCAGTTTCCAGCATCCGCAGTATTTTGCTTTTATATTATTATTAAGAGTCTTGTTGCCTGGAGGTTAAGTAAGGGGACACAGTAGTTAGCACTGCTGCCTCACAGTGCCAGAGACCCTGGTTCGATTCCCAGCTTGGGTCACAATCTGTGCAGAGTCTGCATGTTCTTCTCACATTCTTTGTGCAGGTTTTCTCCCACAGTCTGAAAGACATGCTGGTTAGGTGCATTGGCCATAGTAAATTCTCCCTCAATGTGCCCGAACAGGCACCAGAGTGTGGCAACCATGGGATTTTTACAGTAACCTCATTGCAGTGTTACCGTAGGGAATCTATGTATGTAACTGTTAATGATTAAGCTATTTCTTTTGACGGAGTTAGATTTAAACCGTGTTATCAATAAAGCTCACATTGATAGAAGCTCCCTAATTTGTTAGTGCAATTACTCCTGAAGCGAAGCATTTTACCCTCGCATTTATGTCAAAGTAGAAAATTATTGGGGAACTGTTGCAGAAAAAATTTACTAGAATGCTACCGAGACTTGATGATTTGAGTTATAAGGAGAGATTGGTTGATTGGGACGTTTTTCTCTGGAGCATAGAAGACTGAGGGGTGATGTTATAGAGGTCCATAAAATAATGAGGGGCAAAGATTACTAGATAGTCAATATCTTTTCCCAAAGGTAGGGGAGTCTAAAACTAAAGAGTATAGGTTTAAGGTGAGAGGAGAGAGATATAGAAGGGTCCAGAGGGGCAATTTTTTTCACTAAGAAGGTGATGAGTGTCTGGAACAAGCTGCCAAAGATAGTAGTAGTGGCGGGTACAACTTTGTCTTTTAAAAATCTTCGACATGGGTAAAATGGGTATAGAGCGATTTGGGCCAAATGCAGACAATCAGAACTAGCTTAGTGGTAAAAACTGGGCTACAATGACAAGTTGGGCCGAAGGGCCTGTTTCCATGTTGTAAATATGTATGACTCTATGACAGTGACTCAAGTCAGGAATCGAACCTGTGTCACTGGCACTGTGAGGCAGCAGTGCTAACCGCTGTGCTGCCATGCTCTGCTGCATTCCAAAATCTGACAGGATAGGGGTGCCTTTCGATGTCCTTAATCTGTTCACCTGCAGTTTGCTGTTGATGGAGATGAAATGGAGATCAGAACGCTGCCAGAGTTATCATCTGTCTTCTATTCTTTGCATGAGTTAATTTGCAAGATGACTGTGTACAAAAATGAATTGCAAGACAATAAACTATTATAGTCAGAGTTATGGACTACATCTGCCACAGCACTGAGCGATTATGATTGTTACTCTGTGTCTCCACAGTTGCACTTCATTACTCAAAGTTATTTGTTTTGGCTTTTTGTGAATGCAACCTACCTCAGTAAAACAAAAATACTCCAGGTTAACAGAGGTTGGGGTGCTTGCACAAAGCTGTTGGCCAGTACGTGTCCAATGAATAGACTAGATTAATTATGGAGCAGTTAAAATGTCTAGCATGGATGTGAATGTAACATGCCAGGAGTTCTCTGCTTAAGACAACAGTCACTGAACAAAGAACGTAATTAGTCAATGTATATTTAATAAATCTGTTCAGTTTCGCGTCCATTGAGAGGCCATTTACCACCACAGAGATTTATTTATGTTGGCCCCTCCTTAATACTACTGAGCTCACGCAGGAAATCTGCTCGGAGGAGTAACCCTGCTCTTAATTTTTTGAACTGTTGTGAAGGCACGTGGAAGGGCCTCACTCTCCAAATACTGAAGTCACATCTGGGTAAGTTTATCAGGAACGGCTTCTGAATACTTTATAAATGAGGTCAGCAGCAACTACATCTAATTCTTTGATCCAACTGGTTTGAGACTGCCTTGTTCAGAGGCCTCAAATTGCTCCCTATGGATTTGGATCAGATCCCAGTTCCAAACTTTACAATTCAAAATCACACACAGCTTTACAATAATTACAGCATAAATCCACGTTCAAGGATCAATATCATTGCATTACTGAACCTTCTTTTTTCCTTTCTTATTCTTGCATGTCTAACAGTGGCACGGTGGCACAGTGGTTAGCCCTGCTGCCTCACAGCTGCCTTACATTCAATAAAAAAGCTCAAATCTTAAAACAGTTCTTAAATTTGCAATGGCTTAAGAGTCACAGACAAGGCACTAAGCCTCAAAGTTGGCAAGTACTTTCCAAAAGCTCAGTCAGGTGTGAGTCTAAAAAATACGTATACAAGGGAATTTCATTCTTACACAAATATTGACAATTGGTCTTTCAGGGTTCAATTTTGGCCTTGGGTGACTGTCCGTGTGGAGTTTGCACATTCTCCCCGTGTCTGCATGGTTTCCTCCAGGTTCTCTAGTTTCCTCCCACAGTCCAAAAATGTGCAGGCAAGGTTGACTGGCCATGGTAAATTGCCCCTTAGTGTCAGGGTGACTAGCAGGGTAAATATATGGTGCTACGAGGATAGGGCCCCTATGGGATTGTTGTCAGTGCAGACTCGATGAGCTGAATGGCCTCCTTCTGCACTGTAGGGATTATACATTTACCTACAAGCAGCATTTAATTTACATCGCATTATGGGATATGGTAATATTCTATGGGGTGGATTTTCCTGGTCCACCCACCACGGGAATCGAAGTGGGTGAGAGGCTGACCATGGAAAGGCCCATTGACCGTGGATGGGATTTTCCGGTTTTAGGGCACTCTTGGCTGGAAAACCCCCGCCCTATGTGTTCAAAGAGATGAGGTCAAATTTCCCGCCTAATGCGTTGCGCAGACTGAGTGAAATTTGTGCCAAGTTCTCATTCCACGTGATAAATATCCCACTCTTGTTGTGGTGATCTTGACTCATGATGACAATTCTAACCCCATGTGCTCAATGGAAACTGGTGAGGTAAAGAGAGCTTTTAAAATTGCTCTGGTTATTGAAGCATCAGAAGGCTGACAGGATCTCACTGTCCAAGGTTGTAACTTACTCCCATGACAAGGCAGGAATTGCTCCCACTGATGCTGGTTAGAACATAGAACATAGAACAGTACAGCACAATACAGGCCCTTCAGCCCTCGATGTTGTGCCGAGCTATGTCTGAACCCAAGATCGAGCTATCCCACTCCCTATCATTCTGGTGTGCTCCATGTGCCTGTCTAATAACCGCTTGAAAGTTCCTAAAGTGTCCGACTCCACTATTACAGCAGGCAGTGCATTCCACACCCCAACCACTCTCTGAGTAAAGAACCTACCTCGGACATCCCTCCTATATCTCCCACCATGAAATTTATAGTTATGCCCCCTCATAACAGAGATTAGTTTCCAAAGAAGAAACTTATATGAATCCTGAACATGCCCTGCATTGCTTTTTCCTGCTAATTATTGGGAACTAGCTCAAAACTACACTTGTATAATTTTATTTTTTTTTAATGAATTGTACTTGTAATCTTGGTTGTAATATATTCTGGGTGAAAGCAGATGACTTAAAGGGGATTGTGTTTTGGGTTTCAAATAATCAGACAGAGTAAAGGTAAAAAAAAACCTCAGCAGAAATCTATCAGAACTGAGAACAGACAGCTTGCAGTGTGGGAACATGGAGATAACAACTCCTGGAGGGCAGGGAGAAGAATAGTGCCTTGAATCCTGGACAAGACAGCAGCATGTTGACACCCACATACTTTCAGTGCTTAGAAAATGCTGGCTCCAAGTATCGAGGACTGAGTGTGGGAAGTCAATTATTTGAGAGGGCCAATCTAGACTGGGTGGGCAAAGATGATTCAGGGACAACTTTTGTAATTGGTATGTTCAAATGAGAGCTTGGCAGCGGAGGGTTAAATCAGTCTCTGTAGATTTTACTGTGTAAAGAAAGTAGGTAGATAAAGTGGCTAAGCAGGCATACTGGATACTTGCCTTTATTAACCGAAGGATAGAATGTGAGAGCAGGGAGGTTATGATGGAGCTGTATAAAACTCTCATTAGGCCGCAGCCGGAGTACTGCGTGCAGTTCTGATCTTCACGCTATTGGAAGAAAGTGATTACACTGCAGAGCGTGCAAAGGAGACTGATAAGGATATTCCTTGGGCTGGAGAGTTTCAGCTATGAGGAGAGACTGGTTAGGCTGGGGTGTTTTCCTTAGAGCAGAGAAGACTGAGAGGGTACCTGATTGAGGGCTATAAAATAATGAGGGACATAGATAGGGGAGGCAGGAAGAATTTTTTCCCCCTTAATAGAGGGATCAATAACCAGAGGGTATAGTTTTGAGGTAAGGGACTGGGGATATGAGGACAAACCTTCTCACCCAGAGGGTGGTGGGAATCTGGAACTCACGGCCTAAAGGAAGTAATTAGGGGAGTACTTGAAGTGTCATAGCGTACAAGGCAATGGACCAATGGACATTTGATGGAAAATGAGATTAGAATAGATAGATGTTTGATGGCTGGTTCAGGCCTGTTGGACCAAAGGGCCTCTTTCTGTTGCTGTGCCTGCCACACAATCTGTTTTAACCCTTATATGGTGGAAAATAACTGCGTGTAGATGTCTTATTAACACAACCAATATCTATTTAAGACACACTTTCAATAATCACCCACTCAACCAACAATAAGTTATCTTACAGAAAATACTAGAGTTCAAGTCCAATACAAGACCTTGACTTAACTTTGCGTGAGTGGCAAGTACCCAAGCAGATATTGGCCTTTATCTGTGTGTTGCTCTCGGTCATTCTCTGTGTAGTCTGGTCCGTTGGTCTGATCTTCCTTCCTTCTTGGATGTGGTGGATCTCCTTATGCTGGTCATCGCTGGCGATTGTTACCGTTGTTGTAGCTCGTTTGTGGGGTCAGAGAGAGAGGGAGATTCTTAGATGTGCAGCACCCTTTATATCCCGTTGGTTTTCATGCCCATTTTGGCCATTGCCAACCAATTGATCACCCTGATCGATAAAGTCCAATCTGGTGCTGCTACACCAATCTCTGAGTGTGTTCCTAACGGCCATGTCTGTGGGTGTTGGGGGCACATAGAATACATACCTCTCTCCCAAATAAAGGGTTACAACACCCCTATGTTTGGAAAACAACACAGTTTGACCAGAAAGCCTCTTTTACCCTGGAGATCACCCATATCCTGTGTATTCATTCATCTGGGTTGCGGCCTGTTTACCTCTGTCCTTTAGGTTGCAGCCTGTCATTTTAGTTCTTGCCCAATTGCCTCAGAGTGCTCTACAAATCACCATTTTAGATGACCCATTTGCCCACACTTTGCTGTAAAAATCCCTGATAAAAAGTTCTAATAGTGCAGAGATTTGTAGCGGTGTTATGCATTGCACTGACCGGTTCCACATTACCTGGGAAAACCACGGAGTACTTACATGGAGATCGGAACTCTACCCAGAATAGAAATGCCATTGAACAGCCACAGAGGTTTACAGCATGGAGACAGGCCCTTCAGCCCAACTTGTCTATCCTGCCCTTTTTTTTGACCACTAAGCTAGTCCCAATTGCCCGCATTTGGCCCATATCCCTCTATACCCGTCTGACCCATGTAGCTGTCTACATGCTTTTTAAAAGACAAAATTGTATCTGCCTCTATTATTGCCTCTGGCAGCTTGTTCCAGACACTCAGCACCCTCTACGTGAAAAAATTCCCCTTCTGGATCCTTTAGTATCTCTCCCCTCTCACCTTAAACCAATGCCCTCTAGTTTTAGACTCCTCTATCTTTGGGAAAAGATGTTGACTATCTATGCCCCTCATTATTTTATAGACCTCTATAAATTCACCCCTCAGCTTCTACACTCTGTGGAAGAAGTGCACTTTGATACAACTACTCAGACATTAGCATCAAGCCTTACATTCATACTGAATAAAATAAGGCAACAAATGAGGATGTTCACTTGGCAGCAATTTAACTGAGGTCTAAGCGTTAAGCAGTCTTTTCAAACCTAGCCTACCTGAGTTCAAAGTCAGCCTATTTGAACAGACGACATATTCTATGTTTTTCAAATACTCTCCTATTTGCTGAAATCAAGCAACAAGTTGAATTTAAATGAAAGTCTCCCTACTGCCCATTCTAAACTTGCCAAAGTATACCCTCCAAAAAAAGCTTAAACCAGGTTTCTTTACGTTCTGCTGATGTTACAGTGGCTAATCTGGATAAACCCCATGGCAGTTCATCAGCATGTTCTCTGCCACAAACTTACACACCATTTTGCAATGAAGTTGAGAGCCCCGGTTCCTCTGGGAATGCAGCAAAGTGCACGGAAAATAGGTTTCCACCTCATTTGCAATGAAGTTACAGGAGGAACTGGAGTGTCAGCAATTCCGGGACTTCCTTAATTGAATATAACATGCAGTTTAACATGCAGAGAACTGGAATTCTCTGCCCGTTGAAGTGGTGGAGGCTACCTCGCTGAATATATTTAAGTCACGGGTAGATAGGTTTCTGATAGACAGAGGAATTAAGGGTTATGGGGAGAAAGCGGGAAAGTGGAGCTGATCCACTTCAGATCAGCTATGATCTTATTGAATGGCGGGGCAGGCTTGAACGGCTAGGTGGCCTACTCCTGCTCCTATTTCTTATGTTCTTATGTTCTTACGTTAACTGATCCATAGCTCTGGCATCTATACTAGTGATTACCCAATTAGAGATCGCTTACGCAGCCCTGTTAATCTTATTTTCTAGAGATTCGGAACCTCCCACTCACTGCGGCACTCACATTCATTCACTCTTAATGATCCCTGTGCTGATACGAAAAGTAAAAGGGAGGTAGAGAGAAAATAGGGAATTAAAGACCAGTGAGCCTAACATCAAGAAGTTATTAGAGTGTATTATCAAGGATTTCATAACTCAGCATTTGGAAGGCAGTGGTATAATCAGACAAGTCAGCATGGATTTTCAAAAGGGAAATCATGCTTGACAAACATATTGCAATTCTTCGAGGATGTAACAAGTAGAGTTGCCCGAGGAGAATCAGAGTACGTGATTTATTTAAACTTTCAGAAGGCTTTCGACAAGTTCTCATATAACAGACTACTATCCAAAGTTAAAACACTTCAGGTTGTCAGTAATGTTTTGAGATGGATATAACGTTGATTAGCAGATAGGAGACAAAGACTTGGCATAATTGGGTGTTTTTCTGATTGGCAGTCAGTCGCTAGGGATCTGTGCTAGGGCCTCAACCGTTCACATTATATGTTAATAACTTGGAAGAAGAAACTGAACGTATTATCTCCAAATTTGCAGACAATACAAAATTGGGTGGGAGGGTGAGGAGGATGCAGAATTGCTTCAGTGTAATTTGGACAGGCTTAGTGTGTGGGCATGTGCATGGCAGATGCAGTATAATGTGGATAAATGTGAGGTTATCCACTTTGGTAGCAATAATAGGAAGACAGATTGTTACTGGAATGTGTGTAAATTGAGAGAGGTGGATACTCAACAAGACCTTGGAGCCCTCGTGGGTCAGTCGCTGAAAGTAAGCATGCAGGTACAGCAGGCAGTAAAGAAGGCAAATGGTATGCTGGCCTTCATAGCAAAAGGATTTGAGTATAGCGATAGGGATGATTTGCTGCAATTGTGTAGGGCATTGGTGAGGCCAGAGCTGGAGTATTGTGTGCGGTTTTGGTGTGCTTATCTGAGGAAGTACAGCGAAGGTTTACAGGGCTGATTCCTGGCATAGAGGTCTATCTTATGAGGAAAGACTAAGTCGGTTAGGATTATATTCACTGGAGTTTAGAAGAGCGAGGGGGGATCTCATAGAAACTTATAAAATTCTAACAGAGTTAGACAGGGTAGATTCAGAAAGAATGTTCCCAATGGTGGGGGAGTCCAGAACTAGGGGTCATAGTTTGAGGATAAGGGGTAGACCTTTTAGAACTGAAGTGAGGCAAAAGTTCTTCACCCAGAGGATGGTGAATGTGTGGACTTCACTACCACAGAATGTACTTTAGGCCAAAACGTTGTGTGATTTCAAGATAAAAAAATAGATATAGCATTTGGTGCAAAAGGGATCAAGGGATATGGGGGGATGGGGGGGGTTGGTGGGGTAGAAGATCAGGATATTGAATTTGATGATCAGTCATGATCAAAACGAATGGCGAAACAGGTTGGAAGGGCCAAATGGCCAACCCCTGCTTCTATGTTTGAGTGAAAAGTTAGGGATTATAAAGATAGAGTTACCATGCCCAATAAAGATGGTTCTTTGAGATGAATTACCAAATCCTATTTCTATTTCCTAAGTGTCACGAGTTTAAATAACTGTCTTTCAAATGTTGTGCTCTGATGGAAATGTTCAATGTTCTTCTCACATTCTAGCACCTGGCTCAAATAAAACATAATTTAATCTATTTGATTCTGATTCAACGAAGTCAGTCAGCTGACATTGTTTGTCAGTAATTGCTTCGAGAGTGTAGGGACAGTTGCTGCATGTAAATTCCTGAAGCAGCTTCTGTACTTCATTGTAATGAACATTTTCTGAGCACATGCCCAAACTTAGTAGATAAATACTTCTGTTATCCTTTTAGTTTTAAAATAAAAAAGAAAGATTTGTGTTTATAAGATGCTATTCATGATCACCAGTTGCCCCGAAGTGCCTAACAACCAATCAAGTTACTGTTTGAAATCTACGCTGAAATCTTGCTGCCATTTACACTGGGGGTGGGCTCCCGCCATTGCGATACCCCAGCCATGGGTTTAATAAGAACAAGAGAACTAGGAGCAGGATTAGGCCATCTGCTCCCATCAGCCTGCCCTGCCATTCAACAAGATCATGACTGATCTTTTTGTTAACTCAGCTCCACTTACCCGCCCGCTCACCGTAACCCTTAATTCCTTTACTGTTCAAAAATGTATCTATCCTTGCCTTAAAAACATTCAATGAAGTAGACTCACTGGGCAGAGAATTCCAGGTTTCCCGATGGTGAGGGATGTGCTTAATGGGAAATTCCATTGGCAACAGCAGGACCATAAGATCCCACTGCCAGCGAGCAGCGTTCCACCTCCCACTGCCGAGAAACACAGTGCAGAGGGGGAGGAAAATCCCGCTCTTGGTCACGGTTATGATCTGCGACACCCAGCAGCAAGTTCACACTCAGCAAATGCTCACAAATAGCTATGTGAAAACTATCAGATAACCTGTTTATCACAATGGCAATAGGGGGATAGACCTTAGTTGGGATGCCAGGAATAACTCCTCTGCTCTTCCGAAACTTGACTGTGGACCCGTTTTGAATGCACCAAGATGGAAGCTCGATTTTTAATGCCTTATCTGAAAAGCGGCACCTCAAACAGTGGAATATCTGTTCAATACTGCACTGGAATGTCAGTCTCCATTTCTTTGCTTAAGCTCTGGGCTGGAACTTGAACCTTTGTGATTCAGAGGGGAGAATGCTACAACTGAACCATGTCTGGCACTCTCGACACAAGTTACAATTATGCAATATTGAAATCAATTCATATACGTTCATCTCATATTTATATGGTTAAATACTCTTACAGAATAAAAAGCTTCACTTTCCGTCCCCTTGCTTGTGACACGATATTCTCCCTGCTTTTTGCTTATCGTTTCCAGAATGGGATTTTAAGGTGCTTACAGAGGTGCAGCCAACTTTCAGACAGGATGCGCTCATCCCTTCTTCTATCTGATTAATAGTATGTGTTTTTACTTGTGCTATTTTCAGACTTGTGCAGAGGAACTGCTGTGGCTGAGCTCATGTGCACCCTTCCAGCACTACAGAGAGTTGTGCCAACACACGCTAACAATGCAATTAGCATCTCCTCATCATTCAGCCATATCTTCGCTGGCAGGGCTCCCAGGATTATCTGATGGGGAACTGGATCTAATTTAATTTTTTCTTCTTGAGATTTTGTCTAATATCCCGTGCTGTAAGTGTCTTGGAGATCAGCACTAACCAGAGGGGAAAAAAAATCTTTGAGTGTAACGCTGTCAAGCCCTCCAGGCTCAAGCAAATGTTTTGCACTCAAATACTCTGGCAATTAAGGCCAATCTGCCATTTACCTTCCTAATTGGTTGCTATACCTGCATACTGACTACTTATATTCCTTGTGTGAAAATGTCCAAGTCTCTCTGAACTTCAACGTTTACAAGTTTCACATCTTAAATAACTATTCTGCTCTTCTATTCTTGTTACAAAAGTGACTGACATAAAGTCTATTTATTAGTGTCACAAGTAGGCTTACATTAACACTGCAATGAAAATCTCCTAGTTGTCACACTCTGGTGCCTGTTCGGGTACACTAAGGGAAAATTTAGCATGACCAATGCACAAAACCAGCGCGTGTTTCAGACTATGGGAAGAAACCAGACCATCATGCAGACACAGGGAGAACATGCAGACTCTGCACAGTGACCCAAGCCAGGAATTGAACCCGGGTCCTGGTGCTGTGAGGCAGCAGTGCTAACCGCTGTGCCACCCACATTATATTCTATCTTCTACCTTGCTGTCCATACAATTAACTGTCCATATTTATCAGCAGTCTCTATGTGTCCTCATCACAGCTTTTTATTGTCAGATGTATTATCCTCTGTGTGTTCAGGCCAAATTTTCACTCTCGTGTCAGGATTTCAGGATTGCAGTCAGTAAAACCCCCGAGTCCGCAAGTCTGACTTGGGAGAAAGTGCTGCAGATGTTCAAATTGCCATTCTGAGGGTGCTGGTGGTAGAGGCAGATGTAAACAGGGATTGGACCCACTACCCCTGGAAGCAGGCCAATTCCAAGGCAGTTCAAGAGGAACCAAGTGTGGGATTGAGTCAGCCTGGGTGCTCCAGGGCCTATAAGGAAAACAATATAACCAAACCAACCCATATCCCTCATATTCATATCTCCTCAAACCCACGCCCTTTCCATGCCCCATCAATAACAACTCACACCACCTCATATCCTACCTCCCATAGCCTCCATACCCTCCTTGTCGATCTATGTCCCACTACCCACCCAATGGCTTTACAAAGTCTTTTGGCCAACCTATGCCTCTCTACCCATCCCCAAGGTCCTTCACACCCCTATGCCAATCTATGCCATCCTATGCAACTTGATAGCCTTTTATGCCCTCATACAAACTCATGCCACTTTACCCACCCCATGCCTTTTTATTCCCCCGTGCCAACTTGGTGCCAATTCATACAAAAGCATGCCTCCACCTACCACTCTTCATTGTTGCACTCCCTTTGTTAACTCATCCAGTATCCATCATGTGCAGACATCAGGATCATCCTGAGATGAAATAAAACGAACATCTAAATATTTACTGCAGACTTCATTAAAATAACACCCTCATTCTTAAAGAAATCCAATACATTTAAAAGCAAACATTTAATTCAAGGATTTGCTCCCTCATAAAAACATTATTCATTGCCCCACAGCAAGACTTTATAACTACATGTTGTTGTCAGTCAAACTGTGAACTGACTGATACCCTACTGTGATGATAATATTTATAAAATCAGTTATGCAAGATCGATCCTACAATGATAACCTGCTAACCAGGCTTAAGTCAGCAGAGGGTGAAATTACAAGACAGTTTTTTTTTAAACAGCAGTCTTTTTTAATTTAAAGGACAGTAAATTTAAATGCCTTGAAAGCTTGACAGTTTTGCAGAACCTGTTCATTTTCTATACACATTCAAATCTACTGTTACCCATCCAAAAGGGCAACATACCTCATCCAAAAAAGGTACCAGGACCTACCTAAAAGAATATCCTACCTCTTCAAGCTAAGATGGAGATGCTTTCCATCCAATAGAAAATTGAGCCTTTGTCAAAATCATTATCATATAGATTGTAAATAGCTGAAGCTGTTCTAATAATAAGAGCAAACAATGCTGGAAATGCTCAGCAGGTCTGACAGTACCTATGAAGTGAGAAGTAGAGCTTGTTTTTAGTCCATGTGAGTCTTCTACAGAGCTAAAGAAAGGGGGGAATTTGATGGATTATATATTGTATGAGAGGGTGTAGAATAACTGGAGCAAAGTATAAAGATGGGAACTAAGAGAGACTGATTTGATTTGATTTATTGTCGCATGTATTAACATACAGTGAAAAGTATTGTTCCTTGCGCGCTATACAGACAAAACACACCATTCATAGAGAAGGAAACGAGTGAGTGCAGAATGTAAATCTACTGTCCTTTAACTAAAAAAAATGGACTGCAGTTTAAAAAAAAGTCTTGTAATTTCATTCTCTGCTGACATAAGCCTGAAGATTATCATTATAGGATCCATCTTGCATAATGGATTTTATAAATATCATTGTCATAGCTAGGGTGTAAGGAATTACATTACAGCATTGTTAGAGAGTTTAAAAGATTTAGAATGAAGGTTAGAAGCACAGAACAAGAGCAAAAGATAGAATTAGAAGGTATGCTGGGCACAGATTGCAAGAAGTCGCCTTGCTCCAGCACTATCTTGGAGATGTTAAGGATACGAGACAGAGGGGCTATAGAAGATGCTAATAGTGAATAAAGGTCGAATAGCTGAATGTGTTAATGGGAGAACAATGATCAGGGTTCAGTGAAAGCAAAAGCAGAGCAGAAGTGACAGGTGGCTCAGCGGGGAAGGGGGACTTTGCGTTGGAGCAAAAAATGTTTTGGGTAAAGAAAGTGGTAAAGGTTGAAGAGAAAGGTCAATCTAAAGTCATTGAACTCAATGTTGTATCCTAAGGGTCGTAATGTGCCTAATCGGAAGATGAGATGTTGCTCCTCCAGTTTGCATTGGGCTTCACTGGAACGTTGCAGCAGGCCAAGGACAGGCATGTGGGCATGAAAACAAGGTGCTGAGTTAAAAGAGCAAGCAACAGGAAGTTTGGGTTGTGCTTGCAGGCTGAGCAAAGTTCTTCTGCAAAGTGGTCATCCAGTCTGTGTTTCATCTGCCCATTGTATAGGAGACCTCATTGGGAGCAGTGACTACAGTGGACCAAATTGATGGAGGTGCAAGTGAAATGTTATTTCACCTGAAAGAAGCATTTGAGGTTTTGGGGGTTGAGGTAAAGAGGCAGATGTTGAACCTTCGATGACTGCAAAGGAAGTGACGTGGGAAGACAATGGTGAGTTTGGCATCATGGAGGAGTGGCCCAGGGTGTCATGGAGGAAAAAGGTCTCTGCAGGATTCTGACAGTGAGGATAGGAAGAAGATGTGTTTTGTGGCAGCATGCTGCTCTTTGATTGTGACGACTGGTAGGGTGGATAGTGAGGAGGAGGGGGAACCTAACATGATTCTGGGAGGGAGGGAAAGAGGTAGGGGAAGAGGTGCAAGAAATGGGGTGAACCCAGCTCAGTGTTATGTCAACCACTGTTGTGGGGAGGAAGCAGACATGTCAGAAGCATAGCATGATCAGAAAAGATGCAAAAGAGATGGGGAAACTGGGAGAATGAGACGTAGTGGACTATGAGGCACTGTAGTCGAGGTAGCTATGAGAATCATCGAGTTTTTAATGAATGCTAAATGTCAGTCTATCACCAGAAATAGAGACTGACAGGTCAAGAAAGGGAAGGGCAGTGTTAACGATGAACTATGTGAAGGTGAGAGTAGGGTGGAAATTGGAAGCAAAATCAATAACCTTTTCCAAGTCCAGATGTAAGCATGATGCAACATCCAACAGCCATCAACGTGATGAATTATGGGAGGGGGCCTGTGTAGGACTAGAAGAAGGAACATTTCACAAATCCCTCAAAAAGGCAGACATAACTGGAGCCCATGTGGGCACTCATCGCCGCACCTTTTATTTGCAGGAGGCGAGACAAGTTAAAGGGGAAATTGTTGAGTGAGAGAACAAGTTCAGCCAGGTGGAGGAGCGTGATGGTGGATGGGCATTGTTCAGGCAGCTGCTCAAGGTGACAGTGGAGAGCCCTCAGACCCTCCCAATGGGAATGGAAGTGTTCAGAGATTGGACATCCATCGTGAAGAGGAGGCATTAGGGCAAAAAATACTGGATATGATGTAGGGCATCAAAGGAATTGTGAATGTAGATGGGAAGAGACTGGATAAGGGGAGAGAGGATGGAGTCAAGTCAGGATAACATGAGGGACGTGTGGCAGATAGATGGGTCTACCAGGGCTACCCTGTTTGTGGATATTGGAAAGGCAATAGAAGCAGGCTGCATGGGCTTGGGGGACTATGAGGTTCAAAGCTGTGGTTGGAAGATCTCAAGAGGATTCTATGATCTATGGTTCTGAGATCTATGAGAATGCAAGGAGATGAAACGGAACCTTTACTGAGTACAGAATGTTCAACGTTGGAGAGGGGCAGGTCTGGGAGTATAGTGAATACACAGGGCTGGAATTAGAAGTAGGAGTGGAGTCACAGGGACAGAAAGGTAACAAATAATAATTGTGGTACTCTACCAGAATGGCAACATGAAAATGCCTTAGTTTAGGTTTCTGAATTAATCAATACTCTATCCATACTAATACATTACCATCAACTCCATGAGCCTTTATTTTGCGTGTTAAACTCTGTGTGGCATCTTATTGAATGATTTTTGCAAATCCAAATATACAACATCCACTGGCTTTCCTTTATCTAATCTACTGATTATATCCTCAAAGGAAAACCCTAATAAATTTATCAAATATAATTTCCCTTTTGTAAAACCATGCAATGTCTGATTATATCATGAATTTCCAAGTGCATTGTTATGACTTCCTTAATATTCAGTTATGGTATTTAGGGGAACAGATGGCACAGTGGTATTGATACTGGACTAGGAATTGAGGGACCCAGGTTCATAATCTCATCAAGGCAAATGGTGAAATTTGAATTTGATGATGATCTTTTCATCTATTTGCCTAATTAACCTTAGCCAATCTCCACACATACCTATGCAATTGTCTCCATTTAAGCACACAATTCTTGCTTTAAGTCCAGCAATCTCATGCTCAATGTGAAATTCAGTTGTATCGTAATTCCTTCTTCCTGGTGCACTTCTTTTATTATGAAATAGTGATTTAACCCTGCCCCATTACACAATGCTTGATCTAAAATAACTATTCCCTACTTTGTTCTATAACATAATGTTTTAGAAAGTTGCGGCAAAAACATTCTTAAGATTACTTAATGCATTTGTTACATGCTTAATGCTTTGCCCAATGATATATTGCTGCATAAATTACTCTAACCAGCATTTTCTAACCCTTGCTGTTCCTAATCTTCATCCACATTAATGCCACTTGCTATTTTTCCAAGCCAAGATACTTTCTTACCTCTGTCCTCAAGGCATCCTTTATTATCATGATCATTCCTTCACCTTTTACAATCTACCTGTCTTTTCAAAATGTTGAAAATTTTACAATTGGGATTGACCCATGGATTAAGTGATACGGAACCTTGGTGGGTGAATTGCAAGTGGCACAGTCGTTAGCGCTGCTGCCTCACAACTCCAGGGACCTGGGTTCAATTCTGGCTTTGGGTGACTGTCTGTGTGGAGTTTACATGTTCTCCCCATGTCTGCATGGGTTCCCTCCAGGCTCTCCTGTTTCCTCCCACAGTCCAAGATTGTGTGGGCTTGGTGCATTGGCCACAGTAAATTGCCCCTCAGTCTGTCTGTGTGCCCTGCGATGGATTGGCATCCAATCCTGGGTGTACCCTGCCTAATACCTAGTATCTGTCAGGATAGACTCTGACTCCCGCGCAATGCTGAATTGGAGTATGTGGTTAGTGAAGAAGAAGCAGGTGAATTTTGCTTAAAATACAAATCGACCATAATCTAACTGAATGGTAGAACAGGGGCTAAATGGTCTACTCCTATTGTTGACCATGTTGGAGTGTGTAGAGCTTTTGAACATTTTCGAATGTCTGGAATGTGAAGTGGTGTAGAGAGACGCACTATACCCTTATACTCACTAATGATAACAATCTTTCTGTACATGCCAACTGTAACTATTCCTGCAAGGCTATTGACTTGGTATCCAGGTATCCAGTCTGCATAATCATTTTCAGGGAAGGCTTACATATATAGATTAAGCTCAATATAAGCAAGTAACAACTGGGGAGTAGGAAATGGGAGGGGGTGATGAAGATTTGTAATGCCAAAACCTGAAATATTGGATAGGATGCTATTTGATATAATAGGCCTCTGTCCATTTATCTGTGACAGTAAGAAGCCTCACAACACCAGGTTGAAGTCCAACAAACTTATTTGGAATCACGAGCTTTCGGAGCACTGCTCCTTCATCAGGTGAGTGGAGAAGTGGGTTCACAAACATGGTATATATAGGCAAAGGCACAATTGCAAGATAATTATAGATTGGACTGTGAAGAATGGTTGAAATGCGAGTCTTTATAGGTAATCAAGTCTTTACAAAGTACAGACAATGGTGAGAGGTTTAATCACAGGTTAAAGAGGTGTGAATCGTCTCAAGCCAGGACAGTTCGTGGGATTTTGCAAGCCCAGGCCAAATGGAGGGACTTACACTTTTTTCATTCATGGGGCACGGGCATTGCTGGCTGGGCCAGCATTTATTGTCCACCCCTAGTTACCCTTGCTCAGAGGCACTTGACAGCCTGTGGCTCTGGAGTCACATGTAGGCCAGACCAGGTAAAGACGGCAGATTTCCTTCCCTAAAGGACTTTAGTAAACCAGATGGATTTTTCTAACAATTGACAATGTTCTTATGATCCCCAGTGGATTCTTAATTCCAGTTATATTTTATTGAATTCAAATTCCACCGTCTGCCGCGGTGTGATTCAAAGCTGGGTTCCCAGAACATTAGCTGAGTTTCTGGATTAATGGTCTAGTGATAATACCACGAGGCCATCGCCTCCCCACATGTTGTGTGACATGAACCCATGAACCCAGTTGAGGCCGCCCTCGTGCTTGTGGAACTTGGCTATCAGTTTCTGATGGTTGCTCCCATTATAGACGCTTCAACCAAATCGAAGCATTCGAGAACCAGACTGATGTGTTCCTTTTCAAATGATGAATCCAAATGAGATGCCAAGCAAGTGGAGAAGAATTATGAGATTAAAAAGAATAAAAAGGAGGCTTTGCCTCTCCTGCTTTAATTCCTGACTTGGGTCACCATCTGTGTGGAGTTTGCACATTCTCCCTGTGTCTGTGTGGGTTTCCTCCGGGTACTCCAGTTTCCTCCCACAGTCTGGTTAGGTGCATTCATCATGCTAAATTCTCCCTCAGTGTACACAAACAGGTGCCAGGGTGTGGCAGTTAGATGATTTTCACAGTAACTTCATTGCAGCATTAATGTAAGCCTACATGTGACATTAATAAATAAAACTTAAAATTTAATCATATGCTTCATACAGAGTGAGATCCCATAAAAAGCACATTTCAGGAGCAGGTAATCTGTATTTTTTTGGCTGGCATGTCACGATGGACAGATGTTTCCAGGTTATTGTGTCAGCGCCCTGCCATTTTTCAAATAATTTACAGCAATGCCCACCTGAGCCACCAGCACAGGCAGACAGAGCCTCCATTTTGATGTAAGGATGTTGTCACTGATAATGTAGCATTCTCTCAGTATGGCATGGGAACATTGACAGATTATGTGCTCAAATCATCAAGCGAGAGTGGAGGAGGGGAATCGATCAAGGATCTGAACATCTATCTACAAATGAGTTGTGACAAAGTTAATCTTATTCTACTATTATTTGGTTAAAAAAAATAAAGTCTGAACTGAAGTCAGTTATCTATTTGAAATTTAAATAGGAATATATTAAGGGTATAAAAATAGCTGAGTTAAGTTAAGGTAAAATTAATGTGGTTTTACTCTAAAGCTGTACTCTAAAGCTACAATGTCTACTGTACAATCTTTTCCAAAACCTGGATGTATGCAGTGAAAATGGTCTTGTCAGTCTGCATATGCCAATAGATTAATAAATGAGTGTCTCACAATTTATTGATACCATTATACAATAGATGAATGCAATAAACATTTCTCCACAGCCAGCAGAAGATGCAATTGGAAAGTGCATTCATTTGAATAGCCTTGGGCAAACTTCATTCAGTTTAATTACAAAACTCATTTCCAATATTTCAATCCCACAATACTATCTGCTGTAATATATTTGTTATGATCAGTCTCTGCGGGGCTTAAATTACAAGATTCATTCTCAGAGTTTAAAAGGGTTAACAAAATGAGCTTCGCATCAGAAAGAAAAATTTGCATTTATATAGTGCCTTTCACAACCAGGTGCATGGTCCATTCGGAGAGCCGGCGTAGATATGATGGAAAGAATGGCCTGTTTCTGAGCTGTGACGATTCTGGGATTGTGATTGAGGAATAAAGCTTGGACAAGTCATTGGGAAGAACTCCTTCATTCTCATTCAAACCCCGATGGGATCTTTTGAACCATCTGACAGGGCAGCCAGGGCTTTGTTTTTATGTTTGTATTTGGGAGGTGGCAACTCCAATAATAATGGACTGGGAAGACAGCCTAAACACTGTGCTGAAGTGTGACAAGTCCTTCTGAACTAGAGTGGAAATGCTGCAGCACGGTGGCACAGTGGTTAGCACTGCTGCCTTATCAGCACCAGGGACCTGGGTTGAATTCCTGGCTTGGGTCACTATATATGTGGAGTCTGCACATTCTCGCTGTGTGTGCATGGGTTCCCTCCAGGTGCTCTAATTTCCTCCTGAAAGAGCCTCAGCAGTCTCTGTCAGGTTAGGTTCATTGGCCGTGCTAAATTCTCCCTCTGAGTAGCCAAACAGGCGCTGGAGTGTGACAACTAGGGGGTTTTCACAGTAACTTCGTTGCAGTGTTAATGTAAGCCTACTTGTGACGCCAGTAATTAGACTTTATGCATCTGAGCCTGACTATGCCATTTAATGATTTTACTGATGCAGTTCACGTGCATCTAGGACAACCTTGCCTGTGATCTCCTCACATTTATTTAAAATTGGCTAATTCCTAATTTGAAATAATGAATGGAGGAATGTAGTGCAAAGGTGTTATTTGTCCCCTTACAGAGCCAAGTAATTTCTAGGCTAATATGTTCACACTGATTATGTGAGCATGACTGAATGCAGCAAATGTCTCTTCAAGGTAACTAATAGGTATAACAACAGAACACCTAATTTCTGTACTTGTCCTGGATAAAAGTTAATTTACTTTAATTAAGACTTAATTAAGTTTCTCCTTTTCTGCATTTCAAAATCTCCTTCCACATTCCACCAATACTAGTGTGAGATCTGACCTCTGATATTTCAAATGCCCCATGGGATTTAGTGTGGCAACACAAAAATAACTGAGCTCTGACATATTTTTAATGCTTTCGTCCAGGTAATTATGAGCAAAGTTAACTTACTTTGATTAAAGCCATCGTCTAAAATTAGTCACTCATTAACCTCTCAAACCAGAACACATTTCAAAATTTTCAAATTGCTCCCATGATTTATTGGGGCCTACGTCATTAATAGTTATTTCTTGTGATACTGTTAAACAGTGTTTACAGAATAGAGAGAGGATGGTTTCTGCCAGTTATTAAGGCAGTGCGTTGGCACAGTGATTACATAAGAACATAAGAACATAAGAAATAGGAGCAGGAGTAGGCCATCTAGCCCTTCGAGCCTGCCCCGCCATTCAATAAGATCATGGCTGATCTGTTGTGGCTCAGTTCCACATTCCCGCCCTCTCCCCATAACCCTTAATCCCCTCTCTTATCAAAAACCCATCAACCCGCGTCTTAAAAATATTTAGCAAGGTAGCCTCCACCACTTCAACGGGCAGAGAATTCCAGAGATTCACCACCCTTGGAGTGAAGAAGTTCCTCCTCAACTCCATTCTAAACTGCCCCCCCTTTATCTTGAGGCTGTGCCCCCTAGTCCTACTATCCTTTCTGAGCGGGAAGAGTCTCTCCACCTCTATCCTATCCATCCCATTCATCATCTTATACGTCTCAATGAGATCTCCCCTCATTCTTCTAAACTCTAACGAGTACAAGCCTAGTTTATTCAGCCTCTCCTCATAGCTCAACCCCCTCAACTCCGGTATCAGCCTAGTAAACCTCTTCTGCACTCCCTCCAAGGCCAAAATATCCTTGCGTAAGTACGGCACCCAAAACTGCACACAGTACTCCAGCTGCGGCCTCACCAATGCCCTATACAGCTGCAGCAAGACCTCCCTGCTTTTATATTCAATCCCCCTCGCTATGAAGGCCAGCATCCCATTCGCCTTCCTGACCACCTGCTGCACCTGCAAGCTGGGTTTTTGCGACTCATGCACAAGGACCCCAAGGTCCCTCTGCACCGTCGCCTGCTGCAGTTTTTCGCCACGTAAGTAATAATCCTTCCTACCATTATTCCTACCAAAGTGGACCACCTCGCACTTGCCAACATTAAATTCCATTTGCCATTTCCTGGCCCATTCGCCCAGCCTATCTAGATCCTTCTGTAGACTCTCCACACCCTCCGCACAATTTGCTGTTCCACCAATCTTGGTGTCATCAGCAAATTTCGACACCCTACACTCGGTTCCCTCCTCCAGATCATCTATATAAATGGTAAATAGCTGAGGCCCCAGCACCGACCCCTGGGGCACTCCACTAGTCACCAACCGCCAATCCGAATAGCACCCATTGACCCCCACTCTCTGCCTCCTATTTGACAACCAATCCTCTATCCACGCTAACACCCTACCCCCAACTCCATGTCCCCTGACCTTCTGCAATAACCTCTTGTGAGGTACCTTGTCAAACGCCTTCTGAAAATCAAGAAAGACCACATCCACCGGCTCTCCTCTATCCACCGCCCTAGACACATCCTCATAGAACTCCAGTAAATTTGTCAGACACGACTTCCCTTTAATGAAACCGTGCTGCGTCATTGCTGCTTCACAGTGCCAGGGTCCCAGGTTCAATTTCAGCCATGGGGGACTGTGGCAAGTCTGCACATTCTCCCTCTGATGCAAGGGTTTCCTTCAGGCACTCTAGTTTCCTCCCACACTTCTTCCTTTGGGAAAAAGATACAAAAGTCTGAGGTCGCGTACCAACCGACTCAAAATCAACTTCTTCCAACTGCCATCAGACTTCTGAATGGACTCACCTCGCATTAAGTTGATATTTCTCTACACACTAGCCATGACTGTCACACTATATTTTGCACTCTCTCCTTTCCTTCCCTATGTACAGTATGCTTTGTCTGTACAGCGTGCAAGAAACAACACTTTTCACTGTGTACTCCTATCTGTGACAATAATGAATCAAATCAAATCAAAAGATGTGCAGGTTAGATTGATTGGCCATGTAAAATTGCCTCTTGGTATCAGAGGACTAGCAGGATAGATATGTGGGAAAGGGCCAGGGTGAGAGTATTGTTGGTGCAGTCTTCCAGGCTATTTTCTTTCCACTTCGCACAGTCTTGGCCCTAGGATTCCCAGGAATCCAGGGTGGGGATGTTGGACTTAGTCAAGGGGACTTGGAGAGTGTCTGGAGCATTTCCTTTACTCTCCTGGAGCTCGCTTGCTGTATCAGTGCTCTGGCTGCGTTTCTTTCAAGAGTCTTCATCAGGCGTGGAACTCATGGCCTGCCAAGGGAGTTGATCGAGCATGGTCAGTGCTTCGATGCTGGGGATGTTGGCACGAGTGAGAACACTGACATTGCTGTGCCTATCCTGCAGTGGATTTGCAGGATCTTGCCGGGGCAGAATTGGCAGTACATCTTGTTAAAATCAGAGAATATTAATGGGCTTTCTTGTAAGGCATTAAATGCACAAGGTACAATCATGGCCTGCTGTTGAAAGGATAGACTGAACAAAACTTCCCCATGGGGTTTTAGCGCTACAAAGCTTATCTTTGGTTTGTGGTGGAGAATGAATGCAGAACATAACTATTCTTTGTATTTACATGTGTAAGCAGTGTGAACGTCGAACTCTGCAGCCACTCCTCTGTGGAAACAATGACATTGCTGCCTGCAAGGTGTTGACTGAACATTATCCTCTGTGTGAAACCTCTGGGTGTTAAGAGATAGCATAAAACAAAGCATTAATCCCATAACTATGATCAGCATGTTACACCACCAGAGGTAGTTAATCTTTACTTGTGGCTTATTTTTCATTCTGTGATGGAATCATTCATCTCAGTTATGCGTTGAAATCTTTTGAGGTATCTCCAATAGATTCATATGTGGTTTGATTGAGAAAGAAATGTGTAAAGATATTAACACAAATAACATTTGCTGAGTTTGATGAGAGGGATTACCAGCAGATAAATTCAACCTCAAAGATGAGACATTTGCCGGCTTCTTGTGATTAATTTGGTGGGTATTTTGTAGAAAACTTTCTACAAAAGGATGAATAATTTTAGACAGTGATTTTTCAAAATTAAACTCATACCAGGAAAGTTCACTGTTTAAGTTTGCATAATATTGAAAAATTCCTGTTCTGTTCCCTTACTTCACCACTCTGTCTCCATTTCTGGTTATTGACTGGCCTTTGTAGTGGAGGCGGGTACAATTTTGTCTTAAAAAGCATTTAGACATCTGCAATGGTAAGATGGGTATAGGGGGATATGGGCCAAATGCGGGCAATTGGGACTAGCTTAGTGGTTAAAAAAAAGGGTGGCATGGACAAGTTGAGCCTCTATGACTTTATGACCATTATCCATCACAAGTCCATCAACTTCCACAGCTACCTTGACTACAATTCTTCACCCCACCGCCCCCCATTCCCCCCCCCCAACATCCTGTAAGGATTCCATCCCATTCTCTCAGCTCCTTCGCCTCCGCTGCACCTGTTCCGATAATGTCACTGTCCAAAATAGCGCTGCTGATGTGTCTCCCTTCTTCCTCAGTCGTCGTTTTCCACCCACTGTGGTTGACAGGGCTCTCAATCGTGTCTGACCCATCCCCCGGGCTGCTGCTCTCACCCCTATCGTCCCGCCCACAACCAGGATAGGGTGCCCCACATCCTCACTTTTCACCCCATCAGCCTTCGCATTCAAAGGATTATCCTCTGCCATTTCTGTCAATTCCAGTATGATGTCACTACTCAACATGTGTTCTCCACACACACACCACCCACCACCCACCCCCTCCTGTCAGCATTCCGCAGGGAACGTTCTCATCCAGGACACCCTGGTCCACTTTTCCATCACACCCAACACCTCACCCCTCCTGCCCACGGTACCGTCCCAAGCAATCGTGGGAAGTGCAACACCTGCCCGTTTATCTCCTCCCTGTTCACCATCCCAGAGCCCAAACACTCTTTTCAGGTGAATCGTAGAGTGGGTGACAGCTTTATAGAGCACCTTTAGTCTGTCCGAAGCAGGACCCAGACCTTCCTGGCGCTTGTCGTTTCAACACACCACCTTGCTCTCCTATCCACATGTCCATCCTTGGCCTTTTGCAATGTCCTAGTGAACTCTAACACAAAGTGCAGGAATAGCACTTCATCTTCCAACTGGACACTTTACTGGACTGAACATTAAGTTCAACAACTTCAGAACATGAACTCTCCCCTCCATCTTCACCCCATGCCCATTTATTTTATTTAATTCCTTCTTTTCATTTCATCCATCTGTTTTTAATCACTTTTCATTCTTACCTCTATTTTTCCACTTCTGAAATCTCACACTCCAACTCAGCTTGTAACACCCCTCCCTCCCTTAACTGTACCTCTGTTCTGGCACTTACACATTCTGATCACTTACAGGACACTTTCAGCACCTTTCTCAGCTTTCATCATCACCATTTACATTTCCTTTGTTCAATTACAGCACTCCCCCCACCCTCATAGTATAAATCTTGTCTGATTTTCTTTACTCTGATGAACAGTCATCCAGATTTGAAACATTGGCTCTATTTCTCTCCACAAATGCTGTCAGACTTGCTGAGATTTTCTAGCATTTTCTGTTTTTATTCCAGATTTCAGCACCTGCAGTATTTTGCCTTTATCAGGAGATTTAGGGATATGTGGGAGTTGCAAATCTTCAGGAATTGCCATTTCCCCATTTGCTTCAGACAAACAAGACATGTTTTATATTCTCTTGATCCAAATCCATTGCTCAACCTCCTCATTGCTTTTAAAATTGGTTTCACCAGAATAATTGCCCATTAAACTCACTACAGGAAGTTAGGGCTGGTGATTAAGGATATAAGCAGCTTTATAATGATGTGATAATTGATAATTCAATGCCAATCACCCTCTCCACCTCATTAAAAGAAAGTTCAACCTCATTGCTGTGCTTAATAAATTCTTCCTCAAGATTTTGAAAAGGTCAATTTTTTCATACTTCTCATTTCTGCCTCTTTTTTTCTCTTTCACTCTTTCCTTATCTCTCTTTACTTCTCTTTGTGCCCCCAATTTGATGCTAATTCACCTGTTTTAATTCATCTTACTTCTCAATCTTTGCATCTCATTACTTCAGGAGATACACTGTTGAACTTATTGTTCCAGATGCCCCATTAACTCGAAAGATGCTGTTGTTAGATTGCATTTTGGGGCAAAAAGGTGTTTGCTTGGAAGGATGCAAAAAAAAGTCTACCTAATAAGGCACCCTGCGAAGTGCAACAACAGAAAATGCTGGAAAATCTCAGCAGGTCTGACAATGTGTGTGGAGAGAGAATCAAGCCAATGTTTCAAGTTTGGATGACCATTTGTCATCTCTTCAAGATACCCTGCTCCAGCAAGATCATAGAATCCCCACAATATAGAAGGAGACCATTCAACCCATCTAGTCTGTATCGACCACATCCCAAACAGGCCTTATTCCCGCACCTCCACACTTGCTAATCCCCTGGCACTAAGGTCGATGGCCAATCAACCTGACCTGCACATCTTTGGATGTGGGAGGAAACCAGAGCACCCAGAGGAAACCCACACAGACACAGGGAGAAAGTGCAAACTCCACACAGACAGTGACCCGAGGCTAGGAATTAAACCCGGGTCCCTGACATTGTGAGACAGCAGTGCCAACCGCTGAGCCGCTCCAAATCTGAAGCACTATGATAACAACCTTCCACAAGTCAGTTTCAAGACTCAATGTCCACTCATTCAGTGTGAAGCTTGACTAATTTAGCATTCTGCTCAGGTGTGTTTGCAGCTACTGTTAATGCTCCTTAAAACCTACAGAGCAAATATACAAGCAATCATGACAAAATAGCCTCTGAAACTTCTCCTTGAAGTTAATGGGAAGTGGATCATTAGCATGCTGAAGATATGCTGATAACAGTAACGGAGCAGATGCATGATATTAAGAATGATTTCTTGCAAATGGTATAATTCAGTATTTGTAAATTACCTATCAAACAACAGCTGTACAGAAACATACTGTAAGCTTTTACTGGCTGTTATGAAGTAGTGTACAGGATGCAATGGATCTTATTTTGCCCTTTGGTAACATTGATTTAAATTCCAGCATTAGACCCAGTAGTCTAGAGACTGGTGCTTAGGAATAAAGACTATTTTTGTCCAATGATGCAGGGGTGATCAAAAAACCATCAATACCTCATTGACCTTGATTCGAATGCATTTTGTCCCTCACTTTAGTTTTGCAGTAGTTCTGCATTCGGATCAAGAGAATGCAAAATGTATCCAAAAGGAGAGATTTTAATCACCAGCAAGTTTCCAGCAGATTAGATTGCTTCATTTCATGCCCATCCAAGTCAGAATGAAGGGACGGTGATCTTAAGCCCTGAGCATCATTGACAACGTGCAACAGAATGAGTGGGAAGTAGCTGCTAGTGTGTGCAAATTTGGACCATCCTTGTCTGATTCTCAGGTAGGCTAGATCCCCCTGGAAATGAAGGAAGCAATCCAGGGCCTTGGGGTTTCCCATGGGAACCAGAGGAACAGTGCTAGGGACACCATGAGGGTGCTGGGACAATGCCGAGGGGGATGGGGCATGACAGCGTAGAAACTGATGGGGTGGGGGCTTGGGGGAGGTCATGAAAGGAGGCATTAGGAGGCAGCATGAAGACAGGCATAAGGGGGGGTGGGTAATGAAGCAGGGCTTGAAGGGGATCTTGACGGGGGGTCATTAAGGGGGCATGAAGTGTGGGGAGGTCCATGAAGTGGAGGCTCATGAACTGGATGGGGAGGTTATAGAGGGGAAGGGTTCTTAAACAGGGACATGAAGAGGTTCATGAAGGGGACCAGCTGGAGAATCCTAATGCTAGCATTCTTTGTAGGGGAGGAGCCTGAGTAAGTATCCCTAAATTGAGAGGTGGGGGCAGAATCACGTCCATGGGGTAGAGAGAGGGGCTCCTCAATTTCAATTTGAGACCGGGGCTCCCTTTGAAAAAGATGTCCGATCTCAGTGAAGCCGGGCCTGCTGGCATGTTTGGTGTCTGTCACTTTTAGAACCAGCCCAAAACTCACCACTCTCGCAAAAAAAAAGACTGCGTGCAGGAGAATTGCGACCTGATTCATGAATCACGTCAGTTTTCTTGCCTGAAATGATGTATGTTTGAAGGGCAGAGAATTTGTATGATTTTTTTTCCCATTTTAAATAGACGTAGCCTGAATTTCAGTCCAGTGGAGCTGAAACAAGCCACTTAAGGAGAAAAGAAGGATAATTCCCAAGAATGGTCACTATCTATCAGGAGCAGAGGATAGAAAAGCCAATTGAAGAATTTACTTAGGATTTAATCTGTATCTGTATGCCGTTATAGTCAGTAAGCAATGTCCCAAATCTACTGGAAGACTATGGTTGCACTGTCTCACGTTTTCTTGTTTTGTCCTTCATTAAATTGTGCTATTTTGTAAACCTTGAAGGGCTCAATATGATCAAAAGATCATTAAGAAATAGGGACAAGAGTAGGCCATGTAGCTCATCAAGCCTTCGCAAAGTCATCACAGCCACCTCTGTGCACTGGAAGAGGAGAGAATGAATATTTAAGATGGCAGGTGGGGTGCCAAACAAGTGGAATGTCCTAAGGATGCCCCAAAAACTTTAGAACAAAGGACTATTCAATAAGATCATGACTGATTTGAAATTTAGAATCCTACAGTGCAGGAGGAAGGCATTTGGCCTATTGAGTCTGCACCAACCACAATCCCACCCGGGTCCTATCCCCATAACCGCAAATATTTACCCCGGCTATTCCCCCTGACACCAAGGGGCAATTTAGCATGACCAATCAACCTAACCCGCACATCTTTGGACTGTGGGAGGAAACCTGAGTACCCGGAGGAAACCCACGCAGACACGGAGTGCAAACTCCACACAAACAGTGACCCAAGCCCAGATCCCTGGTGCCGTGAGGCAGTATTGCTAACCACTGTGCCACCCTTTGGTTGTGGCCTTAACAGCATTTTCTTTCTTGACTCTCTCAATCAAAAATCTAATTCAGTTATGAAGATATTCTAAGACCCAGCTTCCACTGCTCGCTGGGAAAGACAATGCCATGGTGCCCATGCCCAAGAGGTGCCACTCCCTCATGGCTAACCCTCTGGGGGGCCCTGGTCCCCTTCATTTCAGTGGGGTCATCCAGCTAATTCCCCGACAGTAAGAGAACTAATGTAAACCTTGTGAGAGTGAAACATTCTGGCAGGGTGAGAGAGGTTATTGGGCCTGGAGAATTCAGTCCTAGACCCACTAATTACATTTAAACTATATTAAAAACAAACTAAAATCACTTACTTTGTCTTCCCGCTGGCTTCCAGTGCAGATCTGATGGTACCAAAAATCCGGGGCTGGGACATGCCGATGTGACGGAAACACACGCGTGACTCCTGCGCCTGGCCCACTGCAAGATTCTCCCACTCCACTGCGCGAGAACATTGGTGTGGCAGGGTGGGCAAATCGCCCCCATCAAATTCTAACAGGGTTAGATAGAATAGATTCAAAAATCATGTTCCCAATAGTGGGGGAGTTTAGAATGAGGGGTCATAGTTTGAGGATAAAGGGTAAACTTTTTTAGAACTGAAGTGAGAAGAAATTTCTTCACCCAGACAGTGGTGAATGTGTGGAATTCACAAACACAGAATGTAGTGAAGACCAGAGCATTGTCAGATTTCAAGAAGAAATTAGATATCTCTCTTGGGGTTAGAGGGATATGGGGGGAAGGGGTGGGATCAGGATATTGAATTTGATGATCAGCCATGGTCAAAATAAATTTCGGAACAGTCTTGAAGAACCGAATAGCCTACTCCTCCTTCTAGTTTCTATATATATCACAATGGAGTTGGATCACAATTGCTGTAGTTTGGTGCTGCCAGTGCACATTGCCCCAGGATCCATGATTTGGAAGCTGATTAATTTTGTGTCTATGGCCCGATTGTATCTGTCACTTAAGTGGCATCAGGCAGTATGCCTTTCGCAAGCTGCTTGGATACAGATGCTAAGAGACATTTGCACAGTTGGAACAGGCCATATGTTTGTTTTGTCTCAATCTAGTGAATTTCCTTAAATCTTGGTTTCTCTTTCTGACATAATGCTATCAGCAAGCTGTCCAATGACTGTCGCTCCCACTGGAGGTATCTCAGAACCTCACAGAGCAATGTGGCACATAGACCTGTGAGTACAGTTTTCTCATCCATGTATTCACCATCTGTTAGTCTCCTCTCTTAGGCTCTGCTTTGGCCCTAATGGCACTATCAAGAGCATCTTTATTCCACTCACATTCCTTCCTGGCTGCCGACTTCATTTCATTCTTGTTTTTTGAAAGCTGACAAAGTACCTCTGATACGAGTGGAGAATGAAACACTGCATGTGGCACAGAAACATAAAATTCTGAACAGACAATTTGTCATCACCCTGTCCATTAAAATTATGATGAATGTTTATTTATTAGTGTCACAAGTAGGCTTACATTAACACTGCAATGGAGTTACTGTGAAATTCCCCTAGTCGCCACACTCCGGCAGCTCTTTGGGAGAATTTGCGCCCTAACCAGCACGTCTTTCCGACTGTGGGAGAAAAACTTGAACACCCGGAAGGAACCCACGCAGACACGGGGAGAAAGTGTGGCCTCCGCACAGACCCGAGGCCTTGATTTGAACCTGGGTTTCCTTGCGCTGTGAGGCAGCTTTGCTAACCACTGTGCCACCGTTGTGCTGTTCATCTGACCCCATAAGGAAATCCCTCACAGCCCAAGGCTCGCCTGTTGGCACAAAAGAGGTCACAAAGCAAAAGTTTGGACAGAAGAACTTCATTTTTGTTTTATTGAGAACAGATGTAAAATTATTTCAGGCTTGCTAAATAATTCCATCCAAGACAGATATCTACTCCTCAGGCTGAAAATTACTTTTCACGCCAGGTGATATTGATTTGGAAGGTAATAAAATGAGTTAGCCAGTGAATCCTGTCAATTATTAAAGGTCAAAATGGGCTCCACAGCAATGTTCCAAACGTGCAGACATTTCACTTATTCTAGTGTCTAATAAAACACATTCAGAATCTCAGCTCCAAATACAATCTATGAATTGTTATTAAAAGCATGTACTTGTTGAAAAATGTGACTGTTAACCCTTTCAGCAACAAATCCTATGCTTCTTGCAAAGTGTGCTCTTTACTTTTAGCTAGCTCCACATTTAATCGAACTTGATATTTAATTGGTAAATATTGCAAGCTCTAATGAAAAATTGCTTAGGTGTGTTAACCCAAAAAGGCGAATGTGGCGACTCGTGGATTTTCACAATAACTTCATTGCAGTGTTAATGTAAGCCTAGCTGTGACTAATAAATAAATAAACTTTATAAACTTTTAGATGAAGTCATTGTACTATCTTATTCCAAATCTGATTTCCTCAAGTACTAGGGCATGTAAATTTAAGGTGCGGGGCAAGAAGTTTAGAGGAGATGTGCGAGGTAAGTATTTTACGCAGAGTTTGGTGAATGTCTGGAACATGCTGCCCAGTGAGGTGGTGGAAGCAGGTACGTTTAAGGGGTTTCTACATGAATACATGAATAGGATGGGAATGGAAGGATATGGACTCTGTCAGTGTATACGATTTTAGTTTTGGTAAGCATCATGGTTGACACACGCCTGGAGGCTGAAGGGCCTGTTCCTGTGCTGTACTGTTCTTTGTTCTTTATTTGTGTCTTTTCTTCCTTCATCATACATGATCATTTCCATGTTTACTATCATTGCTCCTGCCAACTGCATATCGGATATTTTCACTGCTTCGGTCTCCTGTTTTTATCTCCTCTGTCAAATCTCTCCTTTGAAAAGCATTAGCTATTTGTACTACATGTTTATGCAACTACATTTTCCTGCTCTAGAAATTGCTATTCCCGGTTCTAACTATTAGCTGTCCATCAAACCAGTAAGTACACTGTCACTCCCTCTAATCAGATTCTTGCTTTGCAAACCTTGATAAGTCTGAATCAACAGAGACCAGTCAATCATTGCATATGTAGCCATGGTTATTTAAATACTTTTCAAACAAGCTATTTAAATAAAGCTATGCGTTTATATAACATTTTTAAATTTTCATTCATGGGACGTGAACATCTCTGGCTAGGCTAGCATTTATTGACCATCCTTAATTGCCCTTGGAAGGGCTGTGGTGAACCATCTTCTCGAATCATGGAAGTCCCCTGTGGTTGTATGTCTAGCCACTAAGCTATCAGAGAGGTAATTTATTCTGATCCACTGACAGTGAAGGAATTGGGATTCATTGTAAGTCGCGATGATGTGTGACTTGAAGAGGAATTGGTAAGTGGTGGTTTTCCCATTTGCTTGCTATTCTTGTTCCTGTAGGTAGCCGAGGGCATGGGTTTGGAAGCTGATGTTGCTTCAGCACATCTTGTAGACAGGGTAGACTGCTCCCATTGTGACCAGGGGTGGAGGGAATGAATGTTTAAGGTAGGGGATGGGGTGCCAATCAAGTGGGATGACCTACAGATGTCCCAAATGCTTTAGAACAAAGAGCTATTTTTTGAAGCATAGATCTTGTTGTTAGGCAGATAAATCCCCCATTTAATTTGAGCACAGACATATCCCACTGCTGGCAATGAAATAAATAACCAATTAATCTGTTTTAGTGACATTGGTCCAAACACTGGCTTCAGTGTGCCAGTACAGCCCGAGGAAGAAAGTGTTTGAAGACCAGCACCTCAGACCTGGTACCATAGTCACAATCTACAGAGCAGTAGGTAATACCCAGCCTCTTATATGGCTCAGAGATGTGGACTACATACAATAGGCACCTCAAAACCCTGGCTAAGTACCACCAGTGCTGCCTCCACAAGTTCCAACAAGTCCATTGGCAGGATAGGTGTACCAAAGTCAGTGTCCACACTCAGGCCGACAACCCCAGCGTCAAAGTATTGACAACACTTGACCGGTTCCGCTGAGAAGGCCACATTGTCTGCATGCTTGACACGAACCTCCTAAAATAAATGCTCCACTTGGAGCTTCAATTTGACAAGCCAGCCCCAAAAAGGCAGTGAAAATGCTTCAAGGACACCTTCAAATTCTCCTTGAAGAAGTGTAACATCCCCATCAACACCTAGGAATCGCTGGTTCAAGACCTCCTGAAGTCCGTTGACCTTGGGCAAGATTTTCCGGTTTTGGGGCAAACGCGTCTGGAAAATCTTACCCAAAGTCTTTTGGGAAACATGGATTCTTGAGTAAGGGGTATCACCAAAAGGTATCACCAGTTCATCAGAAGTCATGGCCGAGGCACCCAGGTCTGGCCAACGGATGGCAAGGCCGATGTATCATCTTCCTCTTAATGCATCGGTTTGTGTTGAAGGCAGGCTACAGCTGGAGGAACTTGTAACCTCATAGTTCCCTCCCACCCTAACCACTCCCATCTTTGACATGGGAAGCCATATTTGGAGTAGGCTGGGATTCCATCATAAAATATGTACCACAAATGTTTATGGCAGCAACTGGGACCACGAATTCCCTACTCACAGACAGATTTGTAGCTCTCTGCGGCACTCTTGTCTAACTATTAATAGGAGTGCACTGGCAGGCTCATAGATTTTCAGGATCTTCTGCAGTAGTTGGCCTGGTTTCTTTAGATTGTAGAAGATCTGGGTCCAAAGACTGGCTACCAAGGACTTGTAACAACAAAGGTTTACTCAGTTCTCTTGATCACCTCTTACACGCTTCCACTCTACCCACTCTACCCAAGGAGTGCTTCTGTGCTCCCGACATCTGACTCATGAAGTAACCGTGTCAATGTGGCACCACATGACCATTTGGTCTACATATTCCACAGTTAAATTAGGACAGCCAGTGGTATTGGGATATCACAGTGCACGTAAACAGTAACTGTGTGCAAACCATTTGACAACACATAACTATTTACATGGATGAGACATAGGTTCGACTGCTGCAGCTGGTGAATAGTCCATCATGTCTCCTCTTCCAATAAGCCTTCCTCCCCATTTTATTGTTTAAAAAGATGAAGGTCAGTTGTTGACAATTTGTTCTGGATTTGGTTTGGTCATACACCCTGAATTTGTGATTATGCCGGTTGGCTATGCTGGGGATGCTCTTGGGCTGGTGTCCTCAGTTGAGGCAGGCCTTTGGTGTTCCCTGTGGGTGTAGGGCTTGTGATGTAGGCCTCTGCTTCATAGCTAAGGGTACTCTTCTCAGAACACTGACTGTTGGTGGTACCGTGTCATTCAGCCTCCTGTGGCATATTTCAGGGAGCTTATCAATGATGTTGCAGTTGATGAGGTCTTTGTACTTTATCATTCCCAGGCCCTGGTGTTGCAGAGTACATATATATATTTATACTGGACCAAGGTGGATAAATCCCAGTGTGATGTTGTCCTGAAGACCTAACAGTGGTCTTAAGTTCTGGTCAACTATGTGAAGCTTGAAACTGCCCTGTGTGTAATGTGGAGTGGTCACACCCTCCATGTGGATAGTTTGTCTGCCATTGGCCAAGGGGCCCACCTGGGTGTCAGGGTCTGGTGCTGTATATGGATCTAGTTCATAGAATCCTACAGTGCAGAAGGAGGCCATTTGGCCCATCGAGTCTGCACCAGCCACAATCTCACCCAGGCCCTATCCCCATAATCCCATGCATTTACCCTAACTAGTCCCTCTGACACTATGGGGCAATATAGAATGGCCAATCCATCTAACCCACACATTTTTAGAATGTGGGAAGAAACCAGACCACACAGAGGAAACCCACGCAGACACAGGGTGAACTTACAAATTCCACATAGTCAGTGACCCAAGCCAGAAGTCGAGCCTAAGTCCCTGGCACTGTGAGGCAGCATTGCTAACCACAGTCCCACTGTGCCATCCATTGCATATGTCTGGGCAGGATGTTGCACTTTGCTCCAGTGTCAATCTTTATCCCCAGCTTCATGTTGCTGCCAGCAGCGTTCAGGGGGACAAAGGTCCCACCCTTTTCTGTGATGTTCTCACAGCAGAGTATTGTTTGAGGCTCAGTGGTTTGTTTGCTCTGATTGAGATCCAGTTTGTTTATCTTGTTTGCATTCTAAGCCTTAGAGGAATGGCCAAATGCAATGTTGCTGCGAGCATTGGAAGGCTGCTGTGGTTTAGATCTGCAGCATTCCGCAAAATGGTTCCATTTGTCACATTTATTGCAGTGTTTACCATCGGCAACAGGTGCCTTTGTGCTCTGAGGTTGATGGCCATGACAGTTGACGCAGGTGCGCACTGTACGGCAAATACTTCTGTTTCACACCATAAATCCTTGCTGCTTTTTCTTGACTGTTTTTTTAGTACACAGATGTGATGGCTGATTGCAATGTTAAATCTTTTTCACAAAGGAGCTGCTTGCAGACAAGATCGTTTGTGTATCCTGCAAACTAGGCGATCCCTGATAACTTATCGGTAAGGGTGCAAAACGTATATCTTTTTGCTAAAATTTCAAAAGTTGCAGGGTGAAATGTACATTTTTTTTGCTAAAATTTCGAAAGTTGGGGAATGAAATTGTAACGATTGTAATGATTGCAATTAGATTGTAACGACTGTAATAAAATTGTAACAATTTGTCAAATCTTTGCTTTTTGGTTAAAGGCGTGCCGGCAAGTATCATATTCTTCAGAATATAAGAAAAAGTTCTCAAACTTTTTTTTAGCTGTATTTTGGGGTCTTCTTTCTCCTTCTCCATTCGAAAGACAAAAGGTTCAAAATTTTAGATGGCCTCGGGGCCTGTTAGATTTAATAAAGCGTAGGCCTGTATCTTTTCACATTTGTCTGGTAAATCAGCACCACATTCGATCATAGAAACACTACAGTGCAGAAGGAGGCCATTCGAACCTGCACCGATATCAATCCCACTCAGGCCCTATCTCCGTATCCCCACGTATTTATCCCGCTAATTTCCCTGACACTGAGGGACAATTCAGCATGGCCTATCCACCTAACTTGCATGTCTTTGGACTGTGAAAGGAAACTGGAGCACTGGAGGAAACCCAAGCAGATATGGGGAGAATGTGCAAACTCCACACGGATAGTGAACTGAAGCCAGAATTGAACCCAGATCCTTGGCGCTGTGAGGCAGCAGTGTTAACCTCTGTGCCACCATGCGCCACTCCTTCTCAAGCTTGGCCCAGTTGCAAGCAAGGTTTTCATCAAAAATGAGCAGGTTGATGAAGTGAAGTCCCTGTGCCAAACTGCTAATTCGTGACACCATGTTGAAGTGCTGGGTTCCATTGATGACCAAGGACTTGTAACAACAATAGTTTAGTAAGTACTCATTTACTTGGACTATACCAACAGCCAGCATAATAATGCACCCGGACATTCTGTCTTCTACCTTCTTCCACCAGGAAAATGATACAAAAGTCTGAGAACACGTATCAACTGACTCAAGAACAGCTTCTTCCCTGCTGCCATCAGGCTTTTGAATGGACCTACCATATATTAAGCTGATCTTTCTTTACAACCTGGCTATGACTGTAATGCTATATTCTGCACCCTCTCATGGAATCCTACAGTGCAGAAGGCGGCCATTCAGCCCATCAAGTCTGCACCAGCCAGGTTCTAGCCCTGCATTTACTCTAATTAGTCCCCCTAAGGGATAATTTAGAATGGCCAATCCACTGAATCTGCACATCTTTGGACTCTGGGAGCAAACCGGAGCACCCAGAAGAAACACGTGCAGACATGGGGAGAACATGCAAACTCCATGTGACAGTGATCCAAGGCCAGAATTGAATCCAGGTCCCCAGCACTGTGAAGCAGCAGTGCTAACCACTGTGCCACCGTGTTACCCTCTCCTTTCCTTCTCCCCTATGTACTCTATGAAAAGTATGCTTTGTGCAAGAAACAATACTTTTCACTATAATGATACATGTGACTGTAATAAACCAATCAAATCAAATCAAAGCCATTATGTTGAAGCACCCACAAGTTTTCTTCAGCCTCGGTTTGTGCCCAAACACAACTGAACTTGTTCCAGGGTAGTTTAATTGAAGATTTGAAGCATGTCCACTGGTTAATAATCCACTCCGCATTTCTGGATCTTGCCATTCACTGAGGAATAAATGAACAGCACGGAATGGATGCTGGCACAGTCTGCAAACACCACACACGTTTCCAGACCACAGTCTCCGCCAGAAGAGGAAGCATGCCAGCTGGGTAGGGCAGCTCGGTCAGATTATGTCTCAGGTCCACTGATGGTGGTGGGTGCATTGGAGACATTTTCTGGTTTTCTCTCCACAAAACGAAGCTCCTTTGAAACCTGAGCCCATTTTTACTCTCAAATACTGTTGCTGGGTATGATGATAACGCAGGCAAAATGCTTTTGGCAGCCTGACCCTCCATGGACATCATTAAATGTTTTCACTGCCTTATCATCAAGTTACACAAAGAATAATTATTGCATGTTTGAACCCATGAAGTTTTTTTCCAGTTTCAGACAACGCTATCTGTACTCTGTACAGCGTGTAGCGAGGGATAAACTGTAGGGTCGAAACCCCAAAATACAGGACATCACCAAAAGAGTAGAATTAAATAAAGATTTCATAAGCAGATAAAGCCAGACTCAGGATTTAATAATCTGTCAGAAAAAATCGTCTTCCGAGAAGCATGGCAAATCACATTTGTGCGACACTAGGTATTGCATACTGATTTCAACACACTGAGGATATAGGTTTGAGGAGGGATGTTCACTGTTGTAATTAATTTATGAGAGTTTAAAGTTTATTTATTAGTGTCGTAAACAGGCTTACATTAACACTGCAATGAAATTACTGTGAAAATCCCCTAATTGCCACACTTCAGTGCCTGTTTGGGTACACTGAGGGAGAATTAAACATGCCAACGCACCTAACCAGCACATCTTTCGAACTGTGGGGGGAAACTGGAGCACCCGGTAGAAACCCATGCAGACAAGGGAGGAATCTGCAGACAGACAGTGACCCAAGCTGGGATTTGAAAACTGTAGAGACTAGTGTTTGATTATGTGCAACTGTTGACTGCTCACTCTGTATGATTAGTTAAGCTGGGTGTGGCGACTTAGGCAAAGGACAAGATTTTTCATACTCCCCCCCAACCTCCCCTCACCCCCTCACCCCATCCACTGCCATCACACCCTCAATCCTCCCTCGCACACACATATGCACACACACACACACACACACACACCCCCTACCAATCTGTAAGTGTTTTGTGTGCCTCGCATATCGCGCCACCAGGGGGCCTGCCCCAGGAGGGGACACTGAATGATCCTGCTGGTGGGAAGGGCTGGTAAATCCCACTCAAAGAAAACTATAATTTGGGAGTAGATATTTTAAAAGTCTGCAAGTGAACTCCTGCTTCACACATAGAGGCTGGAGTACATATCCACATACCGCTGAACACAGCAGACATGAAGAAGCTGTTTGTGGAAGTTGTGAAGAACCTGTTCGGATTAGATGGTGGTGAGTGAGAAGAGGCTCATGTGCACCATTATTGCTAGCAGGCACTAGTTGGGCTGAATGGCCTGATTATTTTGTTATGCTGTGGACCCAATTTACCTTTGTGGCCAACATGGGCTGCATTGTACGTGCCCTGCCTGATGTGTTCTTAGTGAGGGACACATAAAATAGGGCAGATGCCACTAATGGGCTAAAGTCCCACTTGCTCTTTACTTAGCCTGGCCTCAGCACATTATTGCTGTGAGGGTGGGCCAGTGGGGACTGAGCCAACTCCAACCCAACTTTGCTTCAGTTTAAGGGGGTGAGAAGGGTGGAAGCCATCTGCCTACTTGTAATATTCAGCCCTAGGTTTTCATTGCCCCATCAGAGAACACAACACAGCCCAGGTATTGTAATCGTATCAGTGCATGAGGCACGTGAGTGATGAAACTGCTAAATATAAGTAGAATGATGGGTATGAGGGCAAATAGACAATAATGAAAGGAGGTTACTGATAAGGAGAACCAACAGACAGAGTCGGAAAGAGGTCATTTCCTGGATGGGCATAAGTTAATGAAAAATTAAAGCCATCAGCTATAACAGGGAGTGATTTCAGTTAAAATCAAAATAGCCATGATCATATCTTTGGTGGGAAATATATAAAAGTAATTTTTTGTTATTCATTCATAGGACATGGGTGTCGTTGGTTGGCCTGCAGTTATTGCCCATCCCTAGTTGACTTTGGAGGGCATTTGAGAGTAAACCACATTGCTGTGGCTCTGGAGCCACATGTAGGCCAGACCAGGTAAGGACAGCAGATTTCCTTCCCTAAAAGACATTAGTGAGCCAGATGGGTTTTTCCGACAATCAACAATGTTTCATGGTCATCAGTAGATTCTTAATTACAGATTTTCTTTTTATTGAATTTAAATTCCACCATCTGCCGTGGTGGGATTCGAATCCGGGTCCCTGGAACATTAGCTGAGATTCTGGATTAATAGTCCAGCAATAATACCAGTAGGAAGTGCATATAGTGGCTGTGGAGATGTCCAAAACAATGTTAAATGAATTACTAAAATATTCAAAAGCAAGATTCAAGAACTATGTAACAAAGTTAGCCGGAGCAACCAAGCTATAAATTATATTGACTATCCTGCATTAGGCAGGATTGCATTAATATGATGAAAATTGCGAATTGATTGCAGTTTCCTTAACTTTAAAGTTAAATTATTAGCGTCACAAGTAGACTTAAATTAACACTGCAATGAAGTTACTGCAAAAATCCCCTTGTTGCCACACTCCGGCGCCTGCTCAGGTACATTGAGGGAAAATTTAGCATGGCCAATGCACCTAATCAGCGCATCTTTGGACTGTGGGAGGAAACTGCAGCACCTGGAAGAAACCCATGCAGACATGAGGAGAATGTGCAGACTCCGCACAGACAGTGACCCCAGCTGGAAATTGAAGCCAGGTTCCTGGAGCTGTGAGGCAGCAGCGTTAACCACTGTGACACCGTGCCGCCCACATACTTTACATAGCAACAGAGCAGTAAGGAACTGTTCAATGTTTTTGGGGTAAGTTAGACTGGAATTGTGAGAAATTGAAATAATCAGCAAAGAACACAGGTAGTATCAGAGATGCACACAGCTTCATGATAGTGAGAGAGATATCAGTGAACAAATGAAGCATAGTAGTTCATTTGATTGTAAAATTTTATCTATAATTATCTTTACCTGTACAACGAGTTACATAGAATTAATCTTTAGGCAATAATTACTAATAACTTTTAAGACTTTGATGAAATTTCCTCTTGGACTGTTCCAGTAAAAATAGACTCTTACTTTTTCTTCTCAGTCTATTTCCCCAACCCAGGCATTATCTGTGATCAAGCAATGCTACCTTCCTCTCTTCTACCCTAATGTTCTTCATATAATAGGAGTACCCGAAGATGCAAACAGTGCTCTGTGATCTAGTTAATATTTTCTACAAATCAGTCATAACAAATTAGCTGAACTTATAGCTGTGAGCAGAAATGTTAATGGAGACCAAATAAAAGGAGCATCCAACAGCTGTAGAAATTGACGGCACAGTGGCACAGTTATTAGCACTGCTGCCTCACAGCGCCAAGGACCTGGGTTCAATTCTGGCCTGGGGTCACTGTCTGTGCGGAGTATGTACATTATCCCCGTGTCTGCGTGGGTTTCCTCCCACAGTCCAAAGATGTGTGAGGTAAGTTGATTGGCCATGCTAAATTGTTCCTTAGTGTCAGGGCATTAGCAGGGTAAATTGTGGTGTTATAGGAATAGGGATTGTGGTCGGTGCAGGCTCAATGGGCTGGATGGCCTTCCTCTGCATTGTAGGAATTCTATGATTCTATAAAATGGAGAGGCGATGGCCTTGTGGTGTTATCGCTAGACTATTAATCTTGAAACTCAGTTAATGCGCTAGGGGCCCAGGTTTGAATCCCATCATGGCAGTTGGTGGAATTGGAATTCAAAAAAATTATCTGGAATTAAGAATCTATGACCATGAAACCACTGTCGATTGTCAGAAAATCCTATCTGGTTCACTAATGTCCTTCAGTGAAGGAAATCTGCCTTCCTTGCCTAGTCTGGCCTACATATGTCTCAGAGCCACAGCAACGTGGTTGACTCACAATTGTCTCCCAACAACTAGGAATGGGCAATCTGATCAGCCAGTGACACCCATGTCCTATGAATGAATAAAAAGAAACAAAAATGGCTCAAAGAAAGATACCAACATTTTATTCAGGGTCAATAACAAACTGTTACGGGTAGCTTTTTTTGTTTGAGAAAGATAGCTATAATTTGTCAGGACAGAAGGGATTTATAAAGGAGGATTCACAACTTTGTTAAGTCACCTTCTCAGGAAGATAGCAATTAATTTTGCTTTACAATAAAACTGCCTTTGATACCTTGGATGTTTTAGGCTACAAACAGGTTAGCCAAGAGATACGCCGGACTAAACTAGTACCATAGAATTCAGTAATTGACAGCGGGAAAACTAACCCAGGCCCCATGGAAGTAGAATCAGGAGGTATGAAACCTATTATGACATTGAAAATAACAAGCATCTTCATTCGAAATACAGGTAGAATGGGAAGAAGAAAGAACAGGACATTGCAGCAAACAATTCTCAAGGACCAACCCCTGTAGGCAGACATAAAAGGGGAAATAATACAAGGTTCTTCTTTTGGCAAGCAGCCTTGTTAGATAGGAACACAGTTTGCCGGATTAGCCTTATAGCGTTATAATCTTATCTCCAATTCACATGCCTGTCCAGTGAGGCTTCATCCTGGAAGCAGAGCTTCACACAGAAACAGTAGTTCTGGCACCAGAATTATAAAGTTTCACAAAATGTGTTCCTGGCAGGAAACTCTCTCTTCATATTCCACAATATAGTCCCTGTCCGTAAATGTTTCTAATTGCATTTTAATCATATTTATATTGCTCATTTCAAGACATCTCCCTTGGAAGAAATATTCTCTTTGACAGGAAACCTTCTGCTGCTTTCTTTACTCTTACTTTTGTTTTTCATCTGTTTTGTCAATGAAGAGTTTTTGGATAATGCATTGCAAGGTAACTGTCCTCAAGCTTGCCTCCATGGGTGCCCCCAACAGGAGCAAGGAGCTTCCGATGGCAATGCTCAAGGGATTATTGGAATGCACAAGCTTTTTCACGATGTCAAATTAGCAATCCAAAGACGTGCCATAATTGTAACTATCTTCAAGAAGGGAGACAAATCATTCTATGGAAACTATAAAGGGATTTCTCTCTCGTCCACAGCAAGGAAAGTCTTTAACATTCTTTATTAAGTTTTAAACTTTATTTATTAGTGTCACAAGTAGGCTTACGTTAACACTGCAATGAAGTTACTGTGAAAATCCCCTACACTCCAGCATCTGTTCAGGTACACTAACGAAAAATTTAGCGTGACCAATGCATTTAACCTGCATACTTCCAGGCTGTGGGAGGAAATCGGAGCACCCGGAGGAAACCCATGCAGGTACGGGGAGAACATGCAGGCTCCCCACAGGCAGTGACCCAGGCCGGGAATCAAACCTGGGTCCCTGGCGCTGTGAGGCAGCAGTGCTGACACTTTGCCACCGTCCTGCCCCTTCACATGCGTCCTCCTAAATTATCTACTTCTCGTGGCTAAGGAATTTTTCCCCAAGACACAGTGTGGCTTTAGACATTCCTGGTATTCCCTGCACTTACATCAAACATTCTTTGAAAAAAAATGTTTTGTGAATTCTCCTTCATACATCTCTCCTGTTCTGACAGTACCGTAACTCACTCCCCCAAATGAAATGATAGACGCGCTGGTTTGCTTTTGCTTTAGAATGCAATCTTGTTGCCAGACAAATCCAAGTAAAATGTCAAGAACACCAACATAAACACTTCACTGTATTCATCAACCTGATAGAAGCATTATCTCAGTTCTGTGGATTGTCCTGCAAAGATTTGGGTGTCCAAGAAAGTTCATCATAATCCTACAATTGTTATACGATGATGTGACTGGAACGCTCTTGCGTGGGAATTCTGAAATAGATACCTTTAAGATCTGCACCTGGGTTAAGTAAGGATATATGGTGGCTCCCATCTGACAGTGGCTATTGTTCTGACCAGATGAGGAAGGACAGAACAGCTCTCCTCTTCTCTCATTCCTTGTTTATCCATGATATAAGTGGGTTTGTTAGCTTATCACATGTTCCCCTCTCACAAACTGACCAGTTATCCAAACGTGGTCATAGCCAGTTGATTTCACTTCCATGATTTAGATAGGATTAAATTATAACTGGATGGGCTCCTTTGTCAACGTGGGCCAACTGTCTAAAATGACTGTGTCTAAATGTTTGTTGTATATCCAGTTAAATACGTTGGTGGTTAGCTGTTTTGTGAATAGTTCAGATGTTGGGGTCATTCGCATTCCATGAAGGTGACCGTCTTTGCTGGACTCTTCCAGACTCTCTGGCTGGAATTTGATCGCCTCACAGAATGGAAACCTTCATTGGCCTCAAGCGGGATTTTATGATCTCGTCCGAGCAAGGTTGTGAAATCCCGCCCTCTGACTCAATCGTAATGGCTTTGAAATTTGTAAGGTACAATTATGTAAAATGTGTGGCCATCTCAGAGGCTGCTGTGTAAAATAACTGAAATGCTGTTTTCGAACTCAACCAGTGGTTTCAGCCCAATAAATATCTAAAGTCTTTTTCTATGAAACAACACTTTGGGCCCGATTTTGCCATTGTGTTGCACCCATGTTTGGGCGCGAAAATGTGGTAAAGTCGGGTGTGAGGTCATTGACATGATCCGTGCCCGCACAGAATGCCATTTTACAGAAACCTGGGAATGGCAGTGACCCAATTCGCACCCGAAACAGGCGCAGTGGCAATTCAAATGCATTTCCGTGCATTTCAATTGAATTAATGAACTGCCCGCCCAACTCTATCGGCATTTCTCCCCTTACAGCCCTGTTCGCTGATCCAGAATCACGCCAAAATGGACCTGCTGAATGAAAGTCTGAATCAGGTGCTCCAGCTGCCGAAGAGCAAGTTCAGAGCTTCCAATGGCTCTCTGACTCAGAGCGGTGGTGGGGAGGAGGGAGGTGGGTCAGGTCATTCTCTGGTTGTGTCAGGGAAGGGAAGGAGGAAGAGGTGGGTCAGATGTTCCTCTGCGGGGGAGTGAGTGAAGACAGATCGTTCTGTGTGAGGGGGGCAGTGGGGGGGCAGAGTGAGGCCAGACTATTCTGTGGGGGGAAGGGGGAGGAGGGAGGCGGGTAAAATGTATCTCTGATGATGGTGGGAGGCCTGAGCGCTCACTGGTGGAGGGCGGATAGATGTATCTCTGGTGGGAGGGGAGGGGGGCGTAGGGAGGCACGATTGGTCTGGGTAGTGGAGGGGTGGATAATGGGGACAGGGATGTCTGTGGGGGCCATCACCCCTGCTTTTCGTTCCTCAGCCGCTTTCTGCGGCCCAGGAGAAATCTAACACGGACGCACTTTTACCAATTTTTTCCCAACTATGTATATGTAGTTCAGAGCTCCGATCGTTTCGGCCGCGTTAAGCCCCACCCACACCGCGAATGGGACTCACGATTTCTTTTTCAGGCTGACTGCATATGTCTTTCTAAGTCAGATTTCTAAGTCAGATCTGCATCACACCCGGATTCAGCACTTAGAATGAAAATGGTAAAATCAGTCAAAGCACTGTTCACTTCACCATAGATCAACTGCACTTTGGTGTCAGTTTTTAATATCATCTCAATAGGAAATTCTTTAACCACATCTACCTCTGTGCCAAACTATCCAAACTGCACCAGATTTGCAAGCCACTCTCAATCTTTTGGGCGCAATGGGCCTTATTTTTACCATTTTGATTCTAACTGCTGGGCGGACTTGAAACTGGGAGTGTTTCAGATCCGACTTTTAGACCCGTTCTCAGGCGCCCCCCTGTACGCACTCTGCGATTCTGAATCGCACTGCAGAAGCCTGTGGGTGGGGCTTAACACACCCGAAATCCTGCAGCTCCGATCAGGGCCTCCAACTGTGCAAACAAAAATAAATGATAGAATGTGACTCCTGTGCCACATCACTCCCGGGCCGGGTAATGCAAACATAGCTAAGCAAAATAGGATCCCTCAGATTTCTAACCTATAGCCAAAAGTGTTATTGGTTAGGAACAATTTACCTTGATATAATTGTCTTATGACTCAATACATTATTTCCTTGGTATGACTAACAGCGATGCTTAATGCTTACATCTGCTTAACATTTGAAAATTCCATTAATTTGTACTTATTAGCAACATTAACACCCGGAATAAAGACAAATGATTTTCATGGAAAGAGCAAAAGCACAAAGAATAGGAAACAGTTGAGAATTATGGTTTATACCTGAGAATGATTATCTGTGTCCAATGCTCAGTAGTGAGATGTCTGATGTATAGAATTAACCTATTATTCAAAAGAAAACCTCCTGTACCAATAGTGTTCATAACAACTCATCAATCCAGTGATATGACCTCTTCCAGAAAATAGCTATTCACATAAATTTCCATCAGACTTGTCAACTACTTTGAAATATCTGAACATTGTCGTACTCGGAAGGCAATCCAGAGATTGTGAATTCGAATCCTGATGCAATAAGCTACAAAAATTGAACTTGGAAAATCTAGTAATTCATGACAATAAAAACTGCCAGACTGTCATAATAACAATTGATTTACTCATGTCCTCCAGAAAGGGGACACGGTCTGACATACCTGTGAATCCAGTCTCCAACAATGTGGTCAAATCTTAATAGCCTCCAGGCATCCAGAGATACACATCTTGTGAATTGTTAGTTATATTGGGGGCCTAGTGCCTTTAAGGGAATGGGTTATGTGATACTGGAGGTCTGGAAGTCTGCCAGGGAGTGCCGTAGGACGGCAGTACGAGTTGGAGAGCAGAGTGAGTGAATACCCGTGTTCCCCGACAGAAAGAATCAGTTCTTGGGGTACGCCCCATTAGCCAAATACATACCATTCGATCATAGAATTGATCATAGAATCCCTATAGTGCAGACGAGGCCATTCAGCCCATTGAGTCTGCATCGACACTCTCTGACAGGTTGGATAAGTTGAGCCGAAGGGCCTGTTTCCATGATAGAATACATTACCCTATTCCTCGCCCTATCCTCGTAACTTTGCATGGTGGCACGATAGTTAACACTGCTGCCTCAAAGTGTCAGGGACTTGGGTTTGATTTCCAGCTTGACTCCTTGTCTGCACAGAGTCTGCATGTTCTCCCCGTGTCTGTGTGAGTTTCATCTAAATGTTCCAGTTTCCCCCCCACAGTCCAAATATGTCCTGGTTAGGTGCATTGGCCATACTAAATTGCCCCTTAATGCTAGGAGGATGAGGAAGTTAAATATATGGGGTTACAAGGATAGGGCCTGGGTGGGATTGTTCTCAGTGCAGACTCGAAGGGCCAAATGGCCTCCTTGGTTACGGTAGAAATTCTATGATTCTAACCCCACACATTTACCATGGCTAACCCCTTAACCTACACATCTTGGGACTTCATAAAGCAAAAGTCAAGGTTCAAGCTCAGTGGCAATTTGTTGTTAAGTCTCTTCTGCTGCTATTCCTGAACCCAACCATCCCCTCCATGCTAATTAAATATCATTAGCGGATTCGGGACTGAAATCTCTGGGCCTTCTAGCACCTCCCCACCCACTGATTTTCAATGTGATTTACCCCAGTGCACTCTGCAGTACACAGAGTGTAGGAGATCCATTTTGAAACTCCCACGGAAAAAGTCAGTGTGAGTTACTCCAGTTTTTACGCAAAAGCGACAGTCAGAAAGGTTTTGAGAGAATCCCCTCTCCCCAACATGTTTTGAACGGCAATAAAAGAATAGTGTGGGACTTCACTGAGAGAAAGTCCTGTCCTCGGGAGCTGCTGGTTAATTTGATCGGCCAGTGGTCTTTGAAATCCTGGAAGTACTAGGACTGCAAACAGGTCCAGAATGAAAACCCCAGTGGGTTCCAGACTCAGGTACATCAGTGATATAGGGCCTGAATGGGTTGAGCATGTTAGAGGGCAGCCTGGGCACTGGGGTTTACTATGGGGGCACAGAGGAAAGGGGTACAATTTTTGCAGAGGGTTGTCTCCAATGTGCAAAGGACCAATTCCGCCATCTAACTTCCTTCCTACCTTTTAACAACTTTTTTGAAAGAGCTGGCTGCCCACTCCCACTGTCCCACCCACACCAATACTGTTCTGGCATGGGTAGCATATTATTGGAGTCAATTGGCTTGTAAGGAAGCTTAACGATCCTTAATTATTAATTTATGTACGACAGGTTGGCTGCTGCATTCAGTACCCAACTCCCCCCTACTCCACCACCACTGGATTAGGGGGGACAACTTGGGGGTGGCTACGTTGGTGGTGGTCAAGCCACTCCTCGAAAATATGCCATTGCTGGCCGTAAATCCAGGAGTAGCTCTTCGAGATGCCCCATCCTTAGCTTCATAAACTGGCCATCTGCCTTACCACTGAAATGCATTGAAGAGGGAGAAGTTGCTGTATTTGTGTAAAAGATACAAACTAAATTTATCACAGAAAGTTAAAACTTCGCATTTCAAGGCTAATTATTCTTGTAACAAATTGATAGATATCAATAACGAAAAATTAATCAATTTGGCACTGAAAATTAACTAGTACAAGAATGGTATCTCATTCTTTTAGGTAATAATTGTTGTAGGAGATTTAAAACATATTGTTGTTTAAATGTTTTTCTAAATTCTTTCCTTAGTCTCTCTTTTTCCTTTCTCACTCTTCATTGAGCCATTCTTTCCCTCTCTTTATTTTTTTTCCTGTACCTGAGTTGACATAGAATTCACCCATTCTGACATGTTCTTCCATTTTACTCATGTGCCACTTATTCCATAATCTTTCAGTCTGATTTGACTAAAGGGAGATCACAGAATTTTACCAGCACGTTGCCTGAAATTTATACGATCTCACCTAAGGCCAACGGAGGATGCTATTCTCCGAGCCAATCCACACCTGGAATTGGGGCGGGTGTGCCGATAAAATTCCGGCCAGAGAGTGAGATTTTAACTTACTCAAATCCCATCCACTTGCAGAGGGTGAAACTCGGACTGACAGTTACTTGCCTTTTATATTCAGGTGTCAGATGCCCTGATTCTGTCACTGCAACCTTAACCACTCACACTTCCAGCAGCACGCCATTCAAACAAAATCAATCTTAGTGAAATTATATTTCAGCATTTTTGATAACTGCCTTCATTCTCTTATTCTGCAGGCATTTAGGTTCGCACAGATTTTCATTTATTAATTCTGGCAATGGTTAAGTTTATTTTAGTGTCATAAGTAGGTTTACATTAACACTGCAATGAAGTTACTGTGAAAATCCCCTAGTCGCCTGTTCAGGTACACTGAGGGAGAATTTAGCATGGCCAATGCACCTAACTTGCACGTCTTTCAGACTGGGAGGAAACACAGTCTCCAGACATGGGGAGAACATGCAGACTCTGCAGAAACAGTCAACCATGACTGGAATTGAATCCAGGTCCCTGGTGCTGTGAGGCAGCAGTGCTAATCACTGTGCCACCCCATTTCGATGTTTCTTGACATGATTATGGAATAAGTAGCACAGCGACTGAGATGGTGGACCATATCAGAATGGATTAATTCAATGTTGAGTCAGGTAGACAAAGAGAAGTAAAGAAAGGGAACGAAAGTTTGGATGAAGAAAGGGAAAAGAGTCATAAAAGAAGAGATAATACCACTTTAACCCGTGATTATCCCTCTTTCCACAAGCTTCTGTACCTGTAAAGACTTGATTACCTGAAAAGACTCACATTCCAACCATTATCTTGCAGTTGTGTCTTTGTTTATATATGTCGCGTCTTTGAAACACATCTCTCCACTCAGCTGAGGAAGGAGCAGCACTCTGAAAACTTGTGATTCCAAATAAACCTGTTGGGCTTTAAACTGGTGTTGTGAGACTTCTTAAAGGAAAAGAAGTAAAAAGGGCAAACTGTGGAATGCCAGGACAGTCAGGACACTCAAGTGATATTTTATCATTGCTGATATCTGCAAAGAAATATCTGATCATTCCTCAGATGATTACTTCAGTTGGAGACTGCTGCTCCCAAGTGAATAACTCAATGGTTAGCATTGTTGCCTCTCAGCGCCAGAGACCCAGGTTCAATTCTGGCCTCAGGTAAATTCCTGAATGGAGTTTGCACATTCTCCTTGTGTCTCCATGATATTCCTTCGGGTGCTCCAATTTCCTCCCACAGTCCAAAGATGTGCGTGTTATGTCAACTGGCCATGATATTGCCCCCTGGTGTCTGGAGAATTAGCAGGTTAAATATGTAGGGTTATGGGGATAAGGCCTGGGTGGGATTGTTGTCAGTGCAAGCTCGATGGGCTGAATATCCTCCTTCTGCACCATAGGAATTCTATGATCATGCCTCAGATGATTAGTTCAGTTGGAGGTTGCTACTCCCAAGTGAATATACTGGGTCTTGAGGATTTTGATGCATTACTCACTGGAATGTTGTATGCTTTCTCAGAAACTCTCCTTGTCTGCCACTTCCCTTTAAATGTTGCCTTTTTCTCTCCTGCCACGGATGTGCTCCCTGTTTCCATGCCTCTGAACTTCAGATAATAAAATAACCTCAGAAAATTGAATGGGAATGATACACTCTCATGTAGAACTCAGGTTCAAAACCCGCACAGCAGCTGCTGGAATCTGAATCCTACAAACAACATCTGGAATTAAGAATCTACTGATGACCATGAAACCATTGTCAATTATCTGAAAATCCCATTGGAAAACTAATGTCTTTTAGGGAAGGAAATCTGTCGTCCTTATCTGGTCTAGCCAACATGTGGCTCCAAAGCCAGTGCAATGTGATTGATTCTTAAGTACCCTGGGAACCAGGGCAACTAGAGATGGGCAATAAATGCTGGCCCAACCATGTCCCATGAATCAATTAAAAAAAAGAGTGTAGTATTCTGCAGGTCCCACATTTAAATAAAATCAAAGCAGCATACCAGGTAAATAATCTAAATTAAAATGAGGCTTCCAGATTAATTAAAATTACGTAACTATCTTCTGCAACCCAATTCTTCAAATGTTTGACTTTTGTTAAGGATTCTGATGTTTGTATCAGGACTTTGCTTTAATCAAAAGGTCCATAACTTGCCTGAAAGTGGACTGTGGATTAGGCTTGAAGCTCCTTTAGTGCATCCAGCAATAATGAATGGCAATAAGACACAATTATACATTGAGCAATAATAAATGGCAATGACAAAATTATACATTGAGTTCAGGAACATTGTCCATTGGAAATGAATCAGGATTGGTTTGGAGCATTGCAGCTCTGTGCAAGGGTGTCAGGGTTATCATTGCACCCAAAGTATTGTATCAGACATGATCTAGTTGAAAGACAGAGTAGGCCCAAGGCCCACTCCTGCTCCTATCTTTTATTTGCAGATGAGTCATATATTCGCCTGCTGAATCAACAATTGTTTTCTGAGATATAGAACTGCTACAGACATCTTTGGAGCGTTAATTTTAATGAGTCTTTGCAACAGATTTAACCGCACTAATATATAAACTTATCATATTAATATGGACCTTTAAGATGTTATGAGAAAATGCAGACATTTAAACTAACTTAGCACATTAAATTGTATTCTCAGGGCTGTCACCAAACAGGCTAATTTCAGCAGGAATATGCAATGTGCATAGCATATGTCAATATGCTTGATCTTTAACCCTGGAAGCAGCTGGAGGATGAAGCTATGACTGTAGGAAATAGAAATTCCTCCAAACTGTCTAATCTGTGCTTATTATTTATTACATTTTTAATACAGGACTGGAAAATAATATATCACAATGTTACTTCAAACTATATTCTGTCAGTGGCTGCCTCCTTGTCGGAAATAGTGTTTGAATATTTGGTTCTGTGATGAGATAAATAAATACTGTACTTCTGAAATTGAACATGATTTTAATATTCATTCGAATGTTTGGATGGATTTAATAACAATGTTAAAACAGTTTTTATTAAAACCAGGAAGAATTACAGTTCTGTAATTATGTTCAGTGCACACTTTCTGTCCCTCATTAATATTCAATAGAACATAGAACATTTACTCTCAAAATCATTAATAGCTAATCATGGGTGGCATGGTGGCACAGTGGTTAGCACTGCTGTCTCACACCGCCAGGGGCCTGAGTTCCCTTGGGTCACTGTCTGTGTGAAGTTCGCACATTCTCCTTGTGTCTGCATGTGTTTCCTCCAGGTGCTCCGGTTTCTTCTCACAAATTCTAAAGACGTGTGGGTTAGGTTGATTTGCCATTCTAAATTGTACCTTGATGTCAGGGGGACTCGCAGGGTAAATATGTATGGTAACAGGAATAGGGTCCGGGTGGGATTGTTGTTGGTGCAGGCTCAGTAGGCCGAATGGCCTGCTTCTGCAATAGAAATTAGAAGCAGGAGTAGGCCATTCAGCCCTTTGAGCCTGCTCCGTCATTCATCTTGATCATGGCTGATCATTGAATTCAACATCCCGAGCCCCCCTCCTCCTTGATCCCTTCAGTGCCAAGAGCCACATCTAATTTCTGCTTGAAATCAGGCAACATTTTGGCATCAACTACATTCGATGGTACTGAATGCCACACATTCACCACCCTTTGGATGAAGAAATATCTACTCACCTCAGTTCTAAAAGATTTATCCCTTATCCTCAAACAATGACCCTTATCTGTATTCCCCCACCATTGGGAACATTCTTTCTGAGTCGATGATTCTATGAGTAGCTAATTAGCTCCATATTCTAAATCTTCTAATGCACAGAATGATAAAAGACTCTGGTAACAATCCTAATTCTAAACTCCAGTATTAAATGCTCTCGATCCAAATTGAAACTAGGGGCTCATAGGAATTGGTCGCAGCATCTGTGTGGTAAAATATTCCCGATAAATATCCTGAAAATCAATAAATATATAATGGACAATACTAATTAATACATGCAGGCATTGTTACAACCTTTAATTTGATCTGTCCAGGTATTAATACAATACATTATCCAAAGCTAGATCTTAAAGCCCATCCAACGATCCTGAGAGCACATTGACTCCACTCATTATTGGCACTCTGAATAAAAACCGAAATCATGTGCACTGCCAGAAGAAATATTATATTTAATGCACAATTATTGTGTGCAATGATTTTGAACATTTGAAAATGATTTCTTGAAACTCAATTATTGAGATGAACGCCGAAAGCATCACAGTTCACCACCCCGATCTCCAATAGATCATATTTGCCTTTATTTCAAATAGAAAGAGCTGGAAACCTGCAAAGAATCAGTTGGCCATTATCAATCCCTTTGACTTTTGTTCCAAGATGTCTTTGCCACTTTTCTCTCCCCCTCTACCCTACCCCAGGCCATACTATTTCTTCCTCCCATTCCCTCACTTTTGACATCATAAAACCCATCAAAATTCTATCTTCCTCCAGTTCCAAAGAAGAATCACATTTGACTCAAAACATTTGTTTCTCCTGTTTGATCCAGAATCAAAACTTAAAAGGAGTAGTGTCACTCATTCTTGCTTGATGATTGCTTTGCAATCACAAATAAATTGAATTTATGTAAGGCCTTTCCCAACCCCAGTGCATCAAAAAGTTTCAAGTTTCTTTATTAGTGTTGCAATTTGCCTTACATTAACGCTGCAATGAAGTTGCTGTGAAAATCCCCTAGTTGCCACACTCCGACGCCTGTTCAGGAACACTGAGGGAGAATTTAGCCAATGCATCTAACTAGCAGATGTTTTGGACTGTGGGAGGAAACCAGAGCACACCCACCCAACACGGGGAGAACGTGCAGACTCCGCACAGACACCCAAGCTGGGAATTGAACCTGGGTCCCTGGTTTGGTGAGGCAGCCATGCTAACTACTGTGCAACGTGCCACTCATTGCCACTGTGCTGCTCATAAGTACTTACAGCCAATAGTGTGCCTTTGAAATATCATTGCTATTGTGATGTAAGAGTGGGGCGAATGGGATCAAAGATTATGGGGAAAAAGCAGAATTAGGCTATTGAACTGGATGATCAGCCATGATTATAATGAATGGCAGAGCAGGATCGAAGGGCTGAATGGCCGCCTCCTGCTCTTATCTTCTATGTTTCTATGAAACTATCTTGTGGAGATGCCGGCGTTGGACTGGGGTAAACACAGTAAGAAGTCTCGCAACACCAGGTTAAAGTCCAACAGGTTAATTTAGTAGTAAACACCACTAGCTTTTTTAGTGCTGCTCCTTTGTCAGGTGTGTCACAGATCTCCCACTCACCAGACGAAGAAGCAGTGCTCCAAAAGCTAATGGTGTTTGCTACCAAATTAACCTGTTGGACTTTAACCTGGTGTTGTGAGACTTCTTACTCTATGAAACTAAGCAGCCAATGTGAGTATGGCAGTATCCCAGAAACTGCAATGTGATCATGACCAGTTAATCTTTGTGTTTATGTTGTTGATTGAGGGAAAAATATTAGCCAGGATGCCATGGGGATTCCCCTACACTTCTTCAAATCTTGGATCTTTTACATTCTTACGATGGAGCCTTGCTTTAACAAATCACATGAAAAGTGGTAATTCGAATGAAAGGGTTGGCAGGGAAGCCAAAACTCTCGGGCACTTATTCATTCATTTCCTATTAAGCATCAAGGAGATCCAGTGGATTGTAACATGATTGTTCGGACAACCTTTTGAATTCTATTTTTGCAAATCCTACACCACACCATGCAATTTAGCTGTACTATTCTGCACAGCACCTTGCAAGCTCGCTAATAATGTTTACACAGCACACCTTGCCTAACCCTATATTGTTCCGGAATATTTTGCACTCAACCTCCCACAGTTTCAAAATGTTTTTTTTTGTAGATGCAGTAGCTATTAGTGAATCATTTTTTTCTGCCTCAGGCTCCTGCACGCAGTTCCCTGTGGATATTTCTGAACCTCATTTACCCTCCTGCTGTGAAGAGCTGAGCAAAAAAACTCCATTTTATAATATGCTTGCAAGTGGCAGAGAATTCTGCGCTTATTACCAAATGTAGCCACAGTGTTTCTGTCCACTTGGGTGGTTGCTGTTTCTGCTATTTGAGTGAATTCCAGGGGCGTTCATGTATAGAACAGGGAATGATAAACAGAGCAATGTGGACTGAGAAATCTATCCTTTCGATAGCTCTGCAAAAGAACTCTGATCGTTGCAGCATTCATGAGAGATTGTGAAATGAGAGACAAAGAGGGCTGGAGTTTTATTTTGGAGGCACGTCCACTTTATTGCAATGGAGCTGGCAGCATCCTGTGCTTAGCTTTGTTGAATCTCATATTGTTACTGTTTAGATGTTTAAAACACCAGAAATATGAGTGTGTGAGGGAACAAGGTGGTAAATTAAAATGGCAATCAACCAAAACTATGTTTGCAGATTGAGTGGTAGTGTCTCCCCAAACACACACACATTTCTGAACTTGGCCTTGTTCCAGTGAAGCTGAGTGCAAACTCAAGGAAAGGCTTCTCATCTTCCCATGAGGCCCTTCTGGACTCAAGAGCGGGTTCAACAATTTCAGACCATGAACTCTGTCGTGAAGTCTAGCCACGTCCCATTTTGATCTTTTGCTTGTCATGTGCCATGTTTGAATCTTGTTTCTTTTTAGTCTTTACTTTTGGCCAGATCTGTTCGTTATTCGGGCGTTTGGACAGAGGGCGATCTTATCAAAGGAACTCTAAGTGCTGAATGAGTGAGAGAATGGGAGAGTTTCAGACTCATTTTTTGGGTGAGTTTAAAAATAAAGCAATCTTATGGCACTTAGTGCGATATAAGTGTCAGGGTACAATTCTTGCCAGTGGGGTGTGGGGCAAAGCATAATCTTGCTGGCATACTGTTTATAATTTTTGCCTCCTTATCTGAAAAAATACATCATTGTGTTAGAAGCAGTACAGAGAAGGTTCACTCTACTCCTCCCTGGGGTGAAGAACTTATCTTCTAAAAAAAAGTTTAAAACGTTTGGGTATATACCAATTTAAGTTTAGAAGAATGAGAGGTGATCTGATTAGAAGATCCTGAGAGAACTTGATAGAGTGGATACTGGGAGGATGTTTCCACTTTTGGGATTGCTAGAATTAAGGGATTCAGTTTAAGAATAAGAGATCCATCTTTTAAGACCGAGATGAGGAGAACTTTTTTCTTTCAGAGGATTGCTAGTAAGTGAAATTCTCTTTCCCAGAGAATAGTGGAGGTTGGATTATTGAAATTTATTCAATGCAGCATTAGATACATTTTTGATAAACAAGGAAACAAATTATATTATGAGAGGCAGACTGGAAAGTGGAATTCAAATCAGCTGCAATCATATTGAATAAGAGAGCAGGCTCAAAGGGCTGAATGGCCTACTCCTGCTCCTAAGTCCTATGTTCCTATGTTCAAAGTGTGAGTGATATTAGCAAAGAAACGCTTAATGTGCTGTTCTTCTGTCAATTATTCAAAGCCATTTGTCTTAAAGAATTAACAATAAAGTTGAGTCAAGGCATTAAGTATCTGTCCACTAATATCAACAACTTTAGCTTCGAGATAAACAGTGCAATAGATTAAAGCTCTGTCTGGTATTTCAGGCCACACTACACAGGAATTGTAATTAAATTAATTGGTTTAAATGAGCTGAATAAGAGATCATTAATCTGTTTGATCCCATAAAGACTTCATAATCTGGTAATGACTGTTTGAGAAAATGAAACAAAGATTGTGGCCCTTGATGTTCATGGGGAGACAGGGAGGGTACTGGGGAATATGGTAACACAGGGAAAGACTGGAATGGCTGGGGTTATGCTGGTTCCATCTTATGTAGAGAGGGGAACTTATAACCCTTTTTCTTCCATTTCCCATTTTCCTGGAAGATTAACAGTAAGGAATTATAGGCACCATCCCTTGAGGACGGTCCTCAATAAACTGGAGGGGTAGTGGGAGGGAAATCAGATCTTAGAATTGAAGGTTTTAGAAATGAACTTGGCCTCTATGGAAGGTCAGGAATAAGGGATTGGGGACTGAGGGATGACCTGCAATTGTATCAGGGTGAGATAAACCAAAGACTTCCTTGAGATGTTGTGGTGAGAACCTCTGCAAGCTCCTAGCCCACAAGGAGTGCTGTGAAAGGAACTTACATTCTGGAGTCAGCAGCTTCCACCTCGTCTTGATGCCAGGTTCTGCAGCCTTGAGAAACACACACGGCAATTGTAAATTTAAACCAAACTCCCACTTACGCTGTGGAAGCTTGATTAATGAGAAGCCACAATTCTCTAAGGCTGGAAACCTGAACAGCTCAAAGCCTATTCTCATGTAATTAATAATGAGCATTTACATCACACTTAACACCATCCCCCCCAAAAAAAATAACAACTTCAAAAAGTATAGCTTATCCTAAAAGTTGGTTTTCTGTTTTAAGGATAATGGCTGTGTTTCAATCATTGATGGCCAAATGAGGCCATCAGAAATTCAGATGGACAACAATTTCACAATCTTTACAGACCATGATATGAAATATGGCGTTACTAGCTGTCAGATGTACATCATTTTGGATTCATAGAACCATTGGATTTAGTGCTACAGAAGGCAATTGCCCTCTGGAGTATGTGCACCGCGCAACCTACCGCTTCTAGTGTGGCCTCCATATTGCCCCATCATGAGAAGGATGCTTGCAAAGGTGTTCCCTATGTATATTGGACATGTCAGCACTCTGTTTAATGTGGTGTTCCACAGCCCTTTAAGTTGTTGCAACGCCCAAACGCAAAGCCTGGACACGCAGTCCACTGCTTGAATTTGCGCTCACTGGAGACAAGTGTTCAGTTGCAAGGTGAACTCAACATTATTGCTACTTAAAGAGACAGGCCCAATTTGCAGCCAAGGTGATTTTGCTGATGGTCTGAGAGTAACTTTGCAGGTGTTGTGCTAAGTTCCACAATTTGGCAGAAAGCACAGCTATATTTTAACAGGGACAGGAGAGGATTGGGTAACAGGCCCACACACAGGCAACAAGAGTTGCACAGATTGTAGTTATAGTGCCTCTGGGTATGCAGACTGTAGTTATATTGTCTCTGGGTGCACAGACTGTAGTTATAGTGTCACTGTGTGCACAGATTGTAGTTACAATGCTTCTCGGTGTGCAGACTGTAGTTACAGTGTCACTGAGTGCACAGATTGTAGTTACAGTGCCCCTGGGAGCACAGGCTGTAGTTACATTGCCCCTGTGTGTGCAAACTGTAGTTACAATGCCTCTGAATGTTCAGACTGTGGTTACATTGACTCCGGGTGCACAGAGATTGTGGTTACATTGTCTCTAGATGCACAAACTGTAATAACATTGCCTCTGGGTGCACAGACTATAGTTACAGTGCCTCTGGGTGTGCAGTCTATAGTTACAGTGTCTCTGGGTGAGCAGACTATTGTTACAGTGTCTCTGGGCATGCAGACTGTAGTTACATTACCTCTGAGTGTGCAGACTGGATTTACATTGCCTCTGGGTGTCCAGACTGTAGTTACATGACCTCTAGATGTGCAGACTGGAGTTACATTACCTCTGGGTGTGCAGTCTAGCGTTACATTGTCTCTGGATGTACAGACTGTAGTTACAGTGTCACTGTGTGCACAGGCTGTAGTTACAGTGCCTCTGGGTGCACAGGCTGTAGTTGAAGTGTCTCTGATGTACAGAATGTAGATACAGTGTCGCTGAATGCACAGACTGTAGTTACATTGCCTTTGAGTGCACATACTGTGGTTACAGTGCTTCTGGGTGTACAGACTGTGGTTACAATGTCACTGAGTGCACAGACTATGGTTACAGTGCCTCTGGGTATCCAGACTGTAATTACAGTGTCTCTGGGTGTGCAGATTGTAGTTACATTGCCTCTGGATGTACAGATTGTAGTTACATTGCCTCTGGATGTACAGATTGGAGTTACATTGTCTCTGGGTGTGCAGACTGTGGCCACAGTGTGTCTGGGTGTGCAGACAATAATTGCAGTGTCTCTGGAAGCATAAACTGTAGATACAGTGCCTCTGGGTGTGCAGGCAGTAGTTACAGTGTTTCTGGGTGTGCAGTCTGTCTCTGGCTATGAAGCCAGTGCCTCTGGCTGTGGAGACTAGGTATATTGCCTCTGTGTGCACAGACTGTAATTACAGTGTCTCTGAGTTTGCAGACTGTAAGACAGTGCCTCTGAGTGAGCAGGCTGTAGTTACAGTGTCTCTGGGTGAGCAGACTGTAGCCACAGTGCCTCTGGGTGAGCAGAGTGTAATTACAGTTTCTCTGGGTGAGCAGACTGTATTTACAGTGTCTCTGTATGAGCAGACTGTAGTTACAGAGTTTCTGGGTGCACAGACTGTAGTTATAGTGTCTCTGGATGCACAGACTGTAGTTACAATGTCTCTGGGTGAGTGAACTGTAGTTACAGTGTCTCTGGGTGCACAGATTGTAGTTACAGTGTCTCTGGGTGCACAGACTGTAGTTACAGTGTCTCTGCGTGCACAAACTGTAGTTACAGTGCCTCTGGGTGCACAGACTGTAGTTACAATGTCTCTGGATGAGCAGACTGTACTTAAAGTGTTATTGGGTGCACAGACTGTAGTTATAGTGTCTCTGGATGCACAGACTGTAGCTACAATGTCTCTGGGTGAGCAAACTGTAGTTACAGTGTCTCTGGGTGCACAGACTGTAGTTACAGTGTCTCAGGGCACACAGACTGTAGTTACAGTATTCCTGGGTGCACAGACTGTAGTTAGTGTCCCTGGGTGCAGACTTTAGTTACATAGAACATAGAACAGTACAGCACAGTTCAAGCTCTTCAGCCCTCGATGTTGTGGAGCTTTGTCCAAAATCAAGATCAAGCTATCCCACTCCCTATCATTCTGGTGTGCTCCATGTGCCTATCCAATAACCACTTGAAATTTCCCAAAGTGTCCAACCCCACTATCACAGCAGGCAGTCCATCCCACACCCCAACCACTCTTTGAGTAAAGAACCCACCTCAGACATCCTCCTATATCTCCCACCATGAATCTTATAGTTATGCCCCCAAGTAAGAGTTTAGAGTTTAGAAGAATGAGGGGAGATCTCATTGAGACGTATAAGATGATGAATGGGATGGATAGGATAGAGGTGGAGAGACTCTTCCTGCTCAAAAAAGACAGTAGGACTAGGGGGCACAGCCTCAAGATAAAGGGGAGGCGGTTTAGAACGGAGTTGAGGAGGAACTTCTTCACTCAAAGGGTGGTGAATCTCTGGAATTCTCTGCCCGTTGAAGTGGTGGAGGCTGCCTCGCTAAATATTTTTAAGAAGAGGGTTGATGGGTTCTTGATAAGAGAGGGGATTAAGGGTTATGGGGAGAGGGCGGGAAAGTGGAACTGAGCCACGACAGATCAGCCATGATCTTATTGAATGGCGGGGCAGGCTCGAAGGGCTAGATGGCCTACTCCTGCTCCTATTTCTTATGTTCTTATGTTCTTAACAGCTACATCCACCCGAGGAAATAGTCTCTGAACGTCCACTCTATCTATCCCTCTCATCATCTTATAAACTTCTATGAAGTTGCCTCTCATCCTCTTCCACTCTAAAGAGAAAAGCCCTAGCTCCCACAACCTTTCCTCATAAGACCTACCCTCCAAACTAGGCAGCATCCTGGTAAATCTCCTGGTAAATCTCTGTCTTCTATGAGATGGCCAGTTACTTATCCAATCGGCCAAATTTCCCTCTATCCCACGCCTCCTTACTTTCTAGTTATAGTGTCTCTGAATAAGCAGACTGTAGTTATATTTCCTGTGGTTGTGGAGACTAGTTATATTGGCTCTGGATGCACGGACTGTAGTTACAGTGTCTTTGGGTGTGCAGCACAACAGATGAGGGAGCAAAGGTTATGGAGAACTAAGCTCCACATGGTGTCCTATGTCAGGCTGGAGCCAAACTCCTCCATGCTCCTTAACAGTGATAGATGATAGACCAACCAATGCACCTAACATCTTGCTGAATGTCGTCATCATGTTTTCTTTTCATTCTGTCCCATTGGGGTTTTTGTCTGAGTTCTGTGTATAAGTATGCCATTGTAACGTGGTCTTCCAGTCAATTGGCACATAGGCCATTCTTTCTCCTTGCCCAGTTGATTTATCATATGTTGATCCTAACTGTGTGCTGCCAGGAAGCTATATTCAGTAGCAGTGACAGGCCAGTGGCTCTAAGTATCAGATCAATGAAAAAGCTTCTTTAATAATACTGTCTGCTCCCGTTGCTAGGATTGGACAGGCGGCCGTTCCCAGATTCCGAATGAGCAGAAAAAACAGATAGTGGAAGGGGTGGGGATTCAGGAAGAAAGCAAGGGGGCATGGTGACAATCATCTGCACCGTGCCCATCCTGTCTGCCAGTGCAATGAGGGTAGGTTGGAAGTTGAGAAAGGGAAGCTGGAGTATCATGAACACACTCTTTGATGTTGGATGCCACTCACACTGTTGCATCAGGCCTCATAATGTGGAGATCCACCTTCTCTGCAGTGTGCCAGAGATACGAATGTCCTTGTGCCCTGCCAGCTGTGCCCCTTCCATTGTGTATCATTTTGTCCTGCAGGAGAGAGAGCAGAATGTCAGTAGGTGTGTAGTATTGTATTTGGGTAATGTGCCTACCAAAGCTAAATCGCTGGGGACACATGAAGCAATGAGTACTGGTTATGAAGCATTAGTAGCTGTGTAACTGTAAAAGGTAAAAGTAGAAATTTATTTATTAGTCACAAGTAGGCTTACATTAACACTGCAGTGAAGTTACTGTGAAAGTCCCCTAATCACCACACTCCAGCGCCTGTTCAGGTACACTGAGGGAGAATTTAGCATGGCCAATGCACCTAACCATCACGTTTTTCGGACTGTGGGAGGGAAACCGGAGTACCTGGAGGAAACCTACGCAAACACAGGAAGAATGTGCAAACTCCACACAGACAGTGACCCGAACCGGGAATTGAACCCTGGTCCCGTGAGGCAGCAGTGCTAACCACGGTGCTACCATGCTAAGGTGTAGCATCTGGATGTTATGCCTGAGTCCTGAGTGCTGCAGAACGCTGCTGGTTTTGTGGTACGGGTGTGATGCATTGAGCATCATGCGAAGCTGGGTAAGACATGTTGTCTATGGATATAATTACTGATCTTGACCAACCATATAAGGTAGCTTTTGTGTGGCACTGCTGCCTGCTCCTCAGATTCAGAGACCGATGCTCCCTTTCCCTTCTCAAGCTACTCTTAAATTGTCTTATGGTTATTGAAACGTGCTGGGTGGGATTCTCCAGCCAGTCATGCCAGCGTGATTCCCTGATCCCATTGCAGTGAATGGAGATATAGCTGAGCGCCAAATTCTCTGTCCTCACCAGGAGCGGCAGCAGGGCGTGAACAGCTGGAGAATTCCGGCTGACACCTCTCATCCTGCCTCCTGTCCACTACCAAGGCCTCCAATGCTGCATTTGTCACCCTGGAGCCTTTCCGCTAGAGCCCTGATATTCTGTCATCCTTGATTGGGATTACAGCAATAGTATTCAGCAGAAACCTCCTATTATTGAGTGCAGCTTCCCTTTGAGGGGGCTGACCAGCTTCAAGAACGAGAAGATGAATGTACTGCACGCTACAAGCGCATAATGCTTGGCTCTCTACTGAATGCAAAGGCCATCGGCAACACGCACTGGAGATTCTTGTCTCTCTGCAGTCTGGTAAAAGAAGGAAGTTCCAAATTTGTGTGCTGCCTTGACAAACCAGAGCCACTATTGGGTTGGTCACGGATTGTGATCGCCATAAATAAATAATAGGGTGGACCGATTGTTAGCCCAATTGCACCTATGATGAAATGAAACATTAATCGATGTACAGTATGCACCAAGGAACTATTATATACACCACTCAGTGTCATGTACATGTCACCAGGGCCTTTGGGTAATTGGCTGAACTGTTTATTGATGAAAACAAGAAGCGTAACGTTCCAATGCTGTACCTGACGGCAAACCAACTCTTCTAATTAGTGAATTTCCCTGACACCATGGTAAGACAGTTGACAGCAAAGGGCGATGTTGGCAATGTTGTACGTAAACTATAAACCTGCATGCCAATGGCTGTCAGTTTCATGTGCACAGACTCTGACCGTTGACAAACGCCCAAGGAAGAATTTAGCTCCACAAAGTGCTGCAGGGTGTTTGCTGAGATTTTCCCATCTAACATGATCATTAAAGCTCTACTTCTGAAGTGAATGGGATGTGTGGGACTGAACATCAAGCTTGTAACTAAATTAAATTATTGACGGACTTTCAAACAGCTGCATTTCACAAACACTGACTTTACTCTGTGAGTAACTCAACCATGTAATTTAGTAACCCTTTGCCCAATGTTGGAATACTAAAGTAGCCCAAACTCATTTAGTTTAGCTGCACAAAAAACTTTGGGCCACATCTTCTGGTCTTTGGACTGTCAGAGATCGGATATATGGCTGAGGTACGCATCACTAGAACCCTGTGGAAGACCCAACCTGTGGACCTATGTGGGAATTGCCTGCGAATTAAGTTTCAACTCATGATGGGCAAGTTCTTGGCTCCTCGGGACCTTCCACTAATATCTCTGACTCTCAGTTAGAGACAGAGCCTTAGGACAGATCCAATATACTTATCTAGATATTAGCACAATGCCTGGGACCCGGGTTCAGTTCCAAACTTGGGTCCCTACCTCTGCAGAGCCTGCATATTTTCCCAGTGTCCGTACCATTTTTATCCAGGTGCTCCGCTTTCTTCCCACAGTCCAAAGATTTATGGGTGATGTGCATTGGCCATGGTAAATTTGTGGGGTTACGGGAAAAGGACAGGGAGAGAGTTTGGTTAAGGTGCTCTGTCAGAGCCGGTGCAGACTCGATGAGCTGAATGGCACTATAGGGATTCTATGACTAGTAACCTAGAGAACATAGGACAGATTAAAACCTAATGCTGGCTACCTCTACAAATAGACAATCCAATCACTCTCCTAACACCCTTTCTCAATTATTTGGTTATCCTCCAGATCCTCCCCTAGCCACCTGAACACCCTTCTGACCCCCTCCCCCAGTGATTATTACCCTCTATCCTCCTGACCAGTCAAATATCCTTACAGCCCGATCCGACTATGCTCCTCTAGACCTGGCCTTTCCAATTCGCCTCCCATCTCCCACCCTCCATCAACTTGAATTCATACAAAATGTTGCTGCCTATTTTCTAAGTCACACAAAGTTCCATTCATCCATCACCCATGACTCCCTGACCTACAAAGATCTATGCTGAACTACAGTGACCGAGTGTCACCTATACTGTCTTACAGTGACCTAAAATAAAAGCAAAATATTGGGATGCTGGAATCTGAAACAAAAATAGAAATTGCTGGAACATTTCAACAAATCTGACAGCATCAGTGGGGAGAGAATAGAGCCAACATTTCGAGTCTAGATGGTCCTAGGTGATGTAGAGCTCTGATGAAGGTGGCATGGTGGCACAGGGTTAGCACTGCTGCCTCAAAGCACCAGGGACCTAGGTTTGATTCCTGACTTGGGTCACTGTCTGTGTGAGTTCTATATGTTCTCACCTTGTCTGCATGGATTTCCTCTGGTTTCTTCCCAAAATCCAAAAGACATGCTCGTTAGGCACATTGACCCGAACAGATGCCAGACAGTGGCGACAATGGGAATTTCACAGTAACTTCATTGCAGTGTTAATGTATGGCTTAGTTGTGACTAATAAGTAAACTTTACTTCACCAGACTCAAAATGTTGGCTCTATTCTCTCCCCACAGATGCTGTCAGACCTGCTGAGATGTTCCAGCATTTTCTGCTATTGCTACATTGATGAACTATATTGACCTAACCTGACGTGTACTGACCTAAACTGACCTACATTGACCTAAACTGACCTGCATGGAGCCACACTGTCATACACTGTCATACACTGACCTATACGAAGCCACACTGTCCTACACTGACCTATACGAAGCCACACTGTCCTTCACTGACCTATACGGAGCCACACTGTCCTGCACTGACCTATACAGAGCTACACTGTATTCAGTTTCGAATTTTCAATGAATCTTTGAATGGTTATAGCATATAGACCATTTAGCCCATCATGTCTGTGCTAGCCCCCTTAATGCTGACATTTCCCTGTGGCCCTGCAAATTTTTTATCCTTCCCAGGCATTGATCCAAATCCCATTTGAAAGCTTCATTTGACCTTACATTCGCCACAGTCTTAGACAGTAAATTCCAGATCCTAACTGGTCACTTTCTGTAAAAGCCTGTCTTGTCTTTGTTTGTTTGATAATCCTTCTGTGAAGCATCTTGGTGTGTTTTTTCGCATTGCTATGTTGACTTTGCCACCATTCAATGTAGCTTTCAAAAGCCAGCGAATTATGGAAGGAAGAAACGAGCATCTGTGCGATGGAAAGAAATCCACATTTTGGGCATCAAGATTTAGTAATATGATCAAAGAGCAGGTGCCAGGGAGATAAACACACATGGGACTAGTTGTGAGCCTGAGAGGGGGATTGCAGTCACCACCATGATGACTCTACCTTTACAGGCATGTCCCAATGACTAAATCACCTGCCTCGCTGAATGAGAAAAAGCAAGTTGATCCAGGTGGCATTGTTACTCCCACCATGTTGTTGGACAGAATTCTGAAACAAGGCATCTCTATTCTGTAGGCAGCCATTGAACATCATATGATGTCAGCAGCAGCTGCACACAACACAGTCCTCTACAGTTAGAGCATCTGTTAGAGACACAGTTTCTGGAGCTCCTGGAAACGCAGCAGGGGCAGCCATCAAAAAGGATTCTGAGATTTCACAGCAGTGCGGTGGTCTCTGTTCTCCGTAATCAGTGGCTGTCGTTAAGATTCAGCCTCCAGCAGTAAATTAATCTCAGCAGCAGACGAACACCTGGGTGGATGTCTAATCACTTGCCAGCACACACTTTGAGAAATCCTGTTACCCAGGCCACCATAGCCAGAAGAGGACTGGCACACACAATGGATAACCAGCAGAATCACAAGCAAGTCCACTGGAGATTCCTGAATCCTCTTCCTCTAATGGGACATCATGTCTGCATTAGTACAATTTGCATCAGAAGACAACAGAGCAGAACATTGTACACATACACACTGTACTTCATATACAATATACGTATACACATTCTACACATACAGAGCAAACTATAAAACATACGCACTGTACACATACAAAATATACATGCACAAAATATATACATAAATACTATACAACATACACATTGTACACATAGACATCATAAACATACACATTATAAACATATTGACTATACAACATACATACAATACAACATACACACTGTACACATACACAATGTACACATACACAATATACAAAAAACATTCTACACATACAGAATTTACACATACACACTATATGTATGCAGAGTACACATATACATAATATACACAGACTGTTCACATACACACTATTAGAACATGCACACTCTCCAAGATCCACATGAAACACATCACATTTATACAAATACAGTATCCAACATCCACTCTTCACATATACAGCCTGTACAGAATACACATTCAAAGAGGCAGTGATTTACTCATTGGGACATGCCTGTAAAGGTAGAGTCATCATGGTAGTGACTGCAATCCCCCTCTCAGGATCACAACTAGTCTCACGTGTGTTTAACTCCCTGGCACCTGCTCCTTGATCATATTACTAAATCTTGATGCCCAAAATGTGGATTTCTTTCCATCGCAAAGATGCTCGTTCCTTCCTTCCATAACTATGGAAATGAACACTAAACAAAATGAACAATACAACGTACGCTCTAAACACACTATGCATATAGGCTATGGACATTCACTCTTTATAATACACACTGTAAACCATGCACATTATGCATATACAAACTATATTATACATATATAGTGTGTATATATATATTGTATACTATAGACATGCACACTGTACACATGCACACTACACATATACACATTGTACAGCATGCACACTGTACACATGGAAAGGTAAATCTCCAGGTATGTACCATGCAATACACTCAAGCCACATCAAGCAGAAGAACCATTGTATTTACACGATGCTGAACACCTTGTTGGTTCTTGTTCCATTACCGTAAAAGGCAATGCTAGTTGCGAACATAGTGGGCACAACTGAGGTCTATAGTGTGTATATGTGTAATGTGTATATTGTATCATGTGTATGTGTATAGTGTGTATATGTGTATAATGTGTATGCATAGGGTGTATGTATAATGTATTGTATAGTTTTATATGTATAGTGTGCATATTTTACAGTGCATATTTGTATAGAGTACATGTGTACACAGCCTATATGCATAGTGTATGTGTGTTTAGACCGTATGTTGTGTTGTTCATTTTATATAGTGTTCACTTCCATAGTGTGCATGTGTTTATTGTGTATTCTGTATAGTCTGTATATGTGAAGAGTGGGTGTTGGATACTGTATACGTTTAAAGTGTGATGTGTATCATGTGGATGTATGTGTATAATGTGTATGTTGTATTGTGTATATGTGGCGTGGCATGGCTATGTACCACTGCCAACCAGTCATGGCCACATGCAGCCTGGATGCTGACCATTTGACCAGATATTAGAGGGTCGAGTCTATGAACATTTGGATCATAGTGCATTTTACTTTTCAGTCTGCATTGCATGAGGCTATCATTCATGTTGGGGTTGCAGCAGAGACCCAGCAGTAGGAATTATAATGCTGATACACCTGGAAAAAAGTCATTGTGTTGGGAAGGCAGGCCCTGTTGTGGTAGATTTCACAGGGTGAGGAGCATAGCATAATAGGCCGTGCGATCCTGTGCAAATTTCTCCAGAAGATGTTTGACTGAGCAATCTGCCTGCTCCACCAAAGCTGTGAATCGAGGGGGCTGCTTGTGATCTGCTCAAAATCCCAGTATGTATATAGTGTGTATGTGAATCTTCAGTATGTATAGGTTTGTATGTGTACAGTGTGTATGTTGGATATCGTATAATGTGTATGTGTAAATTATGTATGTGTATATTGTGTATGTGTAGATTGTGCATTTTGTATAGTGTGTATGCTGTATAGTGTGTATTATTTATGTGTATAGTGTGTATACCATATAGTATGCATGTGTACATTGTGTATCTGTATATCATGTATGTGTATGTTGTGTATGTGTATATCATGTTTGTGTAAGCTGTGCATGTTGTATAGTGGGCAAAGTTCCAAAAAACAGTGGAGATGAATTGGTGAGCACTGTCTGTTGTGAGTCACTGGGAGTCGGGTGTGGTGAAGTATCCCTTGAACTTTATGATGACTCTGTTACTCACTATGTTTCAAGGGCAGTTGAACTCAACTGATCTGGAATATGAATTCATTCACCTTACTGATAGTCTTACCCATGGAGGGTCAGCCAACTGCCTGATGCAGAGGGGGGTTGATATGGTTTAATCTGTAACACTTCGTCAAGTGATTCCTTTTCCCACTTTTCTTACACCTTTAATCCCATACAAAACACACTGTTCCGTAGAAGGATGTTGGTCTCTGCATTTGGAGCAGGGTTTTTATTCACTCATGGGATATGTTTAGCCAGCATTTATTGCCTATCTCTAGTTGCCCTTGGAGGGCAATTAAGAGTCACCACATTGTTGTGGCTCTGGAATCATATGTAGACCAGACCAGGTAAGGATGGCAGATTTCCTTCACAAAAAACGACATTAGTGAACCAGATATATTTTTCCAACAATGGTTTCATGGTCATTAGTAGATTTTTAATTCCAGATATTTTTATCGAATTCAAATTCCACCATCTGCCATGGCAGGATTTGAACCCATGTCCCCAGAGCATTAGCTGAATTTCTGTATTAATAGTCTAGCGATAATACCATGAGGCCATCACCTCCCCAAAGTGCTGTCTGTACTGTGAATACACTTGTTTCTCACCTAAAATCCCTTTTTTCTGATTGTTCATTTAACATACAGATGCTAATAGCTGCTTGTTAGATCTATTTCTTGCAGCAGCTACTTGCAGATTAAATCACTATATTCTCCACAAACTATTCAGTCTTTGGTTAGTTAATCGGAGGAAGTTCCAAACACACATTTCTTTGCCAATATTTTCAGGATGGCTGTATGAGATTGTATTAATTCATCCATTCTTTGGTTTGTTGAATTGAATGCGTATCTATTAAGGATTATGTTTTTTTAGAGACAGATATTCTCTTCCTTCACTCCAGTGAACCTCTTCTGAACTGCCTCCAGTGCCATCACATACTTCCCCAAAGAAGATGACCAAAACTGAACACAATACTCCAAATGTGGTCTCACCAATGCCTTTAACAATTGTAACAACACTTTTCTATTTTTATACTCTAGACCCTTTGCAATAAATGCCAAGATTCCATCTGTCTTCCTTATACCATTCTGCACCTGCATAACCACTTTCTGAGACTGATATGCAAGGACACTCAGATCCCTCTACACTGATGTCTTTTGAATCTGTTTCTCATTTAGACAGTAATTTGTCCTTTTATTTTTCCAGCCAGAATGGATAACCTCACATTTGCCCACATTAAACTCCATCTGCCAGATTCTGGCCTATTCCCTTAGCCTGTCAATATTCATTTGTAAATTTTTTATCTCCTCATCACAGCCTGCTTTCCCACCTATTTTCGTCATCAGCAAATTTCGCTATGTTACTCTCTGTCCCTGCTTGTAGATCATTGATGTAAATTGTAAGTAGTTGTTGTCCAGGAACTGAACCCTGCGGGATCCCACTAGTTACAGATCGCCAACTGGAGAAGGACCCATTTATCCCAAATCTCTGTTTTCTATCAGTCAGCCAATCCTCAATCCAAGCCATTACTCTCCCCTAATCCCTTGGGATTTAACCTTCTTGATCAGTCTCTTATGTGGCACCTTAGCAAATATCTTCTGGAAGTCCAGAAAGATCAGATCTACAGAATCCGCATTGTCTACCTTGCTGATTACATCCTCAAAGAGCTCTAGCAGTCTTATCAAACAAGACTTGTCCTTAAAGCCATGCTGTCACTGGTGAATTGAACTTTGCTTTTCCAGATGCTCATGCACCTCCTCTTTAATGATTGACTCCAGCAATTCTCCCATTACAGAGGTCAAGCTGACGGGTCTACAGTTTCCCACTTTTTGCCTCTCTCTTTTCTTGAATAATGGCATCACATTAGCATATTTCCATTCCACCGGTATCTGTCCAGAATCCAGGGAATTTTGAAATACCATAACTAATGCATCCACTATTCCTGTCATCACCTCCTTTAATACCCTAGTGTGTAGACCATTAGGTCCCAGGGACTTATTTATTTTTAAACCCTTCAGTTTAGTTAGTACCTTCTCCCTGCTTATTGTAATTTCACTGAGTTCCATGGTATTAACGACAGTTTTTGGACACAGTTATTACCTTCTACTGTGAAGATAGGGGCAAAGTATTGGTTTAGTGCGTCTGCCATCTCTGAGTTTCCCATTGTACCCCATCATTTCCTCTAAAGGGCAAACATCTACTTTCACTATTCTTTTCCTCTTTATAGGAACTTCTGGTGTCATTGCTTATATGTTTTCAGCTAGCTCCCTTTCACGGTCCATTTTAGCATTTTTGACACTGTATTTAGTCACCTTTTGCTGGCAAGTGACGTTCTCCCAATCCTCCACGCTGTCATTAACTTTTGCAGTTTTATATGCCCTCGTTTTTGCCCTTGCATTTTGTTTTTCTGTTGGCCGTATAACTTCCAATGTCCCTGTTGATAAATATCCCAACAGAAGTATGAATAGTAATGTGACTGGATTCAAAGGTGGCTTGTAATCAGGGAATGCTGTAGAGTTGAAAAACATTGTGTTTGCTTTTCTAGTGTACATTATAATGTGGCTTAAACTTGGATATGTGGGTGATGTAGAAAGCTGGCGTCTGTTATCTTTGATGAAGCGGTTCCTATCTGAATGATGTCTCATGCTGCTGATTGAAGCGACCTAATGGCCTGGAAATTTAGTATTGAGGTAACCCCCACCGAGAGTCCCGTCTGGTAGTCCTTGCTTCACTACAGCTCTGCCTCCATGAACTGACTCAGACCAAAGACTGCAATTTTCTCAAGGGCACAGTCTCCTTGTACACAGTTTCTTAGGTAAGTAGCAGATCTGCAAAACACGTTGCAGGTGAGTAGAAAGCCTGGAATATACGTTTCCTCCACACACACAAGCCTTAGCGGCAGCAAAGCCTTGTTCTTCTTTTATGTAGCAAAGGGGTTCTTACCACAATGACCAGGCTGTGCATGAAACCATTGACCAATTCCATAAATATTCTGTCCTCGGGACCTTCTTTCTCTCACTGGCATCTTCATAATCAAAAATGTTACTGGAATGCTGAGCTTTGTAACTAGAATATAAGCCAGTGAAGTAATGCTACAATGAAATAAAGCACTGAGTTCAATTCTGAGTACCACACTTTATTTAGGAGATATTGGCCTTAGAGGGAGTGAAGCATAGATTTACTATAAAATCTGGAATCATAGAATCTCTACAGTGCAGGAGAGTTCATTTGGCCCATTGAGGCTGCACCAACCCTCTTACTGAATATCTTAACCCATCTTATCAATGTAACCCATTTTCCATGGCTAATCCATCGAACTTCCATACCTTTGGAAACTAAGGAGCAATTTGGCATGGCCAATCCATCTAACCTGTACACCATTGAACTGTGGATGGAAACCAGAGCACCCGAAGGAAACAACAATCATGGGGAGGGCGTGCAAGTTCCACACAGTCATCAGAGTCATAGAATCATAACATCCCCACAGTGCAGAAGGAGCCATTCGGCCCATCAAGCCTGCACTGACAATAATCCCACCCCGGCCTTATCCTCGTAACTCAACATATTTACCATGTTGACACTAAGGGGCAATTTAGTATGGCGAGTCCACCTAACCGACACATCTTTGGACTGTGGGAGGAAAACGGAGCACCCGCAGAAAACTCACACAGACACAGGAGAACATGCAAACTGCAGACAGACAATCACCCGAGACCAGAATCAAACCTGGGTCCCTGGCACTGTGAGGCACAGTAAAAAGTCTGACAACACCAGGTTTTAGTCCAACCTATTTATTTGATAATATACTCACAAGCTTTCGGGGTTAGCCCCCTCGTCAGGTGAATGGAGAGTTCTGGCCTCAGACAGAGCATATAAAGCACAGACAGTTTAGAGATTACTGATTAGAATGCGAATCCTTACACCTAACCTGCTGTTCAAGACCTGAAGTGGCTGATAATGTGAGTGGAAGGAGCACTGATCACAGGTTAAAGAGATGTGTATTGTCTCCAGACAGTACAGTAAGTGAGGTTTTGCAAACCCAGGCAAGTCACGGGGGTTACAGATAGTGCGACATGAACCCAAGATCCCTGTTGAGACCGTCCTCATGTGTGCGGAATTTGGCTATCAGTCTCTGTTCAGCGACTCTGCGCTGTCGTGTGTCGTGAAGGCCGCCTTGGAGAATGCTTACCCGAAGGTCAGAGGCTGAATGCCCGTGACCACTGAAGTGTTCGCCAACAGGAAGCTGTGAGGCAGCAGGGCTAATCACTGTGCCACTATGCCACCCTAAATCTATTATTTACTAGAAATGATAACTGGACTCCAAGATTTAAATACTGAGGAAAGATTATGTAAATGAGGGTCATATTCTCATATTTGGATGGTTTAAGGATGATTTGATCGAAGTTTTCAAGATGGTAAAGAGGGAAAAATGACTTCAGTTGGCTGGGGAGTCTAGAAACAGTACAGAATAACTATTACAGCTAGGTATTTTAGGAGTGCGATTAGGAAACATCTCTGCAGACAACACTGATCAAAGTGTGGAACTCTCTTCCACAAATGCTTGAACAACTGTTGATTTTAGCTCTGAGATGGTTAACCAAAGGAAATGGAATAAAGATGGATCTCCAGAATCAGACCACAGATCTATGTGAAATAGTGGAAGATACTCAAAGGAGCCCATGTTCCTCTGCTTCTCACAACTTCAACCATACAAAATCAAGTGTAAACCAAGTAAGTCCTGCACAAATGTAAATATTTATCATGAACTGCTCCTGTGAAGAATTTAACAAGATGAAAGTAATATTAATTCTGAAAGTTAAGAGCAGTTTCCTCCCTGCTGCCTTTTGAATGGACCGACCATACACCACGTTGATCTTTCTCTACGCCCTAGCTATGACTGTAACACGACATTCTGCACTTTCTCCTTTCCTTCTCTATGAACTGTATGCTTTCTCTTTATAGTGTGCAATAAACAATACTTTTCACTGTCTATCAATACATGACAAAAATAAATCAAATCAAAGCAACTATTTTGAAGCAGAAGCAAGTTTTCTTTACCCTCTGTGTGTTCTCAAACACAACTGAACTTGTTCCAGGGTAGCTTATTTGAAGATTTGATTCATGTCCCCTGGTTAATAATCCACTCTGCATTTCTGGATCTTGCCATTCACTGAGAAATAAATGAACAGCACAGAAAGGATGCTGGCACAATCTGCAAACACCACACACATTTCTAGATCGCAGTCTCTGCCAGAAAAGGAAGCAAGCCAGCTCGAAAGGGCAGCTTGGTCAGATTGCGCCTCAGGTCCACGGATGATGGTGGTGTTTTGGAGAAAACTTTCTGATTTTCTCTCTGCAAAATGAAGGTCCTTTCAAACTTGAATGCACTAAACCCAAGAAAACAATAATTTTCACTGTATCCCAATACATGTAACAATAATAAATCACCTCAAATCAAATCAAAATGCACTAATACAAATTTAACCCTACTTTTAATCCAGGGGGGTTCTCGGGCTGACTTATAATGTGCTTCTTTTGGTCACTGGGATTTCCCATTGTCTGAGCCCCACAAAATCCTTGGTAGAGGTGTACCATCACCGAGACCAGAACAGCCTGAGGACGTCAACAGACGGAGAATTCCGGCCCCAATCTTTCATATTAGCCATGGAAGACCAAAGAATGATTAAAACTAAAGGCACAAATAGCATGAGGCAGCATAGTGGCACATGGTTAGCACTGCTGCCTCACAGCACCAGGGACCCAGGTTCAATTCCTGCCTTGGGTCACCTTCTGTGTGAAGTCTGCACGTTGTCCCTGTGTCTGCGTGGGTTTCCTCTGAGTTCTCCGGTTTCCTCTCACAGTCCAAAAGAGGTGTTGGTTAGGTACATTGGCCGTGCTAAATTCTCCCATCAGTGTACCTGAACAGGAGCCGGAATGTGGCAACTAGAGGCTTTTCAGAGTAACATCATTGCAGTGTTAATGTAAGCCTATTTGTGACGAATAAACTAGACTTCATGTATTTCAATCCCTCTGTGATTGAATTTACCCGTAGCTGCAATTTGGATGATAAGCACAGACCTTGACCTTTGCTTCAGGAATTTTAAGTTTGTTTACTTTCAATTAATTTAAAAGCCTGTACTGCACAACTTGGAAAAAGACATTGACAGAATTAGTTCCATGTACCATTTGATTTATCAATATTTTGAGACCAGAAACATTCTCACCTGTTTTGTACAAGTTAAGATTCATTGCTCTGAGGTCTTTCGGATTGTTGCTGACATCCATAAGTAGTTATGAGGGAAAAATTGACATAAAACGGCTGATCATTCAATTTAACGGTGTACTTCAAGTAAATAGTACAATTATTGAATATAGAAACTGACATTCTCTTTGATGCCTGTCTTCAATCCCATGTGATTTTTTAAAAAAGTGTTCACAGAGTGTGTGCGTCGCTGGCTAGACCCTAAATGACCCTGAGAAGGTGAGGGTGTGCCACCTTCTTGAAACACATCAGTCTATGCAATATTAGGAAGGGTTTTCCAGAGCTTAGACCCAGCCACAATGAAAGAAAAATGATCTATTTCCAAGGTTGGATGGTATGTGGCTTACAGGAGATCTTGCATTTGGTGGCGTTCCCATACTGAGCTTATTCCCCTAGTTGGAAGAGGTCACAGGTTTGGAAAGTGCTCTTGAAGGAGCCTTGGTGAGTTGTTGAAATGCAGCTTATAGGTGGTACACACTGCTGCCACTATTCACCAGTGGTAGACTGCTGAGGGTGGGAGATGGTGTGCCAGTCAAACCAGCTGTTTTGCCCTAGGGCAGCACGGCGGCATGGCCATTAGCACTGTTGCCTCACAGTGCTAGAGACCCATGTTCAATTCCAGCCTTGGGTCACTGCCTGTATGGAGTTTGCACATTCTCCCCATGTCTGCATGGGTTTCCTCCGGGTGCCCCAGTTTCCTCCCACAGTTCTATGATGTGCAGGTTAGGTGGATTGGCCATACTAAATTGACCCTAGTATCAGGGGGATTAGCAGGGGAAATATATGGGATTATGGAGATAGGACCTTGTGGAACTGTAATCGGTGCAGACGTGATGGGCCAAATGACCTCCTTCTGCACTGAAGGGATTTTATGACTCTATGTATGGTGTTGATCTTCTTATGTATTGTTGGAGAAGCATTTATTCAGACGGTTATAGAGTATTCCATCACACTCCTAACTTGTGTCTTGTAGATGGTGAGCAGACTTTGGGGAGCAGGAGGTCAGAATTCCCAGACTTTGATTTGATTTCTCATTAAATCCCCTAGATGCTTGTAACACTAAGAGATAACTGGGCTCACTGGAACTTTGACTTTCACATTCGACTTTCCAAATTCTGTCCTTGAAGAACTCACTTGGAATCTTCTCCCAAACAACGCTTTCTTCTAGATGCCTTTCCCAAGAATCCATATCCAGGCTTTCTACCTCTTCTTTCAGTATTCCTCTATCATGGAACACCTTGCGTTCCACCCAACCTTTCAGTTACCCAGCCATGCCAACACAACACCACTGTTTCACAGGCTATATTAATATGTCACCAACCTTAGGATTACCATAGATACCACAGAGGTTTCTCTCCAGCTGACTTTCTGCAACTGTTTTTTTTAATTCAGAGCCCTTTCCTGCTCTTTGCTTTAACTCCACCGAGTAAGACTTCATCTAAATTCTTATTCTTTGCTCCTTTGATGTAATTGCTTTCCTGGGGCATTCTTTTGCCCCCACTCCCTAGTTTCTGGGACTTTATCCTGAAACTTGCTTTCTAAGCCTCTGTATTGTCCCACCTGTCCTGGCCATACCTTTGGAATGCTCCTTGCCTCTGAGTTACTTGCTTCAAACTGAAAACTTCAGTGTGACTCTCCGGTTAATAAGCAACAGCTCAATTTCTTTTAATCCTGTAAATGCTTTTACATCATAAAATCTTGTTACAATGCAGGAAAAGTTTAAAGTGAAACTCCAACCTCTAGACTTCCAGACACCTTCGTTTAACATTAATCTAAATGAATTTTTGAACATTTTATTAGGAAAATACAGAGACACAAATTAAGCTTAAATGTACACCTTATTCCTAAGACACACAATACAAATGTAAGTGATTTAAACTATCTCTATTTCTTAACAAAATGTGCTGCGGTACAGTGTTTATGTTTTGAGAATTACTGCAGATAATAACTGCCTTGTATTGGCATCAATCCAATGTTACTGTCATCTGATATCTAATATTCTCCAATGCAAAACAAAACATTTATCTTTCTCCTGGAACCTGTAGTTGGAATAATGAGAAAAAGCATCTTTAAAAGGGAATGAATTGGGGGTCAAGAATGATTTCAAGTTCTGATTTACAGTCTGCTACTTACCTTCAGCAGGACATGTGTAAATGTATGATTGAGAGTGCGGAATAATGGAATGTGAATTGCTGCTCTAGTGTTTACCAGGAAGAAGCTGTAATTTATCTATGCTCCTGTTTACAATCCTGGCTGCACTTTTTAATTGAATAACAAGGGTTCACGGCAGTGGTAAATTCTCTATTAAACGGTTTCAGCTCAGTAAGAAATGAAAAATGCACGAAGAGTGATTGACAAGAAAGTGCGATATCCATTACGGATTCATTAATACTCAGAACCCAGTGCTTAATGGTCACTGCATCCTGAGAACTGGAGTTCAAAAGCAGTAGGGGAAGTCTACTGTTTATCAGGACTATATAAGAAATAATGGGAATGAGGTGGAGTGACCAAAAGTGTCTCCCTAGCAACAGATTCTTTATTCATTTGTGGGACATGGGCATCGCTGGCTGGCCAACATTTATTGCCTATCCCTTGTTGCCCTTGGAGGCTGTTCAGACTCACCATATTGCTGTGCCTCTGGAGTGATTTGTAGGCCAGACTAGACAAAGATTTCATCAGCAGGGGCATTGAGTTTAAAAATTGGCAAGTCATGTTGCAGCTTTAAAGAACCTTAGTTAGGCTGCACTTGGAATATAGTGTTCAATTCTGGTCGCCACATTATCAGAAGAATGTGGAGGCTTTGGAGAGGGTACAGAAAAGATTTACCAGGATGTTGTCTGGTCTAGAGGGCATTAGCTATGAGGAGAGGTTGGAGCAATTTGGTCTGTTCTCACTGGAACGACAGAGGTTGACCTGATAGAAAATCTACAAGGTTATGAGAGACATGGACAGAGTGGATAATCAGAAACTTTCTCCCAGAGTGGAAGAATCAATTACTAGGGGACATAGGGTTAAGGTGCGAGGGGCAAAGTTTAAAGGAGACGTACAAGGCAGATGTTTTACACAGAGAGCGGTGGGTGCCTGGAACTAGCTGCCGGGGGAAGTGGTGGAAGCAGATAAAATAGTGACTTTTACTATATTGGCAAATCCATGAATAGGATGGGAATAGAGGGATATGATCCCCAGAAGGGTAGGGGGGTTTAGTTAAGTCAGGCAGCATGGTTGGTGCATGCTTAGGAGGGTCAAAGGGCATTTTCCTGTGCTGTATTTTTCTTTGTTCTTTGTTCTCTTCTCGTGTACAGAAGCCCAGGAATGACTTTCAGGTGCTTAATAATTTCCCAGGATTAAAGAGCATTCACAGAAACCTTTCCATGAACATTTTTACCCCGGGATCCAATTGGAAGTGAAGCATGAGAAAATTCTAATGGACACAAACAACCAGGTACAGTCAGTCCCTGCCTAAAAAGATAGCAATGTGTGTCCTGTCATAATGAGCTGAGAATTGATGGTAATTATTAGGGAAATTAAGAGGAGATCGGATAATACTTTAAAACTGTTTATAGTTTGCCTCTGAGTATAGGAAATTAAATACAAATTTTATTCAGTTTTCTTACAGCAAAGTCCAGCTGGAAGGAAACAGGTTCATCATAAAACAAAAAAAAAACACACAACAAAAACAGAAAATCTCAGCAGGTTTGATAGCATCTATGGAGAGAGAATAGAGCCAACGTTTCGAGTCCGGGCGGCCCTTTGTTAAAGGAAATAGCAAGGGTACTGCTGGAGTGAGCTTAAATAAAATAACAAATGCTGTATTCCTGAGGGAGGTGAGCAGTTTTGGGCTGCACACTGTCACTGCTTTTCCAACTGGGTGGCATCTCCATCATACTAATAATCTGCTGGAGCTCGGCTGGTGAACTGCAGTGAGTGTCTGTGTGCACATTTGAGGACCGAGATCTGCACGTGGTGGCATCAGTTAGAGCTTGTTTGGCAACCGGCATCTCATACCTTGCAGTCAGAGCTTCCACTGCACTATTGATTTGGTTTGATTTGATTTATTATTGTCACATGTATTGGTATACAGCAAAAAATGTTGTTTCCTGCGCTATACAGACAAAGCGTACCATTCACAGAGAAGGAAAGGAGAGTTACAGACATAGCTAGGGTGTAGAGAAAGATCAACTTATTATATGACAGGTCCATTCAAAAGTAGCAGGGAAGGCGCTGTTCTTGAGTCAGTTGGTATGTGATCTCAGACTTTTGTATTGTTTCCTGATAGAAGAAGGTGGAAGAGAGTATGTCCAGGGTGTGTGGGATCCTTGATTATGCTGGCTGCTTGTCCGAGGTAGCAGGACGTGTAGACGGAGTCAATGGATGGGAGGCTGGTTGAGACATTTGACAGCCTTTGCCTGTGTTGCAGTAGTAGCAGAGGCCCTGGGTACCAGACTCTGGGTCTGGTAGTTCTTTCATGAAACTGGCTGCAAGGTCGAGGGTGGAAAGGGTGGACTCTGAGCTCTGTGCTATGCTGGACCTCTCCGTGCTTCTTGTCAATGGCAGGAGACTGTCTGTCAGGCCAGCCAATGGATGCTGCAGCTCAGCCTGCATCATCGTCAGCAACCTTCTGCAGAACCCCCCCAATCAATGTCCATGGCCGGAATTCTCCATCCTTGCCTGCGGCTGGGATTCTCCAGTCCCGCTGCAGTGAATGGAGTTCTGGCTGAGCGCCAAATTCTCCGTTCTCGCTGACAGCAGTGGCAAGGCCTGTAACATCGGAGAATTCTGACTCTTACCTGAATTTCCTGTCACAGAACCTATCTGTGTCTTTGCTGTCCAGTGTTATCCTCCACTCACCCACCCTCACACTCCCCAACTCCAGCACACCCCATTCCACCGCTCTGGCTTGCAGCCAGCCCACGACTGCACCACCCCACTGCTGTTCACAATTGAATCCAGCCTCTTGGGTTGGCACAGTGTCATTAACTGAGTTGGCAGTGACAAGTGTGAGACGTCTTCCTGGTTTTGGTGATGCTCTCTCTTCTCCTCCTGTGTCTGTTGCAGGAAACAGAAAATCAGATGGTGACGATTAAGGGTGAGGGAGTGACAATGGAGTATAGTGGAAGAGGCTCATTGTCACACCAGCTGCAACTTGCACACCAAAAAACAAAGAACAAAGAAAATTACAGCACAGGAACAGGCCCTTTGGCCCTCCAAGCCTGCACCAACCATGCTGCCCGACTGAACTAAAACCCCCTACCCTTCCATAGCCCTCTATTCCCATCCTATTCATGTATTTGTGAAGATGCCCTTTAAAAGTCACAATCGTATCTGCTTCCACTACCTCCCCCCGACAACAAGTTCCAGGCATCCACCACCCTCTGTGTACAAAATCTGTCTCGTACATCTGCTTTAAACCTTGCCCCTCACACCTTAAACCTGTGCCCCCTAGTAATGGACTCTCCCACCCTGGGAGAAAGCTTCTGACTGTCCACTCTGTCCATGCCTCTCATAATCTTGTAGACTTCTATCAAGTTACCCCTCAACCTTCGTTGTTCCAGTAAGAACAAAACAAGTTTCTCCAACCTCTCCTCATAGCTAATGCTCTCCATATCAGGCAACATCCTGGTAAATCTTTTCTGTACCCTTCCAAATCCTCCACATCCTTCTGGTACTATGGTGACCAGAATTGAACTCTATATTCCAAGTGCAGCCTAACTAAGGTTCTATCAAGCTGCAACATGACTTGCCAATTTTTAAACTACATGCCCTGTTCGATGACGACAAGCATGCTGTCTGCCTTCTTGACTACCTTCTCCACCTGCATTGTCATGTTCAGTGACATGTGTACCTGTACACCCAGATCCCTTTGCCTATCAACACTCTTAGGGGTTCTGCCATTTGCTGTATATTTTGTATCTGTATTAGACCTTCCAAAATGCATTATCTCCCATTTGTCTGGATTAAGCTCTATCTGCCATTTCTCCGCCCAAGTCTCCAACTGATCCATATCCTGCTGTATCCTCTGATGGTCCTCATCATTACCCGCAAACTTACTCGTCAAACCATCATGCTGGATAAGGACCATAACGCTAGAATATACCATTGTCAGCATTGCAGATGGTATGAGTTGTATAATAGCTGGGCCCACGGTGCTGAGGATTATCTCTTCCATTGGGCTCGGTGGATGATGCCATGGGTCTCCACAGCTGATTCTCTGATGCTCCTTTTTATTGTCTGCAACCTTGCCCTGCGATGTTGGTAACTAAATTACAATGCATTTGGGTGTAGTGCCTGCCCTTGCTGAATAGCTGAAATTATGTAGCGATAGTGAGATGTGGGTGTGAGGCTGGCATAATTGATAAGCATGTGAGGGAGGAGTGGAGTATGTAAATAATGGGTGAGACCTGAGTACCAGGGTCTGATACTGGATGACTGATGGGGGTGTGGTGCATTGAGCAGTATGACGGGTTCACGGTGTGACAGGCAGGAAATATTATATGTTGGTGTCTTCACTCGTTGATTACTCATGCAAGGTCATTAAGCTTCTCCTTGCATGGTCACCCGGTCCTCGAGGCCAGGCACCTTGCATTGACCCTCCTGGCTTTTTGTTCCCATTCTATCTGGCAAGTATCCCTCGAGGGTCTTCTGGACAAGAGCGCAAATATGGAGAAAGAGCAGAGGAAGAACACAGAGAAAGAATAGCTACAACAATAATTTAACAACAATAATGCAATACTGGCTTTAAACAGCTATTCTGGCTGAGAGCTAAGCATGCTGAAATTTTGGTCAATTTAGAGATTAAAACCAGCTGCGGGTGATAAAAAGGCTCTGGTCTGAGAGCTGTGATCTGAAGCTTCCTGTGTTGGTCAGATCAGGGAAGTTGTTTACATTAACTGAGACATCGTGGCTCTGATTTTTATGGCTACTATCTATGTTGAATTACTGCCGTTGTTTGTCTCTTTAATCTGGAATGCTTGGAAAGTGTTTAAATTAAAGCTGAATTACAATGGCCTCTCTCCGCCTGTCCATCTCCATCCCAAAGGCCTCCAGCACAACATTTGGCAAGAGTGGAGCTCTGATGTTCAACTTTCCCTGCCTGCAGTCGCAGTGTTCATAGTCAACAGCAGGGTCCTCTGATCTGGTGCCTCTTCGCTTTATAAAAGGACAGGCTACCTCTAAGAACCGAGGGTTGGCTGAAACAGCTGCTGGCCATGGATGTTGTCGGGTTCCCCAGTGAGTATGCAGCCAGCCGGCAGCACCAGGCACACTGCGGTTACATGTTGAAATAATTCAAATGGAGAGACAGGATGAAGCTGGTATGTTGCCTGCCTCACAGGGAATGGCAGCCGGCAGATTGTGAATTACAACCTCAACGGCCGCAATACAGATGGCAGTGAGTTAGAACCCAAGTATTTCAATGCAACTAAAACAAGCAATTCCAGAAACAAGCAGCTTTGTTTTGCAGTCACCGAGACGCTATCAAAATTTGTTGCGTTTTCTGTCCTATGATTTTTATTTTTTGAAATACGCAAGGCTGTCAGCGTGAAATTATCACCAGGGCATTGTATGTAGATTTCTCCACTGTTACTACCATGTTTTGCTTAACCTAACAGCTCATCCTGACTTTCTTCACTTGGCTATCCACACAGCCCCTGGCATTGAATATTTACAATCAGTTTCAATTTTTTTTTGCCCAGTATTGAATATCCCTGCCCTGAAAGCACAACACATACGTTATTGCTGATTTTTCCCATGTTGTTTATGTAAAATATATTATTGATTCATGATCATCAGGGGGAGGCGACGGCCTACTGATATTGTCAATAGAGTGTTAATCCAGAAACTCAGCTAACGTTCTGGGGACTTGGGTTCGAATCCTGCCATGGCAGCTGGTAGAATTTGAATTCAAAAAAAACATATCTGGAATTAAGAATCTACTGATGATCATAAAACGATTGTTGGGGAAAACCCATCTGGTTCCTTTAGGGAAGGAAATCTGTCGTCTTTACCTGGTCTGGCCTACATGTGATTCCAGAGCCACAGCAATCTGGTTGACTCTCAATTGCCTTCTAAGCGCAACTAGAGATGAGCAATAAATATTGGCCAGCCCATGCTCCATGAATGAATTCAAAAAATCTACAACAAGCAGGGCTAGGATGGCGCCTGGTGCCAGTCTGACAATAGAAGTACTCTGACAGCAGATTTCTGCAAGGGGTTGAATTTGTTATGTGATGTATACAGAACGAAGAGCAGATGTGGCTTTTCATTGGAGGTGTAAACACAGGGTAGGGGTGCTTTAAGGAGCTAGTGATCTCAACAAGCTCTTCAGTCTCAACCTTCCCTTCCAATGGAGCTAAAAACAATGTTGGCGCAGCGCTAGATTGACAGTTAGAGTCATAGAAGTTTATAGCCTGAAACAGGCCCTTCAGGTCCCTGCCACCCTTTTTTTAAACCACTAAGCTAGCCCCAATTGCCCGTGTTTGGCCCATATCCCTCTATAGCCATCTTACCCATCTAATGTCTAAACCCTCTTTAATAGAGAGAATTGTTCCCACCTCTAATACTGCCCCTGGCTGCTTGTTCCAGACACTAATCACCCTTTGAGTGAAAGAATTGCTCCTCTGGACCATTTTGTATCTCTTCCCTCTCACCTTACACATATGCCTTCTGGTTTTAGATTCCTCTACTTTTGGAAAAACATATTGACTATTTAGGTGATCTATGCCCCTCGTTATTTTATAGAGCTCTATAGGATCACCCCTAAGCCTCCTACGCTCCAGAGGAAAAAGTCCCAGTCTATCCAATGCAAACCATCAAGTCCCGGTACCATCCTAGTAAATCTTTCCTGCATTTTTTTCTAGTTTAATTATACGCTATCTATAATAGGGTGACCAGAACTGTACACAGTATTCCAAGTGTGGCCTTACCAATGTATTGTACAACTTCAAATGGGGATGGAGAATGGATTTCATTACGTTTGATATAAGCTGAATCACCTAATTACTGTTTTTTTGCTTTCTTGCCTCGCAGTTACAATCTGTACCATGGTTTTGAACCTGTTGATTTGTTTTTAGATACATTGCAAGGGCAATACAGCTGTTCGGAGCTGTGTGTGATGTTTAATGAAGCAATGTGAACAGAATGCTGCTAGTCTCTCTCTCTCCCTCTCTCTCTCTCTCCAATCCAGCCTCAATCAGCTTTCCCAGTCCCCAGAGCTAATATTAATTTGGTAGAGAATTGGAAGGTTTTCGGGGTTGATCCACAAGGCACAATCAACTCTAGAATCATCATTTTATTTATTCAACATGGGCAGGTACTTCGGGCAAAAATTGCTGCCTTAATTCTGTTCCAGACAAGACTGCACATCAATCCTCATTTCCAGCGTGCAGCCTATTTTTAGGCTTGTTTGGTGGTGTGCTCCATGTAGAGAGACACGGAGCTAACATTTTCTTCTGCTCTCAGACCCACAGCATCATCATCATTTATTCAGAATTAAATGCTCAGGCCAAATTTGCAAACAGTGTGGTGCAAAACAATCTCCTATTTATGCCTGTGCAATGTCACTTCAGTGCTGAGACATGGCTGTGGACTCTCCCAGAGCTTCTGGAATTTCAATGATTGTGACAATGAACCTCATGGAAATTTAATCATGAAAATTGGCAGAAAAGCCACATCAGACCCTATTTGCAATTTTATAATCAAGTGTGTGTGTGTGTGTGTGTGTATGTGTGAGTGAGTGTGTGTGTGTGTCAGTGTGTGCATGCATGTGTGTGTGTGTGTTTGTGTGTGTGTGTGCATTGTCTGTGTGTGTGTATATGTGTACGTGTACATGTGAGTGTATGTGTCAGTGCTTGTGTGTGTGTGTGTATGCGACTTTGTGTCTGTGTCTGTGCGTTTGTGTGTGTGTGTGCCTGTGCGTTTGCGTGTGTGTGTGTTTGTGCATGTGTGCATCAGTGTGTGCACGTGTGTGCGCATGTGTGTGAACACCAGTCTGTTGCAGTGTTAAGGCAGAATTGCGGGAATGACAGCAATGAAGATTAGTTTGGACAGTGTCATCACTGAGGCAAATGTGTCTGTGGATTCATAAGAACTAAAAGATGGGAAGATGCCATCTACCAAATTTACAGAGAAAAGCTACATTTAAAAAAAAACCTCCCGGGGCGGCAGTGTTTAGCACTGCTGCATCACAGCACTAGGGACCCGGGTTCAATTCTGGCTTTGGGTGACTGTCTGTTTGAAGTCCCCCTGTGTCTGCGTGGGTTTCCTCCCACAGTCCAAAGACGTGCAGGATAGGTTGCCTCTTAGTGTCAGTGGGACAAACAGGGTAAATACATGGGCTTATAGGGATAAGGCCTGTGCAGGATTGTTGTCAGTGCAGGCTTGCTGGGCTGAATGGCCTCCTTCTGCACTGTAGGGATTGTATGATAAAATGCAGATCAGCTTCTGGCAGACCGAGAGATTTAGAAAGTGAGCAAGTGTTCTCATTGAATTTGTCGCTAGTATTTTTTGTCTGAAAAGTTATTTGCATCTGCTGAACAGGATTGTTCAGTTTTAGTTTGTATATTTTAAGAAATGATCATTCTTCCAGCATGGGAAGTATTGAGATTAGGTTTGTGGATTTTAAACAATGAGTCTTTTTCCTGCCAACCCCCTGTCCCACTGCCATAAAACTGGTGCTTGGAGGAATTCTCCCACCGCACCTACGGTTGGGATTCTCAAATCCCCCTGCAGTGAATGGAGTTTTGGCTGAGCGCCAGATTCCCTGTTTTTGCTTGCAGTAGTGGCAGGGAATACAAGACTGGAGAATTCTGGTCCTTATCTCCCTGGCATCTCATAACTATGTGAATATATTTTCAGAGATCCTAAGGAATATATTGATTTTGCTGCCTTTTGTACTACCTAAGAAAGTCCTAGGTACCCGAGAGACTGCACCGCTGTAGCAGGAAGATTTGTCAGGAACTCACATTGTTACTTCAGCATCCACCTGCTCAATGGAGAAGGGAAATATTCTCTCCTGTGATATCAGAGGGGGCAATAGAAACATTCATCGATCTTGCATTATGTTGAATAGAGCAATATGCCTCAGAATTCTGTCTCTAAACCCCATGGCCTCTAATATCTCACCATCCTCCTTGAAGACACCTCTGAAAATCTAACTCTTTGGCTAAGCACCTGCCCTAACATCTCCTTACGTGGCAAAATGTCTAATTTTGTTTGATGATATTTTAGGATCTGTTACTTCATTGAAGGCACTGCAGTTGTTGATTTTATCTCTCAGAGCTTTCTGAAGGTGAACCCTCAGACCAGCTTGCATGAGAATATCAGTGATAACCAAGTCCACTCACAGGGAGGGTGAGCTATTCAGGTATTTATGGTAATAGGGTAAGAATCAGCAGGAAATCACGCACTTGCAGTCCAAGGCTTTCCCTACTTTATCATTTAGTGATATGGAAATGCTTGAAAATGATCATCATAGTGGCTAAAAAAAATTCAATGGCCTAAATCTGTTTTTGGTTCAAAACCAAACACGTGTCTGTGTGGGACATAGTAAGAACAGAAGAACTAGAAGCAAGGGTAGGCCATCTAGCCCCTCGAGCCTGCTCCACCATTCAATAAGACCATAGCTGATCTTTCCGTGGATTCATCTCCACTGATCCACCCGTTCACCATAATCCTTATTTCCTTTAATGTTCAAAAATTTATCTATCCTTGCCTTTAAAACATTCAGTGAGGTAGCCTCAACTGCTTCACTGGGCAGGGAATTCCACAGATTCACAATCCTTTGGATGAAGGGGGTGTGTGTGTGTGTGTGTGTGTGTGTGTGTGTGTGTGTGTGTGTGTGTGTGTGTGTGTGTGTGTGTGTGTGTGTGTGTGTGTGTACTTGTATGTGCGTGTGTGCTCATATGCGTGCATGTGTGCGTGTGTGTGTGTAGTAGGGGAAATGTATTACATGACCATTTACCAAACATGTGACTGACACTTTCCTTTATCATTTCTTTGGGGAGTATGCTACTCTGACGAATTTGGAGGGGCACAGGACAGGAAGGAATTGGATAGTGGAGAAGGGGAGGAAAAAGCAGTATCAATGTTGGGATGAGGTAGTAAGGTGTTGGATCAGTAAGTGTTAATGTGGGACTGAGTAAACCCATTGTGCAATTTAGAGAGACATATGACAGTGGACAGGAGGCAGAGTAGTGAAAGAAAAGCCTGAGAGAAGTATGTTCAATCACACAAGCCTCTTATTGAGACATCAAACAGCCTTACAGCAGGTAGTGGAGAAGGAAAGGGAGGAGGTAACATGAATTAGGTGCAGACGACAGGATGATTGTGACAATATGGGAACAAGGGAGAGAGGGATGGTGCGAGGGTATTTGGAAAGGGAAGGGGAAAGTCAGAAAATGAGATTGAGGGATGAGGGGAGCGAGGAAATGAGTGGATGGTCGTGTCATCAGCAAACTTGAAAATCGAGTCGGAGAGCAGAATTTGGCCATATGATGGTAAATGTAATAAGGGGTATAGTAAGGTGCTGAGGACATAGGCTGGCAAGGCACTGGTGTTGAGGATAATTGTGGAGGAGCTGACATTTCCCATCTGTACTGATTGCACCCTGTGGGTTTGGATGTATTTGAGGTGAATGAGGGACAAGGAATGCAGAGCCTGGGAAGACACAGAGAGGCAATGGGAAGCAGGAAGGGAAATAGCCAGGGTAAGGAAGGCAACAGGAATGACGGGATGGGTTGGATCAGAGTTTAGGAATGGGGGGTAGAAACCGTCAGGGTTGGGAATTGATGGAGGGCAACACTCTTCCCTTTTTATCCTGCAATTTGCACCCATCAAAAGTAAATCGGATCCCACCTTCACCAATGCCACCAACCCCACCAACTACTCATGAATCCCTGTCCAGCTCCAATCCCCACTCACTGCCTGCACCTCCCTCTGACAATAGCACATTTCCTGGCAGGAGTCTCCTGCTATGCATCACTTCACAAAGGGTGAGAAAATACTTTGCTAAGGACAAAGAAAAAAGCTTCAAAGAACATCCACCATCATAGTTAATAAGTATTGGCCCAGAACTGGCTGCAGTTCGCAAGTTCATGGGTTCATAAGATATAGGAGCAGGATTAGGCCATTTGGCCCATCGAGTCCACTCTGCCATTTGATCATGGTTGATATGCTTCTCTTCCCCATTTTCCTGACTTCTCCCCATAACCCTTCACCAATTAAATATCTGAGTCAAACTGTTCTACTTCCAGATTCTCCAGAGGTGAATTCATGTCAGCATTTGTTGGAAAAATAATTTGAATACGTTGTAAGTGAGCAGCGCAGCTAATGACAGTTAACAATTTGTTTTTCTTCTTGGTACCTTCAGGAATTTCAGTTGAACTTATTTTTGTATTCATTTATTTCTATCTGGCGGCAAATTACTAAGAGATATAAACAGGAATAGACATTCAATAAATATTAGGACAAGAACAAAGAAAATTTGGAAAGCATAATTTCTTCATCACTTGGCACTGCAAGCATTAGGTTTTAAGAAGGACTATAAGATCTCACCGCCAGCAAGTTGGACTCCGCTTCCCACTGCCATGGAACACACCACAAAGGGGGAGGAAAATGTCCCCCTCCCAAGTCTAATTTTTGCTCCACCGTAAATATGTACACAGTTCTGTGTTAAAGTTTATTTATTAGTCACAAAAAAGGCTTACATTAACACTGCAATGAAGTTACTGTGAAATTCCCCTAGTTGCCACATTCCAGTGCCTGTTCGGGTCAATGCACCTAACCAGCATGTCTTTCGGACTATGGAAGAAAACCAGAGCACCTGAAGGAAACTCACGCAGACATGAGGAGAACGTGCAGACTCCGCACAGACAGTGACCAAAGCCAGAAATCGAACCCCAGTCCCTGGCACTGTGAGGCAGCAGCACTACCCACTGTCCCACCGTGAAGACTTGCTATGGATATACTCAAGAATACAAGGCTTCCTTCATGGGTCTTGTATTTTAACTTACGAGATAAGTTACTTGGGGCAAGGCTCATAAAATCCCGCCTGAGGCCAATGGAGAATTCCATTCTGCGGGCTGGGGCCTGCCCTGATTCCGGGGCAGCCGTGGCGATAAAATTCCAGAGATGGTGTCCAAAGTAAATCCTACAGAACTGGTTTGAGTGAGTTGTCTGTTTCTGCACTGCATAGCCTATGTAATGTAATTACAGATTTGCTGGATCTTCAATTTCAAAGGAAATAAATTGAAATCCAAACTCGCCAAAAAGTGTCTAAAAATATTCATCATTATTAGGAGAAAAAGAAACGAAGAACTGAACCTTAAGTACCGAAGGAACTGACCTTACATGCCAAGTTATTTTAACACATCATCCAAACACAATCATCTCCTGAAAGAAGAATTACGATAAATCATTCTGCTTGTCTTTAAAGTTAGACACTTCGATGAAAAAAAATTGATTTGACATCTCAAATACTCTCAACTCATATCTTTAGTTAATTTAAGCATGTAGATTTCCTGTGAAAAGCAGACAATTACTTAGCAGGCATGAAGGTGGAAATCTCAACAAATAATGTGATGATCAACAGCCTTATATCATTTATTCACTAAATGAGAGACAAGTTTCTCATGCTACTGGAATAATTAAATGACAGACCGGATTACAGGAAGTTATTGCAGTGCAGCAGATTTGAAAAAAACTCAAACTTTCTCAAATGAGTGTGATACAAAATAACAGCCAAGATTATTGGATCCACGATCATTTCTTTTTTTTAATCATTGGCACTTTTCCGCACTTTATTTTGAATCAAAAAAGCCAATTCTAATTAAGACCAATCATGGTCTCCGCATGAAGGACAAACCATCTCCAAGCTGACAAGACAAGACATTAGTCAGACTTTTACCGGCACAGCAGCCCTGATTCTGGGGTGGGCGAGGCTCGGACAACGGCATCTCCATCAGCCTACGGTGGGATCATACCAGGCAGACACGCCGGTAAAATTCTACCCATTGCATCCCATCTTGGGCTCAGTCAAACACAATCCAAGCTGACAGGATGTGAGGCATTGCACCCCCTAACATTTCATCTTAGCCAAAAGGCTGAGATGGATTTGAAAAATTGCATCAGGTAAAGCCTCGGTTCAACTGCATTGGCTACCCTGATCTTTTACTCTACCCTAGCTTAAGCAAATCATCATTACAGGTTTCAGCACACCCCCATGGCCTTGTCCACTGTCTGATCATGGTTTCATCCTTGCCAGAGGAGCACTATTATATCCCTTCATAACTGTATTTCCTTGTAGAGTACTCAAAAACTAACTAAAGGCGGAGGTTAGCCATGGGATCGCTGCCCAGTAAGAGTATGAATGTTGCAAAAATGCCTTCTTAAATTACCCAGACTTTGTTGCGCATATTCTTCAAGTTTCTCCTTCACATCTAACCAATTGATTTTTCATATCCAGATTTGCAGATCTGGGTCCTGTATCTTTATAGTTTAGGGCACCATTGAGATGAGCTGTTATGTATTTCTTTTAAATATGGTGTTAATATTCTTGGCATGTACTGAAATCTGACTGTTTCTTCAAAATGTCTGCAGCACTAACTACTGATTCTGATGAAGAGTCCAAAGAAGCTATCCCTTGTTCATGAGAGTTACTAGTCCTGCAGGAAGTTCTTGAATATCAATCCATGGCAGCTTTGGCATAACTGAGGATAGTAAGAAGTCTCACAACACCAGGTTAAAATCCAACAGGTTTATTTGGCAGCACCAGTTTTCGGAGTGTCACTATAAAGCGATACTCTGAAAGCTTGCGCTGCCAAATAAACATGTTGGATTTTAAACTGGTGTTGTGAGACTTCTTACTGTGCTTACCCCAGTCACACACCAGCATCTCCACATCATAACTGAGGATACCAGGTCCTTTGGCTCTTTAGGCTGTAAACCAAGGAATTAGAGTGGCATTAGGGGAGGCAGTGGCGTAGTGGTATTGTCACTGGACTAGAAATCCAGAGACCCATGGTAAGGCTCTGAGGACCCAGGTTCAAATCTCATCACGGCTGATATTTTGAAATTTAAATTCAATAAAAATCTGGAATTAAAAGTCAAATGATCACAAAGCCATTGTCGATTGTCATAAAAATCACTAATGTCCTTTAAGGAAGGAAATCTGCTGTTATTTAAAGAAGAAATTAGATATAACCCTTGGTCCTAAAGTGATCAAGGGATATGGGTGGGTGGGTGGGTGGGGGGGGCGGTGGGGAGGATCAGAATATTGAATTTGATGATCAGCTATGGTCAAAATGAGTGGCAGAGCAGGCTCAAAGGGCTGAATGGCCTATTCCTGCTTCTAGTTCCTATGTTTCTACTACCTGGTCTGGTTTACATGTGACTCCAGGCCCACAACAATGCCCTTGGGGATGGGCAATAAATGCTGGCCCAGCCAGCAATGCCCACATCCCATGAATGAATAAATAGCTTGAAAAAAGATCTGTGATTCTTTAAAAGTGTTACAGTGCAGTTTAACTTTCTTTCTGAGGAAGTCTCTCCCAACTCAAAGGAAATAGTTGATTAATTTTGGGTATTCAGCCCCATAGGTGAATGTGATAAGTTGCTGTCGTTCATTCAACTGGTTAATAAGTTTAATAATGTCAACGGAAAGCTACAAAATACAGCAAATGTCAAATGGTGTGTGACAATGGAAGCAAATTCCTTACGACTGCAACAATTCCAGGTGGCACATGTTCACTTGGCAGCAAAAGCTACCTGAGTTTTGGCAAATAGTTCTGTTATTTTGACCTTGCTTTACAACAGCCAGATGTCATCCCTTTGGTGTCTTGTTGATTCTATCACATCTGTTTCAGTAGAAAACTTTGACTTTTGTTCAGGGCTTTTCTGTTTTCCTCCTCCTCAAGTTGATGTGCTGTCTGGATTCGCAAGGATATTGATAACACCAGGGATAAAATAGCAGATGACATTAGTTTGATTATTATCTGAGTTTGTTTGGCTGAGATCAAGTGTAGTGTAGGGTCAAGCCCAAGACTCTGGAGTCTTGAATCCATTGTCTCCTGACTCTGAGGTGCTACTAGCTGAGCTTAGACTGACTGCCACTGCATCTCGGCACGGTGGCACAATGGTTAGCACTGTTGTTTCACAATGCCAATGACCTGGGTTCGTTCGATTCCCGGCTCGGGTTACTGTCTGTGTGGAGTTTGCACATTCTCCTCATATCTGCATGGGTTTCCTCCCAAATTCCAAAAGATGTGCTGGTTAGATGAGTCAGCCATGTTAAATTCTCCCTCAGTGTACCCGAACAGGCGCCAAAGTGTGGTGATTAGGGGATTTTCACAGCAACCTCTGAGTGTTAATATAGGCATACTTGTGACATTAACAAATAAATTTAAACTTAATCTGTAAAGATCATCTGCACATTCTATAGTTTCTTTCAGAATATCACCTTGTGATGAAAGGTCTTAGATGACGATGTTTCCCCATAGCGCCACTGGGGTTCCTGCTCCAAGCTTTAGTGCATCCCTTAGCATATAGCCCTGGGCTGTGGAATATGCAGTCTGCAACACTTGGTCAGGGACAATTCTTTGCACTGGAAACCTAACAACATTCTGACAGACCAAAGAACATCTTTCACTGAGTTGATGATCCTCCAATGGCAGATGATATTTGTCTCTTGTGCGTTCCTGGGAACAGCCCACAGACTGCTGCATCACAACACTGCTTGGGAAAATCCTCGACAAAAACGACCTCATCTCTCCCCAGATCTTCTCTGCAAAGACACATTTCACAAGGAGGTGGACAACTTTCTCCTTCCCACCATAGTGCACAAAAGGGAGGGGAATTGTGTGGAACCCCTTGGGCTGTGAGTGTATACAGTGAATATTACAGGTATTGCAATTGTATTGAAGCATCTCAGAGTGCAATGTGTGATCTATGTGGATAATTTAAATGCCATTGCACTTTTTTTATAATGATTAGTTTGAAATGTTTGTAATGTTTCTTTGATTGTGTTGAAGCACTCAACGTGTAACATGATCTAAGTAGAAAACTTAATAGTATTCCGTCTTCTGGGATGGCCATTTCAAAAGGTTTGTCATGTTCTTTCATTTTACAAATAAAGTATATTTTTGCAACAAAAAAATAAGGCTACCATTTAACTCCCTGAGTAGAATCCAACACAGAACAACCCACTGTTGCCTGCTTGGTGCAGGACAGTAACATTTTTGGAACAGGAGTTAAACAGGGGGGAAAGCCACCCCCTATTACTGTCATTAAACAAACTGTAAGTAAAACAAGGGGCAGGATTTTACGGCCTCGCTCGAGCGAGACTGGAAATTTCCACCCAGGGTCAATGGAGACTTCTGTTGTCAGACCCTCGCCCACTCCAATTCCGTGGCGGGCGAGGTGAGACACTTCCGGCCAAGTTGACAATGTCTGCACAATATTCAAAGGTTGAAAGGTTTATTTATTTATTAGTCACAAGTAGGCTTACATTAACACTGCAATGACATTACTGTGAAAAACCCCGAGTTGCCATGCTCCGCCGCCTGTTCGGATACACTGAGGAAGAATTTAGCATGGCTAATTCACCTAACCAGCATGTCTTTGGACTGTGGGAGGAAACCAGAGCACCCGGAGGAAACCCATATAGACACGGGGAGAATGTGCAAACTCCCCACAGGCAGTGACGCAAGCTGGGAATCAAATCCAGGTCCTTGGTGATATGAGGCAGCAGTGCTAACCACTATGTCATTGTGCCACCCAATATTCTCCATAATTAACACACTTTAGCTGACTGGATCACATACACCAGATGGGATTATCCACTAGAATAATATACTGGATATATGTATAAACTGTACAGGTTTGTAGACTTAAGTTTATGAAGACAGATATACAGTTAAGTAATTTATGAATGTGGAACAACAGATTAATCATGGGCCTTGATTAAAAACTCACACATTGCAAATACTGAAATAATGATGTACCAGAACAAGGACACTGTTCAGACATTACGTACCAGACATTAAGGAAATGATAGAACTGTTGGATTATTGAATATTTAATTATTAACTAGGTTCTAAAGTTTTGCAACATAATCTTTAAAATGGAAATGAAAATGAACAAATTATTGGCTTAAAGTAAGCATCAATCACTTCTTCTTTAGAATAAAATGAATCAAGAATTTGTTTAGCTTTAAATACCCTTTCTTTCTTCTCCATTACTGTTTAGTCAATATTAAAGATTACTGGCTGACTATTATCTGAGTCCACTACGTCATGAGTTGCAAATTTTGCTCATTGTTGCTCGTTCATCAATTCATTGGAAGCTGTGGTTGTGTTGGCTCGCAGTTTACAGCTACTGTTGGCAAATTCAAGTTTTAGCTCATCTGCAATTTAACTGGCATTTCATCCATCAAGAATCCGCTCCCCTCCTCCAGGTGCTCATGTGCCCAAAAGCACTGGTACTATCGGAAAATAAACCACTACACCCCAGTCAGTGATAGTTGCAGGGAACTATAGACCAGTGAACCTAACATTGGTAGTAAGAAAGTTACTAGAGTCCATTATCAAGGGTTTCATAGTTCAGCATTTGGAAACCCATGGTATAATCAGACAAAGTCAGCATGGATTTACAAAAGGAAAATCATGTCTGAAAAGTCCATTAGAATTCTTTAAGGATATAAGTAATAGAATTGACCAGAGAGAACGTGTAGATGTGTTTTTATGTGAAACATTCAATAAGGCCTCACATGGCAGATTATTATCTAAATTTAAAGCGTATGGAATTGTGGGTAGTGTATTGAGATGGATAGAAAGCTGGTTAGCAGACAAGAACATAAGAAATAGGAGCAGGAGTAGGCCATCTAGCCCTTCGAGCCTACCCCACCATTCGATAAGATCATGGCTGATCTGAAGTGTATCAGTTCCACTTTCCCACTTTCTCCCCATAACCCTTAATTCCCTTGTCTATCAGAAACCTATCTACCCGTGACTTAAATATATTCAGCGAGGTAGCCTCCACCACTTCAACGGGCAAAAGAATTCCAGAGATTTACTGCCCTTTGAGTGAAGAAGTTCCTCCTCAACTCCAATCTAAACTGCCCCCCCCACCTTATCTTGAGGCTGTGTCCCCTAGTCCTGCTATCCTTTCTGAGCGGGAAGAATCTCTCTACCTCCACCCTATCCATCCCCTTCATTATCTTATACGTCTCTATAAGATCCCCCCTCATCCTTCTAAACTCCAATGAGTACAGACCCAGTCTATTTAGTCTCTCTTCATAGGCCATTGTTTGTTGGAGCAAGCGGAGAGAAGGTTACACAGAGTAAAGGTAAGCGATTGCCTTTGTAAAGATTTTCGCAGGCTTTTTGAAGGTATTTCTGTTTTTTTAACAAGAAGCAAAGAGTTGGAATAAATGAGTCTTTTTCTGATTGGCAGATAGTGGGGAAGGTGGGAACAGGGGATTGAATTTGATGCTCAGCCATGATCACAATTAATGGTGGAGCAGGCTTGAAGGGCTGAATAGCCTACTCCTGATACTATTTTTTATGTTCCCATGTATGTTTCTATGGCTAATGTGAGTAATTATCCTGCTTTCCAGCATCTGCTGAATCCCCGCCAGACAAACTGACTGCTTGTAATAAAACTCTGCAGCTCAAAGCAATCCCCATTAAATATAAAACATAGTAATAGCAAAGTATTATCACAACGCGAAGACAGAGATTCTGATTTACAGATAAGGACTCTATCCATAGGGCCACAAGACATCCTGCAGTTTATCATTACGGTTAAGGGAGCAAGATATAATCAGTTCTTGTCAATTGCTCAATATGTAATGGTGTACGAGTATCTACTTTGAAGGTAAAACACCATTATTATATCCAGCAGTATAAATATATATAGTTAGAGGAATTTTAAAGCTTCTTTCTATAGTAGAATGTCCTGAGGTATTTATCGAGATGCATTTGCTGGACTGTTTATGGTCATTTCTAAAGATTATAACTTTGTGAATAATGGGATTGTGTCTAACTGAACTTTTTGTTTGAGTTTATTTTGTCCCACTCTATGATATCCAATTGTGAAACAATTTTTCCCTGTACCCATGCTAAGTGCTTGCATTGAAACTATGAGCAATGTAGCACTCAACAGCTCAAGTTTCATTATTCTATTATTCCCGGCATAAACGTAATGGGTGGGATTCTCCAGCCATTCACTGGTGTGGGATTCTCTGGTTCCATTGGCAGCATACCCCTACCCATGGGTTTCCTGGCGGAATGTGAGAGTTTCAGTGGGAAATCTCATTGACAGCAGCAGGACCAGCCATGTCCTGCTGCCAAGAAATACAGAGCTGCAACGCCAGAGCATCCCACCCCATATCTATTGAAATGCAAAGATCTGAACACACAACTGGAGTTATATAACATTAGGTGACGAATCCGAATGATGTGAGCCTAGCTCCTCTGGAGGACGCATCTCCTCTAAAGAGTGACACAGTGTCACAGCGGTTAGCACTACTGCTTCACAACGCCAGGGACCTGGGTTTGATTCCTGGCTTGGATGACTGTCTATGTGGAATTTGCACACAGTGTCCCTGTGTCTGTGTGGGTTTCCTCCAGGTGCTCTGGTTTCCTCCTACAGTCTGAAAGGTGTGCTGGTTAAGTGCATTGACCATGCTAAATTCTCAGTGTACCTGAACAGGTGCCAGGCTGTGGCGACTAGGGGATTTTCACAGTAACTTCATTGCAGTGTGAATGTAAGCTTAATAAATAAACTCTAATCATTCTGGACTATGACTAGGACCTGACTTTGAAACTGTGCAACTTTAACTGAAACAGAAACTGGCACTAAAACCAAAAGTGTCATATAAATCCGCACAAAAATGCAATATATCACTGGTGTTGGTAACATCTTTCCTTTAGAAGCTTGGATTTTGCCAGTTTGTTCCTGTGGTGCTTGTCTCTTTGAGGGCCATTCTGCAGAGTAAGGGTCACATGATCCAGAGAACCAATTGGAGCAAATGGGAGATCACACTGGGTAAGTGTGGGTTTCTATACTCAGAGACATCTGGGGAGCTGAATGCAGCCACGAGACTGCAAGCTTCTGTATACTTTTAACCTGTAAAGAAATGAATTGTGTTTTTCCTAGATTGGTGTACAAACATCTTTACAGTTTATTTTTTCTTATTTTCCACCAGATTAGGATTTCCATTCATTGTTTATTTAGACAGGAGATGTTTCCAACCCAGTATTTATAGCCCATCAATTTAACTAATTATAGAGGAAATATTCTCCCATCTTTAGAATGTCCAATTTTCTGTTATAATCACAGCCTTGTGCCAGGTACACAATTAAAGACTTAATGAAACCGTGATAAACAATTCACAAAATGAAAATGTGAAATTAATTATTCTGTTTTGAATATACTTTATTGTTTACTCAATATCAGAGGATCTATCAATTTTTGACATATTCTGTAAACAACCTCTCCACGCACAGCAATTTGACTTTAAGATCCTCATCCCTATTTTAAAGTAATTCACCAGCCTCATCTCACCTCAGGAATTCCTTCCCATTGTACATACCTGAGCCAACCTACCTCTCCTCCAACAGCTTAGATTCTCTACCCTAGAGGGCTGTGGAAGTTTAATCATTCAGCATCATTAAGACAGAAATCACTAGATTTCTGGAGGTGAATGACATCAAGGTATACGACGATAGTGCAGGTAAGTGGCATTGAGCAGAGAATCAGCCATGATCTCATTGAACGGTGCAGCAGACCTGATGGGCTAAATGGCCTACTCTTGCTCCTACATTCCTACATCACTCTTTTCCCTTTGTCCCAGCCAGTTTTATGATTTATATTGCTTCATGCTGGCAACTCCCAGGATTAACTGATATTTCCTGATTTGTTGTTGAATCTTCATTAACGTAAAAACCAAGCTCCATGTACATGAGTTGAAATTACAATTTCCCCTATTTGTCAATTAGATTTAATTCAGCCAAAAAGGAAATTGGCATTATTGATTTCTCAGGACCAGAGCAATTGTAACCAATTTGTTCCACACTGTTGTCCTTTCTGAATGCAGCTCAGTTCCACATTCATAGACTTTCAGGCTTTTAGCAGCAGGCAATAAGTCTTCCTTTTAACCGACTGAGGAACATATTATTGGTGAACAAAGAGCAGCAAACCAATTGGAACAGAATAGATATTCAATCTGCTTAATGACTTTATCCCATGATACAGTCCTGCATCCAAGTTGGGGTCAGTACTGTATTACTTAACCAGCGCTACACAATTTAACAACCCCTAAGGGATTGTAAGCAAATTCACAACTACATTGACTTCGACACAAGCAATACCTTAATGCAATCATGTGCAGATTGAAATAAGGAATTTGGGAGGGGTGGGGGGCAGGCTGGGGTGTGTGTGTTTGTGCTTACATTAACTCTAAAATGAAGTTACTGCGAGAATCTCCTAGTCGCCACACTCCAACGCCAGTTTGGGCACATTGAGGGAAAATTTATCATTGAGTTTCCACACATTTACCTTTAACTCTCCACACACACTGGTCTCTGATAACTGTGGGTTTCTCTCTCCCGCCGGTGTTCAACCCATAACCCGGAAGTGTCACGCTGGAACAGCTTTGCAAGAGAGAGGGAGAAAGACTCACTGTATATTCCTGACCAGTGAGCTCATCTTTATGCCACATGAGTTAACCTGGCTGCCACCTACGACTGTGTGTCTCTCTCTTTCTTGTAGGTAGTAAAATACAACCAAGAAGTGCTACCTTGAGACAGCTTCACAAGCGAGAGAGAGAGAGAGAGGGACCACTGTTTATTCCTGACCAGTGGACCCTCTTGAGTGAGCAGTTTCAAAATGCTCAATCCCTTATAGTTCTGTGTCTCGGAATTATGTCCTGGCTTTTTAGTGACTCGTCAAGATAGACAGAGAGAGAGAGAGATGGGTCAAAGTTAATTTAAAATTAATTTATTCAAGAATAACCCCAACGAAACTCAGTCAATAAAACACAGACACTACAATACAATGCTATGGAAAAGATACTCTCAACAGCACAATGTAAATTCTTAGCATTACATGATTTATGAGAAGAATCCTAGACCCCTCCTCAACCTCTACTTAATTGGGGAATTTCTGAAGGCTGAGAGAGTATACTCACCAGTCCCCGGGTTGTTTTAAAACCAAAAGGTCCTTGCTGCTGGACCTTCCTTGTTCTCTCCTCTGCCACAAAGTAGTTGTCTAGCTGGACGGCTGAATTCACTCCTTCCCCACTTCACAACCCTCCCCAAACTTCACAGAACTCCTTTCCAAGTTACCTGCTGAAAAGTCAATCACCTCTCCTCCTTGTCTGCCCCCTTGGCCAGAGTTCGATTTTGTTTAAAAAGGCAGTTTCCTTAATCAAATTGGCTGAACTCCTCTCATCAGTCAGTTTCAGAACAATGGGTTGCAAAGTGCTTACAGGATGAAACTGCTTTGATCAGTTTCAATGACAAAGAGCCCAAACTGTTTTAAGAGGTATCTGATGGGCTGTGCTAAGTATCCCTATGTGGTTTCCTGGAACTGCTAAATATTTTCCCATTGGTGGAGGCATTATTCTATATAGATGGGGTAAACCTCATTACTATTTCCATTGTCTATCTTGTAGTTGTATTGTCTAAACCTGTTGGACTTTAACCTAGTGTTGAGACTTCTTACTGTGTTTATCCTGTAGTTGGTCAGGGCTATTGACACCCCTCTACGTAATCTTATCAGACAGCTTTGTCATGACTCATGGCCCCCTTTGTTCACTCCTTGGACGATCTGGTGGTGTTGTTTATTCCGATGGTTTGCAACCATTTTGCTTGAATGTAACCTTTTAAAATAATATTGCCTTTAAAATGTCCTTTGTTCCTCTTGAAATTGGCTATGTTGTATCAAGTTTAATATAATGTCCGTGCGTGCTATGGAGTTCATCCAAATGATGGATTTTCTACATTTTACATCATGGTCAATGCAACTAACCAACAGGCCTTTCGGACTGTGGGAAGAAATGGGAGCACCCAAAGGAAACACACACAGACACAGGGAGAGCATGTAGATTCTGCACAGACAATGACCCAAGTCAGGAATCGAACCCGGGTCCCTGGCACTGTGGGCAGCAGTGCTAGGCTAATTATGCCATTCCTGGCACTACCCTGACTGAGATCTGCAAACTCAGATGATGGTTGGAATATTTCACAGATCTAAACGGTTAAGTGCTGCACTGGACAGTTTAAATGACAGATTGAGACAGAAGAGGAGGACTATATTTATGCAGACTTACTGACTGTTGATGTAAACAAAGCAGCTGTTCTTAGTCAGCACAAATTTAACATCGTTCAATAGACCGGACTACAAAATGATGCCAATTCTTCTTGGGGTGTATTGACTTCCACAAGCTCCCCCATCTTCCTTCTGTTCAGCAGTGCGAGTAACTTTGGAAATGATCTTGCAGTTTTAGGTTAATCTGACACATGTACAAAAAATCAAAACCAGCTTGGCTTCAGAGAGAAAAGTTCTATTCCTGTCATCATTTGCAGGCGTTTGAACAGAGAAAACAAATGTCTGTTATTTACTACATCTGAGCGAGTAGGTTTTTCTTCAATGTCAGTGCATCTTGTAGGTACTAAAAGGGAGGTGGGCGTGTTGGAATGAAATGTAAGCGAGTCATTGTAAGGTCTGGTGTGAAAGCTGGAGCAAATTAAAATGATAAGATCTGATCTGGTTGGGTTATTTTTGGATCAAGATTCACAAGAGATGAGAAGCAATAACAAAAGATTGCTTTTATATTTTAAACCTCCCAAGGGCCCTCACAGGAGAATGTTTGCACAAGGATTGACATTGAATCAAAGGGAGAGATAATAGCCTTGGATCTCCAATCTCTGGATGGTCATATCCCCCCCCACCCCCCACCCAACATGCACGTGTGGTCTCCTACAAGCCTCAAAGAATGGACAAGGCAGGAATTGTCCAGAACATCTGGACTTCCCATGGGCAATTGGATCTGGAGACCTCTGAAACCCTGGGTGGGATTTTCTGCTACATTCCCCCCCACCCCTCCTCCATACCACCCCTCCTGTGTTTTACAGAGGTGGCTCCCCATAAGTCAGCTGCAGGACCTTCCAGTCCCACCACTGTAAATAGGTTTTCCCATTGTTGCTGGGGTCCCTGCAGTGGTGGTGGATTAGTAACACAACAGATACAGGGCAAGACTCTGGGGACCCAGAGTTCAAATCCTACCGTGACAGATGGTGAAATTTGAATTCATTCTGGAGTTAAAAGTCTAATACTGACCATAAAACCATTGTTATAAAAATCCATTTAGTTCACCAATGTCCTTTAGGGAAGGAAATCTGCCACCCTTAACCTGATCTGGCCTACATGTAAACAACAGATCCACAGCAATGTGGGTTGATTCTTAAGTGTCCTCCGAAATGACCTAGCGAGCCATTCAGTTCAAGCGCTGTCATGGTTGTCCCTTTAAGAGCATCACAGCAGAAGTTGGTCACAGGACCACCAAGACCAAGAGTGGGTAATCGCCTCAGGGAGTGGAGTCCTCTTTTCATCAGATGACATGTAGGATTAGTGCAGCCAGGGAGAGGGAAGAGAGAGAGGACACTGCTGACGTCTGTACAATTTTTCCTTATTAATAAAACCGTTTGTGTTCCTGATAAAGTCTGGATCATTACAAGGGCAATTAGAGATGGGCAACAAATGTCAGTGATGCCTACTTCCCACAAAGGAATAAAAACAACACCTTCATCACTGCTCACCCTTCCTATAAGGAGGACAGAAAGATACTTGCCATTGGGTCATCAACTTTACTGACAAGCATGACTTCAAACCATTGTTCAGAGGACAGCAATAGCCAGAACTCATCCTAAGTGGTGTGGTGAGCAGCACAGTTGACCATAAAAAGTGTGCGAGCGCATAAAATGTACAGCCCATAATGAGGCAATTTATATGAGCAATCCGTAAAAGCAGGAATTGAGCCTCCGACACAGAGATGTGTCCTCCATCACTCTCCCTTTTGTGATTCTGTGCGCTCTGACAATCTCATTGTGGGCTGTCGAGGCAAAAGATTGATCTGAGATTGCTTCGAGAATGGGGGAAAGATTGGAGACAGCAGAGAAGAAACAGACAAAAGCTCAGACCCACTTGTGATGTGGTCGGTTAACACTGTGTTATGTGTGACGCATTGGCTGCAATATTCCAACCCAATGAAAAAAAGGCAAGATTTGCAAATGAGACATCTTGCCACTCAAGTTAATTTGCAACACACTGTGTGCCCTTGTAGTGGCAATCAGAGACTATTGATTCACTCACAGGAACTGTTGCATCTCCAACTCCTCTGATACATACACAGCAGTGTTTCAATTATAAAGCGTGCCTCTTTTCCATTTCATCCCATTGATATTGAAATATAAGAGCATAAGAGGAAAAAAAAACACCAAACAATTGTTCGATCCCGACACGCTGACATGCGAGATTGTCACTAGTAACCATTAACAAGCTGCTGATGATCATTTTCACACACCGGTGATAGTGATTTATTGGTTGGTGTTATTAGTCCCTTTATAATGTCAGCCGACATTCTGATTCACAGGAGGCACTGAATGCGCGCAGAATCTTATTAAAAATATACATAGACGTGAACTCAAGAGGCAGGTTGCAATACAGAATGTGTGGGCATGGACAGAGCACCGCAATTTGCCCACAATTTTCCATCCATTATAGATAAATATTCATGGACTACTGCTCTCCTGATAACCCTTCCACCCCACTACAGTCTTCCACTGAAGAGGAGCATTTGCTCTGCAATTCTGAGTTTATTGATTTGCTTGTACATGCTTGTCTGGCAGGAGATGGGAATGGCATTAGAACACATCTCCAATACAGTGGGTCGATCATGCTTCATGGCGTAGACAGGATGAAGTAATTGGAATGCTGACAAAGTCTGCAGATGTCTGAGTGGTGTATAGTTATTTCAAGCCCTCCATTATCTCAAGCCCAGTGGTCTCTGTCTCTGCATTGTAAGACATTCTTGCTTCCTGGTTGTGGCCCAATGCCACATGATGCCTTGCCCGACTGGCTGCTGACCCCTCAATGAGGCCACTCGCTGAGAGGGGCACCTGTCAGAATGGGTCTCAGGATTGGGGGATTTTAGTCACAGATGTAGGTTGGAATAGCTGAGGTTGTTCACCTTGGAGCAAAAGAGATTGAGAGGGGATTTGATAGAGGGGTACAAGATTATGATCATAAACTCTATGCCAACCTGTACCCATTGGAAACAATTTTTTTTAACACTCCAGAGCCTTTTCTTCAAAAATTTAAAGGGTGGGATTTTTAAATGGCTTGACAGCTTGACAGAACACTTTCACGCTTGGTTGTCACAGTTTCTCTTTAAAGTTCTGATAGCTCCCTTTGACATGTCCCTTTAACAGGTGTTTCTGACAGGTTTGACTGCTCAGTAAACATCCTGGGAGCTACCACTAACTGGAAACTGAACTGGACTAGCCACCTAAATACTGTGGCTACAAGAACAGGTCAGAGGCTAGGAATCCTGCAGCGAGTAACTCACCTCCTGACTCCCCGAAGCCTCTCCACCATCTCCAAGGCACAAGTTAGGAATGAGATGGAGTATTCTTCACTTGCCTGGATGATTGCAGCTCCAGTTTCACTCAAGAGGCTTGATACCATCCAGTATAAAGGGGCCCATTTGATTGGCATCCTTTCCAAAAACAATCACTCCCTCCACTACCAATGAACAGTGGTAGCAGTGTGTACCATCTGCAAAGCTGCACTGCAGAAACTCACCAAGGCCCCTAAGGCAGCACATTCCAAATCCACGACCGCTAACTTCTAGAAGGACAAAGGCAGTAGACACAAGGGATTGGCACCACCTGGAAGTTACTGTCAAAGCTACTCATCATCCTGACTTGGAAATATATTGCCGTTCCTTCACTGTCACTGGATAAAAATACTGGGGTACCCTCACTAACAGTACTATGGGTATACTCACACCACATGGACTGCAGTGATTCAAGAAGGAAGCTCCCCACCACCTTCTTGGAGACAATTAGGGATGTGCAATAAATGCTGGCCTAGCCAGTGAACCCACTTTCTGCAAAGGAGGGCAGCACTGTGGCACAGTGATAAGCACTGCTCATTTCATCGCCAGGGACCCATGTTCAATTCTGGTCTTGGGTGACTGTCTGTGTGGAGTTTCTAGGTTCTCTCCATGTCCGCGTGAGTTTCCTCGGGGTGTCTCCATTTCCTTCCACAGTCCAAAGATGTGCAGGTTAGATGGATTATCTATAATAAATTAGTCCTTAGTATCCAAAGATACGTAGATTAGGGGGATTAGCCATGGTAAACGTGTGGGATTACAGGGATAGGATGGGAGTTGGGCCTGGGTAAGATGCTCTGCCAAAGAGTCAGTGCAGACTTGATGGGCCAAATGGCCTCTTTCTGCACTGGGATTTTATGAAATTAATTTTTTGATCTTCCAATGAGTTTATGCACTTTTATGTACACATATCTCTACTTTTAATAATTCTGAAGAGTATTTGACCTACCCCAAGACTCTCTCCAAAAGGTGTCCTGAGACCATATCCAAAAGGGTAGCTTACCTGTTCGTGCCTACTCTAACCTGCACAGCCTGGCTTTCAGGGTACATGGATGCCAAAACCAGAATTGTGTGGAGGCAGCTGATGTTTTAAAAGGCCGGCTGCCTTCATTAACCTTGCATGTGTAAAACCCAGCCTTCTCCGGCAAAAATAAGAAGGACTGCATGCGGAGGCAGGACTTAAGAGTGTCAGGCAATTCTGCCATTTCTATGGAAAGCAAAAGGTTCCCCACACCCCCCCAACCATCAAAATCCACGATGAGCCTCTGGACAATGTGGATCATTTCCAATACCTCGGGAGCTTCTTCTCAGCACGAGTAGACATTGACAATAAAATCTAGCATCAACACCAATGCAGCAGGTCAGGCTTTGGGTACCTGAGGAACAGAGTGTTCAAAGCTCGAGGCCTCAAATCCAGCACTAAACTCATAGTCTACAGAGCAGCCATGGTCCCGGTCTGCTTGTATGCATCAGAAACATGGACTATGAAGAGCAGACACCTCAAAGCTCTGGAGGGATGCCACCAAAGTTGCCAGGCATACCAGGCTGATTCCAGGGAAGGAGGGACTGATGTGTGCGGAGAGATTGACCAGGTTAGGATTGTTTTCACTGGAGTTCAGATGAATGAGGGGGGATCTCATAGAGATTTATAAAATTCTAACAGAACTAGACAGGGTAGAGGCAGGGAGGATGTTCCCAATGGTGGGGGAGTCCAGAACCAGAGATCACAGTCTGAGGGTTCAGGGTAGACCATTTAGGATGGACGTGAGGAGACATTTCTTCACCCAAAGAGTGGTGAGCCTGTGGAATTCATTACCACAGGAAGTAGTTGATGCCAAAACATTGAATGTATTCAAAAGGCAGCTGGATATAGCACTTGGGCCAAATGGGATCAAAGGTTATGGGGAGAAAGCAGGATTAGGCTATTGAGTTGGACAATCAGCCATGATCGTGATGAATAGCAGAGCAGGCTTGAAGGGCCAGATGGCCTCCTCCTGCTCCTGTTGCTATGTTTTTATGTTGCCTCTTCGAAATTATGCAAAGTCACTGACAGGATAAGCGTACCAATGTAAGCGTATTCTCGCAGATCAATGTCCCCAGTATAGAGGCACTGGTCACGCTCAACCAGCTGCGATGGGCGGACCACATTATCTGCATGCTTGACACAAGACTCCCAAAACAAGTGCTCTATTCTGAGCTCCACAATGGCAAACGATCACAAGGAGAGCAGAGGAAATGCTGCAAGGGCATTCAGAATGCCTCCCTAAATAAATACAACAACCCCATTGACATGTGAGAATCACTTGATTTAGAACACACAAACTGGAGAAGAAGCATCTGTGAAGGCACCAATCACCTCAAGCATCATTGAGTGGAGCATGCAGAGGCCAAAGGTAAATAGTGGAAAGGGAGTGCAAAATCCAGAATATCCCACCCACTCTGGGGGAAGGCAATGGCCTTGTAGTATTATCGCTAGATTATTAATCCAGAAACTCAGCTAATGTTCTGGGGACCCAGGTTTGAATCCTGCCAGATGGTGGAATTTGAATTCAATAATCTGGAATTAAGAATCTACTGATGACCACGAAACCACTGTCAATTGTTGGAAAAACACACCTGGTTCACTAATGTCCTTTAGGGAAGGAAATCTCCCGTGCTTACCTGGTCTGGCCTACATGTGACTCCGGAGTCACAGCAATGTGGTTGACTCTCAACTGCCATCCAAGGGCAATTAGGTATGGGCAATAAATGCTGGCCAGCCAGTGATGCCTATGTCCCACTAATGAATAGAAAAACCCTCTCCTCAGCAAACACCCATAGCAGAGTCTGCGGCTCCAGGATTGAACCATTCAGCCATCGTAGAACACACCTCCCTTAAGCAGAAGAAAGTCACCCTTCACCCTGAGCGACTGCCAAAGTAGAAGTGGGAAAGAGTAAACAACTTTGCTAGTGATGTAAAGCCAGTTTCCAGTGAACAGTGGAGAAGCATTTCTTGGGCATAGTTGAAGGTTCAGTTTAACCAGAGCCTTTTATAATTGGCTAAAAAAAAACAAGAAGGCCATATTGATTGTGGTGTCACTTTGCGATATTTCAAAGTAATTGACCAAACCAAAACCACAGCAGCTCCTGTGGGTTATTAATTTCTGAATTGCGCCCAAGATGTAAATAGTTGATTGAAGGGTTATCAACATCTACTGCTGTCTAAATCCAATCTAAATCCAAGTGTCTAATAAAATTGGAACCTGTTTCCTGAGAGATGGAAATCACTCGTTCCCGAACAAGAACTGGCTCAATTTATGTATCAGAAAGTTCCCATAACACTTTATTGTGGAAATGCAAATTTGTCACTTCTTGATGCAAGGGGCCAGAGACAAGATCACAGTGAGGAGAGAGTTCCTTGTGTTTTCCTGCATGCATTGCCATGCTGAATTTTCTGATCTAATAAACAATAGCGTTGTTTTCACAATTCATGATTTCTTCATTCTTCCTAATCTTGTTTCTGTTAATAAGTTGGCAATTATCACTGGATATGCAAATTAAATTTTTTCAGCTATTTTCACACCTAATTGAGCTGTGGAGTTTTATTGCTCATTCCTTACAGCTGTTTGCAACATGCAGAGTCAGCAATTATCTCTCATGCTAACAGTTGGTTGTTCCAAGAATCTACATTGCGTCTGCTTTTCTACAACAGTTTTCTCTGCCCTCCCGCTGACCCTTTCCTAGCGATAAGAATCCCTGCAGGACCCCGGTGCTGTGAGGCAGCAGTGCTAACCGTTGTGCCACTGCACAGTGCATCGGCCGTGCTAAATACTCCCCGCATTACACAAACCAGCATCGGAGTGTGGCAACTTGGGGATTTTCATAGTAACTTCACTGCAGTGTTAACGTAAGCCTACTTGTGACAGAAATAAATAAACTTCAAAACAATTCCAGCAAAAGTCCAACCACACCCCCCCCAACCCCCCTTAATCTGAGTTCAAATGTAGAACTGCTGTTATGTTATATTAATACAAGCTAATTGCATTAACAAATTCATGAGATTTGTGGAAGACCTGGCCAGAAATCTGAAATAGACCAATACAAAAAGTGTTGTAAGATATCATGTCTTCTCAACAGTGGGATCAGTATCTTCCGAATCCTCCCAGACTGCCTGGATCTATTACAGTCTGACTATCGCCGCATGGACTACAGCTCAGCCTTCAACACTAGTATTCCTACAAAACTCATCTCAAACTCCATGGTCTGAAGTTTGGTTTCTTCCTCTGCAACTGAATCCTGGACTTCCTAACTCACAGACCGCAATCTGTAAGGATAAGTGACAACACCTCTTCCATGAAGATCCTCAACAACAATGCACCGCAAGGCTGTGTCCTCACCCCTTTACTATACTCCTTATAAACCTATGACTGTGTGGCCAAATTCCCCTCCACCTCTAAATTGCATCTATTTCAATGCAGGAGGGTTGACAGATAAGGCTGATGAATGCATGAGACTGAGATATTACAGCCATAACTGAAACATGGCTAAGGGAGAGACAGGACTGGCAGTTTAATGTTCTAGGGTACAGGTACTTTAGGCAGGATAGAGGTGGAGAAAAGAGAGGAGTTGCATTTTTTATTAAAGGGAGTATCATGGCAGTGATCAGAAATGAACTCACCGAGGGTTCATCCAGCGAGGCTTTGTGGGTGGAACTAGGAAATAAGAAGGGGATGGTGAGCTTATTAGGGTTGTTGAATACAGCCCCAGATTGTCAACACAAATTAGAAGAATAAATATACAGGGAGATTGGGAAAACTTGAAGGATTATTAGCGTTGTTATAATAGGGGACTTCAATTTTCCTAACATAGACTGGGACTGTCATAGTGTTAATGGCTTAGATGGGATGGAATCCATTAAGTGTGTTGGAGAAAGCTTCCTAAGGCAGTATATGGAGGATCCTACTCGGGAAAGGGCAAATCTTGACCTACTCTTGGGAAATAGGTAGGGCAAGTGACTGAGATGTTAGTGGGGGATGATTTGGGACCAGTGATCATAGTTCTATTAATTTTAAAATAGGTGTGGAAAGAGACAAAATTAGCCCACAGCTGTAAGTTCTAAATTGGGGGCAAGGCAAACGTTGATGGAATTAGACAGAAGCTTGCAAGGGCTAACTAAAGGTCAAAGGGACCTCTGGCAAGTAGGAGGTCTTTAAAATTGAAATAGCTGCAGTTCAGGGTTTATATGTCCCTGTTAGGGTGAAGGACAAGGCTAACAGGATTAGTAAACCCTGAATGACAAGACATATTGTGATTTTGGCCAGGAAACAGAAGGAGAGGCAAGGCTCAGGTACAAGCAGCTGGAATCAAGAAATTTCCTGTAGCTGGACAGGGGATACAGGAGTATACACAAGAAGAAAATTAGGAGGGCAAAAAAGGGGCATGAGGTAGCTTTGGCTGAGAGGATTAAGCTTAATCCAAAGGAAAAAGAATAACTAGAGAGAAGATAGTACCCCTCAGGGACCAAAGTGGACACATATGTGGAAATGCAGAAGATGGACAAGGTTCTCAATGAATATTTCTCCTCTGTGTTACCATAGAGAAAGGCATGAAGAATTGGGAACCTGGGAAAGTTAGTGGCAATATATTGGGGGCAGCTCGCATTATTGTAGATGATGGATGTATTAAAATGTATGAAGGTGGAAAAATCTCTTGGCTCTGACCAGGAACATTGCATGAGGCTAGAGAAGAAATTGCAGGAGCCCTGGCTGAGATACTTGCATCATTGTTAACCACAGATGAGATACTGGAAGACTGGAGGGTAGCAAATTTTGTGCCCTTATTTAAGAAGAGTTGCAAAGAAAAACCTGGGAATTATAGATCGGTAAGCCTAACATCTGCATTGGGTAAGTTACTAGAGAGGATTCTGAGAGATAAGATATACAGGCATTTGGAAAGACAAGGTTTGATTAGGAGTAGGCAGTACGGCTTTGTGCATGGGAGATCATGCCTTACAAATTTGCTAGAGTTCTTTGATGAAGTGAACAGGAAGGTTGATGAGGGCAGGATGGTATATGTCGCTTGTATGGACTTCAATAAGGCCTTTGATAAAGTTCCACTTTGGGTTGAAGGGCCCTTCTCCGTGCCGTACATTCTATGAACTCGGTTTTCAAGTCTGCTGATGTCACTACAGTTGTGGGTCAGATTTCAAGCAATGATGAGACAGAGTATATGAAAGAGATGGAGAATCTGATGAGCTGGTGCAACAACAATAATCACTTCCTCAGTGTCAACAAAACAAAAGAAGATTGTCATCGACTTCAGGAAGCTGGAAGTGGAGGACACGTCCCTATCTACATCAGTGGGGACGAAGTACAAAATGGTTGAAGCTTCATGTTTTTAGGTATCCAGATCACCAACAACCTGTTCTGGTCCCTCCGTGCTGACATTATAGTTAAGAAAGCTCACCAATGCCGCTACTTGCTCAGGAATCTAAAGAAATTTTGAATGTCTGCTATGACTCTCACCAACTTTTGCAGATTCACCATAAAAGCATTTTTTCTGGTTGTACCACAGCTTGGTCTGGCTCCTGCTCTGTCCAAAACTGCAATAAACTACAAAGGGTCACAAACAAAGCTCAGTCCATCATACATACCAGCCTTCCATCCATTGACACTCTCTATACTTCCTGCTGCCTCGGAAAAGCAGCCAACATAATTAAGGACCCCATGCACTCCGGACATTCTCTTTTCTACCTTCTTCCATCGGGAGAAAGATTCAAAAGTCTGAGGACACGTAGCAACTAACTCAAGAACAGCTTCTTCCCTGCTGCCATCAGACTTTTGAATGGACCTACCTCGCACTAAGTTGATCTTTCTCTACGCCCTAGCTATGACTGGAACACTACATTCTGCACTGTCTCTTTCATTCTTTATGAATGGTATGTTTTGTCTGTATAGCACAAAAGAAACAATACTTTTTACTGTATCCCAATACATGTGACAATAATAAATCAAATCAAATCATATCAGTGTTATGGTCTATTATTCCCTAATCAAGCAAGGAAGAGTGCTAGATCCACTTATCTTTATCTAGCAACATCAGAAAACACAGGGGGAGTCAGTTAATTTCTATTGTACTGGAAGAATTAATTGAAGAATATCAATTTGGATCTGTGATGCGTTTTGATATCCCTGATATTGACAGCAGTGTAAGAAGAAGTGTGTCATTAAGCTGACAACTGGAATGAAGAGAAATTGTATTTTCCATGCTTTTGAGCAAATCAATAGGAAACTGGAGATGGTGGTTGAGAGATTGGGAAAATCCAAAATTTCCACACAAGTCGAGTGGAAATTGCAAAGAAAATGGACAATGTTCGCTCTGCATCACTTAAAGCTGAATGACCACAAAATACAGTTATGTTTTGAAGTTTATTTATTAGTGTCCCAATTAGGCTTACATTATCACAGCAATGAAGTTACTGTGAAAATCCCCCAGTCGCCACACTCTGGTACACTGAGGGAGAATTTAGCATGGTCAATCTGCCTAACCAGACTGTGGGAGGAAACTGGAGGACCCGGGGGAAACCCACACAGATTCAGGCAAAACGTGCAGTCACTACTTGTCCTTGATTTAAAATTGCCGACTGCAATGTCAATAAAACTGATTTCAATCAGCATTGCCTTGCATTTCCAAATGAAGCCACTGGAATGAACAAGTCTATTTAGTCATATACCCAGCTGACAGATGGAAGTTAAAACTGAATGGTGGAGCAGGCGCGAATGGCCGAATGGCCTACTCTTGCTTCTAGTTTCTATGTTTCTATGAACCCAGGCAAACAGCTTTAGGCACAGTCTTGGTTTGCTAATAATTACAACTGGCTGCCCATTGCCTATGCTGGATTTAATATAGTACCTGTTTCCTATTATTTCCAGATAGATACAACATGATGATTTTTCTATTAAAATGGGAAAATACCCAGACAGTCGAAATCAAGCAGATCACATGGTTTGTAGTTGATTGGCATTAATATGTCAGTTCTTCTCAGACAGAGAAGATAGGAATCAAAATTAAGAATTTGAAATATGATAGATGAAGTCTCAGTAAGAAATGCACATTATCTTTCCAAAAGGACGTTATAGTGAGCCAGCTGCATGTTTTTGTACAACAGGTGGCATGGCAGTACAGTGGTTAGTGTCAGAGACCAAGATTCAAACCTGACCTCGAGTCACTGCCTGTGCGGAGTCTGCATGTTCTCCCAATGTCTGTGTGGGTTTCCTCCCACTCTCCAAAGGCGCGCAGGTTAGATGAACTTGCCATGGTAAATTGCCCCTTAGTTTCCTAAGCTATGTAGGTTAGGAGGATTAGTGGGGTATATATATGGGTTTGTGGGGACAGGGTGGAGAGTGCACCTGGGAAAGATGCTCTGGTCGGAGAGATGGTGCAGAATTGATGGGCTGAAGAGCTTCCTTCTGCACTGTAGGGATCCTATGGTTTTCTGAGGTAGTTTTGTGGTCACCATTACTGATATTAATCCAGACTCACTCAACTGAATTTGAACTCCCCAGCTGCTGCGGTTAGTGGATGTCTTATCATCAGACCATTAGTCCTGGCCTCTGAATTATTAGTCCAGTAACATAACCACTATGCAATTGTGTCTTTGTATCAACGCCCACATGAATAACTCACTTCCCCAAAGCAGACAGCTTGAAACAGAATCCAGTCATTGTTGGGATTAAATGACTTTCAATTTCCTCCACCCAATACTTCCTCACACGGCTGCTCATCATTTCTGCAGCTGAGAGGTTGCCTTCTTGCAGGCTAACAGGCATGGGGGAAAAAACACCACCGGTGGAACCAAATGTAGATAAATTGGCTGACTGAGAATTGCAGTGCTTTCGTTATAATTTCTTTCAAATGAAAATAATCCAATCTCATATAAATAGTGGCAGAATACTGCAGATGCTGGAATCTAAAATGAGAACTGAAAATGCTGGAAAATCTCAGCAGATCTGGCAGCATCTGTGGAGAGAGAATAGAGCCAACATTTCAAGTCTGGATGACTCTTCGTCAGACTTCCCGATCTCTCACCAGCATCTTCAAACCCCTCCCCTTCCACTCGTTATCAGAACCCCTCCCTACTTAGACACAATGCCCACACATGCCAGATGTCCTTGACCTCTGACCCGCAAGGTGTCAAGCTCACTTTATCCCCATTTGTCAATGAGTGAGAGACAATGGACGGTGGTGTTCTGGTGTGCCCGAGTTAAGGATTCTGATTCCATTGAAGAAGAGAGCCATGGAGCCTACACTGGAAAAGTAGGAGCAGATATGTCTGCAAAAGAAAAGTGAGGAACCATTGCATTTTCATCCAGATAACCAGTCCCCAAGGAATTCAATGTAGTCCAAACGCTAGACCAGGCTGTATACTAAAACCATGCCCCATGCCTTGCAGGAACATCAACCAAATAGACTGACCCATCAACCTGCAGTATCCCATCACCCATTCTTGACACGACCTCAGAGGAGATATCAGAGGAAGACATGAATGAAGCATCAGAGAGGCACGGTGGCACAGTGGTTAGTGTTGCTGCCTCACAGTGCCAGGGACCCGGGTTCAATTCCAGCTTCAGGTGACTGTCTGTGTTTGCACATTCTTCCAGTGTCTGCATGGGTTTCCTCCGGGTGCTCTGGTTTCCTCCCACAGTCCAAAGATGTGTGGGTTAGGTTGATTGGCCAGGTTAAATCTAAATTGACCCTAATGTCAGGGGCATTAGCAGGTTAAAAATGTGGGGTTATGGGAATGGGGCCTGGCTAGGTTTGTGGTTGGTACAGACTCGATGGGCCAAATGGCCTCCTACTGCACTGTAGGGATTCTGTGATTCTATGAACTGTCACCTGCATCATACACCACTGCAAAGACACCCACCTCAATGGGTAAACTTAGCAGAAAGGCTTTTGGGTCACTCGCTACATAGTGAGCGCTGTATAGCATCTGATGTACATCAGGTGGACGTAAGAACATCCTAGGGATCAGTTAGTTGGAGGTCTGCTGAGTTCTAGGATCCAGCTGTGCTCCAGCCAGGTGCAGTGCCTCTGGACACTTTCACCCCTCTGCTGGTGGAGATGCAAAGGCAGAGCCTGGAATACAAGGAGGAGGCGGCGTCAGCGACAATCCTGTGACTCCACGGCCGAATGGGATTCCTCCAAAGCCTTCTGTTGCAGGCGATGTTGGTAGCAAAATATCGTACCCAGGCCAACACTCCAGGGGTGGCGACTGTAGTGGAAAGTCAAGACGGCAGGAGAACTCCGAAGCATGGCTCAGTCTCTGAGGACTCGTGGCTGAGGCATTCAATGCCACGGTGCACACAATGGTGGGCCTCCAGGATTGGCAGGGCCAGGCAATGCTGAGGCTTCTGGAGCTCACTTCAGCCATCCCTCTGTCTCACAGAGAAACCCAGAGGCTCACAAGCAGCTTCAGTGAGAAGGATCCACTGGAACACATCCTAACGCTTTCCATCCAGGAGACCGTGGGAATAACCAGCCAATCTAAATCCCCTTTTCCTGAGGCCTGCATAACTAGGGTGCAGCTGGACATTAGTGGCATTAGTGCCACCCAAAAGTCCTCATCACCCTCCTGCACTGACTGGGCAGCAGACACAAGCACTCCCCAGCCCCTTATTCTCTAGTTGCATAGGGGTCATGACAGCCTGGGGGGGTGGGGGCAGGATGGGGTAGAGCGGGGGTGATTGCTGCATTGTCGGGGAACATGCTGTCCTATTCAATGAAGCTGGAGGCAATGGGAGCATCCCTGACCCTCTTGTCCATGCACACCCTCACCCCTGCCTGGTCTCCATCCTCTGGAGCCTCATCGGCCCCTTCCTCAACCCCCTCCTGAACCAAGAACACATGCCACTCCTTCAGTTCTTCCTTATGAATGTCGCCATCCTGCTGCAGAGCCAGGTTATATCAGGCACAGCAAACCACCACGATGCAGGAGACGAAGAACAAAGAACAAAATCAGCCCGGGAAACAGGCCCTATGGCCCAACGAGCCCGCGCCGCCGTCTCAACACCACCAGTCCACCTCTCTACCCATGACCCCTGTCTAATGTTTTATGGCCATCCAAATTGAGGGAAACTGATTTAGGGACAATCGAGGCTACAGAAGCACATCTTCAGATGGCCAATGTGCCTCTCTATCGCAGTTTGCCTCTGTGAGCCTCTTTATACTGGGCCTTTGCCCTGGACTCTGGTCTCCACGTAATGTGACCAGCCAAGACCTCGAGGATATCCCTTGTCCCCTGTTAGCCATCCTGGGGTGACCCTCAAAAATGCCAGATATCTACAAATGCCCATGAATGCAATTCAACTGCAATTCCTGGAAAACATACACATATGTGCACGAATCGTATCAGTGGTCACAAATCTGCTGCCCACTGAGAGAGTGGGACCCCTTTCTCAGTTAATGAAGTGGAATCCCTGATACCATGGAGTTTTTGGAGTGACATGGGTGGAGTCGATAGTTCCCTGCACCTGTGGTGCATCCTGTCGCCCTCCCATCTTGCCGTGCTTCATCCAGATAGACTGATTGGCCTGTAAATACCTTGGTTATCCCTATTTCCCTTCATGAATAATGATACCACATCAGCTGTCCACCAGTCCTCTGGCACTTCTATAACCGGAGAGGATTCGAAAATTAGCATCAGAGCCCCTGCAATCTCCGTCCTTGCCAACCACAGTAACCTGGGATACATTTTGTCTAAATCTGTGGATTTATCCATTTTAAGCCTTCTAAAACCATCAATACCTTCTCCCTCCCAATGCTAACTTCAATTCTATCAGAGTTCCCCTCTCTGCTTTCTATACCTACATCATCCTTCTCCATCGTGAACACCAATATAAAACAATTCAAAACCTCAGCTCCATCTTCCAGCTCCACATACAGAATGCCACTTAGTCCCTCATGGATCCTACTCTTTCCCTGGTTACCCTCTTGCTCTTAATATACTTAGAAAACACCTAGAGCTTTAGGATGGCACGGTGGCAGAGTGGTTAGCTCTTCTGCCTTACAGCTTCAGGGACCTGGGTTCAATTCCTGGCTTGGGTCACTGTCTGTGTGGAGTTTGCACATTCTCCCTGTGTCTGTGTGGGTTTCCCCCAGATGCTCTGGTTTCCTCCAACTATGTAAAGATGTGTCAGTTAGGTGTATTGGCCATTCAAATTTCCCCTTAGTGGCCTAGGATGCATAGATTAGTGGGGTAAATTTACGGGGCAGGGCCTAAGTTGGATTGTTTTCGGTGCACTCTCAATGGGCTGAATGGCCTCCTTCTACTCTGTAGCATTTCTATGTCTTTTATAAAATCAAGGGAAAATATAAACTGAAACCTATTTCCCTCTATAGTGAAATCAGTCAACTGATTGACAAGATAACAGGGGAATAATTAATCCTGGGATCTGAACATTGTTACATGGTTAAAATCAACAATGCTCTGGTCAATAGCAACGTGTAACTTATACACGTCTCAGTGCCAGTCAATATGCTGTTACAGGAATTGTCAATAACTAATGACTGGTAGAAGCAGAAACTGTGTTAGTGATGAATGAAAAGATATTGCTTTTATATCTCTCAGATGGGAGGCATCAAGAATAAGAATTTTGCATACATTCTGTGTGAGCAATGTATACCCGACTGTATAGTTCTCATAAAGCCCATATAACACCTCATGTACTCTGTGTACCACTTAGTGGAAGAACAAACTTTTAAATCTTGAGAAACAAAACTTTTAAGACACAAATTGCGTGTATTTACGAATTGATTTCCCAAAGACACAATAAAATAGCTCATTAGGTAGATGAAAAAGACAAATGAGAAGCTGTTCAGCTAACGGAGGCATTAAGAAGCCAATTAGTGACCCATTGTTCTGGTAACACTTCCTGTGGAGCTGCTTGATTTTTTTAACTCCTGCCTCTGTCTGCCCAATTATTACCTTCACTGTGTAAGAACAGCTAGAAAAGGCATGTCCTTGTGGAATTTTGAGTTAAAATTTCCAAACAACCTTCCAGGAATCAATTGATAAAGTTGTTTGAATTTTGAGAAGTTTTCTATTTGCCCCCTTGCTTCTGAACTGAGCTCTTCCCTCTTCATCCACTTCCTATACTTCTCCTGTCCCTCGTCATTCTCTCCCCTGTCCTCTCAGACTCTTTCTGTGGTTCTATTGTTGGCTTAAGATTTGTAGTTTCAAACAAATTTTTTCTTAATATTCCAGTTTCATTGTTCTCTTAAGATTTTAATAATTAAAGACTCTTGAACTCTGCTGTTGTAGATTAGCATCTGAAATCCCCAGTGTAGTTTATCCCATATCACATGTTCATAGTTTATTGTGCTGGTTATTAGAATTACTGATTTTTTTAGAAGCTGTGATTTCACTGTTGTTATTCAAGGAAATGGATCTTCTGTACAACTATTTTTCATCATGGGTCAACTTTCGATTCTGCTTCCTTGATCAACCCAAAGCCAATAACTAAAGCAGCTGTTTTAAGAAAAGTCACCTAAACAAAGGTCAAGAGAGGCTTGCATTTATGTAGTGCCTTTCGGAACCAGTGGATGAGGCTGTGCTTGCTGCCAATGCCGTGCATGCGCAGTTCTAGTCTTTTTGTATTCATTTGTGGGACATGGGCATCGCTGGTTGGGCCAGCATTTATCACCCATCCTTAGCTGCCCTTGAGAAGGTGGCGGTGAGCTGCCTTCTTGAATCGCTGCAGTCCACATGCTATGGATGGGTCCACAATGCCGTGTTGCTATGGAAGGAATTCCAGGATTTTGACCGAGTGACTACGAAGTAATGGCGATATATTTCCAAGTCAGGATGCTGAGTGGGGGGACCTTGTAGATGTTCCCATGTATCTGCTGCCTTTGTTCTCCTAGATGGAAGTGATCATGGGTTGGAAGGTGCTGTCTAAGGATCTTTGGTGAGTTGCCACAGTGTATCTTATAGATAGCACACACTGCTGCTAGTGAGCACTGGTGGTGGTGTTTTACTCCCTTATGTCATGGAGTGGCAGACTAGACAGCAATCAGGAGCAGAGATGCTTATTAGAGTTGCAGGGCAGTACTTTGGAACCATTTCTTGTAAGGTATAAAAGAAACATTTCCAAACAAAAATCAAGGAAGCAAAATCGAAAGTTGACCCATGATGAAAAATAGTCGTACAGAAAATCTGTTTCCTTGAATAAGAGTGAAATCTCAGCTTCTAAAAAACTTAGTAATTCTAATAGCCAGCACAATAAACTATGAACATGGGATAAACCACACTGAGGATTTCAGATGCTAATCTACAACAGCAGGGTTCAGGAGTCTTTAATTATTAAAACCTTAAGAGAACAATGAAATTGGAATATTAAGAAAAAATATCAGTTCTCAGTTTGCAGTTTCCAATTATACTTTTAAAAATATTCAGCTTGTTGTACAGGAAATAATAGACAGAATTTTCTCTTCGAGGGCATTATGGGCAGCAGGGATGGGAAGCATGCCATTTTTAAAAGGCACCCAGACATACTGACCCACCATTTAAGAATAAATATAGACCTCCAGGAATACTCTGAAGATCCAATGAATAGACGCTTCCCAAACCCACAGCTGTGTGTCCTGGACTCAGTGGTTACAAGAGGGCACTGTACTGAACTCCAGAGGCAGCCCCAGATCTCCTTCAGGTAAGCACCAATACTTATTCATAACTTTGGTGCAGGAGTGTTTTGTAATTGGGTGATTTCCTGCTGATTACAATGACGATAGGGCATGAGCAGTGTGGATCCAGTCGGACCTTCACCCCATTAGTGGGATGCAGCTCGGTTCCATGCTAGTCTCTGGCAGGAGTTGCAACCTGCCATGGTGGGCGAGAGCAGAAGACCTTGCCACCGTCATGTGTCGGCATGAAACTGAATGTCAGAATTCCCGTTGTGTTGTTCCCCTTCCTGCTGTCACCAAGTATGACACAGAATAAAATTCCGCCCCATATTTCCGGAACTTATCAGGGTTATTGACAAAATATTAGCCCAAGATGGAAGAGGCTTCCTAGCAGAGTGACATCAGAGTATTTTGATGCATGTGTTGACCATTGAAGGTATGCAGGCGGGTATCGGTGAACATGTTATACCACCATCTTGAACTGGCAGAAGACACAATGAGCAGATGTTTCATTGTGCTTTGAAGCTAATTAAGTACTTTGGCAGTAAACTCATTATTGATATGTAGAAAACATTGCAGCCAATGTGTAGAGTATAGGGCTAACGGTAGGACTCTGAATAGTGTGGATGAACAAAGGGATCTAGGTGTATGTGTACATAGATCCCTGAAAGTTGGGAATCAAGTGGATAGGGTTGTTAGGAAGGCATACGGTGTCTTGGCGTTTATTGGTAGGGGGATTGAATTTAGGAGCCGCAGCGTCATGTTGCAACTGTACAAGACTCTGGTGCGGCCACACTTGGAGTATTGTGTGCAGTTCTGGTCCCCACATTATAGGAAGGATTTGGAGGCTTTGGAGAGGATGCAGAGGAGGTTTACCAGGATGTTGCCTGGTATGGAGGGGAGGTCCTATGAGGAGAGACTGAGGGATTTGAGGTTGTTTTCGTTAGAAAGAAGGCGGCTAAGGGGACCTTATTGAAACATATAAGATGATTAGAGGTTTAGATAGGGTGGACAGTGATAGTCTTTTTCCTCGGATGGAGAAAGTTAGCACGAGGGGGCATAGCTTTAAATTAAGGGGTGGTAGTTATAGGATGGATGTCAGGGGTAGGTTCTTTACCCAGAGGGTGGTGAGGGATTGGAATGCCCTGCCTGCTGCAGTTGTAAATGCGCCTAGTTTGGGGGCGTTTAAGAGATCCGTGGATAGGTTTATGGATGGAAAGGGTTTGGTTTAGGTTAGAGGGTCATTGCTTTTTAACTGGTTGGCGCAACATCGTGGGCCGAAGGGCCTGTTCTGCGCTGTAATGTTCTATGTTCTATGTTCAATCTGCAGGCAACAAGTCCTCCTCTGCAGCAAATGTAATAATGACCAGAAAGTATGCTTTCATGGTGTTGATTGAGGGATATATATGGGTCAGGAGAGCAGGGTTTATAGAATCATAGAATACCTACTGTGCAGGAGGAAGCGATTCGGCCCATCGAGTCTGCACCAATAACAATCCCACCCAGGCCCCGTCCTCATAACCCCAAGTATTTTACCCTAATCCCCCTGACACTAAGGGGCAATTCAGCATGGACAATCATCTAACCCATATATTTTTGGTTATCCCCCTTCCTTCTTCAAATAGTCCTGTGGCATCTATTACATTCACCTTAGGCTAGGCAGGGCCCCAATTTAACATCCTATCGAAGACAAAATCTCCAACAGTGCAGCATTTCCATAATACACCACTGGAATATCAACTTTGATTTTTGTGCTCAAGTTCTGAGTGGGATTTGAACACAATGTTGCCCTCAGTTCAGCCACAGATCAGGAATAAGCAGACTTAATTAGATATATTGTCAATACTTCTTTCAACATGGAACTCATCAAAACAGTTAGCCCACCCACTTCCTGCGCTGCTTAGTTTTGTTTCATTATCTGTATCTGACCTTCCTTTCGATGATAGCATTTGGTAGCCACCAGAAACTCTTATCATGTAGGTTGTTTCTCCAGAACACAATGACCCACTGATTCATTGCTATCATTCCAACCTCTCCAAATAAAATCTAAAATCAACTGCAACCGTGGCTCAATTCAACTCTTCCATGAACTGTCTAAAATTCTCTTGTGATTGTTATAATTGTGAAATTAGTCGTCAGTCTTAAGGAAAGAGAGAATTTATTCTCCCTGAGGGTTGTGTGACTCTGCAACTCTGTCTCAGAAGGTGGTGGAGAGGTGGAGGGGGTGGGTGGAGGGTAGGGGAGGATCACTGAATATTTTTAAGGCAAAAGGTAGATGGATTCATGTTAGGCAAGGCAATGGTTATTAGGGAGAGAGAGAATGTAGAACTCAAAACACAAATGGAGCAGCAATGATCTTGTTGAAGGTGGCAAATGCTCAAGGAGCCAAAGGGCCCAATTCTGTTGCTATTCCTTGGGTTCAGATGTGTGTAACGAGGCATTGCTATGACAAGAATCCAATTGGGATATCTCTCGGTTGAGAAGTCAGTACTATTATTGATATATTCACACAATTGGAAATAGATACAGACACCGAAAGCTCATCCATTTCAAATGATGGTGTGTTCAATACGCTATCACAAAATCCATTCCACTATTGACAACTCTTTATCTGAGCAACTTATTAATAAGAAGAACCTGCTTCCTTTCCCCATTTGTTACATGAAGTGTAATTAGGAGGAATGCTCTTTTAACTTATTTACCTTTTGGCTCTCATTGTCATAGAAAGATGCCTCTGTAGGTTGTTTAAGTTGCATATTGTCAGTCATGTGAGCCACATTTAAAGATTTGACAAACATTCTCCATGAATTTGTAATTCTCTCAAGCTGTTTTTATCAACAAATGTTATCAGTTTAGGGTTTATCCACCAATGAAGGAGCAGCAGTGACAAAAGCTCATTTGGGATCTCCAAACCCACAAAACTCAAGCCAGGAAAAGTAATAGATGAACCTACAGACAGGAGGCAAGTCAAGGGTTCATAGCGAGGGGGATTGAATATACAAGTAGGGAGGTCTTGCTGCAGCTGTATAGGGCATTGGTGAGGCCGCAGCTGGAGTACTGTGTGCAGTTTTGGGCGCCGCACCTGCGCAAAGATATTTTGGCCTTGGAGGGAGTGCAGAGGAGGTTTACTAGGCTGATACCGGAGTTGAGGGGGTTGAGCTATGAGGAGAGGCTGAATAAACTGGGCTTGTACTCGTTAGAGTTTAGAAGAATGAGGGGAGATCTCATTGAGATGTATAAGATGATGAATGGGATGGATAGGATAGAGGTGGAGAGACTCTTCCCGCTCAGAAAAGACAGTAGGACTAGGGGGCACAGCCTCAAGATAAAAGGGGGGCAGTTTAGAACGGAGTTGAGGAGGAACTTCTTCACTCAAAGGGTGGTGAATCTCTGGAATTCTCTGCCCGTTGAAGTGGTGGAGGCTGCCTCGCTAAATATCTTTAAGATGCGGGTTGATGGGTTTTTGATAAGAGAGGGGATTAAGGGTTATGGGGAGAGGGCGGGAAAGTGGAACTGAGCAGCGACAGATCAGCCATGATCTTATTGAATGGCGGGGCAGGCTCGAAGGGCTAGATGGCCTACTCCTGCTCCTATTTCTTATGTTCTTATGTTCTTATTGCCAAAGGGCTTCGAGCCAAAAATATGCCACCAGCCAGAGGTAGTACATTCCAGAGTCTACAGGCTCCTTTCTCATCCTCTGCTGACTGAAAGTATTTTCACATCTGAAATGAGATGTCAGTCTTGTAGCTCTTTTCTGTACTGGCTCTAGGCTTCGGTATCATCCTTGTAACTTCGTGGCTTAGACTGAAAGTTCTGACAAGACTCCAGTACTGTTTAAAGCGAAGGTTTCTCTGATCTGTAGGATTCCCAATTATCCGAGTCAGACTTCCTAATTTTAATAATGGCAGAGTAATAATAACATTCACAATGACTGTGCTTTCCACTCTGTGTGGTAATACCTTTTATGAAGTGCTTCTTCCAACTATAACAATTCACAATGTTATAACGATCAACTACTTACTGATGGCTAACTATCCTTGCATGGTGAAGCACATGATGGGTGGTTAATCCACTGACGATTTCTCTGGTGTATCTTGCAGTGACTGACGAGCTCACTCTTCTCGACTGCAGTATGGTATCACAGAATCAGAATCCCAACTGTGCAGAAGAGGTTGTTCGGCCCATTAAGTTTAGACTGACTCTCTGACAGAGTAGCTTACCCAGACCCTCTCCCCCACCCTATCCCTGTAATCCCACTCATTTACCATGGCTAATCCTATCTAACCTGCACATCTTGGGACTGTAGCATATCCAATCCATCTAACCTACACACCTTTGGACATTAATGGGCAATTTAGCACAGCCAATCCATCTAATCGACATGCCTTTGGAGTGTGGGAGGAAATTGGAGCACGGGGAGGAATCCCATACAGACACAGCGAGAATGTGCAAACTCCTCACAGACTTTCACCCGAGGCTGAAATTGAACCGGGTCCTTGGTGCTGTGATGCAGCAGTGCTAACCACTGTGCCACCGCGCTGTCCTTTCTGTTCCTGGAACTCTGTGGGATCTTCTATTCAAGTTGATTGATTTTTGCCACTCTTGCTCGTCTGCCTCATACCCCTGACTGAACCATTAGCCTGACTCCAGAGACCACTCTTTCCTTCATCCTCAGCCAGGCATGTGATAATTTCCTTGCACCTGTTATTCACATTCACTTAGTACTGATGGTCTCTTCGGTCTCGCGTCTCCTTATCTTAACATTTAGGACAGAATTTTCCCTTCTCACCTTTTGTGACACTAAGAAATAAACTTTAAAACAATAGGATCAACTCTCCTTGCCAAACGCATCATCCAACCAGAGCCATCCCTGCAAAACCTGATCCACTTCTGGGATATTCAGTTCCGTTTAGCCAGATGAGCCAAAAGTGTAACCCTCTCACCTACAGGTTGATAATGAGGTCCAACTACAAAAAAATGTTTAGTCTTCAAACTGCAGGCTGAATTTCCTGCTCTCTATACCTGTGTCCCACTCAGTGGAAGGGAGCACATTAAAATATCTTTGTGGCTATTCATGTTATATTTTATCTGCTAGTAGAATACAGGCCAAAACTCTACCACCTCGCTCACCCTGTTCCCAGAACTGGGATCTCTGTTGGCCTCAGGTGGGATTTTACGATCTCGACGAGTGGGCCCATAAAATCCCGCCTACTGTGTTTCTTCGAGGTCTCTGTAGTAACTCTTCAAATTTACCTGCACCAGTTTGTTTGGGCATTGCGTGACAGTGGAAGCATTTTCCATTTCAGAATGTAGATCGTTAACATAAATGGGAAAGAGGAGTCGAAATATTCATCACTTAGTACTTTCTCGCAACCCAACTTGAAAGAGAGCTGATAGGTTGTACTTTTAAGTTAATCAAAATAGTAAAATATTTAATGATTTAAATACTAATAGAGATCAACAATATCAGACCAAAAGATCTCATACATTTTAAATTTGATAGCACTAGATCGATATAAGGATTGCGCAGGGCAATGCTGTATTTTAAAACATTTCAGTTCAGTGAATGGAAAGTGAGTTTTTTTTACCTCTTGCTATTTGTATTTCAGGCTGTCTGTCATAATGAGAAAACTCTGCACGCTAAGAAATCAGGACATTGCGTTCTTTTTTACATTCAATTTGCAACTGGCACTTACATTTCTGTAATAATCTCTGGCTGGGACTAATTATAGCAACATGTTCAGTTTCTGGGCAATCGGCAGAGGAATATCTGCCTCTGATGATCCTGAACAATCACAGTAAGAAGTCTCACAACACCAGGTTAAAGTCCAACAGGTTTATTTGGTAGCAAACACCACTAGCTTTCGGAGCACTGCTCATTCACCAGGTGAGTGGGAGTTCTGTTCACAAACAGGGCATATAAAGACACAAACTCAAGTTACAGAATAATGATTAGAATGTGAGTCTTTACAGGTAATCAAGTCTTAAAAGGTACAGACAATGTGAGTGGAGAAAGCATTAACCACAGGTTAAAGAGATGTGTATTGTCTCCAAACAGGACAGTTGGTGAGATTTTGCAAGCCCAGGCAAGTTGTTATGGGGGTTCCAATAGTGTGACATGAATCCAAGATCCCAGTTGAGGCCATCTTCACGTGTGTGTAACTTGGCTATCAAGTCTCTGTTCAGAGGACGGCCTCAATCGGGATCTTGGGTTCATGTCACATTATCTGTAACCCCCACGACTTGCCTGGACTTGCAAAATCTCACTAACTGTCCTTCCTGGAGACAATACATATCTCTTTAAACTGTGCTTAACGGTCTCTCCACTCATATTGTCTGTACCTTTAAAACTTGATTACCTGTAAGAACTTGCATTCCAATCATTATTCTGTGAATTGAGTTTGTGCCTTTATGTGCTCTGTTTGTGAACAGAACTCCCACTCACCAGTGCTCCGAAAGCTAGTGGCTTTTGCTACCAAATAAGCCTGTTGGACTTTAACCTGGTGTTAACCTTCTTATTGCTTTTACCCCAGTCCAACACTGGCATCTCCACATGACTACCATCAATCCTGGGCAATGCCATGTACTGTCAGTGGGCAATGTTCTTTAATGCCCAGAGAATCATTCAGATCATTTTTTTGCTCCAAACAAACCTGAAAACAGTTTAGTTTAATCATTTTTTTGTTTGCCATTCAGTGGGGGTTATTTTTAATCAAAACAATTCATAGAATTATACAACTTTAATCTGGGCTAGAATCAAACTATCTACGGTTCAGCTAGATAAATATCTTTTCCCAAAGGCAGGGGAGTCTAAAACTAGAAGGTGTTGGTTTAAGATGAGAGGGGAGAGATACAGAAGTGTCCAATGTTTTCACAGAGAGTGGTGGCTGGAACGAGCTGCCAGAGGTGGTAGTAGGGGTGGGTACAATTTTGCCTTTTAAAAAGCATTTAGACAGTTACGTTGGTAAGATGGGTATAGAGGGATGTGGGCCAACACGGGCAATTGGGATCAGCTTAGGGGTATAAAAAAGGGCAGCATGGACAAGTTGGGCCGAAAGGCCTCTTTTCATGCTGTTAATCTCTACGACTCTATGACTTTAAGTCATTTTGCCCATCAAGTCTGCAACGACTCACTGACAGAGCATCCCACCCAGGCCCTATTCCCATAACCTCAGATATTTACCCTGCTAATCCCCCTTGGGACACTAAAGGGGCAATTTTGCACAGCCAGTCCACCCAAAGTGCATATCTTTGGAGCATAATAGGAAACCCGAGCACCCAAAAGAAACCCACACAGACACGGGGAGAACATGTAATCTCCCTGCAATCACCCAAGGCTAGAATTGAACATGGGTCCCTGGCGCTGTGAGGCAGCAATGCTAATCACTGTGCCATCCAATAGGTTAAAGGAACCACTTCAGGATTTTTCATTTGATAACTTCACTGACTGTCCAGGACTTTAACTTTATCTGTTATTTGCAGCGGATACTTTGCACTATTGTACACCTTTCCACTGTTCAGATGCCCGATCCTCATTTCTGTCACTGTAGGAATATCATACGGTTACATGAAAGGCCCTTTTATTTTCTCGATCGAATCCCCAGATGGAAGTGGACAAATAATATCTGTCTGCAGCTCCCATCCACACTGTTGTGATTCATCACCCTGTAGCACTGCCCCCATGAAAATGGGTTCAAGGTGGGTCTGTGACAATGCCACCTGGCATCGTGACACTCTCACACTTCAGGTCATGAGGGACGCAGAGTGGGTGGCCCTGGAGTCTGTTGTGAAACCAAATCAATGTTCTGCATGATGATATAAAGTCAGAATTGTATTGAACTGGCTCTGCATGATTAACAGTGCGGAGAAAAGTTGCCTACTCTCACAGCTCTGCCATGAGACTCTAATAAATCAATCTCTGCAAAGTCATTTTCCCCAAAAATATTATTTATTCGTAACATTTATAAAAAAAAATTACCGACATGGTGGCACAGTGGTTAGTACTACTGCCTCACAGTGCCAGGGCCCTGAGTTCAACTCCAGCCTTGGGTGACTGTGTGGAGTTTTCATGTTCTCCCCGTGTCTGTGTGTGTGTTTCCTCGGGTACTCCGATTTTCTCCCATAGTCCAAAGATGTGCAGGTTAGGTGGATTGGTCATGCTAAACTGCCCCTTTAGTATCCTAAGATTTGTAGGTTACGTGGATTGGCCATGCTAAATTGCTCCTTAATATCCCAAGATGGGGAGATTAGGAATTAGCAGGATTAATGCATAAGGTTATTTGGATGGGGTAGAGGGATAGGTCTGGGTTACATGTGCTGTTGGAGAATCGGTGCAGACTCGATGGGCTGAAGGGCCTCCTTCCGCATTGTACCATTTCTATGACCCTAAAACGATTCAAATTTGACATTGCAAAGGTACAATCCCAATCAATTGCTTGCAATACTGTTTGTCGTTCACCACATTTACAATTACAATTAATATTTACAAGACTTTGTAAATATTTACAAGTCAAACACATATTCTGAGGAATGCCCTATTTCAAGCCACTTGGCGTACTCTGAACTTGAGCAACGTCCTTCTTTCTATCTGAAGGTGCTGCTGATTTGCCATCAACTGTGCCCATTCTTGGGGCAAAATTTGACAAACTCCACCAGCAGGTTTGAAGACACAGAGATTCGTAAAAGCAGCTTGTGACCTGTGGCTTGTGCACCAGGCCCCCCCCTGCCAGGCTTCAATGTTATCGGTGGGTGGTAGTGGAGACATTGGACTGCCTGCTCGCCCTTAGGCCTATTGAAATCCTTGCTTGGCCAATTAAGTACCTCATTCCACTCTGCCACTATAATAACAGTGACTGAAGGTGGCCTACACCAGTTGTGTGGGCTGTTGTCGAACAAGTGGGGAGGAGGAGGGGATAGCCTAATTTGGCAGTCTCCTGTTCCCATCTGCCAACCTAGCCATGCCTTACCTGACGTCCGGCACCCAGTTGCTCCTCTTCTTCAGAGACTTGTCCATTATCCCAGCTGTGGTCACCACCCAAGCCTGATATTTCGATTGGTTGACAGCTCTCGAAGACGATTCTTCCTCCCTAACTGGGAGTCTCGACTTTCGCCAATGAATAGCTTGATGAGTAATAAATGGCTCCAAGGCAGCCAGTAGCAGCAGGAATGTGTTACCTTTCAACTCTTCTGGTGGTGGAGATGGAAATCCTGCCATTGAAACTGCAGCCCCTGGTGTAAGTGTTTCCAAAGATTTATGGGGGGGGGCATGGTGACACAGTGGTTAACACTGCTGCATCACAGTGCCAGGGACCCGGGTTCAGTTCCATCCTGTCTATGTGGAGTTTGCACATTCTCTCCATGATTTCATGGGTTTCCCCTGGATGCTCCGGTTCCCTCTCAATTTCCAGAGATGTGCGGGTTAGGTTGATTGGCCATGTGAAATTGCTCCTTACTGTCAGGGCGATTATCAGGGTAAGTACACAGGGTTATGGGAATAGGACCTGGGTGGAATTGTGGTCGCTGCAGACTCAATGGGCTGAGTGGCCTCCTTCAGCACTGTAGGGATTCTATGATTATGTGGAGGTGCTTTCCTTCTGCAACAATGGAGCTAATTTTAAGTTGCAAGTTAATGAGGTCTCAAATGAGGATAATGATGCTTTAATTCTCAATTACATTTCAAATGCAAAGAGCACTTATTTCTTTCATATAAGTACATTTGGAAATTCTTCATTACTCCTCGGGGGAGTTCTCTCAGCTGCATGAGTCCTGGTGGTGGGAGGTGGCGCGCTGTTCGCTAGCGGCAGGATTCTCTGATCCCGCTGCTGTCAATGGGAGTTACTATTGATGTTACCCCACTCTGCCACAAAACCCCTGGAAGGGGGTGCACTGCTGGAGAATTCACCCAGGCTTAAACAGTCGGAAAATTTCTCCTCCAGATGTAAGCTCTGAATGGTTTAGGGATGACAGACGTGATAAGAAAGCAAAGTGTGTGTCAATGATATTCAAATGCTTGTGGTAAATAAATGTGGCCTGTTACAAAAAGAAATAAAAAATCAAAAGCTTCCCAAAACAATCATTAGGCAGTATTAGACAAACACGTGGAATTAAAGGCTGTAGGTAAGTCCCCTGGCACTGATGACCCTTGGATCGAAAAAGAGTAGTTACAGAGATGGTGGATGCATTGGTTGTAATTTTCCAAAAATCCTTAGGAAGTACCGGAGCATTGGAAAATGGTCACATCCCTATCCGAAAAGGGAGAGAGTCAAAAAGTGGTTAACAATACGCTGATTAGCTCAACATCTATTGCTGGAAAAATGTTGGAATCAATTACTAATAGCAGCACATTTGGAAAATCACGATCTAATCAAGCAGAGTTAGCATGGCCTCATAAAAGGGAAATCGGCTGCGGATTTGCTGGTTTGCCCCACAGGTCGGTGGGCAGAGCGAGCTGGTAAAAGCGCGCGAGAACCAGAAAGTCAGGATTTCTCGGCTCACACAATCTTATCGGAACCAGATATCTGGCAAGGTCAGTCTTGCACCCATTTCCTGGTGAGAGGCTGAATAAATTGTTAAAAATTATTGAAATGTTTATTTACATGTCATCAATGAGCCTGGCACGCAATTGTTTGGGCTCACTTGCTCTATGGCTTCACTCGGAGAGGTTCTCTCCACTGAGGAAAACACCTGCTCCCCTTGAAAGAGGAACAGTTGTGTTGACCTTGTGGATACACCTGGGGAGATCAAGGCGAGGAAGGATCTCCTTAGGCAATGCCAGCCTGGCAGTGCCAGCCTTATACCTAGGCACTGCCAGCCTGGCAACTTGGCATTGCCCAGCAGGCAGAGCCAGGAGCAGGATCTGAAGAGGCAGTGCTGGGGTAGGTCTTTCAGGTGTTGCCCCAGGAGGGGCAGGACCTGTAGGGGTGGAGCCTATGGGTGGGCCCTATGGGGGAAGGGCCAAAACAGGACAGCCCAACTGGGGAGGAAAGGGGACCCACTGCCACTCTGCATGAGATTGATGGAGAGAGCTGACTGAGCACTCTACCGGAGACTGTGGGAGGAGGCGGGGGCATGATCAGACTTCGGTCTAGACAGTGGATATTGCCCATATTTGAGTGGCCACAGGCCCCCATGATTGCAAGAATGGGGAGGCCAGGTTGAGGCTAGCAGCAACAGAGGCCTGACAACTCTTTCTCTCTGTCAAGCCTCTGCTTTTGGAATTGCACATGTGCAGACCCAGAGATCTGCACATATGCAATAGCTCCCTCTGCTGCCTGATCAGGCTGGCTGGTGAATTAAGCCCTGCTCACTACCTCTAGTAGCTAGAAACAGCCTCGCCCATTTTTTCAAACACTATGTGCATAAGATTGGATGTATAGATTTGCCCAAAAAGTAGATCTGCAAATCTCCGATTTTCACTCTGTTTTCCTGAACATTTCAAATCTTTCTCGTAAAATTCAACCCACCATGTCCAACTTACTTATTAGAGTTTTCTGAGGAAGTCTCAGCCAATGTGGTTGGAGGAGACCCAGTATTTGGATTACCAGAAGGCATTCAGCACAGTGGGCCTGATTTTACCATCAAGTTGCACCCATTTTCAGGCGTGAAAACTTGATTAAATCTGGCATGAGGTGACTAACGTGATCCGTGCCCACCTTCACGCCAATTCCCCCTTTACCAAGGCCCAAACATGGCTGTGATTGGGAACCACACCCAAAATGGGCGTGACGATCATTTAAATGCACTTGGGATCGAGTGGGGGGAGGACGGGTGTCCGCTGCCACACTGCCTGTGATCAATGAGGGGAGAGTGGGGAGGGCCCCATGATTGGTCTGGGTCTGGGTGGGGGTGGGGAGGGATAAAGGGGTCCATAATGTTGTGAGGGTGGGGCAATGTCTGTGGGGACCGGGGCTGGCATTATCTGGACCGGGGGCAATATAGCAAGGGAGCTGCATTCTATCCTTTTTTTTCTGTGCATGCGCTGTTGGAGGAACCGATCAGAGCTGCAGGATTTTGGGCAGATTAAGTCCCACCCACAGGTTTCTGCAGCGCGATTTGGAATTGCTGATATTTTTGCAGAGTGTGTACGGGGGTGCCTGAGAACGGGTCTAAAGGTCGGATCTGAAACACTCCCAGATTCAAGTCAGCACTTAGAATGAAAATGGTAAAATGGGGCACAGTATCTCACAAGAAGTTGAGTCATGAGATAAGCTCATGGTGCTGAAGGTAATATATTGGCATGAATAGAGAATTGGCTAATGGGCTGGAAACTGCGAGTGGAGAAAACACTGGTAATGTTCCACAGGGATCAGTGTTGCAAAGGCAGCCACTTACAATATATATTACTGACTTAGAGGAAGGAATGAAATGTACTGTAGTCAAATTTGCACGACATAAAAATATGTGGAAAGGTAAGTTGTAAGTGGGATACAAACAGTTTACAAAGAATACTGGTAGATTAAATAAGTGGGCAAAAAGTTGGCAAATGGAATATAATGTGGGAAAATGGGAAGTTGCTTATTTTGGAAGGGAAAGCAAAATAATAGAGTATTATTTAAACAGAGAAGATCTGTAGAAAGTTGCAACACAGAGACTTAGGGATACTTGTGTAGAAACACAAAAATCTAGCATGAAGGTGCAGCAGGTAATTGGAAAGACTGAAGGAATTTTGGCCCTTATTTTAAGAAGGCTGGAGTTTTAGAGTAGGGAAGTTTTGCTGCAACTTTACAAGGTACTGATGAGGGTACATCTGGAGCACTGTGAGCAGTTGTGCTCCCCTTATTAATTTAAGGAAATATATTATTTCTTGAGAGGCAGTTCAGAGAAGGTTCACTAGGATGAGCTCTGGTATGGAGGGAATATTGTACGAGTAAAAGTTAAACAGGTTGGCAGCCTGCTCATTGGAATTCAGAAGAATGAGAGGTGATCTCATTGAAACACATAGGATTCTTAAGGGGCTTGACAGGGTAAATGCTGAGAGGATGTTCCTCTTATGAGAGAGTCTAGCAGCAGAGAACACAGTCTCAGAATAAAGAGTCATCAATTTAAGACAGAAATAAGAAGGAATTTCCTCTCTCAGAGTTGTCTCTTAGGAACACCTTGTTGCAGAGAGATGTGAAGGCACAGCTTTTGGGGGTGATATTATCAAAAAAATTCCAAGTGCTGAATAAGCATTAAAACAGTGGAGAATTGCACATACTTTTAGGGGCAAACTCTCATTTGCAATTGAATGGCACATAGAAAAAAAAGAAGTAAAATGTGATTCTTACCAGTAGAGGGAGTGGATGGAGACAAAATCGCTCTGTGAAGCTGCCTGCTGAATTGTTGGGGTAGCATTTGAAATGGCAGATGGGATTTAATCCAGATAAATGCAAAGTAATGCATTTTGGTAGATCTAATGTGGCGGGGGTGGTGGGGGGGGCGGGGAGCTATACAATAAATGGTAAAACTATCAGGAGTATAGACACACAGAGGGATCTGGGTGTGCAAGTCCACAGATCCTTAAAGGTAGCAGCATGGGTGGAAAATATGGTGAAGAAGGCATATGGCATGCTTGTCTTTATTGGATGGGGCATGGAGTATAAAAGTTGGCATGTGATGTTGCAGTTATATAGAACATTGGTTAGGCCACATCTGGAATACTGCACCCAGTTCTGGTCGCCACACTACTGGAAGGACGTGGAGGCTTTGGAGAGGGCAGAAAAGGTTTACCAGAATGTTGCCTGATATGGAGAGTATTAGCTATGAGGTGAGACTGAGTAAACTAGGATTGTTCTCCCTGGAAAAACAGAGGTTGAGGGGCGACCTAATAGAAGTTTATAAAATTATGAAGGGCATAGCTAGGGTGAACAGTTGGAAGCTTTTTCCCAGGTCAGAAATGACAAAGACAAGGGGTCACAAGTTCAAGGTAAGGGGGAGGCAAGGTTTAATACGGATATACGGGGGATATATTTTACACAGAGGGTGGTGGGGGCCTGGAATGCGCTACCAAGTAAGGTGATTGAGGCAGGAACACTAGGATCATTTAAGACTTATTTAGATAGCCACATGAACAAACTGGGAATAGAAGGATACAAACGGATGGTCTAGTTAGGAAATAGGATCGGTGCAGGCTTGGCGGGCCGTAGGGCCCGTTTCTGTGCTGAATTGTTCTTTTTTTCATTGTTCTTTTGTTGATTGCACATGCGCCCTGATCTTCCAATGCACTGTGTACAAGTGTACACCACCTCTCTCCTGATCATCCCCACAAGTAGACCCTTGCCTGCTTGCCCTCCCGATCACGGAACCCAGTCGCCAATTCCCTGGCCAAAAGTGAGTGCCAACCCCTCCACCAGCAGATCACTGACCGCGATCCCCTCCTCTCCGGCCAATCGTTGGCCCTGATCAGCCCCTCAATCGCCTACTCCACCGATTCCACCACCCCCCCCCCAACTCTTAAATGACCTCAGGCATGACCAATAAATGCTGGCCCAACCAGTGACACACACATCCCATGAATAAATAAGCAAAGGCTAATAATAGCAGACCAGCTTCAAAAATAATGCTGGATTCTTGACTTGGCAATGGCATATGTTTACAAGAAATGGTGTGTTAATTCTGTTTTACGCTTTCTGGAGGTTAGATTTAGCATTATTTTTGTTGCCAGGTAACAACATATATTTGTCTGTTTAATGCTGGATTATGCAATTGCATCCCGCTGGCAATAAGCATCAACTCCAAAAGCTTCTCAGCGATGTGAAGCCTTATCTTTCTAATCTCAAATTTGTCCCGGATTGGCAATTGGCCATATGGTTGAGATCGGTGTCTGAACTTGATTTAAAGTGTTAGTGTTTATTTATCAGCCTCACAAGTAGGCTTAAGTTAACACTGCAATGAATTTACTGTGAAAATCCCCTAATCACCATTCTCCGGCATCTGTTCGGGTACACAGGAATTTAGCATGGCCTACGCCCCTAACCACAGCATGTCTTTTGGACTGTATCTGATCACCAGGTTTAAAAAAGATAGGTTGAGAAAATTGAAGAGCAGAAAATCAAGTGAGGGGAATGAGCTCTGAAAAATAATTAGTACAATATTGCAGTGCCGAAGAAATGAGGCAAAACCAATAATAAAGCAATTATATAAAACAACCTGGAGAGTAAAGATAGATTTTCAATTCTGAATCTTTATTTTAATGTGCGATAATTATCATTAGTCAGGGCCCCCGACCCTGTAATGGTGGAATCTATCGCTTATTAATGTTAGCTGTGAGCTTGCCTCTCATATCTGTCTACTTCTATCAAATTTATCATTAAAATGTTCTCGGAATGCTACGAGGCAATGCTTTTCCCTAGGCAAATGACTAAGGCAATTGTATCCTTGGTTACTCGCCATCGTTTTTCTACTGAGCAAAACGCAGAGAAGTAAGTAAGTATCCCGTTAGGCTCCTTTCTGCCAAGCAAATTTGTGGACCTTTAAAATCACTCTTGTTTTGAGACACTCCAGCCTGGAGATGATTACTCTGAAGTTTTGCTCTGATTTTGGTGCTGCCCCTTTTCCACATCTAGTGCGTAGACCTATTCTTCAGGTCCCTACACTTAAACATGTTTTTTTTAATGTACATTTGTTTTTGGGATGTGGGCGTCACTGGTTGTGCCAGCAGTTATTGCGCATCCTTAATTGCCCTCCGTTTTAGAAGGCAGTCGATAGTTAACCACATTGCTGCGGGTCTGGAGTCACATGTAGGTCAGACCAGGTAAGGATGGCAGATATCCTTACCTAAAGGACATTAGATCTTGATCTGTATTGAGGGTGGAATTATGAAAATGCATCCCTCATTGTATCTAGCACCCCCTGAACACCCAGTACAACTTGACTAATAACAACTGATTATGACAATCTGTTCACTTGACTGCATTGCGAGGTAAACTTGAGTTAGGTTGCATTTGGTGTATTGCATGCAACTCTGGTTGCCCCACTACCACAAGGATGTGGATGCTTTGGAGAGGGTGCAAAGAACGTTTACCAGGATGTTGCCTGGTCAGGAGGGTTTTAGATATGAGGAGAGGTTGGATAAACTCAGATTGGTTTTGCTGGAAGGAAGGAGGCTGAGGGGCAACTCGACAGAGGTCTACAAAATTACGAGATGCATAGGTAGGGTGGAGAGTCAGGGGCTTTTTCCAAAGGTGGAATGGTCAACTATAAGAGGGCACATGTTTAAAGACGAGAGTGGATAAGTTTAGCAGAGATGCGCGAGGAAAAGTTTTTACACGGAGGGTGTTGGGTGCTTGGAGTGCACTGCTACTGGAGATGGTAGAGGTAAATATGTTAGCAACATTCAAGGTGTATCTTGATAGAAACATGAACGGAGGTGAACAGAGGGATAGAAACACCATGTTGGTGCGGGCTTGGTGCTGCATTGCTCTTTCACCTTTGTAATAGTGGGTGACTACAGAATCCGTACAGTGCAGAAGGAGACCATTCAGCCCATCAAGCCTGCACTGATCTCCCCCACCCAACTCTATCTCCTTAACCCTACATATTTACCCTGCTAGTCCCTCTGACACAAAGGGGCTATTTAGCATGGCTAATCCACCTAACCCACACATCTTGGGAAGAAACTGGAGCACCCGGAGGAAACCCACGCAGACACAGGGAAAACGTGCAAAATCGACACAGATAGTGAACCAAGCCAGAAACCAAACAAGGAACGATATCTGGGCCAATTCATCCAAAATAAAACATAAACCCTTTCCCTGGGCCTTGCAGCGTTCAATGTGTAGGAATCATGAGATGTCTTGAAATACACAATAATAATCCATGCTTGGGAGACTAAAGTTAATGTAGACAGTCTGCATATCCTAACATTTACTCATAAATTCAACAGTTGTATTGCATGCAGACTACTACTGTACTTATTAACTGTCTAGCTGTTGATGGCACAATTCTTCCATTAGTAATTTTATCCATCTTTTCAAGCATCGTTAGTTCCTGAGTTTGTGCTGTGCAGATTCAATAGCAACACTTATTTCACCAGTAAATCATGGAAGACAAACCAACACGCACAGCATCTTGGTCGATGCTTTAAGACATGAATTTTGGGCCGAGGTTCATATTAAAGTGGTTACATGTCTATTTTGATGAAGGATCTCTTTTGCACTATTGTTAGTCAGGCAAACCTCAATAACTTTTATCCTTTCATACATTTGTGCAAACATTCTATGGACCAATATATTTTTTGCCTTTGTAAACTATTTATTGCAGTTTAAGATTATATTATCAGATCACAAATAGGGTTTTAGAGTCTTCAGTTTGAATAGTGGAATGATAGATGTGCAAGTATAAACAGTTAGGTCACATTACTTTGTCAGTTGTGCTTGGGTGGGTAGTCACATTCTGCAATTGCAGAAATAGATACATCCAATGGATTTCCAGATGCATATGTTATTGCAATTTGTGTTGTACACTAAGTATGTATTTGTGTGCAGATTGGAACACTGCCCCACTCAATTCTGACCTATACAATTTTAATCTGGTCATTACCATGTTGCTGTTTGTGGGGGCTCAGGGTGACACAGTGGTTAGCACCGCTGCCTCACAGCGCCAGAGACCCAGGTCAAATTCAGGCCTTGGGTGACTGTATGAAATTTGCACACATTCTCCCCATGTCTGCATAGGGTTTTCTCAGGGTGCTCTGGCTTCCTCCCGCAGTCCAAAAGATGTGCAGTTTAGGTGGATTGGCCATGCCAAAATTGCCCCTTTGAGTCCCAAGATGTCTGTGCTAGGGGAAGTAGTGGGGTAAATATGTATGTTTACGGGGATAGAGCCTGGGTAAGATGCTGTGTCAGAATGAGGTGCAGACTCAATGGACCAAATGGCTTCCTTCTGCACTGCAGGGATTCGATGATTCTACGCCTTTCCAATGCATAAATTTGCTATTGCATTTCTTGTATCACAATGACTGTATTTCAATGACTTTAAGATACTTTGGGTCATCCCAAGATTGTGGAAGGAGCTAAATAAATGAAAATTTTTGTTTCCTTCCTTATTTGCAGTTTTAGTTTATTAACAGAAAATTAACAGATGAGCTGATTTGATATGATGTAACACAGCATGATATCATAACCTAAAGTGAATCTGAAACATTGAAATCTTGGTAACATGATGGAACATCTAACTTATGAAGAGAGGTTGAGTAAGCTTTGGAATTTTTTGTGCTGGAGCAGAGAGGGCTGAGGGGGATGACCTGATTGAGATATATAAGATTATGAGGGGCATGGACAGAGTAAATAAGGAGTAGCTTAGTTGAAAGGTCAGTCACAAGGGGACATGAGTTCAAGGTGAGGGGCAGGAGATTTAGGGGGAATGTGAGGAAAAACCTTTTTACACAGGGTGGTGATGGTCTGGAGTGTGCTGCCTGGGAGAGTGGTAGAGGCAAGTTGCCTCACATCCATCAAAAAGTACCTGGATGAGCACTTGGCAAGTCATAACATTCAGGGCCAAGTGTTGATAAATGGGGTAGATGGAAGGTCAGGGGTTTCTCATGTGTTGATGCAGACTTGATGGGCTGCAGGTCATTTTCTGACTTGTATGATTCTATATTTCCCAAGATGCAATACTCCACCACTCCAAACTGCTCTGCTCACAAGAAAATGTTCTTCTCTGGTCCTCTGTGCCTTCAATCCTGCACCTTCTAATGTAAAAGCTAATCATTTGTCCAGTGATACAATATAACTCACTGATCCGGTTTTTGTAGTTCCTCAGGTCTCCTAGCAACACGCCTGACCAAATATTTCAAACGTAATGATAATTATGTTGGCAGCTTTGCTTTTTGTGATTAAAACTACATTTATAGCATCGTAGATGGTTTTATACAGCAATTAGGGTTTGTTATTCTCAATAGCTGTTCCTATTAAACTGCCCTGTGTAAAATAAGTTGCCAGTTGGCTCAGTTCTATTCAAGGTGTTGTGTGCGTGCGCATGTAATTGTCTCTGGCTGATTCGACAATAAGGAGAGGAGAAATTCTGAGGTGCCACACCATGGGTTGCATAAAATAATCAAGGCAGGATTATTTACAAGTTGTGGCTAGATTGAAGTTGTTATAATCCAGGTCAGAAACGCCAAGGTGTTTTATGAAGGTAGCCTGGACCATAGCTTTTTGCAGTTTGAATTTGGCTAGGTTAAATGTAAGGTGATGGGGCAATTGTCCCACTCTGCTACACTGCTTTTTTTTGGCACAACAGGCCAGGAGACTCTAGCAGGGACCATTTTGCGAGCTCTCGTTGGGCACCCAGGTCTGAATGTGTTTCCCAGCGCCGAATCGGTACAGAGCTGAATAAACTATGCACCCCCTAATTTTAATATAACTTAAATGTCATTAGTGGGCCTGAGACTGAAATCTCCAATGTCCAACCCACCAGGAATATTTCACTCCAGGGGGTTTTACTAAAGCTCCCCACTTGCAGGGAGCTGTTAGCCCAACACCATTGGAGTGAGGGAGGGGATGCAATTGAGACCCCCAGAGGGTCAGGCACCAAGGGGATGCCCCCTTGGCATTGACACATTGCCCCTTGAGCTTGGCACTGCCAATGTGCCAAGGGGGTGGGGCCTAGTGCTCACCTGACCTTTAAAAGATCTGCTGAATTTTCCCGCAGCAGGCAGAGTGGGAAAATTTCAGCCTATTGTGTCAAATTGGACACTACAATATAGGAAAGTAAATATTTGTAGGGTTAAGTTCCTGATTTTCAGTTCATATTACATTATTGCTGCATGTCAATACCATCACACCCATTAGCGCATTATTTGTAGTATAATGGGTGATGTCAACATGGCACCATCCCATTGGGAACAGCATGGCTTTTGCCAGCTGTTCTGTGTTATTCAGCTTACCTCAATAGGTAAGTAACCACCCTGCTCCCTCTACTCACCAGAATGCAACACGGTCATTCGTAATTCTTCTCTTCCCTCCACTTCTGTTTCGCTCCCTTGGGTATTTTTGTGTCCCTTTGTTCTTTTGCACTTTAAATCTTCTCAAAATGCTCTGTCTACAACAGCTACCTGTTTTCAACTCTTTCCATATTTACTATCAACTGGGACATATTTGTTGGATTTTAACAAAAATATTTGGACAGAGCAGGGGAGTAAAATGGAGAATTGTATATTTGGAATGGAACTCCTGTCCATTAAATGTGTTTGAAGTCATGCAGGTTCCATTATTACGGGGCTGTCATGATGCTTTTCTTGTTGTATCTAAAACTATAATTTCCCTTAAGTAGCCAGATAAAGTCACGGAGTGGTTTCGAGTTGATTTTTATTAAAAGCTATAGCTATAAGACTCTAACTGTTGTCATTGAGACCAGAGTGAAAAATTCAGAAATACATTAGCAATTAAAGTTCAAATTTGATGACAAGTAATTAGCATATACCAGTAGAAGTCTGAGAGTTTTCTCTATCCCACTCACATTCATTGATTAAGGTTACTTCATCCATAAAGTACAATTTTTAAAAAAAAAACAATCACCTTTTTAATTGCATCAATTGAATATTGTTTTCAACTATCTTTAAATGTCCCAGCTGTGTCTGAATGTTAGAACGTGAATCAAACTCCCTTTTACAACTGCTTGGTTTAAAGGCCTTTCCCAGTATAGTATCTTTCTGCCTTTCTTATCTAAAGGTCAGAGATCTGGATTTAACAGCTTACTATCCTTGATGGGCCAAAGGGTCTCTTCTGCATTGTAGCATTCTGTGTGATTCTATCCTGCAGTTAAACATTGTGTAGGCTTTTGTGATTTGTCTCTGTTAATCCTTTCACTGGATACAGTTATTAATGTGGATACTATTTTTCTTCATAATTATTGGCAATGGGTATTATTCCCTTTCGCTACGATGAGTGCACAATCGTCCTGATCTGTTTTCCCTCCAAATGCCCTGTCTGGATGATTATTTAATAACCAAGTACAAAAGAGGCAAAGCTTTGTGTCCTACCTTCCCCTCAGCTCCTTTTTATTTGCTTTCTTGTTCTGTTAAAAGCTTCATTTGTCTTCTAATCTGCAATTCTGCGCAGCACTGGTAGAAGTAATAGCGACCTTTCTTTTCTGTTCACAGTCGCTGTTGGACTGGCTGTGTATTTCCAGGTTTCTGCTTTTAACATCAAATTTATACAGCTGCAGTACGGGGGAAAAGAAAATCCAATAAAGACAATTCAGAGTTTTCATTTCTTTAGATAAACCAAATGAAAAATAGTCTGCAATATCATACACCGTCCAGTGATTTTATTTTACAATCGTAAGTCCTGGAACTGTTCCCGGTATTTAATAACTGAAAGCGTGAATGATTGCAATGAGAGCTTTTGTCTTACAACCAGAGGTTGCATGCCAGAGTCTAACAACGTGTAGGAGAATGAAAGCATTGTCGAAATTGCGTTGATGGGAGAGGTAGTGGCAAAAATATGCATAAATATGAATTAATGTATGTAGGTGCAGGTTAATAGGCACACTTATACATGTTACAAGAAGCCAAGTGAAAGGTATGAGTAAAAATGATTTGCGTGCAAAGAAAAATTATCTTAATGTGGCTGATCAAGTATTCAGTTGGATCTTGTGGATATATCAGCAGCTGAGGGTTATTTTAATCCTGTGTAATTTCGTTGACAAGGTTACATTTGGGATATTAGATTAAATTTTCCACTTGTGTCCTGGTACAGAACTTTGCCTGCCAAGGGCACACATCAGAAATTCATAAGCATATGGCCCCGTAGATCTGTGTTTTGTTGGATGCAGAAACATGTTTCACATCTCTGACAAGGGACACTTCATGCCAGAAGCACAGAAATGATTTTCTACATGTGGGGACACCTCCTCTTTAACATGACGTTGATAGACTGAGGGATGGGCAAAGGTAAGACAGTGAAGGTGACTTAGATTCATTAAAAGGAAGATTAAAAAGTGTGAATGGTCCAACCATCTCAAGTAAAGTTCTTTAATTCATTCATGGAATGGGACTGTCATTGATTCTATGAAATGCTGGCCCAGCCATAGAATCCCTACAGTGCAGAAGGAGGCCATTCGGCCTTCACAGTCTGCACCGACAACAATCCATCCAAGCCCTATCCCCATACTATCCCTATAACCCCATGTATTTATCCTGCTAATACCCCTGACACTGAGGGCAAAATTTTCCCATCCTGCCTGCCATGGGAATTATAGCACGGGTGTGAGGTGGGAAGGGTGGGGTGAGATGGACATGGACCTGTTGACTTTGGGTGGGATTTTCCACATTCAGGGTGAGCGTGCCATAGGGACAATTTAGCATGGCCAATCAACCTAACCCGCACATCTTTGAACTGTGGGAGGAAACGGCAGCAGGCGACGGTGCAGAGGGACCTCGGGGTCCTTGTGCATGAGTCGCAAAAACCCAGCTTGCAGGTGCAGCAGGTGGTCAGGAAGGCGAATGGGATGCTGGCCTTCATAGCGAGGGGGATTGAATATAAAAGTAGGGAGGTCTTGCTGCAGCTGTATAGGGCATTGGTGAGGCTGCAGCTGGAGTACTGTGTGCAGTTTTGGGCGCCGCACCTGCGCAAAGATATTTTGGCCTTGGAGGGAGTGCAGAGGAGGTTTACTAGGCTGATACCGGAGTTGAGGGGGTTGAGCTATGAGGAGAGGCTGAATAAACTAGGCTTGTACTCGTTGGAGTTTAGAAGAATGAGGGGAGATCTCATTGAGACGTATAAGATGATGAATGGGATGGATAGGATAGAGGTGGAGAGACTCTTCCCGCTCAAAAAAGACAGTAGGACTAGGGGGCACAGCCTCAAGATAAAGGGGGGGCGGTTTAGAACGGAGTTGAGGAGGAACTTCTTCACTCAAAGGGTGGTGAATCTCTGGAATTCTCTGCCCGTTGAAGTGGTGGAGGCTGCCTCGCTAAATATTTTTAAGACGCGGGTTGATGGGTTTTTGATAAGAGAGGGGATTAAGGATTATGGGGAGAGGGCGGGAAGGTGGAACTGAGCCGCGACAGATCAGCCACGACAGATCAGCCATGATCTTATTGAATGGCGGGGCAGGCTCGAAGGGCTAGATGGCCTACTCCTGCTCCTATTTCTTATGTTCTTATGTTCTTATGAAACCAAAGCACCCGGAGGAAACCCAGGGAGACACGGGGAGAATGTGCAAACTCCACACAGGCAGTGACCAGAGGCCAGAATTGAATGTGTCCCTGCTGTGATGCAGCAGTGCTAACCACTGCTCCACCGTGCCACCCATTTATTGCCCATCCTCAATTTGTCCTTGAATTGAGTGGTTTGCTAGGCCTCTTCAGAGAGCATTTAAAAGTCCACCACATTGCTGTAGATCAGGAGTCATGTACAGCCCAGGCCAGGTAAGGATGACAGATTTCCTTCCTTAAAAAGGACATTGGTGAACCAGTTGGGTTTTTATAACAATCGACAATGGTTTCACAGTCATCATTAGGCTTTTTAATTCCAGATGTGAATGAATTCAAATGTCACTGGCTGAAAGCCATTAATAACAATAATCAGTTCAACGCAATTATAATGTCAATAGTATACTTGTGCATTATGTAAAAGTTCCTTCAGTGTTATTTTGGTAAGTATGTGGCTTGGACCTCTGGCCAAACCAGTTTCTCTCATACTAAAGGATGGACTTGATGAGGGTCTATTCATCAATATATTTGAGGTATGTAAGGATAAGGAGATGAACATGTATCCTGATTAACAGTATGGCTGCAATCCTGTTAATATCATGGAGATCTCCTGCAACCAGCCAGGGCTAAGTTATATAAATTGAAATATTCACTTCATGTTCAGGATAATTGCTCAATCACCAGTGTTTATTAGTATTTAAATTCACACATTGTTTGTTCTTGAAAGGTCTGTCTATATAATAGTCTCCACTCTCAGGAAATAAAGTAAAGTTGCATGATCATGCAAGAGCAGCACGGTGGCACAGTGGTTAGCACTGCTGCCTCATAGCAATAGGGACCCAGGTTCGATTCCCGGCTTGTGTTACTGTCTGTGTGAAGTTTGCACAATTTCCCCATGTCAGCATGGGTTTGCTCCGGCTTCCTCCAAAGATGTATGGGTGAGGTGGTTTGGCTATGCTAAATTGCCCCTTCGTGTCAGGGGATTAGCAGAGTAAATAAGTAGGGTTACGGGGATAGGGCCTGGGTGGGATTGTGGTTGGTGCAGACTTGATGGGCCAAATGGCTTCCTTCTGCACTGTAGAGATTCAATGATGGTCTGTTAAGAAGATTGGGGTTGATCGCTCCAATATCCTAATTTCTATAGAAACTCTGCACTGCGGAAAGAGGCCATCCAGACTATCGAGTCTCCATTGACTCTCCAAAAGAGCATCCCACACAACCCCTTCCCTATGTCCGTAACCCCATGCATTTACCATGGCTAATCCGCCAACCTACACGTCTTTGGACATTAAGGCACGTTTAGCATAGTCAATCCATCTCAGCCTGCACATCTGTGGCCCCGTGGTTTCTTCTTTCACTGCATATCAATGGAATATTTACCACTGTAAGATGCAAATCCGACAGAAACTGGGTGTTGCCAATGTGTCATGTCCCATTGGGTTTACAATAACATTTTAGGGTTTGTGCGGCTCAACTTTGGATCCACATGAAATAGAATGCATCAGTTCCTAGTCCCATTATATTAGAATATTAAAATGTGTGGAAAAGGTAATTTTTTTCCTGCTGTTTTCCTGTTGAAGAGATATTGCAGTAATCATCATGTGGGCCAATTAAAGCACCCTTGGCTATTCGATTTACAAGTAAAATAATTTCAGATGTGAAGGCATTCTGAATGGAAGCAACTAAAGCTTCATGTGCGACTAAAGTGACAGATGGAATAATTCATTCTCTATTGTTTATTTATTAGTGTCACAAGTAACTAACAGGAAGGAAAGAGTGGGGGTAAATGGGTGTTTTTCTGGTTGGCGATGTTACTCGTAGTGTGCCTCAAGGATCAGGTGTTGGGGCCACAATTGGTTATGATTTACACAAATGATTTGAAGTGTAGTGTGTCAAAATTCACAGATGACACTAAGGTGAGTGACAGACCAAGTTTGCAGAGGATGCTGAAATCTGCAAAGGGTATAGATACCCTAAGGTGAGTGGGTGAGGGTCTGGCAGATGGAGTACAATGTTGGTAAATGTGAGGTCATCCATTTTGGTAGGAGTAACAGCAAAATGGACTGTTTTATAAATCTAAAAAATTGCAGCATGCTGCTGTGCAGAGGGACCTGGCTGTCCTTGTGCAAGAATCTCAAGGATTTGGTTTGCAGATGCAGTAGGTAGTTAAGAAGGCAAATGGAATTTTGTCCTTCATTACTAGAGGGGTGGAGTTTAAAAACAGCGAGGTCGTGTTGCAGCTGTATAAGGTGCTGGTAAGGCCGCACCTGAAGTACTGTGTACAGTTTTGCTCTCCCCATTTGAGAAAGGATATACTGGCACTGGAGGAGGGTGCAGAGGAGAGTCACTAGGTTGATTCTGGAGTTGAGAGGATCGGCTTATGAAGAGAGACTGAGTAGACTGGGGCTATACTCACTGGAATTCAGAAGAATGAGGGGAGATGTTATAGAAACATATAAGATTATGGAGGGAGTAGATAAGATAGAAGCAGAGAAATTGTTTCCACTGGCGGGTGAAACTTAGAACTCAGGGGAATGGCCTCAAAATAAGGGGGAGCAGACTTAGGGTTGAGTTGAGGAGGAACTTCTTCACACAAAGGGTTGTGAAACTGTGGAATTCCCTGCCCAATGAAGCTGTTAAGGCTACCTCATTGAATGTTTTTAAGGCAAGGATAGATAAATTTTTGAAGAGTGAAGGAATTAAAGGTTACGGTGAGCAGGCGGGTAAGTGGAGCTGAGTCCATGAAAAGATTAGCCATGTTCTTATTGAATGATGGATGAGGTTCGAGGGGTCAGATGACTTACTCCTGCTCCTCATTCTTATGTTCTGAGTAGGTTACATTAACAGTGCAATGAAGTTACTGGGAAAATTCCCTGGTCGCCACTCTCCGACGCCTATTTGGGCACATTGAAGGAGAGTTTAGCATGGCCAATGCACCTAACAAGCACATCTTTCAGTGGGAGGAAACCAGAGCACCCAAAAGAAACTCACACAGACACAGAAAGAATGTGCAAACTCCACGCAGACAGTGACCCAAGCCTGTAATCGAACCCAGGCCCCTGGCACTGTGAGGCAGCAGTGCTAACCACTGTGCAAATGTACCCCTCCAATGTTGTGCCAATGAGTGCAGATTAAGGAAAAGAAAGAAGTTGCATTTGTATGAGGACATCCCTAAGCTGTCTTTGCTGTTCTCCTGCTGTGACTGAGTTTGAGGAGAGTGTTCCCTTTGGAGATTTTTATCAAGCGTGAAGTTGCCATTGTTCCAGATGACCATAGGCTCCCCGCTTTGAGGCAAAGAGCCGACAGGTGGTGGTTTTAACCTGAGGATCACCACAGCTCAGATGAGGGGCAAGAATGAGAGAGCAGTGCTTTATGAATAACCTCCGCTGGTACAAGAATTGACCCCATGCTGGTGGCATTGGTCTGCATCCTGAATAAGCTATCCAGCCAACTGAACTATTGTGACACCCCAAACAACATAATCCAGCAAGGGGCTTTGAACAAATACTGCCTCACTGTTAGGTATGTTGGCCTTGGCGAGATGCTCCAGTTGAACTGGCTTTCTTGCTATCAGATTTAGAGGATCTTGTCGAAGGTACAACTGGTGTTACTTCCCCAGTCTTTGAGGTGAGCCCTGTAGGTTGTCCAGTTTCTGAACCATGTTGGAGGAACAGGTCACTGCTATCTGGTGAACCAAGACCTTAGTCTCAGATTTGAAATCCTAGTCCTCCAACACTCCTCCCTCCAGCTGGCACAATGGTGGTTATGATGAACTTTTTTTTTAACCCATGTCTGCCTTCATCAAAAGGAGGGGGGAGGCAATGGCCTAGTTGTGGGTTCACAATTAGGTGGAATTTGAATTCAATGAATAAAAATCTGGAGTTGAGAATCTACTGATGACCAAGAAACCATTATCGATTGTCAGAAAAACCAATCTAATTCATTAAAGTTCTTTAGGGAAGGAAATTGGTGTCCTTATCTTGTCTGGCCTCATGTGCCTTTACAGCCGGAGCAACGTTGTTGATTTTCAACTCCCTTGGGCAACTAGGAATGGGCAATAAATGCTGGCCAGCCAGCAATGCCCATGTCCAATGAATGAATAAAAATTAGCCACCAAGAAACAGAGCATGGTCCACATTTTCCACGATCTTAGCATTGATTTTAATCGATGGTGGGTTGAGTGCTGTGTGAAAGGTTTAGAAGAGAACCTTACTTTTCCAGATGTTTACTGAAAGGCCCATTCTCCCATATGCTTCAGAAAAGGAGTTGACCCAGAGTTCAGGTTCTGAGTGAGCTCCCACACGAGCATCATCTGCATTCAGGAACTCAATGACAGAGATCGGAGTGATTTTGGTTTTAGATTAGAGGCAGAATAAGTTGAACAGTTTCCCATAGAAATGACCACGTCTATACAGAACGCCAATCAGTTTGTATATTTGGAAGCCATCTTTAACCTGCTGGGCGTAATATTTTGGGAACTCAGTATGAGTGGAGATTTTTAAAGCACATTCATAAGAACATAAGAAATAGGAGCAGGAGTAGGCCACCTAGCCCTTCGAGCCTGCCCCGCCATTCAATAAGATCATGGCTGATCTGTCGTGGCTCAGTTCCACCTTCCCGCCCTCTCCACATAACCTGTAATCCCCTCGCTTATCAAAAGCCCATCAACCCGCATCTTAAAAATATTTAGCGAGGCAGCCTCCACCACCTCAACGGGCAGAGAATTCCAGAGATTCACCACCCTTTGAGTGAAGAAGTTCCTCCTCAACTCCGTTCTAAACCGCCCCCCCTTTATCTTGAGGCTGTGCCCCCTAGTCCTACTGTCCTTTCTGAGCGGGAAGAGTCTCTCCACCTCTATCCTATCCATCCCATTCATCATCTTATATGTGGTTATTCATGGTGAGTGCTTGCGTGTCTGATAACTAGCTCTTGTTGTCCAATTCATAATCAAACAGTGTTAATTTTGAAGATAGGGGCACATTGGCATTAAGGTAATCTGAGTACACTTTGGAGGATTTTTCTTAATCCTATCAGACATTTAGTCCTAATGATTTTGCTAATTGCAAAAGCACCTGCAGACTTACCACCGATTGGAGATGGTAACCTGCGGTTTAAAGCAGAGATGAGAGTGGAAATAGCTGGAGAGAAGACAGTGAGCAGAGATCAGACTGCTGGGAATGATACTAATGAAGGGCAGCAAGATCCAAATCAAATGTCAAGAAGAAAGTTCCACTGATTGATTATTTGACAAGCTAACAAACCAAAACTAAACTTTTAGTCAGAGTACTATTTTACAAAAATAAGCACATTTTAGAAATCAGAGAAAGTTTTGAGTTTATTTATTAGTGTCACAAGTAACACTGCAATGAAGTTACTGTGAAAATCCCCTCTCCAGTGGCTGTTCAGGTACACTGAGGTAGAATTTAACATGGCAAACGCGCCTAACCAGCCCATCTTTCGAACTGTGGGAGGAAACTGGAGCACGCAAAGGAAACCCACGTGGACACAGGAAGAATGTGCAGGCTCTGCACTAGTCACCCAAGCTGGGATTCGAACCCAGGTCCCTGGCACTGTGAAGCAGCAGTGCTAACCACTCTGCTACCCCACGGTTGAACTCATCTTCCCTGTTCTATCTCGTTGTAAGTATTGCAAGCTCTCATTTGATAGACATTGGCCGGAATTCTCTGACCTCACCCTGGGCTGGGATTGTCCAGTCCCGCTGCAGTGAATGGAGATTTGGCTGAATGCCAAATTCTCTGTTCTTGCTGGCAATAGTAGCAGGGCATGCGAGACTGGAGAATTTGGCCACTGATACCAACTGCAATGCCATTGTGTTCTGGTGTATAACCCCACAAAGTAAAAAAAAAGCCTAAAGCACTAATTATTTGATAGATAAAATTGCTTTTTGAGAATGAAAACAGGAATTAATTATCCTAAAATCACTAATCAGTACTAATTTGTTGTTGTGCAATTGGGACAATAGAATATTTAATTAAAGCACAAACAAATAATGCTGAAAAAGAATGATGGCATAAGATTATTTTATGCGTAGAGATTCTAAATGTGAAAGAGAAATATTCATACCATTTTCCAAGTGAAGTTTAATTGAGGGGTGTCAATCAATATTCAAAAGATTAACGTGAGCAAGTTGAATTAGTTTGGATTTCTGTGCTAGTTTTTGTTCTGCCAATGTTCTATTCTTTGCTCTTGAAGATGCTTCACAGACAAGGACACAATGTTATCATGTCAAATGCCCTACAGCATCTGGTCTATTTGAGCATCCTTCATGTATGAGCTTTGACAGCAACTGTTGTAAAATGATCGAAGGAGATCAGTTGGAGTTCTTTCTCCATTGTTCACCTAACCTCACTTTCATTTCTGGTGCCTTGCAATTCTGACAGAACTTCAGGCTCCTAAAATCAAGACATTGTGGTCAATGTTGTTGGGTCACCAGGATGTTGCCTGGGATGGAACATCTGAGCTATAAGGAGAGATTAGATAGGCTTGGATTGTTTTCTTTGCAACAGAGAAGGCTAAGGAGGGACATGATTGAAATACATCAGATTATGGAGGATATGGGCAGGGTGAGTAAGGAACAGCAGCTCCTTCTGGTTGAGGGGTCAAACACAAAAAGGGGCATAGTTTAGGATAAGGGGCAGGAAATTCAGTGCGGATTTGAGAAAAAATCTTTTCACTCAGAGAGTGGGATTCTAGAATGCACTACCTGGGAATGTCAGAGGCTGGAAACCTTACAACCTTTAAAAAAAATTTGCACGAGCACTTGAAATATGGTGACATTCAAGGATATGGGACAAGTGCAGGAAAATAGGATTCAAGTGCCTTGAATGGCAGGTATTGTCAGTGAAGACACGATAGGCTGAAGGATATTTCCTGCACTGTAGGACTACGGCCGTCCTTCCTGAAATCAGTCAACTGAGGCAACGCTTATGCTCTACTTGGGGATCTACAACAATTCATTGGCGGGTTTTTCCGATTGCACCTGTGCCAAGATCAATCGACCTTTAAAGTGGCACCAAATTTCCCGTCTTGCCTGCTACGATTCCCATGGTTGACAGGACTGGAAAATTCACCCCCATGAGCGTATGTTTTATGGGCTAATGGACAAGGTGAGGGAAGATAGAATGTGTAACACATCAGGCAGGATTCTTCTGTTGGGACCCTGTGATCAGGATTAAATTTGCATCACGAAATCATTACCTGACACTATTTTCCAAGGAAAGGTTAACTAAAGGCCAAAAGGTGCCTGACACTCAATTAAAGATGACAGATTGGCTTTCAACATCAGGAGGTCAATAATAGGGGTCCATCACCGCTGAGGAAGCAGTAAGAAAGAGGTGCAATCTCAGCTCCTTTAACAGTTTTGAAAATAAAGATGCTGCCAGACTATCTTTGTGAAGGGACAACACCTTCATGCAGCCAGCTTTGGCCAAAGCTGCAGGCATTTTTGGATATTGATTTGATTTATTATTGTCACATGTTTTAAAAAGTATTGTTTCTTGCATACTATACAGACAAAGCATACCGTTCATAGAGAAGGAAACAAGAGACTGCAGAATGTGCTGTTAGTCATAGTTAGGGTGTAGAGAAAGATCAACTGAATGCAAGGTAAGTCCATCCAAAATCTGATGGCAGCAGGAAAGAAACTGTTCTTGAATGAGTTGGTATGTGACCTCAGATTTTTGTATCTTTTTTCCGACAGAAGAAAGTGGAACAGAGACTGTCCGGGGTGCATGAGGTCCTTAATTATGCTGTCTGCTTTACTGAGGCAGTGGCAAGTGTGGACAGAGTCAATGGATGGATGGCTGGTTTGCGTGATGGATTGGGCTACATTCACAACCTATTGTAGTTCCTTGTGTTCTTGGGCAGAGCAGTAGCCATACCAAGCTGTGATACAACCAGAAAGACTGCTTTATATGGTGCATCTGTAAAAGTTGGTGTGAGTCGTAGCTGACATGCCAACTTTTCTTAGTCATCTGAGAAAGTAGAGGCGTTGGTGGGTTTTAACTATAGTGTCGGCATGGGGGGACCAGACAGGTTGTTGTGTGTCCAGGGAGGTAAGGAATGGTTGTGGGTGCAGAAAGGCAAGGATCTTTTAATTGTTTCTGGAGCATTGAGTCCATGGTTTACCATCAGCGGGTGCCTTCTTCTACTGGTCTTGTTTCAGCCAGCCTAAGGGTATGTCCCTGCAAAATTCTACTCAGTGCAAGAGAGGGTTCTTGGATACCTATCGCTTAGGACCTCTTTGAAGATTTTCAGAGGTGGGAAGATGCCAGAAAACTGACACGCCACTCTCCCACAATGATTTTCCTGCCTTTTTGCCTCTGTCTCATCTCCATTTAGTCATAGAGTCAGAGGTTTACAGCATGGAAACAGACCCTTCAGCCCAACTTCTCCATGCCACACTTTTTTTTAAACACCTAAGCTAATCCCAATTGCCCACATTTGGCCCAAATCTCTCTATACCCAACATACCCATGTAATTATCTAAATGCTTTTTAAAAAGGCAAAATTGTACCTGCCTCCACTACTGCCTCTGGCAGCTTTTTCTAGACACTCACCACCCACTGTGTGAAAAAATTGCCCCTCTGGCCACTTTTGTATCTCTCCCCTCTCACTTAAACATATGCCCTCTAGTTTTACACTCTCCTACCTTTGGGAAAAGATATTGACTATCTATTTTGTCTATGCCCTCATTATTTTATAGACCTCTATAAGATCACCCCTCAGCCTCCTACACTCCAGAGAAAAAAGTCCCAGTCTATCTAGCCTCTCCTCATAACCCATCAACTCCTGGTAGCATCCTAGTAAATCTTTCCTGCACTCTTTCTAGTTTAATAATGTCTTTCTATAATAGTGTGACCAGAATTGCGCGCAGTATTCCAAGTATGGCCTTACCAATGTCTTGTACAACTTCAACAAGACATTCCAACTCCTGTACTTAATGTTCTGACCAATGAAACCAAGCATGCCGAATGCTTTCTTCACCACTCTGTCCACCTGTGACTCCACTTTCAAGGAGCTATGAACATGTACCCCTAGATCTCTTTGTTCTGTAACTCTCCCCAACGCCCTACCATTGGCCCATCATGACAGACTATTTGCATTTAAAACTTCCTATGTTCATCTCCAGACTTACCGAATAGAAAGATCCAGCATGAAACAATAAGAACATTCTTGAAATACTGGAATTTTATAGGAGTGATGTATTATCAGCTTTTTTTCCACAGGTCCAAAACCAGATCATGCGCACCCAAATGCAATGGTCATTCATGGCTTCTGATGGAAATCAGCCACAGGTAAAGGTTATTTTAGATGGACTACCAATAACATTAAATAGACAGTTTCAAGGTTATTTTTATGTGGTTTTGTTAATTCTTTTTCTGCTACCACTTGGGCCTTCATAAACCTTCATGTTAATTTATTGCTGCTTTTCTTCTTATTTTACTACTCCATTAGTGCTACTAATGGATTTTCCGTACAAATGCTCATCTAAGTGGGTCCCTCATAGCAAGAGAAACACCAGCATAAAGCTGGTTGTTAGGTCAGGTTGCACCAGAGCAGTTCTGTGCTCATTTGTCCTATATGCCTTTATGCATATGTCCCAGATGATTAGTGTATGTACAGATTAAGTTTGTTTATTAGTGTCACAAGTTACATTAACACGGCAATGAAGTTACGGTGAAAATCCCCTTGTCACTCCAGTGCCTGTTTGGCCATGCTAAATTCTACCTCAGTGTACTCAATGCACCTAATCAACACGTATTTCAGACTGTGGGAGGAAACCAGACCACCAGGAGCAACCCCACACAGACACAGGGAGAACGTGCAGATTCTGCACTGCAGGGACCCAAGCTGGGAATCAAGCCTGTGTCCCTGGCACTGTGAGGCAGCAATGCTAACCACTGTGCCACCGTGCCGCCCTGCAATTAAGGGTGGGTAATAAATGCTTGCCTTGCAAGCAACACCCAATGAATAACAAAAAGGTATGCTCTTTTATTCTCCCTCAGTGTACCCAAACAGGCGCCAGAGTGTGGCGACTAGGAGATTTTCACAATAACTTGATCTCAGTGTTAATGTAAGCCTATTTGTGACACTAATTAATAAACTTTAAACTGAATGGCTCCTTCAGCCATTTCAAAGAGCGTTTAAAAAGTCAACCGCATCATTCTTAGTTGAGACAGGCTCTGTAATGACAGCAGATTTCCTTGAGGATGAGTAAACCAGATGATTTTTTTCAGCAATGCAGCAGTTCCATGGTCACCATCACTGGTACCAGCTTTTTATTACAGATTTATTTAATAAACTAAATTCAAATTCCGCAGTTGCGGTGGTGTGATTTGAACACATATCTCAGTAACAATCGTCCATGTATCAGGCTAACTAGTCCCATCACATAATCACAGTGCTCACACTACCCCCGAGGTTAATGAGCATAATAAATCAAATAATCAAACTACTTGTGTGCAGTTTTTATTTTTACCCCGAGGATCACTGTTAATCTCCGTGCCTGTAAACAGTTAATTTATTCCTTATCACGTGTAATGGATGAAAGTGCACTGTCTCTTCCAATGTCAGACTACGTTACCACTTCTGTCAGTGAGAAGAACAAACTGTGCACTGACTCTACAATTCCTTGCTTACTTGTCCTGCTGCATTTCCATAATTGTCTGTTGTTCTCCCTGTCAATCCCTCCCTGTGCAAATTGACACCCAATTTGTGTGCTGAGTGCTTTCTTTTCAATGTAACTTCCCTGAGATTCCAGTCACAGAAATTGATTCTGGCCACATACACGTGAGCCTGCGTTCATAGATAGATTTTTTGTTCAAATGAGAGCATTTCCACAGGTTACATGAGATGTCACCACATTTTGAATGGTAGGATACAATCCCTACTATGCAGAAAGAGGCTATTCGGCTCATTGAGTCCGCATCGCCCACAATCCCAACCAAGCTCTCTTCCCACAACCCCACATATTCACCCCAGCTAATCCCCCTGACACTAGGGTCAATTGAGCCTGGCTAATCAACCTAATCCGCACATCTTTGGACTGTGGGAGGAAACAGGGGGAAACCCATGCAGATACGAGGTGAATGTGCAGACTCCACACAGACAGTGACCCGAGGCTGGAATTGAACCCAGCACTGTGAGGCAGCAGTGCTAACCACTGCGCCACTAGTAAGAAAGATAATCCTTTGTATTGTGATGGTCTGTTTAGATTCGATAAATTTCATGCAGAATTGAGTGTGTATTTCTTGATGCATGGATCTTGCTTGCTGTCATTTGCAGAATGATCATTACAGCTTGTCACGTACACACCGAGGCGGAGTTACAGAACTTGCTGCCGGGGTGATATTTTAAAGCACAGATAAAAGTGAGAAATTTTTAACGAGAAAGCAGCGAGGGAAATACCTACAACGGCAAAGCGGATGTGAGAAAATGGCTCAAATGACAAAGGCCCATTTTAGTCACAGAGTGTCTGAGGACTCTGGGTCTGTACTCGATGGAGTTTAGAAGGATGACAGGGGATCTCATTGAAACTTACAAAATACTGAAAGACGTGAATAGAGTGGATGAGGGGAAGATGTTTCCATTGGTAGGAGAGACTAGGATCCAAGGGCACAACCTCAGAGTAAAGAGACGAGTCTTTAGAACTGAAATGAGGAGGAATTTCTTCAGCCAGAGGGTGGTGAATCTGTGGCTTTTATTAACATAGAAGGTTGTGGAGACCAGGTCGTTGAGTGGACTTAAGAAAGAGATGGATAGGTTTTTGATTGGTAAAGGGATCAAAGGTTACGGGGAAAAGGTGGGAGAAAGGGGGTTGAGAAACTTAGCCATGATTGAATGGCAGAGCAGACTCGATGGGCTGAATGGCCTAATTCTGCTCCTATATCTTATGGTCTTATGGCTTGTTTATTTAAAAGCAAATGCAAGTCCAGACTAGTGAAAACAGGTTGCTGTTCCGAGAAATTAAATTCTGTAGAATCCCAATCTCATGATCGTAGATAGGAAACTCAATATGAGATTGAGGATGTACCAGCCTGAGAAGTGTCTGTATTAATTCCCAGCACCTGAGAGAGATCCATCAGCTGTTCACTCGAGATACAGCACAGAGATCAGCTTTGAGCTGTGCAATTTTCAGATAGGCACCGAGGACTATTGGAATACAATCAAAACCATGTTGTACATGCCATCTGACCATCCTGTTACTTTCCTTGAATGGACAGATTCAGCTATCACGCTTTCGAGAATGCGGTGAGCATGTTGAACAAGACATTTGCTGAAAACTACATTCCAAAGCCAAATGTTACTTGTAATCCAGAGGTTTGTTACAGCTGCTCTGTTAGCCCACAGATATCTCCACGTTTGCCAACACAGTAAATGGAAAGCAAGAAGTGTTGTAGGTATTTGATGCAGAGTTGGACTGGAGTGGGCACAGTAAGAAGTCTCACGACACCAGGTTAAAATACAATGTGTTTATTTGGAATCACAAGCTTTGGGAGGACTGCTCCTTCATTCAGAGCAGCAATTCAAAAGCTCGCATTTCCAAATAAACCTGTTGAAAATATTGGAATAGACTCAAATAAAAAAGGGGCAGCGTTGTGGCACCATCTACAGGGGCCTGGGTTCAATTCCGGCCTTGGTGACTGTCTGTATGGAGTTTGCACATTCTCCCCATGCCTGCATGGGTTTCTTCTGGATGCTCCGGTTTCCTCCCACAATCCAAAGATGTGCAGGTTAGGTGGATTGACCATGCTAAATTGCCCCAAGGTGTGTAAGTTAAACAGTTTAGTCATGTTAAATTGTCCCTTTAGTGTCTCAAGATGAGTAAGGTTAAATGGATTAGCCATGCTAAATCTGTGAGGTTACAGTGATAGAGAGGGGGGTGGGCCTGATTAAGATACTCTGGGTGGGACTTTCCAGCCCCAAGACCAGAAAATTCCACCTGAGGTCAATGACCCTTTGCTTGGTCCATGTCTTGCCCACTACGATACCTGTGGTGGCGGGATAGAAAAATTCCACCCACTGTCAGATGAGAATCAATGGGCCGAATGGCTTTTTCTGCTCTACAAGGATTCTACGATACTTACAGACCACCACCACTGAGCCAATGAATATCTCAGTGAAAAAGAAACTTTGCCAATTAAAATAATCTGATTTACAGTCACATACCTATGTGAGTGAATACGCTAATTTAATGACAGTATTAGTTTCCTGTCATATATAGAATAATTCTTTTGTTCGGCATGAAATGAGAGAACCCTTTATCATTTGATTAAGGTACTTCATCCTACCATTAATTCAAAACAAGTCTTAAATAAGAAGCTGAATTGGGCAAAGCATCTGCTCATGAAAATGAACATTCTTTTATCATTTCATGAGAGCTACACATATCTGGCCCCATTCTGTTCCTTCTGCTGCGAGAGTCTGTCAGACATCTTTATGGTTAACAATACCGCCCTCCAGGGCATGTTTTAATACACGCTTTAAGGACAAACAGAGAAATGAATCACTAAAGATTGACAGATCTGAACAATCATCTGACAAGCTGTTGGTTCATTCCTCTCACAAGAACAGTGGAAGTATGATTGATCTTTGAGGCAGCACTAAAAGGATCAATAGCAAATTGGCACCTCATTTTTACACCTGCCTGATAACGAGATTGGTTTATATTTGTTTTGCATCCGTTCAGACTCCAGACTGATTCTGGGGATGGCGGGACTGATGTATAAAGAGAGATTGACCATGTTAGGATTGTTTTTACTGGAGCTCAGATGAATGAGGTGGGTGAGCCTCATCGAGACTTATAAAATTCTAACAGGACTAGACAGGGAGGGAGGATGTTCCCGGTGCAGGGGGGAGTCCAGAACCAGGGGTCACCATCTGAGGATTCGGGGTGGACCATTTAGGATGGCGGTGAGGAGACATTTCTTCACCCAAAGCACGGTGAGCCTGTGGAATTCATTAGGAATTGGTTGATGCCAAAACATTGAATCTACTCAAGGGATGGCTAGATATAGCACTTGAGCTGAATGGGGTCAAGGTTATGAGGAGAAAGCAGGATTAGGGGCTATTGAGTTGGATGATAGGCCATGATCATAGTGAACGGCAGAGCAGGCTCGAAGGGCCAAATGGCCTCTTCCTACTCCTTCCTTCTATGTTTCCTTGCTCCAGCATGGTGGCACACAGGTTAGCATTGCTGCCTCACAGCGGCAGGGACCCGGGTTCAATTCCAGCCTTGGGTGACTGTCTCTGTAAAGTTTGCACATTCTCTCCATGTCAGTGTAGGTTTCCTCCAAATGCTCCAGTTTCCTCCCACACTCCAAAGATTTGCAGCTTAGGTGGATATGCCTTGGCAAATTAAACCTAGTGTCAGGGTGATTAGCTGGGTAAATACATGGAGTTGCGAGATAGGGCCTTGGTGGGATCGTTTGCAGTGTAGGCTGGATGGCCAAATGGCCTCCTCCTGCACTGTAGAGTTTTACGATTCTTAGGGTATACCGTGGAATGATTTTACAGGCAGATTAACAACCCACTTCTCCCATGGCCATCAAGTCCTGGTAGAAGTACAAGTACAAGTAGAAGAAGAATTTTAAACTATTGCAGTCCCCTCTCACTAGGTTGGTACCACTTGGCTTTAGGGCTCTACTAAACTAATTTGCCAAATGCTGGAATGGATATTACAGCTCTCTTTGATATCCAATGTACAAAGAAATTGGACTGGATTCTCCCCACTCTTACCTGCCCAGAATTGAATCAGGAACAGGATAAATAAGGCCCACAGACACTGAATTTCTAACCTACCGCCCCATTCCTGATCATTATTTTCTCTTCATTGGGAAATGTGTCATGTCATGAGCCTGAACGCATGTCCTGTGATGGCGAAGACTACAATTGTAGAGGGGAAATTTGAGTTTCATTCCCCCCCACCTCTGTTTCCCTCATGGCAGGAAGGATCTAGAAGCCAGTGGTAAGTTAATCCATGAACTTTTGGGGGAAGCACTCTGAGAAGTATGGAACCTTTCAAAAAGCAACTTCCTAAGATTTTACCAATAACCCTCTTATATTCCTCCATTGTCCTTTCATGTCCCCTCATATCCCTTCCATCCTCCCCAAGCATTCCAGATGCCCACTCTTCCATTATCCACTATATACAGAACAAGTGAATAATATAACAGCGGCAAATCTTTGAAATGCTCCAGCAGTTCAAAAGTAAGAAGGAAGCAGGCTTTAAAATTTTCCTTTGCAAGAACAACTCCTGTTCTTACAATCTCAAATGCGTAAATCAAGCACAGCCATTTATAAGGTCAATGAATAAAACTTTAGTCAAGTTCACAGAAAGGTGTTGAAACAAAAGCACAAAGAAAGAAGAGTTTCTTACAAAGTCATAAATCTGTCAAACAAAGCTAGCACTCCCCTTCAAGCTGGGTCAAAATTGTTTACATGGCTATGTCCATTAGTCTTGGAGCTCAGCCAAGTGTTCATGACAAAGCCTCTCAGAAATTATAGATGGGATTTTCAAATATCACCGCCCCTCTGCAAGTGAGAATGGGGAATTTGGCATCCCCACCAAAACTCCATTCAATTTCAGCGGCACCGGAAAATCCAACTGTGATCAAGGATGGAGAATTTTGGCTCAAATCAACACAAGCAGTTTAGCCAGTTGGCCAGGGATTTGTTTCTGCATGTGGCCTCATCATAGGCTCAGTTCTGCAGTGTTTGTTTACACAGCTTGATTAGGATGTACCAGCTTTGTTTGGTTGACAGGTTTATGACGTTCTGATAAGTCATTCCATTTTTATATGTTTTTTCAATACCTGTCTGTTTCAGGATTTTGCGAAGACTTGCCAAACTTGACAATAGTTAATTGGTTCTGTGCATAGTAGAGATTGGGTGAGTGGATATGGAGGGTGCAAAGAATCCATAGATGGAATATCAGGATAATGGAAGGGATAGGGAAGAGCAATAGGCATAGAGAGTATATGAGAAGAATGGCAGGGCATTGAGACTATAGAAAGCATGGAGATGGCATATAGAGGATATGGGGAGTATGGAGTAAGCATAATGTGAGGAGGAGGCATGGAGAATGATAAGGGTGAGAGCTAGAGGGCCCAATCATCTACATTAAGAAGTTTCACAACACCAGGTTAAAGTCAAACAAGTTTATTTGGAACCATGAGCTTTCGGGTGTGCTGCTCCTTCACCCAGTGAGTCACCTATATGAGGACCTTCTAACCAGCTCAGCTCACTATCTGCGTGTCTCCACGATTGCCTCAGATCTGCGTAGGAGGTGACAGACCCAAACCTTATTGACTGACATCTCACAGAGATAAAGGTATTTTAGGAGCTCAAAGACAGAAAATGTCCCAACTTGCGTTCCTGAGTCTGGGGGAAGATCTGATCCATTATGAGTGAACAAAATTGACTATTCCCAATAAAGAATGCACTCTGTATAATATTGCAATTAGTCAGCTCTCCTAAAGAAAACTAAAGCCCTGTAAGTCACTACAGCTCAGGTTAGACATCCATGTTTACAATATTCTGTATTGATCCAATAATTCTGCACACATTACCACTGGCAATGCTTCACAGAGATCCTGCCAATCATCACTGATTATGTTGCCATCTAGAACCTTGACTTTTGCAAGCAGAATTTTAATTATAAAAGTAGGAGTACTATTCTGTGGGAAAGTTCTAAAAATGAAATACCTCTGACAAGTGATTAAAATGACAAAACAGTTTACAGCTCTACAGAGCCTGATCTCTTCCACTTACTTCACTATCAGGCCAATTTTAATCTGTGGGAGTTTGAATGTAGCAGATGTCAGGCTGCCAATGAAGGTGCAAGATAAGTAGTATATAAGGTATGGTGGGGGTCCAGAGACATCAGGGATCGTCAAATCTGTGATCAGGGGTTGGGAGAGAGGTGTAGAGGAGTGGCTTGGGACAAGGAGGACCCACTTCTTTCACTCTGGGAATGCTCCTCATAACCCCTAGATGGCCTTTGTTTAAGTTTATTTATTAGTGTCACAAGCAGGCTCACATTAACACTGCAATGAAGTTACTGTGAAAATCCCCTAGTCACCATACTTTGTCACCTGTTTGGGTGCGTTGAGGGAGAATTTAGCACGGCCAATGCACCTAACCAGCAGGTTTTTTCGGACTGTGAGAGGAAAATGGACACCTGGAGGAAATCCATGTAAACGCGGGGAAAATGTACAGACTCTGCACAGCCGGGAATCAAACCCGGGTCCCTGATGCCTTGAGACAACAGTGCTAATAACTGTGTCACCGTGCTGCCCCAAAGAATTGGATATTTTAAAAAAGGAGAAGCATTTATTTGGGCTTCTTGACTAGAATCCCTTCTATTGCCTGCTTTTGCTGACACAATGGGAGACCAGAGGCCATAGTTCAAATGGTGTGAGCATCTTAATGATATCATCAGGAGGTGACTGCTATTTGAATTGGACCCTGCCCCTCTGGAGTAGGTGCCCTCCCGATGCCTGAATTCAATAAGCAAAAATGGCAACAGAGTGGGAGCAGGACCCAAATGCCCCTCAGTATCTCACCATTCCCCTCCTGGAAGGTGATTATAATTGCTACTTACATTTTCATTGTATAAATAAATATAACAAAATTAGTCATTGATTCATTGGAGTAGACTTGACTATAACTTGAAATGTCTTCAGAGCCATTTATAGCACAGAAGGAGACCAGTTGATCCAGTGCGACTACGCTGGGTCTTTATATTACAGTTTAATCAGTCCCATTCCTCTTTTCGATCCTCGTAGCTTTGTGAGTTTTTTCCTTCTAGCGTCCATCCAATTTCCTTTCAAAATCATTTCGGCTTCCACCATCTCCACTGGCAACCAGTCCTTGATCATTAGCTAAAAAAGGTCTTCCTCATGTTCCCCTGCAACTTTTGTCTAAAACCTTACGTGTATGCCCCCTAGCCCTTCTACCATCAACCAATGAGAACAGTTTTTCCTTGAACCAACCTTGTCATAATCTTGTCCTACATGTCTATCAAATCTCCCATCAATCTCCTTTGTTCCAAGGAGAACTACTGCAGTGTTTTCAAACTAACCTTGTAACTAAAATCCTCTATCCCTGCAACCATTCTAGTGAATCTCCTCTGTGCCTTCTCAAGGAGCTTCACATCCTTCTTAGGTGTAGGAATAAGAACCAGACATTATACTCCAATCATGGCCTTTTCAAAACTGTATGTATTTGTTCAAGTAATGTAGGTGTTGCTGGCTAGGCCAGCATTTATATTCCATCTCTAACCAACCTCAAGAAGGAGGTGGTGTCATTCCTTCTTGAACCATTGCAGTCCATGCCGTTAGGAAGGGGATTCCAGGGTGAAGGAACAACAATATACTTCCAAGTCAGAATGGTGAAATACTTGGAGGGGGACTTAGATGATCTTAAGTGTTTTCTAAGTCTTAGGGGACTTAGACTGTTTCCATGCAGCTGCAGCCCTTGTCCTTCTAGGCGATAGAGACTATGGGTTTGGAGCGTGTTGTCGAAGGAGAGTTGCTGCAGTGCATCTGGTAGATGGTATACTCTGCTGTCACTGTTCATCAGTGGAGGAGAGATTGAATGTTGAAGATGGTGGACGGGGTGTCTATCCAGCAGGTTCCTTTGTCCTGGGTGGTGTTGAGCTTCTCAAGCATTGTTGGAGTTACAAAGCAAGAAGGAAGTATTCCATCATGGCCCTGACTTGTGCCTTGTAGAGTCAGGAGATGAATCACTCTTTGCAACTCCTGACCTGCTTTTGTAACCACACTATTTACCTGGCTGGACTAGTTCAGTTTCTAATCATTCGTAACTCTCAGGATGATGCTGAGGATTCAGTGATGGCAATGGCATTGAATGTCAAAGGGAAATAGATAGATTTCCTTTGTGTTAGAGATGGTCATTGCCTGGATCTTGCATGGCGTTACCACTTAGTTAGTTACCACTTAGGTGGCCGGTTAGCTCAAACCATTAGGGTGTGGTGCTAATGCTGATAAGGTCGCTGTTTCAATCCCCGTACAGGTCAGCAATGATTTAGGTTGCCCAGTGGTTAGCACAGCTGCCTCACAGTGCCAGGGACCCGGGTTCGATTCCCAGCTTGGGTCACTGTTGGTGTGGAGTTTGCACATTCTCCCTGTGTCTGTGTGGGTTTCCTCTGGGTGCTCTGGTTTCTTCCCACACTTCAAAGATGTGCAGGTTAGGTTAATTGGCCATGATAAATTGACCCTTAGTGTCCCGGAGTGTGTATGTTAGAGGAATTAGCAGGATAAAGACGTGGGGTTTCAGGGATCGGGCCTGGGTGGGATGGTTTTCGGTGCAGACTTGATGGGCTGAATGACCTCCTTCTGCACTGTAGGGTTTCTATGGTATCAACCCAAGTCTGAACATTGTCCAGGCGTTGTTGCATATGGACACACAGACAGCCTCAGTGTCTGAGAAGTTCTGCACCGGAGCTTTATAAAGTTCAGCGTAACTGCTTTGCTTTTGTACTCAATAATTCTGTTCATGATAGCCAGACCCTAAGTATTTGTAAATTAATCCAATCCCTTCTGCAAATTTCAAAGATCTATCCATGTGTCTCCCCAGGTTACTCTATCACAGTATGTTCTTTAACACTGTGCAATGAAGCCTATATTACTTCTCCCTATTCTTCCTGCAAAGATGCAATATCGCACATTACTCTGCAATAAGTTCCATCTGAGAAACTGCTAACATTTCAAAGAACAATACAGCACAAGGACAGGCCCTTCAGCCCATCAAGCCTGCACCGATACATGCTTTCTATCCCTCTGTTTGCCTCCCATTCATGTGTCCTGTTGCCGTCAATTTGTTTCATCATTTATTTCCTCTCCAAGTTTGGTATTGTGGGCAAAATTTGGAATGTTTATTCCAATACCCAAGTCATTTATAAATAACAAACAAGCAGTGATCCTCGCACTGACCCTTAGGGAACACCTCTATCTACCATGTTCCAGTTTTAAAAACACCATGGCTTTCTGTTCTCCAGCTGAGTTTTTTTTAAAATGTAATCCTCCTTTCTCATGATGCATAATTTTCTTCATAACTTTGCAGAGGCAGTCAGGTAAATGAAAGGCAAATAATCTGAAATAAAAAGATAATGGGGGTGATGTTGAGCCTGTGTTCAGTGTAAACAGCAACATAGGCCCAAAATCCCTTGAGAGTCAGGAAACAAGATTCTTGTCGATGAGGCCTTGTTTGCCGATTTTCCTCACCCGTAGCATGACAAAGTTCCTGCCCAGAAGAAGTGGGAATCTCATTTAAATATATGCTTAAATGTCAATGAAGGACTTTCCAGCCACATGATCCTAAGTGTTCATATCCCACTGACATGTTGTGTCAGTGGCAGGCCCTATTGGGGACCCCTATTGTTGAGGGTGTGACTTGTTGCCCCTGTGTGAATCAGGGGGAGGGATGATGCCTGAGTGGGGGGAAGGAGCGTCTCAATACTTCTGCGGCCATTGGAGATGGGAGAAAACAGTGTCCCCAATATTTCCATGACCCAATGCTTATGGGAGGGGTGACCTCTGTACCCGTGGGTGAATGGGGGAGGGGGGCAGTTTATTCTTCACACAAATTGGGGGCCCTTAAAGATGGCGATGTGATCTCTGTGGTGCCGTCTTGAAGGCTCCATCAGATCCTGTCCCACCAGAGTGATGGCGCAAATCGCACTCCCAAATTTTCTGTGCATTGAAATCTGGCCTGAAAGCTCTGTGCATTCGGAGAGATACACTGGTTTTCAGTCTGAAACAGACACTCTGACAAATTTTGGTAGAATGCTGCCTGATGTTCTTGCCAATATTGCTTGAGTCCCTTCTATAAGTTACATCAGCTTGCAATTGCCAGGGAATTCTCCGACTAGCAGCAGTGCAAGAGTAATACTGCCAGGTTTCCCCAATAATTCATCCATAACTGATGTATGTTGAGTGTGGTGCTGCCTGGATGTGCCTCTTTTTATCTTTTTTGAGATGTGGGAGTTGCTGGCCATCCCTAGTAAGTGCTCACCACATTGCTGTGGATCTGCCAGACCAGGTAAGGATGGCAGATTTCCTTCCCTAATGGAAATTAGTGAACCAGATGTGTTTTTACAACAACCAAATGATAGTTTCACAGTCCCCATTACGAAGACTAGATTTCAACTCTGATTTTTCTTTTTGATTTATCAAAAACAAGTTCCACAAACTGCCATGATGGGCATTGGACCTGTTCCCTCCCCTAGACTCTGGACCTCTGCCATACAAGTGACATTACCAGCGAGCTACCAAATTCCTTGATATCCCCTGCAAATACTGGCCAGAATTCTCCAATGTTTTACCACTGCCAGCAAGGTAAGTGAACGAAGTTCTTCGCTCACCACAGAGGGACTGGAGATTCCCAGCCATGGGCGAGGTCAGTGAATTCTAACCACTGAATTTCCTGCATTTACTCCAGAACTGCTCTGTCACAGACTTAAGTCCAAACATTTAGCTTCAGCGCAGCATGGTTGAGATTCCTGGAGTTCTACGAATTTTCAAATTTAGGAACAGTTCTTTCTCGGTTCTACACTTAGAATAAAGAACAAAAAAAATGACAGCACAGGAACAAGCCTTTCAGTCCTCCAAGCCTGCACCAACCATGCTGCCCGACTGAATTAAAACCCCCTATCCTTCCGGGGACTGTATCCCTCCATTCCCATCCTATTCATGTACTTGACAAGATGCCCCTTAAAAGTCACTATCGTATCTGTTCCCACTCCCTCCCCTGGCAGCGAGTTCCAGGCACCCACCACCCTCTGTGTAAAACACTTGCCTCCTCTAAACCTTGCCCCTCACATCTCAAACCTCTGCCCCCTAATAATTGACTCTTCCACCCTGGGAAAAAGCTTCTGACTATCCACCCTGCGCATGCTTCTCATAATCTTGTAGACTTCTATCAGCTTGCTCACCACCCTTCCCCACAACCTCTGTCATTCTAGTGAGAACAAAAACCACAGTCGGCTCAAACCTCTACGCTCTGCTTTCCCAATGTTTCTGTTCCCACAAATTTAGAAGCTCAAAGCAGGTGTGACGTTAGTGTACCTTTAAGAGATTTTTTTTAAATTATGCTCGCAGCCTGATCTGATGTGATGGTTCCTGACTTGTCTGGAGATGTCTTTTTATTGCTGTTTAAAAAGGACGTTTATTTATTCTGACTGGGATGTTTATGACTCTGCATTGTCAGGAGGAAAACTGGCTGGCAGGTCAAATGACTGGAGCTCTTTCATTTTCAGTTTTGAGCTGTAGGTTTTAGTTTAGAAGGGAAAAGGGATATCAGCCTGAAAGCAATCTCTCTCTCTTTCTGGTTTTAGAAATTCTGCTGTTTAGCTAAAAGCCTTCACAGGGTAGAAAATCTGCTTGTGGTGGCTTAACCAGAGAGTGTCCCAGGTCTGGGAAGCTGATCTGAATTCAAACTGTTCTGAGTGTACCAAGAGAACTGCAGAACTCATCCAAAGGACTCAATTCCAGTATCACGTGAGCATTAGTCTTTGCTGTGTTAGACCTGTGAAAAAGGGTTTTGTCTAAAGGGAGTTTTGGTTTTGGTTGGAATATATTAGATATATTTGTTAAGGATTATGCTTTATTGTGGTTGTGTTGTTTGTACTTGATAAAAGTAATTGCCAATTTTCTTCCCATGTTAACTATATTCTTAATTAAACTTTAGTTGATAAAATCACCCTCGATAATCATTTGAATCATATTTGAAGTGAAACATATCATACTTATCCCAGCTAAATTCAAGATGTCAAAGTTATGATCCAGACAGGCTCCATAAAACATTTGAGTTTCTGAGCTGCACCATAACAGTAAGCACAATGTCTTTTCTGGTGGAAATGAATGAGAACCAGCAGGAACAAGAGGCACCGAGAATAAGTCATTGTGGTAAAAGAAAGTAACCCCCTCACTCCAACTCTTCCTGTTTAATGGTGGTTAGGAATAGACAAATGGAATCCAGTGGAAGTTTTGATGCCAGTTAGTGCTGGCAATGTCAGCTGAAATATTGGCTGAGGAACATAGGAAAAGGCCATTCACCCCCTCAAGCTTGTTGCACCATTCAAAAAAATCTTGGCTGATTTGTGGCCTAACTCCATGTACCTGCCTTAGGCCCATATCCCTTGATGACCCTGCTCAATAAAAATTCGTACGTCTCAGACCTAAACCTAACAATTCAAACAGCATCTATCGCTGTTTGAGGAAGAGAGTTCCAGGCATCCGGCACTTTGTGTTTAGAAGTGTTTTCGGACATCTCTCCTGAATGCCTTGGCCCTAATTTTTAGGTTACGGCCCCCGGCCTTCGGCTAGTTTAAATTAAACTAGGGTTAAATTTCTGCCTCAGTGTGATGAGGGAAGTTCTGGGCGACTCTCATTAACAGATATTCAAAGCTGATTAAGACTGGAATTTTACCAGAACCGGAGTGAACAAGGGACAGACAATGGGAAGTCCATTGACCTTGGGTGAGAATTTTACAATTTTGGGATGAGCAAGGCTGTAAAGTCCTACCCTAAATGTATGTTCATTCAGCACTAAGGTGTTACTAAGCTATAGGTGGCTGCAAAGGGTTAAATCAGTCTGTATCACTCATCGTGACTGAAAATGCGTAGTAACTCTGTCGTGTCGGTCCATGTTACTGCAGCCAGCCATTTAAATGACAAGACTGTGCTCTGACTCCACAATTTACCATCTATTGTCATGCTACATTACAATTATTCCCTGGCTACTTCAGCAATGATCCATTCTCACCCTCTTCTCTGTACAAAATGTCCAGTCCATGTTCTCCACTGCCACCTTTTGGCAGATTGGCTCAAATGAGAGGCTCGTGAATCATTCCAAACCAACCATCGGGCCCTGCTTTGCAAATCATTTCAGTGGTTTTATATGCAAACCGAAAACAAACAAAAACCATTTATTACTAGTCATGGTCCTTTACCTTGCATTTAAAACTAATCTTACCCAGCAGTCAAGGAATAGAAGAACCACTCCAGTCATTGAAATGATCGCATTAACATAAAAGCTAACGCCTTAGCGTGTCTGACAGTGGTTCACCTAGTCTCATGTTCCACCTTAGAATTATCATAGAATCCCTACAGTGCAGAAAGAGGCCATTCAGCCCATCTAGTCTGCATCGGCAACAATCCCACCCAGGCCCTATCCCCCTAAGCCCACACATTTACCCTGCTAATCCCCCTGGTTAATTTGCCATGGCCAATCAACCTAACCCACACATCATTGGACAATGGGAGAAAACCGGAGCATGCAGAGGAAACCCACGCAGACACAGGGAGAAAGTACAAACTCCACACCGACAGTGACCCGAGGCTGGAATTGAACCCGTGCCCCTGTGAGGCAACAATGCCAACCACTGTGCCACCCATGGTTAGATTTGCCTTTCTATCTCAGCAAAGACCAAAAAAAATTTTCCTCTTGATTAGCGGCATTGACTCTAATTTTCTGATTGTCACCCATCAATTTTTGATGCAGTTTTGAGATATTAATCTTGCTTTAAATCTATACAATTCAGCATGATGGTCGTGCCACATCATATGATGGAGGGTGTCATTGGTATGAAGCTGGAACCTTACCTCAAGGTCTGTGTGGTGGTCAGCTCATGGACAGATGCATTGGGAACAGGCAAATTTTTGAGGATAACGTCACATAATTCTCTCACCACTTGACGTAGTACTAGACCAATAGACTGAGTTGCCATTCAGAACGCAGCCAACTCAGTCAGTAGTGGCGCTCCCAAACCACTCTTGGTGATGAACATTGAAATTCTCCATCCACAATATACTTGTTGCTTTTCTATCTTCAGTGCTTTTGACTTGATTTATAAACAGTGAGAAGCATTGTTCTTTGCATGCAACGCAGCCAAAGCATACAGTACATAGAAAAGGACAGGAGAGGTTGCAGAATGTAATGTTACAGATGTCCAACATTGAGAAACACTGATTTGATCAGGTGAGAGAAGATAGTGAATCACAATCAACAGGAGGCTTCCTTGCCCACTTTTGACATTTTTTGCCATGAGCATTCCTGGGATCTGAAGTCAAATTTCCATAACTGCTCCCTCCCAACTAAACCATTATGTCACCACCTCTGCTGGGTCTATCCTGCTGGTGGGACAGGGCATACGGAGGGATGGTGATTGAGGAGTTCATTAATCCGACAGTGCAGAAATGAATAGAGTGAAACTGGCCTTGGGCAGAAGCAGAAAATGAGTAATGGCAAATGGGCCACCCATTTAACAATCACCTGGTTCTCTCTTCAGCTTATGTCAATGGCAATTAATTCATTTTAAGAAGTCTCACAACTCCAGGTTAAAGTCCAATAAAGTCCAATTATTTGGTAGCACAAGCCACTAGCTTTCAGAGTGCTGCCCCTTCATCAAGTGGGAGTTTGTTCACAAACAGGGCATAAAAAGACACAAACTCAATTTACAAAATAATGGTTGGAATGCGAGTCTTTACAGGAATCAAGTCTTAAAAGTTACAGACAATGTGAATGGAGAGAGGGTTAAGCACAGGTTAAAGAGGTGTGTATTGTACCCTTCATCATCCAGTACTTCCCAGAAGCAGAGAAGCTACGAAATCTTCTCCAGAGCCTTCAAAATGTCATTGATGAAGACAAACATTTCGCCAAGGCCATCTCCACACCCCCACTTCTTGTCTTCAAACAACTGCACAACTTCAAACAGACCATTGTCCACAGCAAACCACCCAGCCTTCAGGAGAACAGTGACCATGACATCACATAACGCTGCCACACCAACCTCTTCAAGATGTGTCGGATCATCGACATAGATACCATCATCTCACGTGAGAACACCATCCATCAGGTACACGGTACATACAATTGCAGTTCAGCCAACATTGTCTATCTGATAATGCAAAAAAGGATGTCCCGAGGCACGGTACATTGGTGACACCATGCAGACGCTACAACAATGGATGAATGAACACTGCTCGACAATCACCAGGCAAGAGAGTGTTCTCTTCCTGTTGGGGAACACTTCAGCAGTCACGGGCATTCAGCCTCTGATCTTCGGATAAATGTTCTCCAAAGGGGCCTTCACAACACACGACAACGCAAGGTTGCTGAGCGGAGACTGGTAGCCAAGTTCTGCACACAGGAGGACGGCCTCAACCGGGATCTTGTGTTCATGTCACATTATCTGTAACCCCCATGACTTGCCTGGGCTTGCAAAATCTCACTAACTGTCCTGGCTGGAGACAATACACATCTCTTTAACCTGCGCTTAACCCATTCATATTTTCTGTATCTTTAAGACTTGATCACCTGTAAAGACTCGCATTTCAACCATTATTCTGTAAACTGAGTTTGTGCCTTTATATGCCCTGTTTGTGGCATTGTTGTCCTGTGGCCTTGTGGCCCTGTTTGTGAACAGAACTCCCACTCACTTGATGAAGGGGCAGCGCTCCGAAAGCTCGTGGCTTGTGCTACCAAATAAACCTATTAGACTTTAACCGGGTATTGTGAGACTTCTTACTGTGCTTACCCCAGTCCAAAGCCGGCATCTCCATATCAATCAATTCATTCTCAGCCATTTTACATGACTGTTATGGCACAGTTTCATTCTCCAGTGACTGTGGAGAAAAATCGTGTGCCAAGGGTGTATTGCTAAAAGCCTACTTCAGCTTTATGAGCAAGCATCCCAACTCCATTTTTAGATGGGAAAGGACAAGGTTGCCAGAAGAGAAGGCAAAGGCAAGAGTGTGGCGTGTTTATGATGAATGCTCTGTCAGTAACGAGCAGAGTTTGGAAGGAGCAAAAGAACCTGAGAGAGATTGAAATAGATAGAAAAACATTTTTTTTTCAAGATCACTTTTACATTGAACCTTTCACATTCACTAACCACCTCAAAACACTTCACGACCAATGAATGGCTTTTGAAGTGGAAATCCTGTTATGTATGCAAATAGTTGTATTTACATACAAGTAACATCCTAATAATAGCTAAATGGCCAGTTAACCTAGCCGTTATGATGGATTTGATTATTTTCACTTTTATTTCATCTTCATTCCCCCTTCATGATAACGATCTAGGTTTGTATAATCCTCGAGTGTTATATTAAAACTAAGTGAATTCACACAAGGGTTTTTTTTTACAGAAGTCACAGCCTGTAGTTGTCAAAACCAAATGAACCAGGCCAGGGAATGATACAAGTCATGGTCTACTTCACAGTGGGACATTGAGAATTCATTGTCTCATCCCAGGCCCATTAAGCTTGAAAAGCCCCAGTGTATTTCAGAAACAGCTGAACATGTTTTCTTTAAAGCTGCACTGCTGGAGGTGGTGAAGGAGAATGCTCGGTGTTACGGGTGGGTCACTAAGTGGCGAAGAAGTCAAAGGGATTGTCCTCCCACTGGCTAAGAGCACAAAGAGAAAAGGGCAAAAAGCAACACCTATGGGCTGTGATCCAGCCGTCTCAATCTGATGAAAACACTGAACCTATTTTATTTATTAGTGTCACAAGTAGGCTTACATTCACATTGCAATGAAGTTACTGTGAAAATCCCCATATTGCCACACTCCAGTGCCTGAGGAAGAATTTAGAATGGCCATTGCACTTAACCAGCACATCTTTCGGACTATGAGAGGAAACCGGAGCACCCAGAGGAAACCCACGCAGACGTGGAGAGAATGTGCAGGCTCCACACAGACAGTGACCCAAGCCAGGAATCGAATTCGGGTCCCTGGCGCTGTGAGGCAGCAGTGTTAATCACTGTGCCACCAGCACATCCTGAGCCAGTGAAGAATAGAAAGTTTATAGAGAACAAAAACTTAAACAGACCATTAATAGGGACAAATGCGACAGATTTTTGTCATTTTCTTGAGGAGAGCATTGCAATTAGTTGCTGCACAAGTGACATCTATTACTCTGCATGTTCACACCAGAGCAATGAAATAAAACAGCTTAACGATGTGTACCCAGCCATTCATTTCACAAGTATTTAAGCCCATGATCAGAAAAGTATACGTGAGGGTACATGCAAAAGCCATAATATTCAGCTTGAATCACTAGGTCCAGTTGTTACACTACCAGGTTATGATATTGTATAATAAAAAGGTACTGACAGGAGGAATCCTGAATAAACTGACTGGGACAACTTACAGAACTTAATGAGCACAAATATATCAAAAGAATATCTAAGGCAGATCTGAAACTGTTAACAGATACCACAAGAGAGTGCATGATTTTTGTATTATAAAAACTCAGTCTGCAGCTGCAGCAGGTGATCAAGAAGGAGAGCGGAATGTTGGCCTTTATCGCTAGGGGGATAGAATATAAAAGCAGGGAGGTCTTGCTGCAACTGCACAAGGCACTAGCGAGGCCGCAACTGGAGTGCTGTGTGCAATTTTGGTCCCCTTATTTGCGAAAGGATATATTGGCCTTGGAGGGAGTACAGAGAAGGTTCACCAGGTTGATAACGGAGATGAGGGGGTTAGCTTGTGAGGACAGATTGAGTAGATAGGGCCTGTACTCGTTGGAGTTTAGAAGGCTGAGGGGAGATCTTATAGAGACATATAAGATAATGAAGGGGCTAGATAGGGTAGAGGTAGAGAGATTCTTTCCACTTAGAAAGGAAACCAGAACTGGAGGGCACTGCCGCAAAATAAGAGGGGGGGTGGGGGGGGGGTGCGGGGTGCAGTTTAGAGCAGAGTTGAGGAGGAACTTCTTCTGAGGTGCTGAATCTCTAGAATTCTCTGCCCATTGAAGGGGTGGAGGCTATCTCGTTGAATATGTCACGGGTAGATAGATTTCTGATCGATAAGGGAATTAAGGGTTATGGGGAGCGGGCGGGTAAGTGGAACTGAACCACTATCAGATCAGCCATGATCTTATTGAATGGCGGGGCAGTCTCGAAGGGCTAAATGGCCTACTCCTGTTCCTATTTATGTTCTTATTAAAAACTACAATAGTGGTTAGCACTGTTGCCTCACAGCGTCAGGGACCTGAGTTTGATTCCGAGCTTGGGATCACTGTTTTTGTGGAGTTTGTACATTCTCCCTGTGTCCTCATGAGTTTCCTCTGGATGTTCCAGTTTCTTCCCACAGTCCTTAAGATGTGCTGGTTAGGTGCATTACCCTGTTAAATTCTCCCTCAGTGCAGCCAAACAGGTGGCAACTAGGGGATTTTCACAGTAACTTCATTACAGTGTTAATGGAAGCCTACTTGTGACATCAGTAAATAAACTTTATAACCAGTTCCAAAATTATGGCCTGAATTCTCCGGCCGTTCACGCGGCGGGATTCGACAATCATGCCAACAGCACACAAATAAATAACAGTGGAAAACCAAGCCACCAGTGTGCAGGCAGCACAATCATACACAGTTCCCAGACACATTTATGTTATTTGAGTCCCGAATTCCACTATGGATCGAGGTTGAAGCAATAGCTGTTAATCTGCAAATCGCAAAAACAGACAAACCGCATAAAATCCCGATCAATTGCTGTTTAATTAATAGATATCGTCTTCTTGATTGTTGGTGGACGTGCTTCTGACTTGCATCTTCACCCACCGGTTGGCCAGCATTTATTACCCATCCCTAATTGCCCAACTGTGAGTTAACCACATTGCTGTGGCTCTGAAGTCACATGTTGGCCAGACCAGGTAAGGACGGCAGATTCCCTTCTCTAAAAGGGCATTAGTGAACCAGATGGGTTATTCTGACAATTGGCAATGGTTTCATGGTCGACAGCAGATTCTTAATTCCAGATATTTTTATTGAATTCAAATTCAATTGTTTGTCGTGATGGGATTCGAACCCGGCTCCCTTGAATATTAGTTGAGTTTCTGGATTAATAGTCTAATGGTAATTCCACTAGGCAATCACCTCCCCAGTAACGATCAAAAAGGAGGTGCCACCTCAGATTTACTGATTCAAATAAAATATGACATGTCTACTTTGTCACAGTTCCAATTAGAACAAGGAATTAAACATCAACTCACTTAACATAATAGAATTTCCGAATGTATCATAGAATGAAATCAAATTGCATTGCAGAAATGAACATTAAATCTGCTGCAGATACTTAATAAAACCCACTACATGCTCATAACTGATTTGGCTAAATGTTTGATCACATTTTTATGATACAAGATTCATTTATAACCTTCTTTACTTCATGTTCAATGTTGAACTATAGTTGCTTGCATGTTATTAATAATCAGGATGGGCTAGATTCTGTCATGCCAAATGGAAGTCTTACCTCCTGTCAGAGAACCAGCAGAAGCCACCCCCCCCCCAAAAAAATCAGTTAACTGTGGTTGGGGGGGGGGGTGCGGAGGTGAGGGTGGCGGGGTGGGGTTGGGGTGAAAAAGCATCAAGCACCTTTCTGGTGGCCACCATTGAACCTTGCACGCAATTCAGGTTCCTGGAGGTGGAGGTCCCATCCACTGAGAGTTAGTAACCAGAGATAGACTATTGCTCATCACCAAGGACAGGGTAACAGTGGCAGCTAATGCCACTGTGCCAGAGCTCCAGGGACTCCAGACCAAAACTGGGTGAGGGCAGGAAGGGGTAACATGGTCTGGGGGAGGTGGGACATGCAAGAGGTGCCGGATAACTCCAGGAAGCCGTTGACAAAGCTGCCACCACTCTATTATGGTGGGCTTGGGGATAAGGAATGCCAGTTGGCTCAATGAGGAGTCCAATTGTCATTCTGATGGCAGTGGCCAGGAATCCCACATCAGCCGCTTCTGCCCTCCAATCTAACTGGGAGAGGTCTTCCTGCCATTGGGAGATTGTCATGAGGCCTAGTGAACCTAGTCACCATGTTTCCTTCTGCAACTCAGTATCACTGCTGCTTTGCATTCCAGGGACCTGGGTTTGATTCCTGGCTTGGGTCACTATGCAGTCTGTGCGGAATTAGCATGTTCTCCCTGTTTTCTTCTGGGTGCTCTAGTTTCCTCCTACAGTCCGAAAGACGTGCTGGTTAAAGTGCATTGGGGGGCATGCTAAATTCTCCCTCAGTGTGCCTGAACAGGAGCCAGAGTGTGGTGACCAGGGGATTTTCACAGTAACTTCATTGCAGTGTTAATCTAAGTTTCCTTGTGACACTAATAAATAAACTTAAATTCAAGTTGCATTCCATCCAGCTTGATATCCAGATTGGGAAGATTAGGTTAAGATACAAGGTTCCTAACTGTGTTTGGTTACAATACTCAATCCCATAATAGTATACAAGTGACCAAACAGAATTACTTTTTATTCACATTCCTCCTATTATGGGGTGCATGGTGTACATCTCCTGACATTGCTGAGGGATGATTTGATGTATATAGAGTTCAGGACGCATATAGAGCTTAGGCAGTCTGGTGACAGTGGTTAGCATTGCTGCCTCAGGGCATCAGTGACCTAGTTTCAATTCCCAGCTTGAGTCACTTGGGTGCGGAGTCTCCCCATTTCTGCGTGTGTTTCGTCTGGGTGCTGCAGTTTCCTCCCACAGTCCAAACATGAGTGGGTTAAGCTGATTGACCGTGCTAAATTTCCCCTTAATGTCCCAGGATGTATGGGTTCAGGGTGGGACCTGGGTAAGATGTCAGAGAGTCAGTGCAGACCCGATGGGCTGAATGGCGTCCTTCAGCACTGTAGGGATTCTATGATTCTAGGAATTAGCCTGACCGGCTTTTCAGAAACATTGAAGAATTTCTGAATGAGCTTCCTCTCATTACTATTTGGCAGTTGCAGCACTGAGATGCTTACAGTACTACAGAAGCTTAGCTTGGTTCAACATGTGTCACTTCTGAAATCAATAGGTTCTTCTTTGCCATCTTGTGTACACAGTGCAGGTCGACACTTTAGTGCAGTGCTAGGGGAGTGCTGCTGCACTGGGGATGCGACCCTTCTGATGAGGCTTTAAAACAAAGGAATTGTTTGATATTCTTGGTGAATGAAAACAATCCACAGGCCGATTCAGGCAAGAGTAGTGGCTGGCGAACATCCTGAAACAGCAGAATAATCGATCCAACCACTGTGTGAGGAATCTAGCTGGATGGCTAACACATTAGCCATTGCCGATCTAATAAAAGTGATGATGTTACACTTTAAACGAATTAATTAAGCTCAAAAGCATTTTTCAGTGCATTGACAATGCGAGAAGGCACTAGAAAAGCTGTTAATTTTTGATTTCCTGAGGCTTAGAATAATATGAGAACTCAATCATTGTGCATGACCTCAAAGTGACATTTGTCCTGTTTCCAATTCTTTTTAATCATAATTTTCCCTTATGGTGCAGGAGAGGAAATGAACTTAGTTTAGTGAATTATGTGGTTGCTGGTGTACTATGCTCAAATTGCAATCATACTAATTGGACAGAGGCCTCAGATTTATAGTTGCAGAATTATGCAAGCAAACAGCGTACTCCAGATTCTGTGGTTGAATTATATTCAAAGAATTCCTTCAGTGCAGAAAGAGGACATTTGTCCTGTCAAGCCCGCAACAACAGCAACCCTACCTTGGCCCTATCCCCGTACCCCCACATATTTATCCTGCTGATCCCCCGACACCAAAGGCCCATTTAGCAAGGCCAATCAACCTAATCCATCAACCTGATCTCTGGGAGGAAACCGGAGCCCTCGGAGGAAACCCATGCAGACACGGGGAGAACATACAAACTCTACACAGATAGTGACCTGAGGTCGGAATTGAACTCGGATCCCTGGTGCTGTGAGACTGCAGTGCTAACCACTGTGCTCTACAATTACAATACACTTCAAAAGTGCCTCACGGGTGAATTAACATGTCCAGGGGTCATGAAAGGTGCTACATAAATGCAAGTATTTCTTTTTTAACTGCATTCAGGACACTGTACTGCTTAAGGTACCATTCTATTCCATTCGCTAAGCAACTCAACATCCAAACTACAATTACCTCCTGAGTACAATTCATAAACTAGGCCTTGACCTGTGGTACTGATGTTTAGAGAGCCATTGTGGAAAGATGGCTGCCTTTGCTGGCTGGAGATCTCTGGTGGACAGCTCAGCGGACAGAGGTGTCAACTGACAGAATTATGCTGGCAGCCCACAGTGCATTTAAGGGTTAGTGTCTGAAATTTGTGGTCGACAGCCAACTCACTGTCTCTATTTTAAAAGTCTGGGTCAGCTCAACCATGTGCTATATGGATCGTGCTTAGAGAAAAATCCAATTTCTTCCTTGCTTTGAATAGCAAAGTGTCTAAGGATATAGAAGACTTGGAAACTTTAGCAATTAGCATTATAAGCTATGTAAACAAATCCACTTATTTCTTTTCTCTACGCAGCTTGAGATTGAGAGTATTCGACCCAACCCCTGTTTATCAAGAAGGGATCATTCAAATGACAGCATGTAATGGGCAGCGTTTCTTCTCCCTCCCTGTGGTGTGTATCACTAGGGGAGGGATCTTACAGTCCCACCGTCGTCAATAGGATTTCCCACTGAAATCCATGGTGGAGTTATGCCATTGGCAGGACTGCAAGGACCTGCCATCAGGAAAGGCAGCAAGATGTTGGGGTATATGTTTTAAATGGGGTTTGAGTTGTATTGTCATTCACTTAGCTATCAGACAGCAATCTGAGTCATAAAGGACATGGAGATATACAGGGGAGTTTTCCAGTCCCGCCTGCTACGGGAATCATAGTGGGTTGAGGAATGGGGGAACATGCAAAGGTTCGTTGATCTGAGACAGGATTTTCTGGTTTTGGGGCCAGTGCGGCAGGAAAATCCCGCCCATGAATGACTTGTGACTCCATAGCTGATATCATAATAGGAACCAAATCACAAAATCTATGGCGGTGATAAATCTTCAGTTACTTTTCCATGCAGCAAGGCATAACCAAATGGTCGGTTCCTGAGGAACAGGCACGCCCAACACTTCTGCATCAGGAGGTTACATTTCAAAGTGTTTCTTACTTGGGGCTGATGAGAAAATTTTGGAAAGGTAAAGTTTGGCAACATCGTGCATGACTTCAGAAAAAAGTTGCCATGGTATGAAAGGAAACAACTTGCTGAGCAAATGAAAAGAAATAAGAAAGTATTAATTGTAATATGGTGAGCATGTGCATTACTGCCTCTCTCTCAGGCTCAGGGTCCTCACTCTGTCACCCTCAGCCGTAGAGTTGCAGAGGTTTACAACATGGAAACAGGCCCTTTGGCCCACCTTGTCCATGCTACCACTAAGCAAGTTCCAATTGCCCCTGTTTGGCCCAAAACCCTTTGTAGGCAATTTACCCATGTAACTGTCTAAACGCTTTTTAAAAAGACAAAATTGTACCCACCTCTAATACTACCTCTGGCAGCTTGTTTCAGACACTCATCACCCTCAGTGTGGAAAAAAAAAGCTGCTGCAACAGTGGGTGGGAGCGCATGATTGCATGCATGTGGGTGAGGGTAAGCGAGAATCCTGATACTGGGAGTCAGCCAGACTTGTGGACACATTCTGTCCCTATTCACACCCCTCCCTAGACATGTACACCTCCACACATTCTCAACACCCCATCACGCTCTCCCCTCACCACTCCCTCCACCCCAAACCCATAGACTCACTCCATCCTGCCACTCTCCAACTTCACTCTCTCCACTGGCCTCTCAGATACTTTCTCTAGTGTTACTATCACTGAATCTCCCCACTGTCAACATCCTTGTGGTTCCCATTACCAGAAACTCAACTCGACTCACCACATAAACACAGAGCAGGTCAGAAGGCTAGGAAAATTACAATGAGTAACTCACCTCCTTCCCCAAAAGCCTGTCCTTTATCAACAAGGCACACCTGCCTGGATGGAAGCAGCTCCAACAACATCCAGGACAAATCAGCCCACTTGATTGGTGCCAGATCCACAAACATCCACTCCCTGTATCACCAACACTCAGTAGCAGTGTATACTATCTACATGATACACTGCAGCAATTCACCAACAATTCTTAGACAGCACCTTCTAAACCCATGACCACCTCCATTTAGAAGGACAAAGGCAGCAGATACATGGAAACATCATCTGCACATTCTCCTCCAAACCATTCACCATCCTGACTTGGAAATATATTGCAGTTCCTCGTAGTCACTGGGTCAAAATCCTGGAATTCCCTCTCTAGTGACATTGTGGGTCAACCCACAGCAGGTGGACTGCAGCGATTCAAGAAGGCAGCTCAGCACCACCTTCTCAAGGGCAACTAGGGATGGACAATAAGTGCTGGCCAGTCAGCGATGCCCATATCCCATGATTGAATTAAAAAAAGAGTGGATTCCACAACCACTTTCGAGCCCACTGATTGCATATGGAGGTGATAACCTCGTAGTATTATCAGCATGTGGCTAGCCTGAAACTCTAGCTTGGTATTGTGTTTTAGCATCTTTGATGGATCTTCTTAGATCATATCTGGCTTTTCTGTACAGTAAGAGTCTCACAACACCAGGTTAAAGTTTATTTGATAGTAAACCCACAAGCTTTCGGGTTTGCCCCTTCGTCAAGTGACCCTTTGTTCCTTACCTGACGAAGGAGCAAACCCCGAAAGCTTGTGGATTTAGTATCAAATAAACTTGTTGGACTTTAACCTGGTGTTGTGAGACTTCTTACTGTGTTTACCCCAGTCCAACACTGGCATCTCTACATCATTTCTTGTATAGGTCAGGGTTGCCTGATTTGAACGTCTCAGACCTAGGCTTCTGCAAACGGTGGATATCCCTGTTCATCCATGGTTTCCATCTGGGAAACACGCAGATTTGCTTCTTTGGCACGCAGTTTCCTACACATTTAATGAAGATAGTAACTATGGCGGCACTCTCCTTTATGCTGGTCGCAGAGTTTTTAAATACTGACCAGTCTATTGACTCTAAGCAGTCCCATAAGAGATCATTCGATTCCTCAGATCAACATTGGACAACTTTCTTCAATGGACTCTCCCGTTTCAGTTTTTGCTTGTAAGCCAGGAGCAGAAGCACAGCCTTGTGGTCTGATTTGCCAAAGAGTGGGCGGGCAAGCGATAGAGCAGTAGGCATGTTTGATATATGTGGAGCATGTTTGGGTCTCTGTGGAAAAGGAGACATGTTGGTGGTATCAAAGAGTAAAATGCCTATCGTGGTGTACACACACTAGTCCCTGCGTGGGATTACCGTTCAGCAGGCCCAGCCCTGGGCTGACCTTGTGAAAAGCTCTGGTAATGAGGTCTAGCTGGGTGGATCGCCAGGGGAACTGGTACTTAAGCCCTATATGGAGCTCACTCAGTGATTCCTCATGGACTGTGTGGGAATTATCACAGCTACATTAAGGTCATCTGAAAAACCATAAATTAATTCAATCGCACCTAAAATCAAAATGGAAGTAACCAAAAGGTGCAAAAAAGAAACACCAATGGGCAGGACATCACTGTGTAAAAGTGATTAATCTATCTTTTTCTCTTTTCCTCTGGGCAAGTTGCACAGATAAGATTTAATTATCATTTATCAACATGTAACATACTTTCAGATCTTATTGCATGGGAACTGCAGTTGCTATGGTAACTGTAGAGGCTTATGACCCTGCCGTTCTGTGCTGTGGTTCAATACACTTCTATTGTCCTCCATCAAGGTATTTCTCTATCAGTACTGGTGCTGTGCAAATCTCACGGCAAACCTAATCCGTACTTGCATTACATTTGATGGGCTGGAGACTTGGAGTCATCAACTACATTCAGCATTTCATTGGGGTCCACTGAGAAGGTAAACAGTGATATACAGGGAGAAAATGGCAGATGAGAAAAAGCCTAATCTTTGGTTGAAAGCCGAGCTCAGAGACAAAGCCAAGTGTTTAAAGATGACACCTGCGCACGGAGACCTCTGCTGCTCGAAAAGCTAATTACTTCAGCTTTGAATTGGAGGTTAAGGGGGCACTTGCTTGTTTAGCGGAAGCCACAGTTACAAGCTCAGAACAAGACACCCAGTGCTTATACTGGTTAACCTTTAAATAGTGAAATCAATGCAATTTCCCCTCCAAAATGCAGAGGTAGGCAGGGTTAGAGAGGGGGACATAGAGGTCTGAGGGGCAGTGAAAGGAGGAGGGACTGTGGGGAGAGGGTTTGTGGGGGAGGAAGGCCTGAGCAATGGAGAGAGTTTAAAAGTTTATTACTGTCACAAATAGGTTTACATTAACACTGCAATGAAGTTACTGTGAAAATCCACTAGTCACCACACTCCAGTGCCTGTTCAGGTGCACAGAGAATTTAGCATGGCCAATGCACCTAACCAGCACATCTTTCAGTCTGTGGGAGGAAACCAACTAAACCCACGCAGACACGGAGACAATGTGCAAACAGACAGCGACCCAAGCTAAGAATTGAACCTGGGTCCCTAGTGCTGCGAGGCAGCAGTGCTATCCACTGTGCCACTGTGCTGCCCTTGGTAAGGGGAATGGCAAGGAGTTTAAATAAACGTACAACAAAATATTTAACCAAACATTTCTTAAAATTCATCCACAGGGAGTGGGAGAATTGACTTGGTGAATAGTTATGTCCATAAATCAATAGTGGCACAGTAGTTTCCACTGCTGCCTCACAGCGCAGGTTTGATTCTAGTTTTGGGTGACTGTGTGGAGTTTGCACGCTCTCCCTGTATCTGCGTGTGTTTCCTCCAGATGCTCCGGACTTTTTTCCTCGCTCCAAATATGTGCAGCTTAAACGGATTGGCCATGCTAAATTGCCCCATAGTGTCCAAGGCAATGAGAGTTAGGGGGATTATCAGGATAAAATGGCTGGGACTTCCCAGCTTCGCTTGCCCTGAAACTGGAAAGTCCCACCCGAAGTCAACGGACCTTTCCATGTGGTCTGCCCCTTTCCCGCTACGACTCCTGTGGTTGGCGGAATGGGAAAATTCACACCAAAGTATTTCAGGGAAAGAGCAGGTGGCGGTCTTCGGTAAGATGTTGTTTTGAAGAGTTGGTGAAGACTCGATGGACCGATTGACCTCCTTCTGAACTGTAGGGATCCTATGTACTCTACAATAACTGTCCCGGAGATGATTATTGAATACAATTGAATGGTTTGCTAGCCCATTTCAGAGGGCAGGTAATAGTCAATCGAGTCTGGAGTCATTATGGACAGACCAGAATGATTTCTTTCCTAAAGAACGTTAATGAACCCAGTGAGTTTTACACTATCTGATAGCTTCATGTTGATTGTTACCGATGCTGCGTGCTTATTGCATTTTTGAATATTCCTCAGCTACTGTGGAAGTTAGGTTACAACAGTTCTGAAAATTAAAGTTCCATAATTGTCAAAAGAAAATTGCCAAGTAATGGAAAATGCTTATCAGCAAACAAGGCCTTCAGTGAAGCCACTGCTTGTGTATTCAGGATGAATGGCTAATCTTCACCTTGTGTACTTTGTGAACATTCTGTCCCTAGCCTTCACCAGAGGATGGAAAATAAGGCAACCCCATAACAAAATACCAAAGAGTAAGATATGAGGACATGTTATGTTAATGAATGACTTGCAGGAGACAATTTTCTATTCGATAAGGGCAGAAACCTGTTCTATGATTAGTATATAAATGAAGAACTAGGAAGTTGCCTGTTCCTTATTTGCTGCAATTAACTACAACTGCTAAGTTGTTTGCATGCATCAACAAAGCACCCTGCAATACTTTGCGCTGTGTTGTGTTCTCACTTGTGCACAAGTAATTAAAAACTTTGTTAGATTTGAATACTCACCTTGCACTATTTGTGTTGATCCTCAGTACTATGATAGTAGGATTTAAAGTCTTGTCTCCAAATCACGAGACTCTGGCTTACCATTACTGGAAAAGTACTACTATTATTACAATCTTTAGTCTTCGTTTATTATTTCACAGGATGGCAAGGACAGGATCTGTTGCTATCACTAGTCTCCCCTGAACTGTGTCACTAGCTAGGTCATTTCAGATGGCATTTAAAGAGTCAACTTCATTGCTGTCTGCCTGAGTCTTTGTAGAACATCCTTTGGCAAGACCGCATTCGTCCTAGAAGCCAAAATTTAAAAGCAGGGGGAGATAAAAAGAGAATACAACGCTTAAAAAAGACTGTTAATGACGGCCAATTTTCAGAAAATCAGCCGAAGTCTGCTCCCCAGGATTCCATGGGACATTGAAAGTCTGGTGAGAGCATTGGTTTAAAGTCATGGCTGGTTTCCCCTGGAAATACTGTTGAAGAAACCCAATGGCTTTCAGTAGAGAGTCTCTGTCTGCTGTAGTAATGTATACACACTTAATTCAACAAAACAAGGTTCAAAGCTTAGATGGAATACTGAAGAGAGAGAGTGAGGGAGTAAAAGACAGCCACTCTTCCCAGCAGCTAGAATATATTTGCCAAATCCCAATTTCTTGCATCTGCCCACAAGGTTGTATCACATAACTTTGCTCCATGTTGGCTGCATTTGTTGAGGATTAACCAGACAATACGTGGTGGATACGCAAATCTTAAGCTTTTATTACTTGATAGCAAGGAGAACGGATACAATGAATTTCATTATGATGTTCTAACAGAGTCCCACAAACAGTATCAATTATAGCACATTTTAGCCAAGGAGAGAGAACATGCCAATTAAAAACACCAATAGCCTTACAATTTGGTATGTATTTTCAACCAATAGAATTTATAATCCTTCATTTTCATACATAGACCACCAACCATAGCATAGCTTTTTGCCCTTTCTTATCCATTAGAAAACCATCTCCTTCATTAGCATAATATGTCAACATATCTTGTTTTTTAATATTTGCCATGGTAACTTGTCTTTGTTTTCATTCTGTGGCCAAGTCCTGGAATACAGTGTTTATGAAACTGACAAGGTTAGATTAGTCTCTTATCTTGAATACGCATCTGCTGATCTTCAAATGATGCTTTGTTTGACTTGCAGACAGAGTTGCCTTGTTGTTATAACTTAATTTCCAAACAATGTTCTAAAAGCAGTTTGATCAGCTTCATTCTGGCATGGTTATTTTGATAGCTGTAGCGGTTAATTTTTAATATTCCAGCATTTAACTCCTATATGGTTTATATTTCCATCTTAATGAGATGTGAAATATTTCTTTCCTATCTCCAGTGAGTCAAGTAGCTCAGTTGGGAAGCATTAGACTGATGCTCTGAAAGGCCCCTGGTTCAATCCTGGGTCTTGGCATAAGCCCACCTGTTGGCTTTCTTTGCTGTGAAAATGGCAGTGCATTTTGTGGCTGGCATGGTGGCACATTGGCTAGCACTGCTGACTCAGTGTCGGAGTGGGGTTCAATTCTGGCCTTGGGCCACTGTCTGTGTGGAGTTTGCTCATTCTCCTCATGTCTGCTCAGATGCCCTAGTTTCCTCCCATACTCCAAAGATGTGTGGATTAGGTTGATTAGCCATGCTAAATTAACCTTTGTATCAGGGGATTAGCAGGGTAAATATGAGGGGTTAGGGGAATAGTTGGGATTGTGGTTGGTGCAGACTCGATGGGCTGAATGACCTCCTTCTGCACTGTAGAGATTCTATGATTTTATTCCATTTGTGCTCCAGTGAAACAGTTTAATAAGTGAAAGCGGCCAATGAGATATCCATTTAATTCCATACAGCACATCTGTGACTGTTATATCGATAATGCGAGACTTCAACATTTGACTAATAAACAATATATAATACGCAATTTTGGAAAATTTGCTCTGTCGCATTGTCTATTTCATTTTCTATTCCACTTGGTAGATGAACAGCAACTGATTTACCAAATTCAAAGCACAGGGAACAAATGAATTTAAAAAAATCAGAATTACTTGGGGGTTTATAGGCATTTAATAATAAATCTTTCAGTTTTGAGAACACAGTATATTTAATCTGAAACACTCATTCCCTGTATTATCTACTTACAGGCTTGTAAAAGCAAACATTTTGTCTGACATGCAAATCCAATTCTGAGTATTTCCTTGCAAATTTAAGCAATATGTTAATTCTAAAGACTTCTAAAATAAGGTACTTACTTGGAGAATCTTCGGTTGGAATTGCAATTACTAGAGCCAGTCAAATTTCCTCTCACTGTGTTTCACACCGTTCAGGAATGCTTTCTGATAAAGCCTATGAAAGTGCTATCTCCAGGGGTCGGGATGGCACAGGTGACTATCTGACCAAGGTACTGGTTTCATTAGAATGTCGGAAGGTAAACTTTCTTCAATTCTGGTGATTCACAGCATTTGTTGGAGCCATTCCAATCAAACACAACTTTCATCTTCACAGAGGCAACTTCAGAGAACGAGCAGTTCAGAGTTTGGGGAGCAATTGAGGGAGTTTTATTCCAATATCCTTTGCATTTAGCTAAAAGTACAGTTGAAGTGAAGTTGAAATTTCTAAATCCAGTCTTAAACAAGAATAAACAAATAATCAGACAGCCGTTGTATTTACCTAATTAGATTGCTTGCTTAGTCTGGTTTCTAGCAGGGCTGTCTCAGCTAGTCTCATTACAGGGCTCTGTGTGACTTGCATTTAACAGGACTTTACAGAGTCAGTAGCTGTGAGCTTGGGGAAGAAAGCAATTAAAAGCACTTTTCTTTTTCTGCCTTTGGTTCTTATTTTGGTACAGAGGAAGAAGCTGATTAAGTAGAATAACCTACTAATTACTTATAGTAAATAGTTGGTAAAAGTTTAAGATATGGAAGGGCAGATTGGCTAGGTGGTATGTGCATCCTATTGTATGTGGGAAATGCACCCTGTGTCCTTGATGAACACATCTGCTTGAGTAAGCTTTTGGAACTCGGGCGGTGGCTGGAGTTGTTGTGGTGCATTCATGGAGGTAGAGAAAAATGTGCATAGCACATTTAGGGAGATGGCCACACCACAGGTTTGGAACATGCAGGCAGGAAGGGCATAGGTAACTGCCTAGCAGTCTAAGAGTACCAAGCAGGTAACGCAGAAGTCTCTTGAGTTGAACATGCTCACTAACTAGTTTCCCATTTGAGATACTGGTGAAGATGTTGGTTCCTTAGAGGAATGCAGCAAGAGCCAAACCCACAGCACCATGGATAGAGGGAAGCAAAACTAGTAACAGGGAGTAGTAAGCAAAGCCCACCTGTTGGCTTTTTTTGCTATCTTCGAAAATGGCAGTGCATTTTGTGGCTGGCATGGTGGCACTTTGGTTAGCACTGCTACCTCACAGTGTCAGGACCTGGGTTCAATTCTGACCTTCGGAGAAGCAAAGGCAAGCATTGAATAGAATCTAAAAGCAAAATAATGTTCAAAAAGACAAAATTAAGGATACTCTATCTGAATGCATGCAGAATTTGCAATCAGGTCAATGATTTGAAGGCACAAATGTAGGTAAACGATACAGAGACGTGATTACATGGTCATAGAGTCACACAGTGCCGCAAAGCCCCTTTGGCCCTTCAAGCCTGCATCAACAATAACTCCCACTAATTCCATATCCTTTAATGTTGAAATATTTGAAGTGCTCATCCAAATCTTTTTCAAAAGGTTGCAAAGTTTTCAGTCTCCACTATCTTTCCAGGCAGTACATTCCAGATTCCCACCATCCTCTGAGTGAAAAAAGCTTTTTCTTAAATCCTCCGATTTTCTGCCCCTTACCCTAAAACTATGCCCCCTCAACCAAGGGGAACAGCTGCTCCCTACTCACTCTGTCCATACCCCTCAATCTTTTACACCTCAATCATGGCCCTTCTTAGCCTTCTCTGCTGTAAAGAAAACAATCCAAGCCTATCGAGTCTCTCCTTACAGCTCATGTGCTCCATCCCCCGGCAACATCTTGGTGAGTCTCCACTCTACCCCCTCTAGCACTGTCAAATCTTCCCTATAGTGGGGTGACCAGAGCTGCACATAATACTCCAGCTGTGGCCTATCCAACACGACCTCCTTGCCCTAGTGAATCTGGGGACTGAATACTCGAGGATGTCAATCATTTCAGAAGGATAGTCAATAAGGAAAAGGAAGTGAGGTAATACTATTACAAGACGTATGAGGTCAGTGCGTTAGTGAGAGGGGATCTTGGATTGAAGAATGAAGATATAGGGAGTGATTTTCCCAAAAACATTTGAAGTGTCAAATTCACTTGAAAACTGGAGTCAGATTTTTTTTAAGCAGGGGGTTCAAAATGAATCTCCAACACTCTGTGCACCACTGAGTGCACGAGCGTGAATCAATCCAAAAAGCTGTGGGCCTACTCTAGCTGTGGGTCAGCAACATGGTACTGAGTTGACCGTTGTGCATTTCCAATCTGCCCTAATAGAGATTGGTGCATGTGCAGTGGCTCCTGTCTGCCGGCTTTCCGCTCATTGGTCAGCTCAATACCCCTGCAGACCCCTCTTCGCCAGCTGTGCGACCTCCACATGGACTGATCGCTGGCCCCCCCAAATATTCACCTGGCCAGCTTCGATCCTGCCACAACCTCAGCTGCCTCAATTTCTTCTCCCTACAGTCCTGAACTAAACCCCCCAACCCAACAGCCCTGAACACCCAACCCTGATGCCCAGACCGATCGCCGGCCTTCCTTTCTTTGTCATTCGGCCCGAACGCAACAGGACCCTCTATATCCACTAATCACCCCCTAGCAGCCCCACCTCATCAGGCCCCACTCCTATCAGGCCCTGCCCAATGAGCAGTGCCCCCTAGGCATTGGCACTTTGCCCTTTGGTACTGCCAGGGGGTCCAGGCTGGCACCAAGGTGGCAATGACCCCTTCACTCCAGCGGGGTCAGGGCATCAATTCTCCACATGTAGAGGGCTATAAACTCTGATGGGGTGAACCACTTCTGATAGGGGGAGGGAGTGGGAAAAGAGGTTAGCAGGCCCAGTCCCACCAATAATATTTAAGACACAGAGATGCATATTTGCATAATTTATTCAGCTCCACGCCGATTGGCATTAATGCCAGAAATCTGGCTGTGGGACACACTTGGAGGCGGTGGCACCCACGAAACGGCCCCCGCTTGTCTCCAGCCCACTGCACTACCAAAGCAGCGCAGCAAGATGGGAGAATCGCCCCTGTAGAGTCTGTTTGGGTTGAGCTAAGAAACAGCAAGGGGCTGTAAACATTGGAGAGAATCCATTATGGGCTACTAAACTGTAATGGTAATGTTGGGCACAGTATAAATCAGGAAATCAAAGCTGCATGTAACATGGGAAACAGAGTAATAATTTACATTCAATTTCCATACAGACTGGGTAAACCTAATTAGCACTAATAGCGTGGAGGGTGAATTCCTGGAGTGTGTATGAGATGAGTTTCTGGAGTACTATGTTGAAGAACCAGTTAGATTTAGTTTAAGTAATGAGATGGGACTAATTAATAATCTTGCTCTAAAGGAGCCTTTAGGAAATATGGGCAATAATGTGATAGAATGCTACATTAAGCTTGAAAGCGATATTCTTCATTCTGAAACCAGTGTCTTAAATCTGAACCAAAAAATACTATGAAGGTATGAGGTATAAATTGGATACGGTGGATTAAGTAAATGAATTAAAATTTTTGACAGTACACACGCAATGGGTGGTACTTAACAGTGAATAGCACGGTCTACAATAAATTGTTATGACTGGTCCCCCAAATTCGTCAATCTGAGTGACATCCCTCAACTTGGAACCATCTGGCTGGGATACCTACAAATTATTGTACCCTGGATGAGGAAGGATAAAGTGGTTCCCTTTCCTTATTCAACATCCCCTCTGTTTGTCGCAGTAAGATTGATCTATAAAAGGACCCCTTTTCACAGATACTTCTTCCCCAATCCCAATACTCAATTTAAGTTCCAAAAGGAGCCAATTTAACCCGGCTTTCTCGAGTTAAAAATAGAATGAGTTCATTAACTACCAAAGGCAAGAAAATGGTAAAACACATGCATGATAAAAGATATGGATAAAGCAGACGTGGAGTGGATGCTTCCTCTTGAGGCATTCTAAGATAAGAGGTCATAGTCTTAGGATAAGGGGTAGCAAATTTAAAACTGAGTTGAGGTGAAACTATTTCTCCCGAAGGGCTGTGAATCTGTAAAATTCACTACCCCAGAGGGCGGTGGATGCTGGGTCAGTGAGTAAATTTAAAGAGGAGTTGGACAGATTTTTAATTGGTAATGGGTTGAAGGGTTATGGGGAAAAGGCAGGAAAATGGAGATGAAGAGCATATCAGCCATGATTAAATGGCAGAGTGGATTTGATGAGCTGAATGGCCTAATTCTGTTCCTATATTTTATCAACTTATATCCATTCAGACAAATTAGACATGAAAATCAAGTCCAAAATAACTAAGTAGGAAAGGTATACAAACAGTCCTTGACTTGAGTAGGTGATACACAAGCAAGTGCACGTGTGCACATACATGTGTGCACACAGACTCATTTCTGGAAGGCAAAATCCCAAAATCTGTTGGACACTAACAGGATCTCTCTTCAAATAATACTCATCTCCCATAGTTTCCCATTGTCTCCGCTGGAAATGGCAGTTAGTTTCTGTTTGCTTCAGATGTATCTTTGTCTGGAAACATACCCAACAGCAATTCAGCCAGTAATTGCCTTTATAACCTCAGCTATCTTTAGCTTGTCTAGCCATAAAAGATAACCCAAAGGTCTTATTTAAAATTCAATATTTCTGGACATAATTTAGTGTTTTTTCCTTCATTATTGTGACAAAATATACATTCTTGTAAGACGCAAAACAGGATTGTTGAATCAATCATGGCTAATAAGAGAAGTTAAAGATTGCATTAGAGCAAACAAATTGGTTTGTAAAGTTGCCAGAGAAAAGAAAGCGCTAAGCCCAATGATTGGGAGCAATTTAGAATCAAGCAGAGGAGGATTCCGATTGCATTTCCTCAACCACAGGTAATACACAATTTAGGAGAAGGTGTGTGAGGCTTTTCCCTGCTCTGAAAAAAAGAGGGTAATACCTTGATAGTTTCCATAGCAATGAGTTATCCCTCTTCCCAAAGATAGTTACCAATGTTGCATTCCTGAAATCAGGGGAGTTATTTTCCCTCCCAAATCCATAGGATGATTTCACGGGAGTCTTGATGCTAGTGTTCAAGCTTTAAGAACTTCATCTGGAATACCACTGGGGTTGCAAGCTGGGATTAAAAAATAAATCAAAATCTACGCTTCAGATCCTAGTCTAAGAGCAATGCCACAGGAGGTCAGCAAATTATTAAATTTAGTCACTCCAGGCAGAACAGCTCAAAAGGTGACTGGCAGAAATGCATCTTCAATAAAGCAATAATGGCCTTGTTTTTGCTAAATTGACTTTGTGATGAACTTGCATGTGTTTATTGATGGTCTATTATGATGCTTCTAGCACTCAATGAGCATAAAACCTCCTCCACTTAATTGCGCTCTCTACTCATGACTGTCAGTTTTGAAGGTCGCTGAAGATCAAGTACTTGTAAACACAGTGGAATCTGCTTTCTCTCCTAACACTTATATAGCAAGGCTGCTTATTACCGCAAACCTTCACACCAATTTTTGCTTTATTTCTATGCACTTCAGGCAATTTCGCCACATTTGGTGCTCACTTTTGGATTTAATTTTCTAGGTTATAGAGCAATTGTACACAGCTGAATTCAAACCTTCTGGTTCCAGATAATTAAGTAAAAATCTCTCCATTCAGGACCCCAATGAATCCTCAGTCTGGCCTGGATTTTAATCAGAATTCCAGAGGTGAAAGGACACTTCACTAATAACCACCCACACTCCATTTGTGTAATCTTCTGAAATTAACATTGGTTGATGCCATAGAATTACTCACTTGCATACCAAATGCAAAGATTGGTATAAGGCCAAATTTACCCACTACATCTGAATTTCATTTATGTTTAGTTTGCTATGCTTAGAAATCTCACCAGGTTGAAGTCAAACAGGTTTAGTTGTTATTACAAACTTTCAGAACACTGTTCCTTCATCAAGTCATGAAAGAGCAGCACTCCGAAAGATCATGATACCAAATAAACCTGTTGGGCTTTAACTTGGTGTGGTGAGAATTTGTACTGTGCCCACCCTAGTCCAACACCAGCGTCTCCACATCATATTTAGTTATATATTACCTTGCCTCACCAACCTCCATCACCCAAAATGAGATTACACTCTTAGTCAAACACCCCAAGGTGTTTCATACCAGCCTTAGACCTAAATCTGGGGAGTATTAGACAATGGAATCACCCAGTAAATTAAAAATCTGAAGAAATCCCGAGATTGATGGAAAGGAAACAAGAACAATATAAAGTTATTGGGAACAATTTATCGTATTTTATCATTTGCCCTTTCTTATAATGGAGGTCACTTCGTTTTCAACATGTCCCTTGCACCTTTCTCCTGGTTTGGATGACAATGGCCCAAATTTGGGAATGAAGTTGAATCCCATCCTAAATTTGGAGCCACATTGCTGAAGTTTTAAATGCTTACCCAGTCTCAAACATTTATTCAAAAAATCCCTTTATGGAGATGCAGAACACTTGGGGCTAGTAAGATTAAGATATATCTTTGCACTTTTCAATCATTACACTGACAGCTTAATGAGAAATAGGGTGGGGTCAGTGAAGTGGACAGAGAAAAAATAAAATGAACCCATGACAGAATATGACTTCTTAAAATGTATTTGGATTGTTGTAAACAGTAATAGAGTAATTAACTGGATTAGAAGTCGGGCTCCAGAATTAATCGGGCCTCTTGAGCTGTTCCTGTACAAGTTTATTTATTAGTTTCACAAGTAAGCTGACATTCAGACAGCAATGAAGTTACTGTGAAAATCCCCTAGTCACCACAATTCGAAGTCTGTTCGGGTACACTGACGGAGAATTTAGCATGGCCAAACCTAACTAGCACGTTTTTCAGACTGTGGCAAGAAACCAGAGTACGCGGAGAAAACCCACACAGACACGGGAAGAATGTGCAAACTCTGCTCGGGACAATGGCCCAAGTGGGAATCGAACCCGGGTCCCTAGCACTGAGGCATCAATGCTAACCACAGTGCCAATCAACTAAAGCAAGAACACCTTTAATGAAGCAAAATATAACCCAGGTATACCTTGTTCACAAAAAGGAGACCGAATGTGACCCAGACAATTACTACCCTCTCAATCTTCTCACAATGCTGAGAAAAGTATAGAAGGTGTCATTAACAATGTTATCACATTGCACTAACCCATCAATAACCTGCTGGGTTTGAGGAGAACTTGACTCCAAACTATTTCACCCAAAGCAACTCATGACCTCAAGGAGCCTGAGCAGAAGTTTAATTTACTGGGATTCGAGGGAAGTTTATTCGAGTGATATCCAGCACAAAGGAAGATGGTGGTTGGAGGTCAATCATCTCAAGTCCTAAACATCAGGGCAGACATTTCTCAGGGGAATGTCCTAGGCCTAGCCATCATCAGCTACTTCAATGGATTTTCCCTCCATTATAGAAAGGTCAGAAGTGGGGACATTCATAGATGAGTGTTAGAGTCATTCATAATTCATTGGATACTGAAGCAGTCCATGCCAGCAGGCAGTGAGATCTCGACAATTGAGGCTTGGGGTGATAATTAGCAAGACTCGTGGCATACAAGAGCCAGTAACTAACTAACTAACTGACTAACTATCTCCAACACAAAACAATCTAACCTCCATCCTCTGATATTCAACGACCTTACCCCTCACTGAATTCCCCACGCACAACATTCTAGAGGTTACCATTGATGAGAAATTCAATTGAATCAGCCACTTAAGTACTGTAACTAAAAGGAGCAGATCAAAGGCTAGGAATTCCACTGTGAGTAACTTACTCCCTGGTCCCTTGGCAGCGCACCCCTATCTGCGAGTTTTCCGCCGGCATTGAGGGATGTCAATGGGAATTCCTATTGACAGGGCGGGACCAAAGAATCCTGCTGCTAGCAAATAACGTGCCACCTCCCACTGGCGGGAAACACATGGCTGGGAGGCAGGAGAATCTCATCCATCACTACTATTCCTTCACTGTCACCGAATCAAAATCCCGGAACTCGCTCCCTAACAGTGCTGTGGGTGTACTGACACCGCACAGACTGCAGGGGTTTAATGCTCACCATCATCTACTTGGGATAATTAGGGATGGGTAATAAATACTGACCTTGAAAGCTACACCCACAGCTTATGAACAAATAACAAACATAAAAAGCTGCTAAAAAAATTAAAATATTCTGTATTTAATGAATCATGATGTTATGCATCCTAAAATGCAAATAAAGACTCAAATCTGTATGTGCGTTTCCTACAGTTCTAATTAACGGCAGTGCACATTATGGTTCATATGAATGATGTTTACTTAGAAAATTAGGTCACTGAATGAATTCCGGAAAGTGTTCAGTGTGCCCTAGACACATTGGGGTGATTCTCCCAAAAGAATTCTAATGCGTCGAATAAGCATGAAAACAGAGTAAGTCACTCTTTTCTTCAATGGGAGTTTAGAGAAGAAGCTCCCATACTCTGTACACTGCAGAGTACATGAGCATGTATCACACTGAAAATCAGTGGACCACTGGAGAGGTTGGCAGCATGGCACTGAGTGGGCAACTGTCAGTGCTGAGATTGGCACATGCACCGTGGCTCCTGTCTGTTGGCCTCCCAATCCCTCGCCAGCTCAATTGCTGACCTGCACCACTACCCCACCCCAACTGGCAGTCACAACCTCCCTTCCCCACTCCACACTGCAGCCCCAACTCCTCCCCTCACCCAGTGGCCAGACCCGATCGCCAGCCTTCCCCCTTCCTCCACCGATCCCAACTGCAGAGTGGCAGTGGAACTCCCCCATCCCCATTGATTGTCCCTGGAGGTCCCACCCCATCAGGCTATGCCAAGGTGCTCAGGCTGGCACTGCCAATGTGGCAATGCCCAAGGGTACCACTCTGTCCATGCCCAACTCTCTGGGGAGCCTTGATTGTCACCCTTTCACTCCAGCAGGGTCAGGCCATTAGTTATACACAAGTGGGGAGCTGTACTAATCACCACTGGAGTGAACCACTCCTGGCAAGGGATAGTGGCTAGCAGGCCTCAGAATCAGAGGTTTGGGCCTGCTAGTTACATTGAAATTAGATGTAAATGATAGGCTGCATATATAATGCAGCTCAGTGTTTATTTCTGGTACAGAGCTGATGACACTGGAAATCTGGCTGTAGGGGATGCCGTTGGGGTCGGATGCCAAGCACAGATCATGCTAATTTGGCTAAATCCCCTGGCCTACTGTACTAACCAATCAGGCAGTGAGATGGGAGAATCGCCCCCATCCTTTTCTATCTTCTTCCATTGGGTAAAAGATGTAAAAGTCTGAGTTCATATACCAACCCACTCAAGGACAGATTCTTCCCTGCAGCCACTGTTTTAAATAGACCCTACTATATAATAAGCTGATGTTTCTCCACACCCTAGCTACGACTGTAACACTATATTCTGAGCCCTCTCTTTTCCTTCCTCCCAATGTAGTCCATCGACGGTATGTTTTGTCTGTATAGCACACCAGGAACAATACTTTTTGCTGTATCCCAATACATGTGAAAATAATGAATCAAATCATGGTGGCACAGCGGTTAGCACTGCTGTCTCACAGCACCAGGGACCCG